>NC_089809.1:12692852-13343102 GCF_029633855.1 Hoplias malabaricus | reverse complement strand
CCTTTCATTGCAAGCGAGCCCGAAAGTGTTTTTATGCTTCATAATGGATTGTAAAAGCAAAGATGCAGTTTGCTGAAAACAAGTTGTTCTTTGACAGTCTTGAATACTGAGTGCGGTTCAGTTAATAAAACTGTCTTTCTGGTGCTCATTGCAAGCAAGCCAGAAAGTGTTTTTCTGTGTTCCAATTGCTAGTATAAAGAAATACGCAGTCTGCTGAAAGCAAGCTGTGCTCTGACAGTCTTTCTTATGGAGCGCAGTTCAGCTAATAAAACTCTTTCTGCCTTTCATTGCAAGCGAGCCCGAAAGTGTTTTTATGCTTCATAATGGACTGTAAAAGCAAAGATGCAGTTTGCTGAAAACAAGTTGTTCTTTGACAGTCTTGAATACTGAGTGCGGTTCAGTTAATAAAACTGTCTTTCTGGTGCTCATTGCAAACAAACCCGAAAGTGTTTTTCTGTGTTCTACTTGTTAGTATAAACAAATATGCAGTCTGCTGAAAGCAAGCTGTGCTCTGACAGTCTTTCTTATGGAGCGCAGTTCAGCTAATAAAACTCTTTCTGCCTTTCATTGCAAGCGAGCCCGAAAGTGTTTTTATGCTTCATAATGGATTGTAAAAGCAAAGATGCAGTTTGCTGAAAACAAGTTGTTCTTTGACAGTCTTGAATACTGAGTGCGGTTCAGTTAATAAAACTGTCTTTCTGGTGCTCATTGCAAGCAAGCCAGAAAGTGTTTTTCTGTGTTCCAATTGCTAGTATAAAGAAATACGCAGTCTGCTGAAAGCAAGCTGTGCTCTGACAGGCTTTCTCATGGAGTGCAGTTCAGCTAATAAAACTCTTTCTGCCTTTCATTGCAAGCGAGCCCGAAAGTGTTTTTATGCTTCGTAACGGGTTGTAAAAGCAAAGATGCAGTTTGCTGAAAACAAGTTGTTCTTTGACAGTCTTGAATACTGAATGCGGTTCAGTTAATAAAACTGTCTTTCTGGTGCTCATTGCAAACACGCCAGAAAGTGTTTTTCTGTGTTCCAATTGTTAGTATAAACAAATACGCAGTCTGCTGAAAGCAAGCTGTGCTCTGACAGTCTTTCTTATGGAGCGCAGTTCAGCTAATAAAACTCTTTCTGCCTTTCATTGCAAGCAAGCCCGAAAGTGTTTTTATGCTTCATAATGGATTGTAAAAGCAAAGATGCAGTTTGCTGAAAACAAGTTTATCTTTGACAGTCTTGAATACTGAGTGCAGTTGAGTTAATAAAACTGTCTTTCTGGTGCTCATTGCAAGCAAGCCCGAAAGTGTTTTTCTGTGTTCCAATTGCTAGTATAAAGAAATACGCAGTCTGCTGAAAGCAAGCTGTTCTCTGACAGTCTTTCTTATGGAGTGCAGTTCAGCTAATAAAACTCTTTCTGCCTTTCATTGCAAGCGAGCCCGAAAGTGTTTTTATGCTTCATAACGGACTGTAAAAGCAAAGATGCAGTTTGCTGAAAACAAGTTGTTCTTTGACAGTCTTGAATACTGAGTGCGGTTCAGTTAATAAAACTGTCTTTCTGGTGCTCATTGCAAGCAAGCCAGAATATGTTTTTCTGTGTTCCAATTGCTAGTATAAAGAAATACGCAGTCTGCTGAAAGCAAGCTGTGCTCTGACAGTCTTTCTTATGGAGTGCAGTTCAGCTAATAAAACTCTTTCTGCCTTTCATTGCAAGCGAGCCCGAAAGTGTTTTTATGCTTCATAACGGACTGTAAAAGCAAAGATGCAGTTTGCTGAAAACAAGTTGTTCTTTGACAGTCTTGAATACTGAGTGCGGTTCAGTTAATAAAACTGTCTTTCTGGTGCTCATTGCAAGCAAGCCAGAATATGTTTTTCTGTGTTCCAATTGCTAGTATAAAGAAATACGCAGTCTGCTGAAAGCAAGCTGTGCTCTGACAGTCTTTCTTATGGAGTGCAGTTCAGCTAATAAAACTCTTTCTGCCTTTCATTGCAAGCGAGCCCGAAAGTGTTTTTATGCTTCATAACGGGTTGTAAAAGCAAAGATGCAGTTTGCTGAAAACAAGTTGTTCTTTGACAGTCTTGAATACTGAGTGCGGTTCAGTTAATAAAACTGTCTTTCTGGTGCTCATTGCAAACACGCCAGAAAGTGTTTTTCTGTGTTCCAATTGTTAGTATAAACAAATACGCAGTCTGCTGAAAGCAAGCTGTGCTCTGACAGTCTTTCTTATGGAGCGCAGTTCAGCTAATAAAACTCTTTCTGCCTTTCATTGCAAGCAAGCCCGAAAGTGTTTTTATGCTTCATAATGGATTGTAAAAGCAAAGATGCAGTTTGCTGAAAACAAGTTGTTCTTTGACAGTCTTGAATACTGAGTGCGGTTCAGTTAATAAAACTGTCTTTCTGGTGCTCATTGCAAACACGCCAGAAAGTGTTTTTCTGTGTTCCAATTGTTAGTATAAACAAATACGCAGTCTGCTGAAAGCAAGCTGTGCTCTGACAGTCTTTCTTATGGAGTGCAGTTCAGCTAATAAAACTCTTTCTGCCTTTCATTGCAAGCGAGCCCAAAAGTGTTTTTATGCTTCATAATGGATTGTAAAAGCAAAGATGCAGTTTGCTGAAAACAAGTTGTTCTTTGACAGTCTTGAATACTGAGTGCGGTTCAGTTAATAAAACTGTCTTTCTGGTGCTCATTGCAAGCAAGCCAGAAAGTGTTTTTCTGTGTTCCAATTGCTAGTATAAAGAAATACGCAGTCTGCTGAAAGCAAGCTGTGCTCTGACAGTCTTTCTTATGGAGTGCAGTTCAGCTAATAAAACTCTTTCTGCCTTTCATTGCAAGCGAGCCCGAAAGTGTTTTTATGCTTCATAATGGACTGTAAAAGCAAAGATGCAGTTTGCTGAAAACAAGTTGTTCTTTGACAGTCTTGAATACTGAGTGCGGTTCAGTTAATAAAACTGTCTTTCTGGTGCTCATTGCAAACACGCCAGAAAGTGTTTTTCTGTGTTCCAATTGTTAGTATAAACAAATACGCAGTCTGCTGAAAGCAAGCTGTGCTCTGACAGTCTTTCTTATGGAGCGCAGTTCAGCTAATAAAACTCTTTCTGCCTTTCATTGCAAGCAAGCCCGAAAGTGTTTTTATGCTTCATAATGGATTGTAAAAGCAAAGATGCAGTTTGCTGAAAACAAGTTGTTCTTTGACAGTCTTGAATACTGAGTGCGGTTCAGTTAATAAAACTGTCTTTCTGGTGCTCATTGCAAACACGCCAGAAAGTGTTTTTCTGTGTTCCAATTGTTAGTATAAACAAATACGCAGTCTGCTGAAAGCAAGCTGTGCTCTGACAGTCTTTCTTATGGAGTGCAGTTCAGCTAATAAAACTCTTTCTGCCTTTCATTGCAAGCGAGCCCAAAAGTGTTTTTATGCTTCATAATGGATTGTAAAAGCAAAGATGCAGTTTGCTGAAAACAAGTTGTTCTTTGACAGTCTTGAATACTGAGTGCGGTTCAGTTAATAAAACTGTCTTTCTGGTGCTCATTGCAAGCAAGCCAGAAAGTGTTTTTCTGTGTTCCAATTGCTAGTATAAAGAAATACGCAGTCTGCTGAAAGCAAGCTGTGCTCTGACAGTCTTTCTTATGGAGTGCAGTTCAGCTAATAAAACTCTTTCTGCCTTTCATTGCAAGCGAGCCCGAAAGTGTTTTTATGCTTCATAATGGACTGTAAAAGCAAAGATGCAGTTTGCTGAAAACAAGTTGTTCTTTGACAGTCTTGAATACTGAGTGTGGTTCAGTTAATAAAACTGTCTTTCTGGTGCTCATTGCAAGCAAGACAGAATATGTTTTTCTGTGTTCCAATTGCTAGTATAAAGAAATACGCAGTCTGCTGAAAGCAAGCTGTGCTCTGACAGTCTTTCTTATGGAGTGCAGTTCAGCTAATAAAACTCTTTCTGCCTTTCATTGCAAGCGAGCCCGAAAGTGTTTTTATGCTTCATAACGGGTTGTAAAAGCAAAGATGCAGTTTGCTGAAAACAAGTTGTTCTTTGACAGTCTTGAATACTGAGTGCGGTTCAGTTAATAAAACTGTCTTTCTGGTGCTCATTGCAAACAAACCAGAAAGTGTTTTTCTGTGTTCTACTTGTTAGTATAAACAAATATGCAGTCTGCTGAAAGCAAGCTGTGCTCTGACAGTCTTTCTTATGGAGCGCAGTTCAGCTAATAAAACTCTTTCTGCCTTTCATTGCAAGCGAACCCGAAAGTGTTTTTATGCTTCATAATGGATTGTAAAAGCAAAGATGCAGTTTGCTGAAAACAAGTTGTTCTTTGACAGTCTTGAATACTGAGTTCGGTTCAGTTAATAAAACTGTCTTTCTGGTGCTCATTGCAAGCAAGCCAGAAAGTGTTTTTCTGTGTTCCAATTGCTAGTATAAAGAAATACGCAGTCTGCTGAAAGCAAGCTGTGCTCTGACAGTCTTTCTTATGGAGCGCAGTTCAGCTAATAAAACTCTTTCTGCCTTTCATTGCAAGCAAGCCCGAAAGTGTTTTTATGCTTCATAATGGATTGTAAAAGCAAAGATGCAGTTTGCTGAAAACAAGTTGTTCTTTGACAGTCTTGAATACTGAGTGCGGTTCAGTTAATAAAACTGTCTTTCTGGTGCTCATTGCAAACACGCCAGAAAGTGTTTTTCTGTGTTCCAATTGTTAGTATAAACAAATACGCAGTCTGCTGAAAGCAAGCTGTGCTCTGACAGTCTTTCTTATGGAGTGCAGTTCAGCTAATAAAACTCTTTCTGCCTTTCATTGCAAGCGAGCCCAAAAGTGTTTTTATGCTTCATAATGGATTGTAAAAGCAAAGATGCAGTTTGCTGAAAACAAGTTGTTCTTTGACAGTCTTGAATACTGAGTGCGGTTCAGTTAATAAAACTGTCTTTCTGGTGCTCATTGCAAGCAAGCCAGAAAGTGTTTTTCTGTGTTCCAATTGCTAGTATAAAGAAATACGCAGTCTGCTGAAAGCAAGCTGTGCTCTGACAGTCTTTCTTATGGAGTGCAGTTCAGCTAATAAAACTCTTTCTGCCTTTCATTGCAAGCGAGCCCGAAAGTGTTTTTATGCTTCATAATGGACTGTAAAAGCAAAGATGCAGTTTGCTGAAAACAAGTTGTTCTTTGACAGTCTTGAATACTGAGTGTGGTTCAGTTAATAAAACTGTCTTTCTGGTGCTCATTGCAAGCAAGCCAGAATATGTTTTTCTGTGTTCCAATTGCTAGTATAAAGAAATACGCAGTCTGCTGAAAGCAAGCTGTGCTCTGACAGTCTTTCTTATGGAGTGCAGTTCAGCTAATAAAACTCTTTCTGCCTTTCATTGCAAGCGAGCCCGAAAGTGTTTTTATGCTTCATAATGGACTGTAAAAGCAAAGATGCAGTTTGCTGAAAACAAGTTGTTCTGTGACAGTCTTGAATACTGAGTGCGGTTCAGTTAATAAAACTGTCTTTCTGGTGCTCATTGCAAACAAACCAGAAAGTGTTTTTCTGTGATCTACTTGTTAGTATAAACAAATATGCAGTCTGCTGAAAGCAAGCTGTGCTCTGACAGTCTTTCTTATGGAGCGCAGTTCAGCTAATAAAACTCTTTCTGCCTTTCATTGCAAGCGAGCCCAAAAGTGTTTTTATGCTTCGTAACGGGTTGTAAAAGCAAAGATGCAGTTTGCTGAAAACAAGTTGTTCTTTGACAGTCTTGAATACTGAGTGCGGTTCAGTTAATAAAACTGTCTTTCTGGTGCTCATTGCAAACACGCCAGAAAGTGTTTTTCTGTGTTCCAATTGTTAGTATAAACAAATACGCAGTCTGCTGAAAGCAAGCTGTGCTCTGACAGTCTTTCTTTTGGAGCGCAGTTCAGCTAATAAAACTCTTTCTGCCTTTCATTGCAAGCGAGCCCGAAAGTGTTTTTATGCTTCATAATGGATTGTAAAAGCAAAGATGCAGTTTGCTGAAAACAAGTTGTTCTTTGACAGTCTTGAATACTGAGTGCGGTTCAGTTAATAAAACTGTCTTTCTGGTGCTCATTGCAAGCAAGCCAGAAAGTGTTTTTCTGTGTTCCAATTGCTAGTATAAAGAAATACGCAGTCTGCTGAAAGCAAGCTGTGCTCTGACAGTCTTTCTTATGGAGTGCAGTTCAGCTAATAAAACTCTTTCTGCCTTTCATTGCAAGCGAGCCCGAAAGTGTTTTTATGCTTCGTAACGGGTTGTAAAAGCAAAGATGCAGTTTGCTGAAAACAAGTTGTTCTTTGACAGTCTTGAATACTGAGTGCGGTTCAGTTAATAAAACTGTCTTTCTGGTGCTCATTGCAAGCAAGCCAGAATATGTTTTTCTGTGTTCCAATTGCTAGTATAAAGAAATACGCAGTCTGCTGAAAGCAAGCTGTGCTCTGACAGTCTTTCTTATGGAGTGCAGTTCAGCTAATAAAACTCTTTCTGCCTTTCATTGCAAGCGAGCCCGAAAGTGTTTTTATGCTTCATAATGGATTGTAAAAGCAAAGATGCAGTTTGCTGAAAACAAGTTGTTCTTTGACAGTCTTGAATACTGAGTGCGGTTCAGTTAATAAAACTGTCTTTCTGGTGCTCATTGCAAGCAAGCCAGAAAGTGTTTTTCTGTGTTCCAATTGTTAGTAAAAAGAAATACGCAGTCTGCTGAAAGCAAGCTGTGCTCTGACAGTCTTTCTTATGGAGCGCAGTTCAGCTAATAAAACTCTTTCTGCCTTTCATTGCAAGCGAGCCCGAAAGTGTTTTTATGCTTCATAATGGATTGTAAAAGCAAAGATGCAGTTTGCTGAAAACAAGTTGTTCTTTGACAGTCTTGAATACTGAGTGCGGTTCAGTTAATAAAACTGTCTTTCTGGTGCTCATTGCAAGCAAGCCAGAAAGTGTTTTTCTGTGTTCCAATTGCTAGTATAAAGAAATACGCAGTCTGCTGAAAGCAAGCTGTGCTCTGACAGTCTTTCTTATGGAGCGCAGTTCAGCTAATAAAACTCTTTCTGCCTTTCATTGCAAGCGAGCCCGAAAGTGTTTTTATGCTTCATAATGGACTGTAAAAGCAAAGATGCAGTTTGCTGAAAACAAGTTGTTCTTTGACAGTCTTGAATACTGAGTGCGGTTCAGTTAATAAAACTGTCTTTCTGGTGCTCATTGCAAACAAACCCGAAAGTGTTTTTCTGTGTTCTACTTGTTAGTATAAACAAATATGCAGTCTGCTGAAAGCAAGCTGTGCTCTGACAGTCTTTCTTATGGAGCGCAGTTCAGCTAATAAAACTCTTTCTGCCTTTCATTGCAAGCGAGCCCGAAAGTGTTTTTATGCTTCATAATGGATTGTAAAAGCAAAGATGCAGTTTGCTGAAAACAAGTTGTTCTTTGACAGTCTTGAATACTGAGTGCGGTTCAGTTAATAAAACTGTCTTTCTGGTGCTCATTGCAAACAAACCAGAAAGTGTTTTTCTGTGTTCTACTTGTTAGTATAAACAAATATGCAGTCTGCTGAAAGCAAGCTGTGCTCTGACAGTCTTTCTTATGGAGCGCAGTTCAGCTAATAAAACTCTTTCTGCCTTTCATTGCAAGCGAACCCGAAAGTGTTTTTATGCTTCATAATGGATTGTAAAAGCAAAGATGCAGTTTGCTGAAAACAAGTTTATCTTTGACAGTCTTGAATGCTGAGTGCAGTTGAGTTAATAAAACTGTCTTTCTGGTGCTCATTGCAAGCAAGCCCGAAAGTGTTTTTCTGTGTTCCAATTGCTAGTATAAAGAAATACGCAGTCTGCTGAAAGCAAGCTGCTCTCTGACAGTCTTTCTTATGGAGTGCAGTTCAGCTAATAAAACTCTTTCTGCCTTTCATTGCAAGCGAGCCCGAAAGTGTTTTTATGCTTCATAACGGACTGTAAAAGCAAAGATGCAGTTTGCTGAAAACAAGTTGTTCTTTGACAGTCTTGAATACTGAGTGCGGTTCAGTTAATAAAACTGTCTTTCTGGTGCTCATTGCAAGCAAGCCAGAATATGTTTTTCTGTGTTCCAATTGCTAGTATAAAGAAATACGCAGTCTGCTGAAAGCAAGCTGTGCTCTGACAGTCTTTCTTATGGAGTGCAGTTCAGCTAATAAAACTCTTTCTGCCTTTCATTGCAAGCGAGCCCGAAAGTGTTTTTATGCTTCATAACGGGTTGTAAAAGCAAAGATGCAGTTTGCTGAAAACAAGTTGTTCTTTGACAGTCTTGAATACTGAGTGCGGTTCAGTTAATAAAACTGTCTTTCTGGTGCTCATTGCAAACACGCCAGAAAGTGTTTTTCTGTGTTCCAATTGTTAGTATAAACAAATACGCAGTCTGCTGAAAGCAAGCTGTGCTCTGACAGTCTTTCTTATGGAGCGCAGTTCAGCTAATAAAACTCTTTCTGCCTTTCATTGCAAGCAAGCCCGAAAGTGTTTTTATGCTTCATAATGGATTGTAAAAGCAAAGATGCAGTTTGCTGAAAACAAGTTGTTCTTTGACAGTCTTGAATACTGAGTGCGGTTCAGTTAATAAAACTGTCTTTCTGGTGCTCATTGCAAACACGCCAGAAAGTGTTTTTCTGTGTTCCAATTGTTAGTATAAACAAATACGCAGTCTGCTGAAAGCAAGCTGTGCTCTGACAGTCTTTCTTATGGAGTGCAGTTCAGCTAATAAAACTCTTTCTGCCTTTCATTGCAAGCGAGCCCAAAAGTGTTTTTATGCTTCATAATGGATTGTAAAAGCAAAGATGCAGTTTGCTGAAAACAAGTTGTTCTTTGACAGTCTTGAATACTGAGTGCGGTTCAGTTAATAAAACTGTCTTTCTGGTGCTCATTGCAAGCAAGCCAGAAAGTGTTTTTCTGTGTTCCAATTGCTAGTATAAAGAAATACGCAGTCTGCTGAAAGCAAGCTGTGCTCTGACAGTCTTTCTTATGGAGTGCAGTTCAGCTAATAAAACTCTTTCTGCCTTTCATTGCAAGCGAGCCCGAAAGTGTTTTTATGCTTCATAATGGACTGTAAAAGCAAAGATGCAGTTTGCTGAAAACAAGTTGTTCTTTGACAGTCTTGAATACTGAGTGCGGTTCAGTTAATAAAACTGTCTTTCTGGTGCTCATTGCAAACACGCCAGAAAGTGTTTTTCTGTGTTCCAATTGTTAGTATAAACAAATACGCAGTCTGCTGAAAGCAAGCTGTGCTCTGACAGTCTTTCTTATGGAGCGCAGTTCAGCTAATAAAACTCTTTCTGCCTTTCATTGCAAGCAAGCCCGAAAGTGTTTTTATGCTTCATAATGGATTGTAAAAGCAAAGATGCAGTTTGCTGAAAACAAGTTGTTCTTTGACAGTCTTGAATACTGAGTGCGGTTCAGTTAATAAAACTGTCTTTCTGGTGCTCATTGCAAACACGCCAGAAAGTGTTTTTCTGTGTTCCAATTGTTAGTATAAACAAATACGCAGTCTGCTGAAAGCAAGCTGTGCTCTGACAGTCTTTCTTATGGAGTGCAGTTCAGCTAATAAAACTCTTTCTGCCTTTCATTGCAAGCGAGCCCGAAAGTGTTTTTATGCTTCATAACGGGTTGTAAAAGCAAAGATGCAGTTTGCTGAAAACAAGTTGTTCTTTGACAGTCTTGAATACTGAGTGCGGTTCAGTTAATAAAACTGTCTTTCTGGTGCTCATTGCAAGCAAGCCAGAAAGTGTTTTTCTGTGTTCCAATTGCTAGTATAAAGAAATACGCAGTCTGCTGAAAGCAAGCTGTGCTCTGACAGTCTTTCTTATGGAGTGCAGTTCAGCTAATAAAACTCTTTCTGCCTTTCATTGCAAGCGAGCCCGAAAGTGTTTTTATGCTTCGTAACGGGTTGTAAAAGCAAAGATGCAGTTTGCTGAAAACAAGTTGTTCTTTGACAGTCTTGAATACTGAGTGCGGTTCAGTTAATAAAACTGTCTTTCTGGTGCTCATTGCAAACAAACCCGAAAGTGTTTTTCTGTGTTCTACTTGTTAGTATAAACAAATATGCAGTCTGCTGAAAGCAAGCTGTGCTCTGACAGTCTTTCTTATGGAGTGCTGTTCAGCTAATAAAACTCTTTCTGCCTTTCATTGCAAGCGAGCCCAAAAGTGTTTTTATGCTTCATAATGGATTGTAAAAGCAAAGATGCAGTTTGCTGAAAACAAGTTGTTCTTTGACAGTCTTGAATACTGAGTGCGGTTCAGTTAATAAAACTGTCTTTCTGGTGCTCATTGCAAGCAAGCCAGAAAGTGTTTTTCTGTGTTCCAATTGCTAGTATAAAGAAATACGCAGTCTGCTGAAAGCAAGCTGTGCTCTGACAGTCTTTCTTATGGAGTGCAGTTCAGCTAATAAAACTCTTTCTGCCTTTCATTGCAAGCGAGCCCGAAAGTGTTTTTATGCTTCATAATGGACTGTAAAAGCAAAGATGCAGTTTGCTGAAAACAAGTTGTTCTTTGACAGTCTTGAATACTGAGTGCGGTTCAGTTAATAAAACTGTCTTTCTGGTGCTCATTGCAAGCAAGCCAGAATATGTTTTTCTGTGTTCCAATTGCTAGTATAAAGAAATACGCAGTCTGCTGAAAGCAAGCTGTGCTCTGACAGTCTTTCTTATGGAGTGCAGTTCAGCTAATAAAACTCTTTCTGCCTTTCATTGCAAGCGAGCCCGAAAGTGTTTTTATGCTTCATAACGGGTTGTAAAAGCAAAGATGCAGTTTGCTGAAAACAAGTTGTTCTTTGACAGTCTTGAATACTGAGTGCGGTTCAGTTAATAAAACTGTCTTTCTGGTGCTCATTGCAAGCAAGCCAGAAAGTGTTTTTCTGTGTTCCAATTGCTAGTATAAAGAAATACGCAGTCTGCTGAAAGCAAGCTGTGCTCTGACAGTCTTTCTTATGGAGTGCAGTTCAGCTAATAAAACTCTTTCTGCCTTTCATTGCAAGCGAGCCCGAAAGTGTTTTTATGCTTCGTAACGGGTTGTAAAAGCAAAGATGCAGTTTGCTGAAAACAAGTTGTTCTTTGACAGTCTTGAATACTGAGTGCGGTTCAGTTAATAAAACTGTCTTTCTGGTGCTCATTGCAAACACGCCAGAAAGTGTTTTTCTGTGTTCCAATTGTTAGTATAAACAAATACGCAGTCTGCTGAAAGCAAGCTGTGCTCTGACAGTCTTTCTTATGGAGTGCTGTTCAGCTAATAAAACTCTTTCTGCCTTTCATTGCAAGCGAGCCCAAAAGTGTTTTTATGCTTCATAATGGATTGTAAAAGCAAAGATGCAGTTTGCTGAAAACAAGTTGTTCTTTGACAGTCTTGAATACTGAGTGCGGTTCAGTTAATAAAACTGTCTTTCTGGTGCTCATTGCAAGCAAGCCAGAAAGTGTTTTTCTGTGTTCCAATTGCTAGTATAAAGAAATACGCAGTCTGCTGAAAGCAAGCTGTGCTCTGACAGTCTTTCTTATGGAGCGCAGTTCAGCTAATAAAACTCTTTCTGCCTTTCATTGCAAGCGAGCCCGAAAGTGTTTTTATGCTTCATAATGGACTGTAAAAGCAAAGATGCAGTTTGCTGAAAACAAGTTGTTCTTTGACAGTCTTGAATACTGAGTGCGGTTCAGTTAATAAAACTGTCTTTCTGGTGCTCATTGCAAACAAACCCGAAAGTGTTTTTCTGTGTTCTACTTGTTAGTATAAACAAATATGCAGTCTGCTGAAAGCAAGCTGTGCTCTGACAGTCTTTCTTATGGAGCGCAGTTCAGCTAATAAAACTCTTTCTGCCTTTCATTGCAAGCGAGCCCGAAAGTGTTTTTATGCTTCATAATGGATTGTAAAAGCAAAGATGCAGTTTGCTGAAAACAAGTTGTTCTTTGACAGTCTTGAATACTGAGTGCGGTTCAGTTAATAAAACTGTCTTTCTGGTGCTCATTGCAAACAAACCAGAAAGTGTTTTTCTGTGTTCTACTTGTTAGTATAAACAAATATGCAGTCTGCTGAAAGCAAGCTGTGCTCTGACAGTCTTTCTTATGGAGCGCAGTTCAGCTAATAAAACTCTTTCTGCCTTTCATTGCAAGCGAACCCGAAAGTGTTTTTATGCTTCATAATGGATTGTAAAAGCAAAGATGCAGTTTGCTGAAAACAAGTTGTTCTTTGACAGTCTTGAATACTGAGTGCGGTTCAGTTAATAAAACTGTCTTTCTGGTGCTCATTGCAAGCAAGCCAGAAAGTGTTTTTCTGTGTTCCAATTGCTAGTATAAAGAAATATGCAGTCTGCTGAAAGCAAGCTGTGCTCTGACAGTCTTTCTTATGGAGCGCAGTTCAGCTAATAAAACTCTTTCTGCCTTTCATTGCAAGCAAGCCCGAAAGTGTTTTTATGCTTCATAATGGATTGTAAAAGCAAAGATGCAGTTTGCTGAAAACAAGTTTATCTTTGACAGTCTTGAATGCTGAGTGCAGTTGAGTTAATAAAACTGTCTTTCTGGTGCTCATTGCAAGCAAGCCCGAAAGTGTTTTTCTGTGTTCCAATTGCTAGTATAAAGAAATACGCAGTCTGCTGAAAGCAAGCTGCTCTCTGACAGTCTTTCTTATGGAGTGCAGTTCAGCTAATAAAACTCTTTCTGCCTTTCATTGCAAGCGAGCCCGAAAGTGTTTTTATGCTTCATAACGGACTGTAAAAGCAAAGATGCAGTTTGCTGAAAACAAGTTGTTCTTTGACAGTCTTGAATACTGAGTGCGGTTCAGTTAATAAAACTGTCTTTCTGGTGCTCATTGCAAGCAAGCCAGAATATGTTTTTCTGTGTTCCAGTTGCTAGTATAAAGAAATACGCAGTCTGCTGAAAGCAAGCTGTGCTCTGACAGTCTTTCTTATGGAGTGCAGTTCAGCTAATAAAACTCTTTCTGCCTTTCATTGCAAGCGAGCCCGAAAGTGTTTTTATGCTTCATAACGGGTTGTAAAAGCAAAGATGCAGTTTGCTGAAAACAAGTTGTTCTTTGACAGTCTTGAATACTGAGTGCGGTTCAGTTAATAAAACTGTCTTTCTGGTGCTCATTGCAAACACGCCAGAAAGTGTTTTTCTGTGTTCCAATTGTTAGTATAAACAAATACGCAGTCTGCTGAAAGCAAGCTGTGCTCTGACAGTCTTTCTTATGGAGCGCAGTTCAGCTAATAAAACTCTTTCTGCCTTTCATTGCAAGCAAGCCCGAAAGTGTTTTTATGCTTCATAATGGATTGTAAAAGCAAAGATGCAGTTTGCTGAAAACAAGTTGTTCTTTGACAGTCTTGAATACTGAGTGCGGTTCAGTTAATAAAACTGTCTTTCTGGTGCTCATTGCAAACACGCCAGAAAGTGTTTTTCTGTGTTCCAATTGTTAGTATAAACAAATACGCAGTCTGCTGAAAGCAAGCTGTGCTCTGACAGTCTTTCTTATGGAGTGCAGTTCAGCTAATAAAACTCTTTCTGCCTTTCATTGCAAGCGAGCCCAAAAGTGTTTTTATGCTTCATAATGGATTGTAAAAGCAAAGATGCAGTTTGCTGAAAACAAGTTGTTCTTTGACAGTCTTGAATACTGAGTGCGGTTCAGTTAATAAAACTGTCTTTCTGGTGCTCATTGCAAGCAAGCCAGAAAGTGTTTTTCTGTGTTCCAATTGCTAGTATAAAGAAATACGCAGTCTGCTGAAAGCAAGCTGTGCTCTGACAGTCTTTCTTATGGAGTGCAGTTCAGCTAATAAAACTCTTTCTGCCTTTCATTGCAAGCGAGCCCGAAAGTGTTTTTATGCTTCATAATGGACTGTAAAAGCAAAGATGCAGTTTGCTGAAAACAAGTTGTTCTTTGACAGTCTTGAATACTGAGTGCGGTTCAGTTAATAAAACTGTCTTTCTGGTGCTCATTGCAAACACGCCAGAAAGTGTTTTTCTGTGTTCCAATTGTTAGTATAAACAAATACGCAGTCTGCTGAAAGCAAGCTGTGCTCTGACAGTCTTTCTTATGGAGCGCAGTTCAGCTAATAAAACTCTTTCTGCCTTTCATTGCAAGCAAGCCCGAAAGTGTTTTTATGCTTCATAATGGATTGTAAAAGCAAAGATGCAGTTTGCTGAAAACAAGTTGTTCTTTGACAGTCTTGAATACTGAGTGCGGTTCAGTTAATAAAACTGTCTTTCTGGTGCTCATTGCAAACACGCCAGAAAGTGTTTTTCTGTGTTCCAATTGTTAGTATAAACAAATACGCAGTCTGCTGAAAGCAAGCTGTGCTCTGACAGTCTTTCTTATGGAGTGCAGTTCAGCTAATAAAACTCTTTCTGCCTTTCATTGCAAGCGAGCCCGAAAGTGTTTTTATGCTTCATAACGGGTTGTAAAAGCAAAGATGCAGTTTGCTGAAAACAAGTTGTTCTTTGACAGTCTTGAATACTGAGTGCGGTTCAGTTAATAAAACTGTCTTTCTGGTGCTCATTGCAAGCAAGCCAGAAAGTGTTTTTCTGTGTTCCAATTGCTAGTATAAAGAAATACGCAGTCTGCTGAAAGCAAGCTGTGCTCTGACAGTCTTTCTTATGGAGTGCAGTTCAGCTAATAAAACTCTTTCTGCCTTTCATTGCAAGCGAGCCCGAAAGTGTTTTTATGCTTCGTAACGGGTTGTAAAAGCAAAGATGCAGTTTGCTGAAAACAAGTTGTTCTTTGACAGTCTTGAATACTGAGTGCGGTTCAGTTAATAAAACTGTCTTTCTGGTGCTCATTGCAAACAAACCCGAAAGTGTTTTTCTGTGTTCTACTTGTTAGTATAAACAAATATGCAGTCTGCTGAAAGCAAGCTGTGCTCTGACAGTCTTTCTTATGGAGCGCCGTTCAGCTAATAAAACTCTTTCTGCCTTTCATTGCAAGCAAGCCCGAAAGTGTTTTTATGCTTCATAATGGATTGTAAAAGCAAAGATGCAGTTTGCTGAAAACAAGTTGTTCTTTGACAGTCTTGAATACTGAGTGCGGTTCAGTTAATAAAACTGTCTTTCTGGTGCTCATTGCAAACACGCCAGAAAGTGTTTTTCTGTGTTCCAATTGTTAGTATAAACAAATACGCAGTCTGCTGAAAGCAAGCTGTGCTCTGACAGTCTTTCTTATGGAGTGCTGTTCAGCTAATAAAACTCTTTCTGCCTTTCATTGCAAGCGAGCCCAAAAGTGTTTTTATGCTTCATAATGGATTGTAAAAGCAAAGATGCAGTTTGCTGAAAACAAGTTGTTCTTTGACAGTCTTGAATACTGAGTGCGGTTCAGTTAATAAAACTGTCTTTCTGGTGCTCATTGCAAGCAAGCCAGAAAGTGTTTTTCTGTGTTCCAATTGCTAGTATAAAGAAATACGCAGTCTGCTGAAAGCAAGCTGTGCTCTGACAGTCTTTCTTATGGAGTGCAGTTCAGCTAATAAAACTCTTTCTGCCTTTCATTGCAAGCGAGCCCGAAAGTGTTTTTATGCTTCATAATGGACTGTAAAAGCAAAGATGCAGTTTGCTGAAAACAAGTTGTTCTTTGACAGTCTTGAATACTGAGTGCGGTTCAGTTAATAAAACTGTCTTTCTGGTGCTCATTGCAAGCAAGCCAGAATATGTTTTTCTGTGTTCCAATTGCTAGTATAAAGAAATACGCAGTCTGCTGAAAGCAAGCTGTGCTCTGACAGTCTTTCTTATGGAGTGCAGTTCAGCTAATAAAACTCTTTCTGCCTTTCATTGCAAGCGAGCCCGAAAGTGTTTTTATGCTTCATAACGGGTTGTAAAAGCAAAGATGCAGTTTGCTGAAAACAAGTTGTTCTTTGACAGTCTTGAATACTGAGTGCGGTTCAGTTAATAAAACTGTCTTTCTGGTGCTCATTGCAAGCAAGCCAGAAAGTGTTTTTCTGTGTTCCAATTGCTAGTATAAAGAAATACGCAGTCTGCTGAAAGCAAGCTGTGCTCTGACAGTCTTTCTTATGGAGTGCAGTTCAGCTAATAAAACTCTTTCTGCCTTTCATTGCAAGCGAGCCCGAAAGTGTTTTTATGCTTCGTAACGGGTTGTAAAAGCAAAGATGCAGTTTGCTGAAAACAAGTTGTTCTTTGACAGTCTTGAATACTGAGTGCGGTTCAGTTAATAAAACTGTCTTTCTGGTGCTCATTGCAAGCAAGCCAGAAAGTGTTTTTCTGTGTTCCAATTGCTAGTATAAAGAAATACGCAGTCTGCTGAAAGCAAGCTGTGCTCTGACAGTCTTTCTTATGGAGTGCAGTTCAGCTAATAAAACTCTTTCTGCCTTTCATTTCAAGCGAGCCCGAAAGTGTTTTTATGCTTCGTAACGGGTTGTAAAAGCAAAGATGCAGTTTGCTGAAAACAAGTTGTTCTTTGACAGTCTTGAATACTGAGTGCGGTTCAGTTAATAAAACTGTCTCTCTGGTGCTCATTGCAAACACGCCAGAAAGTGTTTTTCTGTGTTCCAATTGTTAGTATAAACAAATACGCAGTCTGCTGAAAGCAAGCTGTGCTCTGACAGTCTTTCTTTTGGAGCGCAGTTCAGCTAATAAAACTCTTTCTGCCTTTCATTGCAAGCGAGCCCAAAAGTGTTTTTATGCTTCATAATGGATTGTAAAAGCAAAGATGCAGTTTGCTGAAAACAAGTTGTTCTTTGACAGTCTTGAATACTGAGTGCGGTTCAGTTAATAAAACTGTCTTTCTGGTGCTCATTGCAAGCAAGCCAGAAAGTGTTTTTCTGTGTTCCAAATGCTAGTATAAAGAAATACGCAGTCTGCTGAAAGCAAGCTGTGCTCTGACAGTCTTTCTTATGGAGTGCAGTTCAGCTAATAAAACTCTTTCTGCCTTTCATTGCAAGCGAGCCCGAAAGTGTTTTTATGCTTCATAATGGACTGTAAAAGCAAAGATGCAGTTTGCTGAAAACAAGTTGTTCTTTGACAGTCTTGAATACTGAGTGCGGTTCAGTTAATAAAACTGTCTTTCTGGTGCTCATTGCAAGCAAGCCAGAATATGTTTTTCTGCGTTCCAATTGCTAGTATAAAGAAATACGCAGTCTGCTGAAAGCAAGCTGTGCTCTGACAGTCTTTCTTATGGAGTGCAGTTCAGCTAATAAAACTCTTTCTGCCTTTCATTGCAAGCGAGCCCGAAAGTGTTTTTATGCTTCATAACGGGTTGTAAAAGCAAAGATGCAGTTTGCTGAAAACAAGTTGTTCTTTGACAGTCTTGAATACTGAGTGCGGTTCAGTTAATAAAACTGTCTTTCTGGTGCTCATTGCAAGCAAGCCAGAAAGTGTTTTTCTGTGTTCCAATTGCTAGTATAAAGAAATACGCAGTCTGCTGAAAGCAAGCTGTGCTCTGACAGTCTTTCTTATGGAGTGCAGTTCAGCTAATAAAACTCTTTCTGCCTTTCATTGCAAGCGAGCCCGAAAGTGTTTTTATGCTTCGTAACGGGTTGTAAAAGCAAAGATGCAGTTTGCTGAAAACAAGTTGTTCTTTGACAGTCTTGAATACTGAGTGCGGTTCAGTTAATAAAACTGTCTCTCTGGTGCTCATTGCAAACACGCCAGAAAGTGTTTTTCTGTGTTCCAATTGTTAGTATAAACAAATACGCAGTCTGCTGAAAGCAAGCTGTGCTCTGACAGTCTTTCTTTTGGAGCGCAGTTCAGCTAATAAAACTCTTTCTGCCTTTCATTGCAAGCGAGCCCAAAAGTGTTTTTATGCTTCATAATGGATTGTAAAAGCAAAGATGCAGTTTGCTGAAAACAAGTTGTTCTTTGACAGTCTTGAATACTGAGTGCGGTTCAGTTAATAAAACTGTCTTTCTGGTGCTCATTGCAAGCAAGCCAGAAAGTGTTTTTCTGTGTTCCAATTGCTAGTATAAAGAAATACGCAGTCTGCTGAAAGCAAGCTGTGCTCTGACAGTCTTTCTTATGGAGTGCAGTTCAGCTAATAAAACTCTTTCTGCCTTTCATTGCAAGCGAGCCCGAAAGTGTTTTTATGCTTCATAACGGGTTGTAAAAGCAAAGATGCAGTTTGCTGAAAACAAGTTGTTCTTTGACAGTCTTGAATACTGAGTGCGGTTCAGTTAATAAAACTGTCTTTCTGGTGCTCATTGCAAACACGCCAGAAAGTGTTTTTCTGTGTTCCAATTGTTAGTATAAACAAATACGCAGTCTGCTGAAAGCAAGCTGTGCTCTGACAGTCTTTCTTATGGAGCGCAGTTCAGCTAATAAAACTCTTTCTGCCTTTCATTGCAAGCAAGCCCGAAAGTGTTTTTATGCTTCATAATGGATTGTAAAAGCAAAGATGCAGTTTGCTGAAAACAAGTTGTTCTTTGACAGTCTTGAATACTGAGTGCGGTTCAGTTAATAAAACTGTCTTTCTGGTGCTCATTGCAAACACGCCAGAAAGTGTTTTTCTGTGTTCCAATTGTTAGTATAAACAAATACGCAGTCTGCTGAAAGCAAGCTGTGCTCTGACAGTCTTTCTTATGGAGTGCAGTTCAGCTAATAAAACTCTTTCTGCCTTTCATTGCAAGCGAGCCCAAAAGTGTTTTTATGCTTCATAATGGATTGTAAAAGCAAAGATGCAGTTTGCTGAAAACAAGTTGTTCTTTGACAGTCTTGAATACTGAGTGCGGTTCAGTTAATAAAACTGTCTTTCTGGTGCTCATTGCAAGCAAGCCAGAAAGTGTTTTTCTGTGTTCCAATTGCTAGTATAAAGAAATACGCAGTCTGCTGAAAGCAAGCTGTGCTCTGACAGTCTTTCTTATGGAGTGCAGTTCAGCTAATAAAACTCTTTCTGCCTTTCATTGCAAGCGAGCCCGAAAGTGTTTTTATGCTTCATAATGGACTGTAAAAGCAAAGATGCAGTTTGCTGAAAACAAGTTGTTCTTTGACAGTCTTGAATACTGAGTGCGGTTCAGTTAATAAAACTGTCTTTCTGGTGCTCATTGCAAACACGCCAGAAAGTGTTTTTCTGTGTTCCAATTGTTAGTATAAACAAATACGCAGTCTGCTGAAAGCAAGCTGTGCTCTGACAGTCTTTCTTATGGAGCGCAGTTCAGCTAATAAAACTCTTTCTGCCTTTCATTGCAAGCAAGCCCGAAAGTGTTTTTATGCTTCATAATGGATTGTAAAAGCAAAGATGCAGTTTGCTGAAAACAAGTTGTTCTTTGACAGTCTTGAATACTGAGTGCGGTTCAGTTAATAAAACTGTCTTTCTGGTGCTCATTGCAAACACGCCAGAAAGTGTTTTTCTGTGTTCCAATTGTTAGTATAAACAAATACGCAGTCTGCTGAAAGCAAGCTGTGCTCTGACAGTCTTTCTTATGGAGTGCAGTTCAGCTAATAAAACTCTTTCTGCCTTTCATTGCAAGCGAGCCCGAAAGTGTTTTTATGCTTCATAACGGGTTGTAAAAGCAAAGATGCAGTTTGCTGAAAACAAGTTGTTCTTTGACAGTCTTGAATACTGAGTGCGGTTCAGTTAATAAAACTGTCTTTCTGGTGCTCATTGCAAGCAAGCCAGAAAGTGTTTTTCTGTGTTCCAATTGCTAGTATAAAGAAATACGCAGTCTGCTGAAAGCAAGCTGTGCTCTGACAGTCTTTCTTATGGAGTGCAGTTCAGCTAATAAAACTCTTTCTGCCTTTCATTGCAAGCGAGCCCGAAAGTGTTTTTATGCTTCGTAACGGGTTGTAAAAGCAAAGATGCAGTTTGCTGAAAACAAGTTGTTCTTTGACAGTCTTGAATACTGAGTGCGGTTCAGTTAATAAAACTGTCTTTCTGGTGCTCATTGCAAACAAACCCGAAAGTGTTTTTCTGTGTTCTACTTGTTAGTATAAACAAATATGCAGTCTGCTGAAAGCAAGCTGTGCTCTGACAGTCTTTCTTATGGAGCGCAGTTCAGCTAATAAAACTCTTTCTGCCTTTCATTGCAAGCAAGCCCGAAAGTGTTTTTATGCTTCATAATGGATTGTAAAAGCAAAGATGCAGTTTGCTGAAAACAAGTTGTTCTTTGACAGTCTTGAATACTGAGTGCGGTTCAGTTAATAAAACTGTCTTTCTGGTGCTCATTGCAAACACGCCAGAAAGTGTTTTTCTGTGTTCCAATTGTTAGTATAAACAAATACGCAGTCTGCTGAAAGCAAGCTGTGCTCTGACAGTCTTTCTTATGGAGTGCAGTTCAGCTAATAAAACTCTTTCTGCCTTTCATTGCAAGCGAGCCCGAAAGTGTTTTTATGCTTCATAACGGGTTGTAAAAGCAAAGATGCAGTTTGCTGAAAACAAGTTGTTCTTTGACAGTCTTGAATACTGAGTGCGGTTCAGTTAATAAAACTGTCTTTCTGGTGCTCATTGCAAGCAAGCCAGAAAGTGTTTTTCTGTGTTCCAATTGCTAGTATAAAGAAATACGCAGTCTGCTGAAAGCAAGCTGTGCTCTGACAGTCTTTCTTATGGAGTGCAGTTCAGCTAATAAAACTCTTTCTGCCTTTCATTGCAAGCGAGCCCGAAAGTGTTTTTATGCTTCGTAACGGGTTGTAAAAGCAAAGATGCAGTTTGCTGAAAACAAGTTGTTCTTTGACAGTCTTGAATACTGAGTGCGGTTCAGTTAATAAAACTGTCTTTCTGGTGCTCATTGCAAACACGCCAGAAAGTGTTTTTCTGTGTTCCAATTGTTAGTATAAACAAATACGCAGTCTGCTGAAAGCAAGCTGTGCTCTGACAGTCTTTCTTATGGAGTGCTGTTCAGCTAATAAAACTCTTTCTGCCTTTCATTGCAAGCGAGCCCAAAAGTGTTTTTATGCTTCATAATGGATTGTAAAAGCAAAGATGCAGTTTGCTGAAAACAAGTTGTTCTTTGACAGTCTTGAATACTGAGTGCGGTTCAGTTAATAAAACTGTCTTTCTGGTGCTCATTGCAAGCAAGCCAGAAAGTGTTTTTCTGTGTTCCAATTGCTAGTATAAAGAAATACGCAGTCTGCTGAAAGCAAGCTGTGCTCTGACAGTCTTTCTTATGGAGTGCAGTTCAGCTAATAAAACTCTTTCTGCCTTTCATTGCAAGCGAGCCCGAAAGTGTTTTTATGCTTCATAATGGACTGTAAAAGCAAAGATGCAGTTTGCTGAAAACAAGTTGTTCTTTGACAGTCTTGAATACTGAGTGCGGTTCAGTTAATAAAACTGTCTTTCTGGTGCTCATTGCAAGCAAGCCAGAATATGTTTTTCTGTGTTCCAATTGCTAGTATAAAGAAATACGCAGTCTGCTGAAAGCAAGCTGTGCTCTGACAGTCTTTCTTATGGAGTGCAGTTCAGCTAATAAAACTCTTTCTGCCTTTCATTGCAAGCGAGCCCGAAAGTGTTTTTATGCTTCATAACGGGTTGTAAAAGCAAAGATGCAGTTTGCTGAAAACAAGTTGTTCTTTGACAGTCTTGAATACTGAGTGCGGTTCAGTTAATAAAACTGTCTTTCTGGTGCTCATTGCAAGCAAGCCAGAAAGTGTTTTTCTGTGTTCCAATTGCTAGTATAAAGAAATACGCAGTCTGCTGAAAGCAAGCTGTGCTCTGACAGTCTTTCTTATGGAGTGCAGTTCAGCTAATAAAACTCTTTCTGCCTTTCATTTCAAGCGAGCCCGAAAGTGTTTTTATGCTTCGTAACGGGTTGTAAAAGCAAAGATGCAGTTTGCTGAAAACAAGTTGTTCTTTGACAGTCTTGAATACTGAGTGCGGTTCAGTTAATAAAACTGTCTCTCTGGTGCTCATTGCAAACACGCCAGAAAGTGTTTTTCTGTGTTCCAATTGTTAGTATAAACAAATACGCAGTCTGCTGAAAGCAAGCTGTGCTCTGACAGTCTTTCTTTTGGAGCGCAGTTCAGCTAATAAAACTCTTTCTGCCTTTCATTGCAAGCGAGCCCAAAAGTGTTTTTATGCTTCATAATGGATTGTAAAAGCAAAGATGCAGTTTGCTGAAAACAAGTTGTTCTTTGACAGTCTTGAATACTGAGTGCGGTTCAGTTAATAAAACTGTCTTTCTGGTGCTCATTGCAAGCAAGCCAGAAAGTGTTTTTCTGTGTTCCAAATGCTAGTATAAAGAAATACGCAGTCTGCTGAAAGCAAGCTGTGCTCTGACAGTCTTTCTTATGGAGTGCAGTTCAGCTAATAAAACTCTTTCTGCCTTTCATTGCAAGCGAGCCCGAAAGTGTTTTTATGCTTCATAACGGGTTGTAAAAGCAAAGATGCAGTTTGCTGAAAACAAGTTGTTCTTTGACAGTCTTGAATACTGAGTGCGGTTCAGTTAATAAAACTGTCTTTCTGGTGCTCATTGCAAGCAAGCCAGAAAGTGTTTTTCTGTGTTCCAATTGCTAGTACAAAGAAATACGCAGTCTGCTGAAAGCAAGCTGTGCTCTGACAGTCTTTCTTATGGAGTGCAGTTCAGCTAATAAAACTCTTTCTGCCTTTCATTGCAAGCGAGCCCGAAAGTGTTTTTATGCTTCGTAACGGGTTGTAAAAGCAAAGATGCAGTTTGCTGAAAACAAGTTGTTCTTTGACAGTCTTGAATACTGAGTGCGGTTCAGTTAATAAAACTGTCTTTCTGGTGCTCATTGCAAACAAACCCGAAAGTGTTTTTCTGTGTTCTACTTGTTAGTATAAACAAATATGCAGTCTGCTGAAAGCAAGCTGTGCTCTGACAGTCTTTCTTATGGAGCGCAGTTCAGCTAATAAAACTCTTTCTGCCTTTCATTGCAAGCGAGCCCGAAAGTGTTTTTATGCTTCATAATGGATTGTAAAAGCAAAGATGCAGTTTGCTGAAAACAAGTTGTTCTTTGACAGTCTTGAATACTGAGTGCGGTTCAGTTAATAAAACTGTCTTTCTGGTGCTCATTGCAAGCAAGCCAGAAAGTGTTTTTCTGTGTTCCAATTGCTAGTATAAAGAAATACGCAGTCTGCTGAAAGCAAGCTGTGCTCTGACAGTCTTTCTTATGGAGTGCAGTTCAGCTAATAAAACTCTTTCTGCCTTTCATTGCAAGCGAGCCCGAAAGTGTTTTTATGCTTCGTAACGGGTTGTAAAAGCAAAGATGCAGTTTGCTGAAAACAAGTTGTTCTTTGACAGTCTTGAATACTGAGTGCGGTTCAGTTAATAAAACTGTCTTTCTGGTGCTCATTGCAAGCAAGCCAGAATATGTTTTTCTGTGTTCCAATTGCTAGTATAAAGAAATACGCAGTCTGCTGAAAGCAAGCTGTGCTCTGACAGTCTTTCTTATGGAGTGCAGTTCAGCTAATAAAACTCTTTCTGCCTTTCATTGCAAGCGAGCCCGAAAGTGTTTTTATGCTTCATAATGGATTGTAAAAGCAAAGATGCAGTTTGCTGAAAACAAGTTGTTCTTTGACAGTCTTGAATACTGAGTGCGGTTCAGTTAATAAAACTGTCTTTCTGGTGCTCATTGCAAGCAAGCCAGAAAGTGTTTTTCTGTGTTCCAATTGTTAGTATAAAGAAATACGCAGTCTGCTGAAAGCAAGCTGTGCTCTGACAGTCTTTCTTATGGAGTGCAGTTCAGCTAATAAAACTCTTTCTGCCTTTCATTGCAAGCGAGCCCAAAAGTGTTTTTATGCTTCGTAACGGGTTGTAAAAGCAAAGATGCAGTTTGTTGAAAACAAGTTGTTCTTTGACTGTCTTGAATACTGAGTGCGGTTCAGTTAATAAAACTGTCTTTCTGGTGCTCATTGCAAACACGCCAGAAAGTGTTTTTCTGTGTTCCAATTGTTAGTATAAACAAATACGCAGTCTGCTGAAAGCAAGCTGTGCTCTGACAGTCTTTCTTATGGAGCGCAGTTCAGCTAATAAAACTCTTTCTGCCTTTCATTGCAAGCAAGCCCGAAAGTGTTTTTATGCTTCATAATGGATTGTAAAAGCAAAGATGCAGTTTGCTGAAAACAAGTTTATTTTTGACAGTCTTGAATACTGAGTGCGGTTCAGTTAATAAAACTGTCTTTCTGGTGCTCATTGCAAGCAAGCCAGAAAGTGTTTTTCTGTGTTCCAATTGCTAGTATAAAGAAATACGCAGTCTGCTGAAAGCAAGCTGTGCTCTGACAGTCTTTCTTATGGAGTGCAGTTCAGCTAATAAAACTCTTTCTGCCTTTCATTGCAAGCGAGCCCGAAAGTGTTTTTATGCTTCGTAACGGGTTGTAAAAGCAAAGATGCAGTTTGCTGAAAACAAGTTGTTCTTTGACAGTCTTGAATACTGAGTGCTGTTCAGTTAATAAAACTGTCTTTCTGGTGCTCATTGCAAGCAAGCCAGAATATGTTTTTCTGTGTTCCAATTGCTAGTATAAAGAAATACGCAGTCTGCTGAAAGCAAGCTGTGCTCTGACAGTCTTTCTTATGGAGTGCAGTTCAGCTAATAAAACTCTTTTTGCCTTTCATTGCAAGCGAGCCCGAAAGTGTTTTTATGCTTCATAATGGATTGTAAAAGCAAAGATGCAGTTTGCTGAAAACAAGTTGTTCTTTGACAGTCTTGAATACTGAGTGCAGTTGAGTTAATAAAACTGTCTTTCTGGTGCTCATTGCAAGCAAGCCCGAAAGTGTTTTTCTGTGTTCCAATTGCAAGTATAAAGAAATACGCAGTCTGCTGAAAGCAAGCTGTTCTCTGACAGTCTTTCTTATGGAGTGCAGTTCAGCTAATAAAACTCTTTCTGCCTTTCATTGCAAGCGAGCCCGAAAGTGTTTTTATGCTTCATAACGGACTGTAAAAGCAAAGATGCAGTTTGCTGAAAACAAGTTGTTCTTTGACAGTCTTGAATACTGAGTGCGGTTCAGTTAATAAAACTGTCTTTCTGGTGCTCATTGCAAGCAAGCCAGAATATGTTTTTCTGTGTTCCAATTGCTAGTATAAAGAAATACGCAGTCTGCTGAAAGCAAGCTGTGCTCTGACAGTCTTTCTTATGGAGTGCAGTTCAGCTAATAAAACTCTTTCTGCCTTTCATTGCAAGCGAGCCCGAAAGTGTTTTTATGCTTCATAACGGGTTGTAAAAGCAAAGATGCAGTTTGCTGAAAACAAGTTGTTCTTTGACAGTCTTGAATACTGAGTGCGGTTCAGTTAATAAAACTGTCTTTCTGGTGCTCATTGCAAACACGCCAGAAAGTGTTTTTCTGTGTTCCAATTGTTAGTATAAACAAATACGCAGTCTGCTGAAAGCAAGCTGTGCTCTGACAGTCTTTCTTATGGAGCGCAGTTCAGCTAATAAAACTCTTTCTGCCTTTCATTGCAAGCAAGCCCGAAAGTGTTTTTATGCTTCATAATGGATTGTAAAAGCAAAGATGCAGTTTGCTGAAAACAAGTTGTTCTTTGACAGTCTTGAATACTGAGTGCGGTTCAGTTAATAAAACTGTCTCTCTGGTGCTCATTGCAAACACGCCAGAAAGTGTTTTTCTGTGTTCCAATTGTTAGTATAAACAAATACGCAGTCTGCTGAAAGCAAGCTGTGCTCTGACAGTCTTTCTTATGGAGTGCAGTTCAGCTAATAAAACTCTTTCTGCCTTTCATTGCAAGTGAGCCCAAAAGTGTTTTTATGCTTCATAATGGATTGTAAAAGCAAAGATGCAGTTTGCTGAAAACAAGTTGTTCTTTGACAGTCTTGAATACTGAGTGCGGTTCAGTTAATAAAACTGTCTTTCTGGTGCTCATTGCAAGCAAGCCAGAAAGTGTTTTTCTGTGTTCCAATTGCTAGTATAAAGAAATACGCAGTCTGCTGAAAGCAAGCTGTGCTCTGACAGTCTTTCTTATGGAGTGCAGTTCAGCTAATAAAACTCTTTCTGCCTTTCATTGCAAGCGAGCCCGAAAGTGTTTTTATGCTTCATAATGGATTGTAAAAGCAAAGATGCAGTTTGCTGAAAACAAGTTTATCTTTGACAGTCTTGAATACTGAGTGCAGTTGAGTTAATAAAACTGTCTTTCTGGTGCTCATTGCAAGCAAGCCCGAAAGTGTTTTTCTGTGTTCCAATTGCTAGTATAAAGAAATACGCAGTCTGCTGAAAGCAAGCTGTTCTCTGACAGTCTTTCTTATGGAGTGCAGTTCAGCTAATAAAACTCTTTCTGCCTTTCATTGCAAGCGAGCCCGAAAGTGTTTTTATGCTTCATAACGGACTGTAAAAGCAAAGATGCAGTTTGCTGAAAACAAGTTGTTCTTTGACAGTCTTGAATACTGAGTGCGGTTCAGTTAATAAAACTGTCTTTCTGGTGCTCATTGCAAGCAAGCCAGAATATGTTTTTCTGTGTTCCAATTGCTAGTATAAAGAAATACGCAGTCTGCTGAAAGCAAGCTGTGCTCTGACAGTCTTTCTTATGGAGTGCAGTTCAGCTAATAAAACTCTTTCTGCCTTTCATTGCAAGCGAGCCCGAAAGTGTTTTTATGCTTCATAACGGGTTGTAAAAGCAAAGATGCAGTTTGCTGAAAACAAGTTGTTCTTTGACAGTCTTGAATACTGAGTGCGGTTCAGTTAATAAAACTGTCTCTCTGGTGCTCATTGCAAACACGCCAGAAAGTGTTTTTCTGTGTTCCAATTGTTAGTATAAACAAATACGCAGTCTGCTGAAAGCAAGCTGTGCTCTGACAGTCTTTCTTTTGGAGCGCAGTTCAGCTAATAAAACTCTTTCTGCCTTTCATTGCAAGCGAGCCCAAAAGTGTTTTTATGCTTCATAATGGATTGTAAAAGCAAAGATGCAGTTTGCTGAAAACAAGTTGTTCTTTGACAGTCTTGAATACTGAGTGCGGTTCAGTTAATAAAACTGTCTTTCTGGTGCTCATTGCAAGCAAGCCAGAAAGTGTTTTTCTGTGTTCCAATTGCTAGTATAAAGAAATACGCAGTCTGCTGAAAGCAAGCTGTGCTCTGACAGTCTTTCTTATGGAGTGCAGTTCAGCTAATAAAACTCTTTCTGCCTTTCATTGCAAGCGAGCCCGAAAGTGTTTTTATGCTTCATAATGGATTGTAAAAGCAAAGATGCAGTTTGCTGAAAACAAGTTTATCTTTGACAGTCTTGAATACTGAGTGCAGTTGAGTTAATAAAACTGTCTTTCTGGTGCTCATTGCAAGCAAGCCCGAAAGTGTTTTTCTGTGTTCCAATTGCTAGTATAAAGAAATACGCAGTCTGCTGAAAGCAAGCTGTTCTCTGACAGTCTTTCTTATGGAGTGCAGTTCAGCTAATAAAACTCTTTCTGCCTTTCATTGCAAGCGAGCCCGAAAGTGTTTTTATGCTTCATAACGGACTGTAAAAGCAAAGATGCAGTTTGCTGAAAACAAGTTGTTCTTTGACAGTCTTGAATACTGAGTGCGGTTCAGTTAATAAAACTGTCTTTCTGGTGCTCATTGCAAGCAAGCCAGAATATGTTTTTCTGTGTTCCAATTGCTAGTATAAAGAAATACGCAGTCTGCTGAAAGCAAGCTGTGCTCTGACAGTCTTTCTTATGGAGTGCAGTTCAGCTAATAAAACTCTTTCTGCCTTTCATTGCAAGCGAGCCCGAAAGTGTTTTTATGCTTCATAACGGGTTGTAAAAGCAAAGATGCAGTTTGCTGAAAACAAGTTGTTCTTTGACAGTCTTGAATACTGAGTGCGGTTCAGTTAATAAAACTGTCTCTCTGGTGCTCATTGCAAACACGCCAGAAAGTGTTTTTCTGTGTTCCAATTGTTAGTATAAACAAATACGCAGTCTGCTGAAAGCAAGCTGTGCTCTGACAGTCTTTCTTTTGGAGCGCAGTTCAGCTAATAAAACTCTTTCTGCCTTTCATTGCAAGCGAGCCCAAAAGTGTTTTTATGCTTCATAATGGATTGTAAAAGCAAAGATGCAGTTTGCTGAAAACAAGTTGTTCTTTGACAGTCTTGAATACTGAGTGCGGTTCAGTTAATAAAACTGTCTTTCTGGTGCTCATTGCAAGCAAGCCAGAAAGTGTTTTTCTGTGTTCCAAATGCTAGTATAAAGAAATACGCAGTCTGCTGAAAGCAAGCTGTGCTCTGACAGTCTTTCTTATGGAGTGCAGTTCAGCTAATAAAACTCTTTCTGCCTTTCATTGCAAGCGAGCCCGAAAGTGTTTTTATGCTTCATAACGGGTTGTAAAAGCAAAGATGCAGTTTGCTGAAAACAAGTTGTTCTTTGACAGTCTTGAATACTGAGTGCGGTTCAGTTAATAAAACTGTCTTTCTGGTGCTCATTGCAAGCAAGCCAGAAAGTGTTTTTCTGTGTTCCAATTGCTAGTACAAAGAAATACGCAGTCTGCTGAAAGCAAGCTGTGCTCTGACAGTCTTTCTTATGGAGTGCAGTTCAGCTAATAAAACTCTTTCTGCCTTTCATTGCAAGCGAGCCCGAAAGTGTTTTTATGCTTCGTAACGGGTTGTAAAAGCAAAGATGCAGTTTGCTGAAAACAAGTTGTTCTTTGACAGTCTTGAATACTGAGTGCGGTTCAGTTAATAAAACTGTCTTTCTGGTGCTCATTGCAAACAAACCCGAAAGTGTTTTTCTGTGTTCTACTTGTTAGTATAAACAAATATGCAGTCTGCTGAAAGCAAGCTGTGCTCTGACAGTCTTTCTTATGGAGCGCAGTTCAGCTAATAAAACTCTTTCTGCCTTTCATTGCAAGCGAGCCCGAAAGTGTTTTTATGCTTCATAATGGATTGTAAAAGCAAAGATGCAGTTTGCTGAAAACAAGTTGTTCTTTGACAGTCTTGAATACTGAGTGCGGTTCAGTTAATAAAACTGTCTTTCTGGTGCTCATTGCAAGCAAGCCAGAAAGTGTTTTTCTGTGTTCCAATTGCTAGTATAAAGAAATACGCAGTCTGCTGAAAGCAAGCTGTGCTCTGACAGTCTTTCTTATGGAGTGCAGTTCAGCTAATAAAACTCTTTCTGCCTTTCATTGCAAGCGAGCCCGAAAGTGTTTTTATGCTTCATAACGGGTTGTAAAAGCAAAGATGCAGTTTGCTGAAAACAAGTTGTTCTTTGACAGTCTTGAATACTGAGTGCGGTTCAGTTAATAAAACTGTCTTTCTGGTGCTCATTGCAAGCAAGCCAGAATATGTTTTTCTGTGTTCCAATTGCTAGTATAAAGAAATACGCAGTCTGCTGAAAGCAAGCTGTGCTCTGACAGTCTTTCTTATGGAGTGCAGTTCAGCTAATAAAACTCTTTCTGCCTTTCATTGCAAGCGAGCCCGAAAGTGTTTTTATGCTTCATAATGGATTGTAAAAGCAAAGATGCAGTTTGCTGAAAACAAGTTGTTCTTTGACAGTCTTGAATACTGAGTGCGGTTCAGTTAATAAAACTGTCTTTCTGGTGCTCATTGCAAGCAAGCCAGAAAGTGTTTTTCTGTGTTCCAATTGTTAGTATAAAGAAATACGCAGTCTGCTGAAAGCAAGCTGTGCTCTGACAGTCTTTCTTATGGAGTGCAGTTCAGCTAATAAAACTCTTTCTGCCTTTCATTGCAAGCGAGCCCAAAAGTGTTTTTATGCTTCGTAACGGGTTGTAAAAGCAAAGATGCAGTTTGTTGAAAACAAGTTGTTCTTTGACTGTCTTGAATACTGAGTGCGGTTCAGTTAATAAAACTGTCTTTCTGGTGCTCATTGCAAACACGCCAGAAAGTGTTTTTCTGTGTTCCAATTGTTAGTATAAACAAATACGCAGTCTGCTGAAAGCAAGCTGTGCTCTGACAGTCTTTCTTATGGAGCGCAGTTCAGCTAATAAAACTCTTTCTGCCTTTCATTGCAAGCAAGCCCGAAAGTGTTTTTATGCTTCATAATGGATTGTAAAAGCAAAGATGCAGTTTGCTGAAAACAAGTTTATTTTTGACAGTCTTGAATACTGAGTGCGGTTCAGTTAATAAAACTGTCTTTCTGGTGCTCATTGCAAGCAAGCCAGAAAGTGTTTTTCTGTGTTCCAATTGCTAGTATAAAGAAATACGCAGTCTGCTGAAAGCAAGCTGTGCTCTGACAGTCTTTCTTATGGAGTGCAGTTCAGCTAATAAAACTCTTTCTGCCTTTCATTGCAAGCGAGCCCGAAAGTGTTTTTATGCTTCGTAACGGGTTGTAAAAGCAAAGATGCAGTTTGCTGAAAACAAGTTGTTCTTTGACAGTCTTGAATACTGAGTGCGGTTCAGTTAATAAAACTGTCTTTCTGGTGCTCATTGCAAGCAAGCCAGAATATGTTTTTCTGTGTTCCAATTGCTAGTATAAAGAAATACGCAGTCTGCTGAAAGCAAGCTGTGCTCTGACAGTCTTTCTTATGGAGTGCAGTTCAGCTAATAAAACTCTTTTTGCCTTTCATTGCAAGCGAGCCCGAAAGTGTTTTTATGCTTCATAATGGATTGTAAAAGCAAAGATGCAGTTTGCTGAAAACAAGTTGTTCTTTGACAGTCTTGAATACTGAGTGCAGTTGAGTTAATAAAACTGTCTTTCTGGTGCTCATTGCAAGCAAGCCCGAAAGTGTTTTTCTGTGTTCCAATTGCTAGTATAAAGAAATACGCAGTCTGCTGAAAGCAAGCTGTTCTCTGACAGTCTTTCTTATGGAGTGCAGTTCAGCTAATAAAACTCTTTCTGCCTTTCATTGCAAGCGAGCCCGAAAGTGTTTTTATGCTTCATAACGGACTGTAAAAGCAAAGATGCAGTTTGCTGAAAACAAGTTGTTCTTTGACAGTCTTGAATACTGAGTGCGGTTCAGTTAATAAAACTGTCTTTCTGGTGCTCATTGCAAGCAAGCCAGAATATGTTTTTCTGTGTTCCAATTGCTAGTATAAAGAAATACGCAGTCTGCTGAAAGCAAGCTGTGCTCTGACAGTCTTTCTTATGGAGTGCAGTTCAGCTAATAAAACTCTTTCTGCCTTTCATTGCAAGCGAGCCCGAAAGTGTTTTTATGCTTCATAACGGGTTGTAAAAGCAAAGATGCAGTTTGCTGAAAACAAGTTGTTCTTTGACAGTCTTGAATACTGAGTGCGGTTCAGTTAATAAAACTGTCTTTCTGGTGCTCATTGCAAACACGCCAGAAAGTGTTTTTCTGTGTTCCAATTGTTAGTATAAACAAATACGCAGTCTGCTGAAAGCAAGCTGTGCTCTGACAGTCTTTCTTATGGAGCGCAGTTCAGCTAATAAAACTCTTTCTGCCTTTCATTGCAAGCAAGCCCGAAAGTGTTTTTATGCTTCATAATGGATTGTAAAAGCAAAGATGCAGTTTGCTGAAAACAAGTTGTTCTTTGACAGTCTTGAATACTGAGTGCGGTTCAGTTAATAAAACTGTCTCTCTGGTGCTCATTGCAAACACGCCAGAAAGTGTTTTTCTGTGTTCCAATTGTTAGTATAAACAAATACGCAGTCTGCTGAAAGCAAGCTGTGCTCTGACAGTCTTTCTTATGGAGTGCAGTTCAGCTAATAAAACTCTTTCTGCCTTTCATTGCAAGTGAGCCCAAAAGTGTTTTTATGCTTCATAATGGATTGTAAAAGCAAAGATGCAGTTTGCTGAAAACAAGTTGTTCTTTGACAGTCTTGAATACTGAGTGCGGTTCAGTTAATAAAACTGTCTTTCTGGTGCTCATTGCAAGCAAGCCAGAAAGTGTTTTTCTGTGTTCCAATTGCTAGTATAAAGAAATACGCAGTCTGCTGAAAGCAAGCTGTGCTCTGACAGTCTTTCTTATGGAGTGCAGTTCAGCTAATAAAACTCTTTCTGCCTTTCATTGCAAGCGAGCCCGAAAGTGTTTTTATGCTTCATAATGGATTGTAAAAGCAAAGATGCAGTTTGCTGAAAACAAGTTTATCTTTGACAGTCTTGAATACTGAGTGCAGTTGAGTTAATAAAACTGTCTTTCTGGTGCTCATTGCAAGCAAGCCCGAAAGTGTTTTTCTGTGTTCCAATTGCTAGTATAAAGAAATACGCAGTCTGCTGAAAGCAAGCTGTTCTCTGACAGTCTTTCTTATGGAGTGCAGTTCAGCTAATAAAACTCTTTCTGCCTTTCATTGCAAGCGAGCCCGAAAGTGTTTTTATGCTTCATAACGGACTGTAAAAGCAAAGATGCAGTTTGCTGAAAACAAGTTGTTCTTTGACAGTCTTGAATACTGAGTGCGGTTCAGTTAATAAAACTGTCTTTCTGGTGCTCATTGCAAGCAAGCCAGAATATGTTTTTCTGTGTTCCAATTGCTAGTATAAAGAAATACGCAGTCTGCTGAAAGCAAGCTGTGCTCTGACAGTCTTTCTTATGGAGTGCAGTTCAGCTAATAAAACTCTTTCTGCCTTTCATTGCAAGCGAGCCCGAAAGTGTTTTTATGCTTCATAACGGGTTGTAAAAGCAAAGATGCAGTTTGCTGAAAACAAGTTGTTCTTTGACAGTCTTGAATACTGAGTGCGGTTCAGTTAATAAAACTGTCTTTCTGGTGCTCATTGCAAACACGCCAGAAAGTGTTTTTCTGTGTTCCAATTGTTAGTATAAACAAATACGCAGTCTGCTGAAAGCAAGCTGTGCTCTGACAGTCTTTCTTATGGAGCGCAGTTCAGCTAATAAAACTCTTTCTGCCTTTCATTGCAAGCAAGCCCGAAAGTGTTTTTATGCTTCATAATGGATTGTAAAAGCAAAGATGCAGTTTGCTGAAAACAAGTTTATCTTTGACAGTCTTGAATACTGAGTGCAGTTGAGTTAATAAAACTGTCTTTCTGGTGCTCATTGCAAGCAAGCCCGAAAGTGTTTTTCTGTGTTCCAATTGCTAGTATAAAGAAATACGCAGTCTGCTGAAAGCAAGCTGTTCTCTGACAGTCTTTCTTATGAAGTGCAGTTCAGCTAATAAAACTCTTTCTGCCTTTCATTGCAAGCGAGCCCGAAAGTGTTTTTATGCTTCATAACGGACTGTAAAAGCAAAGATGCAGTTTGCTGAAAACAAGTTGTTCTTTGACAGTCTTGAATACTGAGTGCGGTTCAGTTAATAAAACTGTCTTTCTGGTGCTCATTGCAAGCAAGCCAGAATATGTTTTTCTGTGTTCCAATTGCTAGTATAAAGAAATACGCAGTCTGCTGAAAGCAAGCTGTGCTCTGACAGTCTTTCTTATGGAGTGCAGTTCAGCTAATAAAACTCTTTCTGCCTTTCATTGCAAGCGAGCCCGAAAGTGTTTTTATGCTTCATAACGGGTTGTAAAAGCAAAGATGCAGTTTGCTGAAAACAAGTTGTTCTTTGACAGTCTTGAATACTGAGTGCGGTTCAGTTAATAAAACTGTCTTTCTGGTGCTCATTGCAAACACGCCAGAAAGTGTTTTTCTGTGTTCCGATTGTTAGTATAAACAAATACGCAGTCTGCTGAAAGCAAGCTGTGCTCTGACAGTCTTTCTTATGGAGCGCAGTTCAGCTAATAAAACTCTTTCTGCCTTTCATTGCAAGCAAGCCCGAAAGTGTTTTTATGCTTCATAATGGATTGTAAAAGCAAAGATGCAGTTTGCTGAAAACAAGTTTATCTTTGACAGTCTTGAATACTGAGTGCAGTTGAGTTAATAAAACTGTCTTTCTGGTGCTCATTGCAAGCAAGCCCGAAAGTGTTTTTCTGTGTTCCAATTGCTAGTATAAAGAAATACGCAGTCTGCTGAAAGCAAGCTGTTCTCTGACAGTCTTTCTTATGGAGTGCAGTTCAGCTAATAAAACTCTTTCTGCCTTTCATTGCAAGCGAGCCCGAAAGTGTTTTTATGCTTCATAACGGACTGTAAAAGCAAAGATGCAGTTTGCTGAAAACAAGTTGTTCTTTGACAGTCTTGAATACTGAGTGCGGTTCAGTTAATAAAACTGTCTTTCTGGTGCTCATTGCAAGCAAGCCAGAATATGTTTTTCTGTGTTCCAATTGCTAGTATAAAGAAATACGCAGTCGGCTGAAAGCAAGCTGTGCTCTGACAGTCTTTCTTATGGAGCGCAGTTCAGCTAATAAAACTCTTTCTGCCTTTCATTGCAAGCGAGCCCGAAAGTGTTTTTATGCTTCATAACGGGTTGTAAAAGCAAAGATGCAGTTTGCTGAAAACAAGTTGTTCTTTGACAGTCTTGAATACTGAGTGCGGTTCAGTTAATAAAACTGTCTTTCTGGTGCTCATTGCAAACACGCCAGAAAGTGTTTTTCTGTGTTCCAATTGTTAGTATAAACAAATACGCAGTCTGCTGAAAGCAAGCTGTGCTCTGACAGTCTTTCTTATGGAGCGCAGTTCAGCTAATAAAACTCTTTCTGCCTTTCATTGCAAGCAAGCCCGAAAGTGTTTTTATGCTTCATAATGGATTGTAAAAGCAAAGATGCAGTTTGCTGAAAACAAGTTGTTCTTTGACAGTCTTGAATACTGAGTGCGGTTCAGTTAATAAAACTGTCTTTCTGGTGCTCATTGCAAGCAAGCCAGAAAGTGTTTTTCTGTGTTCCAATTGCTAGTATAAAGAAATACGATGTCTGCTGAAAGCAAGCTGTGCTCTGACAGTCTTTCTTATGGAGTGCAGTTCAGCTAATAAAACTCTTTCTGCCTTTCATTGCAAGCGAGCCCGAAAGTGTTTTTATGCTTCGTAACGGGTTGTAAAAGCAAAGATGCAGTTTGCTGAAAACAAGTTGTTCTTTGACAGTCTTGAATACTGAATGCGGTTCAGTTAATAAAACTGTCTTTCTGGTGCTCATTGCAAACACGCCAGAAAGTGTTTTTCTGTGTTCCAATTGTTAGTATAAACAAATACGCAGTCTGCTGAAAGCAAGCTGTGCTCTGACAGTCTTTCTTATGGAGCGCAGTTCAGCTAATAAAACTCTTTCTGCCTTTCATTGCAAGCAAGCCCGAAAGTGTTTTTATGCTTCATAATGGATTGTAAAAGCAAAGATGCAGTTTGCTGAAAACAAGTTTATCTTTGACAGTCTTGAATACTGAGTGCAGTTGAGTTAATAAAACTGTCTTTCTGGTGCTCATTGCAAGCAAGCCCGAAAGTGTTTTTCTGTGTTCCAATTGCTAGTATAAAGAAATACGCAGTCTGCTGAAAGCAAGCTGTTCTCTGACAGTCTTTCTTATGGAGTGCAGTTCAGCTAATAAAACTCTTTCTGCCTTTCATTGCAAGCGAGCCCGAAAGTGTTTTTATGCTTCATAACGGACTGTAAAAGCAAAGATGCAGTTTGCTGAAAACAAGTTGTTCTTTGACAGTCTTGAATACTGAGTGCGGTTCAGTTAATAAAACTGTCTTTCTGGTGCTCATTGCAAGCAAGCCAGAATATGTTTTTCTGTGTTCCAATTGCTAGTATAAAGAAATACGCAGTCTGCTGAAAGCAAGCTGTGCTCTGACAGTCTTTCTTATGGAGTGCAGTTCAGCTAATAAAACTCTTTCTGCCTTTCATTGCAAGCGAGCCCGAAAGTGTTTTTATGCTTCATAACGGGGTGTGAAAGCAAAGATGCAGTTTGCTGAAAACAAGTTGTTCTTTGACAGTCTTGAATACTGAGTGCGGTTCAGTTAATAAAACTGTCTTTCTGGTGCTCATTGCAAACACGCCAGAAAGTGTTTTTCTGTGTTCCAATTGTTAGTATAAACAAATACGCAGTCTGCTGAAAGCAAGCTGTGCTCTGACAGTCTTTCTTATGGAGCGCAGTTCAGCTAATAAAACTCTTTCTGCCTTTCATTGCAAGCAAGCCCGAAAGTGTTTTTATGCTTCATAATGGATTGTAAAAGCAAAGATGCAGTTTGCTGAAAACAAGTTGTTCTTTGACAGTCTTGAATACTGAGTGCGGTTCAGTTAATAAAACTGTCTTTCTGGTGCTCATTGCAAGCAAGCCAGAAAGTGTTTTTCTGTGTTCCAATTGCTAGTATAAAGAAATACGATGTCTGCTGAAAGCAAGCTGTGCTCTGACAGTCTTTCTTATGGAGTGCAGTTCAGCTAATAAAACTCTTTCTGCCTTTCATTGCAAGCGAGCCCGAAAGTGTTTTTATGCTTCGTAACGGGTTGTAAAAGCAAAGATGCAGTTTGCTGAAAACAAGTTGTTCTTTGACAGTCTTGAATACTGAATGCGGTTCAGTTAATAAAACTGTCTTTCTGGTGCTCATTGCAAACACGCCAGAAAGTGTTTTTCTGTGTTCCAATTGTTAGTATAAACAAATACGCAGTCTGCTGAAAGCAAGCTGTGCTCTGACAGTCTTTCTTATGGAGCGCAGTTCAGCTAATAAAACTCTTTCTGCCTTTCATTGCAAGCAAGCCCGAAAGTGTTTTTATGCTTCATAATGGATTGTAAAAGCAAAGATGCAGTTTGCTGAAAACAAGTTTATCTTTGACAGTCTTGAATACTGAGTGCGGTTCAGTTAATAAAACTGTCTTTCTGGTGCTCATTGCAAACACGCCAGAAAGTGTTTTTCTGTGTTCCAATTGTTAGTATAAACAAATACGCAGTCTGCTGAAAGCAAGCTGTGCTCTGACAGTCTTTCTTATGGAGCGCAGTTCAGCTAATAAAACTCTTTCTGCCTTTCATTGCAAGCAAGCCCGAAAGTGTTTTTATGCTTCATAATGGATTGTAAAAGCAAAGATGCAGTTTGCTGAAAACAAGTTTATCTTTGACAGTCTTGAATACTGAGTGCAGTTGAGTTAATAAAACTGTCTTTCTGGTGCTCATTGCAAGCAAGCCCGAAAGTGTTTTTCTGTGTTCCAATTGCTAGTATAAAGAAATACGCAGTCTGCTGAAAGCAAGCTGTTCTCTGACAGTCTTTCTTATGGAGTGCAGTTCAGCTAATAAAACTCTTTCTGCCTTTCATTGCAAGCGAGCCCGAAAGTGTTTTTATGCTTCATAACGGACTGTAAAAGCAAAGATGCAGTTTGCTGAAAACAAGTTGTTCTTTGACAGTCTTGAATACTGAGTGCGGTTCAGTTAATAAAACTGTCTTTCTGGTGCTCATTGCAAGCAAGCCAGAATATGTTTTTCTGTGTTCCAATTGCTAGTATAAAGAAATACGCAGTCTGCTGAAAGCAAGCTGTGCTCTGACAGTCTTTCTTATGGAGTGCAGTTCAGCTAATAAAACTCTTTCTGCCTTTCATTGCAAGCGAGCCCGAAAGTGTTTTTATGCTTCATAACGGGGTGTGAAAGCAAAGATGCAGTTTGCTGAAAACAAGTTGTTCTTTGACAGTCTTGAATACTGAGTGCGGTTCAGTTAATAAAACTGTCTTTCTGGTGCTCATTGCAAACACGCCAGAAAGTGTTTTTCTGTGTTCCAATTGTTAGTATAAACAAATACGCAGTCTGCTGAAAGCAAGCTGTGCTCTGACAGTCTTTCTTATGGAGCGCAGTTCAGCTAATAAAACTCTTTCTGCCTTTCATTGCAAGCAAGCCCGAAAGTGTTTTTATGCTTCATAATGGATTGTAAAAGCAAAGATGCAGTTTGCTGAAAACAAGTTGTTCTTTGACAGTCTTGAATACTGAGTGCGGTTCAGTTAATAAAACTGTCTTTCTGGTGCTCATTGCAAGCAAGCCAGAAAGTGTTTTTCTGTGTTCCAATTGCTAGTATAAAGAAATACGCAGTCTGCTGAAAGCAAGCTGTGCTCTGACAGTCTTTCTTATGGAGTGCAGTTCAGCTAATAAAACTCTTTCTGCCTTTCATTGCAAGCGAGCCCGAAAGTGTTTTTATGCTTCGTAACGGGTTGTAAAAGCAAAGATGCAGTTTGCTGAAAACAAGTTGTTCTTTGACAGTCTTGAATACTGAGTGCGGTTCAGTTAATAAAACTGTCTCTCTGGTGCTCATTGCAAACACGCCAGAAAGTGTTTTTCTGTGTTCCAATTGTTAGTATAAACAAATACGCAGTCTGCTGAAAGCAAGCTGTGCTCTGACAGTCTTTCTTATGGAGCGCAGTTCAGCTAATAAAACTCTTTCTGCCTTTCATTGCAAGCGAGCCCAAAAGTGTTTTTATGCTTCGTAACGGATTGTAAAAGCAAAGATGCAGTTTGCTGAAAACAAGTTGTTCTTTGACAGTCTTGAATACTGAGTGCGGTTCAGTTAATAAAACTGTCTTTCTGGTGCTCATTGCAAACACGCCAGAAAGTGTTTTTCTGTGTTCCAATTGTTAGTATAAACAAATACGCAGTCTGCTGAAAGCAAGCTGTGCTCTGACAGTCTTTCTTTTGGAGCGCAGTTCAGCTAATAAAACTCTTTCTGCCTTTCATTGCAAGCGAGCCCGAAAGTGTTTTTATGCTTCATAATGGACTGTAAAAGCAAAGATGCAGTTTGCTGAAAACAAGTTGTTCTTTGACAGTCTTGAATACTGAGTGCGGTTCAGTTAATAAAACTGTCTTTCTGGTGCTCATTGCAAGCAAGCCAGAATATGTTTTTCTGTGTTCCAATTGCTAGTATAAAGAAATACGCAGTCTGCTGAAAGCAAGCTGTGCTCTGACAGTCTTTCTTATGGAGTGCAGTTCAGCTAATAAAACTCTTTCTGCCTTTCATTGCAAGCGAGCCCGAAAGTGTTTTTATGCTTCATAACGGGTTGTAAAAGCAAAGATGCAGTTTGCTGAAAACAAGTTGTTCTTTGACAGTCTTGAATACTGAGTGCGGTTCAGTTAATAAAACTGTCTTTCTGGTGCTCATTGCAAGCAAGCCAGAAAGTGTTTTTCTGTGTTCCAATTGCTAGTATAAAGAAATACGCAGTCTGCTGAAAGCAAGCTGTGCTCTGACAGTCTTTCTTATGGAGTGCAGTTCAGCTAATAAAACTCTTTCTGCCTTTCATTGCAAGCAAGCCCGAAAGTGTTTTTATGCTTCATAATGGATTGTAAAAGCAAAGATGCAGTTTGCTGAAAACAAGTTTATCTTTGACAGTCTTGAATACTGAGTGCGGTTCAGTTAATAAAACTGTCTTTCTTGTGCTCATTGCAAACAAACCAGAAAGTGTTTTTCTGTGTTTTACTTGTTAGTATAAACAAATATGCAGTCTGCTGAAAGCAAGCTGTGCTCTGACAGTCTTTCTTATGGAGCGCAGTTCAGCTAATAAAACTCTTTCTGCCTTTCATTGCAAGCGAGCCCAAAAGTGTTTTTATGCTTCGTAACGGGTTGTAAAAGCAAAGATTTAGTTTGCTGAAAACAAGTTGTTCTTTGACAGTCTTGAATACTGAATGCGGTTCAGTTAATAAAACTGTCTTTCTGGTGCTCATTGCAAACACGCCAGAAAGTGTTTTTCTGTGTTCCAATTGTTAGTATAAAGAAATACGCAGTCTGCTGAAAGCAAGCTGTGCTCTGACAGTCTTTCTTATGGAGCGCAGTTCAGCTAATAAAACTCTTTCTGCCTTTCATTGCAAGCAAGCCCGAAAGTGTTTTTATGCTTCATAATGGATTGTAAAAGCAAAGATGCAGTTTGCTGAAAACAAGTTTATCTTTGACAGTCTTGAATACTGAGTGCGGTTCAGTTAATAAAACTGTCTTTCTGGTGCTCATTGCAAGCAAGCCCGAAAGTGTTTTTCTGTGTTCCAATTGCTAGTATAAAGAAATACGCAGTCTGCTGAAAGCAAGCTGTTCTCTGACAGTCTTTCTTATGGAGTGCAGTTCAGCTAATAAAACTCTTTCTGCCTTTCATTGCAAGCAAGCCCGAAAGTGTTTTTATGCTTCATAATGGATTGTAAAAGCAAAGATGCAGTTTGCTGAAAACAAGTTGTTCTTTGACAGTCTTGAATACTGAGTGCGGTTCAGTTAATAAAACTGTCTTTCTGGTGCTCATTGCAAGCAAGCCAGAAAGTGTTTTTCTGTGTTCCAATTGCTAGTATAAAGAAATACGATGTCTGCTGAAAGCAAGCTGTGCTCTGACAGTCTTTCTTATGGAGTGCAGTTCAGCTAATAAAACTCTTTCTGCCTTTCATTGCAAGCGAGCCCGAAAGTGTTTTTATGCTTCGTAACGGGTTGTAAAAGCAAAGATGCAGTTTGCTGAAAACAAGTTGTTCTTTGACAGTCTTGAATACTGAATGCGGTTCAGTTAATAAAACTGTCTTTCTGGTGCTCATTGCAAACACGCCAGAAAGTGTTTTTCTGTGTTCCAATTGTTAGTATAAACAAATACGCAGTCTGCTGAAAGCAAGCTGTGCTCTGACAGTCTTTCTTATGGAGCGCAGTTCAGCTAATAAAACTCTTTCTGCCTTTCATTGCAAGCAAGCCCGAAAGTGTTTTTATGCTTCATAATGGATTGTAAAAGCAAAGATGCAGTTTGCTGAAAACAAGTTTATCTTTGACAGTCTTGAATACTGAGTGCAGTTGAGTTAATAAAACTGTCTTTCTGGTGCTCATTGCAAGCAAGCCCGAAAGTGTTTTTCTGTGTTCCAATTGCTAGTATAAAGAATTACGCAGTCTGCTGAAAGCAAGCTGTTCTCTGACAGTCTTTCTTATGGAGTGCAGTTCAGCTAATAAAACTCTTTCTGCCTTTCATTGCAAGCGAGCCCGAAAGTGTTTTTATGCTTCATAACGGACTGTAAAAGCAAAGATGCAGTTTGCTGAAAACAAGTTGTTCTTTGACAGTCTTGAATACTGAGTGCGGTTCAGTTAATAAAACTGTCTTTCTGGTGCTCATTGCAAGCAAGCCAGAATATGTTTTTCTGTGTTCCAATTGCTAGTATAAAGAAATACGCAGTCTGCTGAAAGCAAGCTGTGCTCTGACAGTCTTTCTTATGGAGTGCAGTTCAGCTAATAAAACTCTTTCTGCCTTTCATTGCAAGCGAGCCCGAAAGTGTTTTTATGCTTCATAACGGGGTGTGAAAGCAAAGATGCAGTTTGCTGAAAACAAGTTGTTCTTTGACAGTCTTGAATACTGAGTGCGGTTCAGTTAATAAAACTGTCTTTCTGGTGCTCATTGCAAACACGCCAGAAAGTGTTTTTCTGTGTTCCAATTGTTAGTATAAACAAATACGCAGTCTGCTGAAAGCAAGCTGTGCTCTGACAGTCTTTCTTATGGAGCGCAGTTCAGCTAATAAAACTCTTTCTGCCTTTCATTGCAAGCAAGCCCGAAAGTGTTTTTATGCTTCATAATGGATTGTAAAAGCAAAGATGCAGTTTGCTGAAAACAAGTTGTTCTTTGACAGTCTTGAATACTGAGTGCGGTTCAGTTAATAAAACTGTCTTTCTGGTGCTCATTGCAAGCAAGCCAGAAAGTGTTTTTCTGTGTTCCAATTGCTAGTATAAAGAAATACGCAGTCTGCTGAAAGCAAGCTGTGCTCTGACAGTCTTTCTTATGGAGTGCAGTTCAGCTAATAAAACTCTTTCTGCCTTTCATTGCAAGCGAGCCCGAAAGTGTTTTTATGCTTCGTAACGGGTTGTAAAAGCAAAGATGCAGTTTGCTGAAAACAAGTTGTTCTTTGACAGTCTTGAATACTGAGTGCGGTTCAGTTAATAAAACTGTCTCTCTGGTGCTCATTGCAAACACGCCAGAAAGTGTTTTTCTGTGTTCCAATTGTTAGTATAAACAAATACGCAGTCTGCTGAAAGCAAGCTGTGCTCTGACAGTCTTTCTTATGGAGCGCAGTTCAGCTAATAAAACTCTTTCTGCCTTTCATTGCAAGCGAGCCCAAAAGTGTTTTTATGCTTCGTAACGGGTTGTAAAAGCAAAGATGCAGTTTGCTGAAAACAAGTTGTTCTTTGACAGTCTTGAATACTGAGTGCGGTTCAGTTAATAAAACTGTCTTTCTGGTGCTCATTGCAAACACGCCAGAAAGTGTTTTTCTGTGTTCCAATTGTTAGTATAAACAAATACGCAGTCTGCTGAAAGCAAGCTGTGCTCTGACAGTCTTTCTTTTGGAGCGCAGTTCAGCTAATAAAACTCTTTCTGCCTTTCATTGCAAGCGAGCCCGAAAGTGTTTTTATGCTTCATAATGGACTGTAAAAGCAAAGATGCAGTTTGCTGAAAACAAGTTGTTCTTTGACAGTCTTGAATACTGAGTGCGGTTCAGTTAATAAAACTGTCTTTCTGGTGCTCATTGCAAGCAAGCCAGAATATGTTTTTCTGTGTTCCAATTGCTAGTATAAAGAAATACGCAGTCTGCTGAAAGCAAGCTGTGCTCTGACAGTCTTTCTTATGGAGTGCAGTTCAGCTAATAAAACTCTTTCTGCCTTTCATTGCAAGCGAGCCCGAAAGTGTTTTTATGCTTCATAACGGGTTGTAAAAGCAAAGATGCAGTTTGCTGAAAACAAGTTGTTCTTTGACAGTCTTGAATACTGAGTGCGGTTCAGTTAATAAAACTGTCTTTCTGGTGCTCATTGCAAGCAAGCCAGAAAGTGTTTTTCTGTGTTCCAATTGCTAGTATAAAGAAATACGCAGTCTGCTGAAAGCAAGCTGTGCTCTGACAGTCTTTCTTATGGAGTGCAGTTCAGCTAATAAAACTCTTTCTGCCTTTCATTGCAAGCAAGCCCGAAAGTGTTTTTATGCTTCATAATGGATTGTAAAAGCAAAGATGCAGTTTGCTGAAAACAAGTTTATCTTTGACAGTCTTGAATACTGAGTGCGGTTCAGTTAATAAAACTGTCTTTCTTGTGCTCATTGCAAACAAACCAGAAAGTGTTTTTCTGTGTTTTACTTGTTAGTATAAACAAATATGCAGTCTGCTGAAAGCAAGCTGTGCTCTGACAGTCTTTCTTATGGAGCGCAGTTCAGCTAATAAAACTCTTTCTGCCTTTCATTGCAAGCGAGCCCAAAAGTGTTTTTATGCTTCGTAACGGGTTGTAAAAGCAAAGATTTAGTTTGCTGAAAACAAGTTGTTCTTTGACAGTCTTGAATACTGAATGCGGTTCAGTTAATAAAACTGTCTTTCTGGTGCTCATTGCAAACACGCCAGAAAGTGTTTTTCTGTGTTCCAATTGTTAGTATAAAGAAATACGCAGTCTGCTGAAAGCAAGCTGTGCTCTGACAGTCTTTCTTATGGAGCGCAGTTCAGCTAATAAAACTCTTTCTGCCTTTCATTGCAAGCAAGCCCGAAAGTGTTTTTATGCTTCATAATGGATTGTAAAAGCAAAGATGCAGTTTGCTGAAAACAAGTTTATCTTTGACAGTCTTGAATACTGAGTGCGGTTCAGTTAATAAAACTGTCTTTCTGGTGCTCATTGCAAGCAAGCCCGAAAGTGTTTTTCTGTGTTCCAATTGCTAGTATAAAGAAATACGCAGTCTGCTGAAAGCAAGCTGTTCTCTGACAGTCTTTCTTATGGAGTGCAGTTCAGCTAATAAAACTCTTTCTGCCTTTCATTGCAAGCGAGCCCGAAAGTGTTTTTATGCTTCATAACGGACTGTAAAAGCAAAGATGCAGTTTGCTGAAAACAAGTTGTTCTTTGACAGTCTTGAATACTGAGTGCGGTTCAGTTAATAAAACTGTCTTTCTGGTGCTCATTGCAAACACGCCAGAAAGTGTTTTTCTGTGTTCCAATTGTTAGTATAAACAAATACGCAGTCTGCTGAAAGCAAGCTGTGCTCTGACAGTCTTTCTTATGGAGCGCAGTTCAGCTAATAAAACTCTTTCTGCCTTTCATTGCAAGCAAGCCCGAAAGTGTTTTTATGCTTCATAATGGATTGTAAAAGCAAAGATGCAGTTTGCTGAAAACAAGTTGTTCTTTGACAGTCTTGAATACTGAGTGCGGTTCAGTTAATAAAACTGTCTTTCTGGTGCTCATTGCAAACACGCCAGAAAGTGTTTTTCTGTGTTCCAATTGTTAGTATAAACAAATACGCAGTCTGCTGAAAGCAAGCTGTGCTCTGACAGTCTTTCTTATGGAGCGCAGTTCAGCTAATAAAACTCTTTCTGCCTTTCATTGCAAGCAAGCCCGAAAGTGTTTTTATGCTTCATAATGGATTGTAAAAGCAAAGATGCAGTTTGCTGAAAACAAGTTGTTCTTTGACAGTCTTGAATACTGAGTGCGGTTCAGTTAATAAAACTGTCTTTCTGGTGCTCATTGCAAACACGCCAGAAAGTGTTTTTCTGTGTTCCAATTGTTAGTATAAACAAATACGCAGTCTGCTGAAAGCAAGCTGTGCTCTGACAGTCTTTCTTATGGAGTGCTGTTCAGCTAATAAAACTCTTTCTGCCTTTCATTGCAAGCGAGCCCAAAAGTGTTTTTATGCTTCATAATGGATTGTAAAAGCAAAGATGCAGTTTGCTTGAAACAAGTTGTTCTTTGACAGTCTTGAATACTGAGTGCGGTTCAGTTAATAAAACTGTCTTTCTGGTGCTCATTGCAAGCAAGCCAGAAAGTGTTTTTCTGTGTTCCAATTGCTAGTATAAAGAAATACGCAGTCTGCTGAAAGCAAGCTGTGCTCTGACAGTCTTTCTTATGGAGTGCAGTTCAGCTAATAAAACTCTTTCTGCCTTTCATTGCAAGCGAGCCCGAAAGTGTTTTTATGCTTCATAATGGACTGTAAAAGCAAAGATGCAGTTTGCTGAAAACAAGTTGTTCTTTGACAGTCTTGAATACTGAGTGCGGTTCAGTTAATAAAACTGTCTTTCTGGTGCTCATTGCAAGCAAGCCAGAATATGTTTTTCTGTGTTCCAATTGCTAGTATAAAGAAATACGCAGTCTGCTGAAAGCAAGCTGTGCTCTGACAGTCTTTCTTATGGAGTGCAGTTCAGCTAATAAAACTCTTTCTGCCTTTCATTGCAAGTGAGCCCGAAAGTGTTTTTATGCTTCATAACGGGTTGTAAAAGCAAAGATGCAGTTTGCTGAAAACAAGTTGTTCTTTGACAGTCTTGAATACTGAGTGCGGTTCAGTTAATAAAACTGTCTTTCTGGTGCTCATTGCAAGCAAGCCAGAAAGTGTTTTTCTGTGTTCCAATTGCTAGTATAAAGAAATACGCAGTCTGCTGAAAGCAAGCTGTGCTCTGACAGTCTTTCTTATGGAGTGCAGTTCAGCTAATAAAACTCTTTCTGCCTTTCATTGCAAGCGAGCCCGAAAGTGTTTTTATGCTTCGTAACGGGTTGTAAAAGCAAAGATGCAGTTTGCTGAAAACAAGTTGTTCTTTGACAGTCTTGAATACTGAGTGCGGTTCAGTTAATAAAACTGTCTTTCTGGTGCTCATTGCAAACACGCCAGAAAGTGTTTTTCTGTGTTCCAATTGTTAGTATAAACAAATACGCAGTCTGCTGAAAGCAAGCTGTGCTCTGACAGTCTTTCTTATGGAGTGCTGTTCAGCTAATAAAACTCTTTCTGCCTTTCATTGCAAGCGAGCCCAAAAGTGTTTTTATGCTTCATAATGGATTGTAAAAGCAAAGATGCAGTTTGCTGAAAACAAGTTGTTCTTTGACAGTCTTGAATACTGAGTGCGGTTCAGTTAATAAAACTGTCTTTCTGGTGCTCATTGCAAGCAAGCCAGAAAGTGTTTTTCTGTGTTCCAATTGTTAGTATAAACAAATACGCAGTCTGCTGAAAGCAAGCTGTGCTCTGACAGTCTTTCTTTTGGAGCGCAGTTCAGCTAATAAAACTCTTTCTGCCTTTCATTGCAAGCGAGCCCAAAAGTGTTTTTATGCTTCATAATGGATTGTAAAAGCAAAGATGCAGTTTGCTGAAAACAAGTTGTTCTTTGACAGTCTTGAATACTGAGTGCGGTTCAGTTAATAAAACTGTCTTTCTGGTGCTCATTGCAAACACGCCAGAAAGTGTTTTTCTGTGTTCCAATTGTTAGTATAAACAAATACGCAGTCTGCTGAAAGCAAGCTGTGCTCTGACAGTCTTTCTTATGGAGCGCAGTTCAGCTAATAAAACTCTTTCTGCCTTTCATTGCAAGCAAGCCCGAAAGTGTTTTTATGCTTCATAATGGATTGTAAAAGCAAAGATGCAGTTTGCTGAAAACAAGTTTATCTTTGACAGTCTTGAATACTGAGTGCGGTTCAGTTAATAAAACTGTCTTTCTGGTGCTCATTGCAAGCAAGCCCGAAAGTGTTTTTCTGTGTTCCAATTGCTAGTATAAAGAAATACGCAGTCTGCTGAAAGCAAGCTGTTCTCTGACAGTCTTTCTTATGGAGTGCAGTTCAGCTAATAAAACTCTTTCTGCCTTTCATTGCAAGCGAGCCCGAAAGTGTTTTTATGCTTCATAACGGACTGTAAAAGCAAAGATGCAGTTTGCTGAAAACAAGTTGTTCTTTGACAGTCTTGAATACTGAGTGCGGTTCAGTTAATAAAACTGTCTTTCTGGTGCTCATTGCAAGCAAGCCAGAATATGTTTTTCTGTGTTCCAATTGCTAGTATAAAGAAATACGCAGTCTGCAGAAAGCAAGCTGTGCTCTGACAGTCTTTCTTATGGAGTGCAGTTCAGCTAATAAAACTCTTTCTGCCTTTCATTGCAAGCGAGCCCGAAAGTGTTTTTATGCTTCATAACGGGTTGTAAAAGCAAAGATGCAGTTTGCTGAAAACAAGTTGTTCTTTGACAGTCTTGAATACTGAGTGCGGTTCAGTTAATAAAACTGTCTTTCTGGTGCTCATTGCAAACACGCCAGAAAGTGTTTTTCTGTGTTCCAATTGTTAGTATAAACAAATACGCAGTCTGCTGAAAGCAAGCTGTGCTCTGACAGTCTTTCTTATGGAGCGCAGTTCAGCTAATAAAACTCTTTCTGCCTTTCATTGCAAGCAAGCCCGAAAGTGTTTTTATGCTTCATAATGGATTGTAAAAGCAAAGATGCAGTTTGCTGAAAACAAGTTGTTCTTTGACAGTCTTGAATACTGAGTGCGGTTCAGTTAATAAAACTGTCTTTCTGGTGCTCATTGCAAGCAAGCCAGAAAGTGTTTTTCTGTGTTCCAATTGCTAGTATAAAGAAATACGCAGTCTGCTGAAAGCAAGCTGTGCTCTGACAGTCTTTCTTATGGAGTGCAGTTCAGCTAATAAAACTCTTTCTGCCTTTCATTGCAAGCGAGCCCGAAAGTGTTTTTATGCTTCGTAACGGGTTGTAAAAGCAAAGATGCAGTTTGCTGAAAACAAGTTGTTCTTTGACAGTCTTGAATACTGAGTGCGGTTCAGTTAATAAAACTGTCTCTCTGGTGCTCATTGCAAACACGCCAGAAAGTGTTTTTCTGTGTTCCAATTGTTAGTATAAACAAATACGCAGTCTGCTGAAAGCAAGCTGTGCTCTGACAGTCTTTCTTATGGAGCGCAGTTCAGCTAATAAAACTCTTTCTGCCTTTCATTGCAAGCGAGCCCAAAAGTGTTTTTATGCTTCGTAACGGGTTGTAAAAGCAAAGATGCAGTTTGCTGAAAACAAGTTGTTCTTTGACAGTCTTGAATACTGAGTGCGGTTCAGTTAATAAAACTGTCTTTCTGGTGCTCATTGCAAACACGCCAGAAAGTGTTTTTCTGTGTTCCAATTGCTAGTATAAAGAAATACGCAGTCTGCTGAAAGCAAGCTGTTCTCTGACAGTCTTTCTTATGGAGTGCAGTTCAGCTAATAAAACTCTTTCTGCCTTTCATTGCAAGCGAGCCCGAAAGTGTTTTTATGCTTCATAACGGACTGTAAAAGCAAAGATGCAGTTTGCTGAAAACAAGTTGTTCTTTGACAGTCTTGAATACTGAGTGCGGTTCAGTTAATAAAACTGTCTTTCTGGTGCTCATTGCAAGCAAGCCAGAATATGTTTTTCTGTGTTCCAATTGCTAGTATAAAGAAATACGCAGTCTGCAGAAAGCAAGCTGTGCTCTGACAGTCTTTCTTATGGAGCGCAGTTCAGCTAATAAAACTCTTTCTGCCTTTCATTGCAAGCGAGCCCGAAAGTGTTTTTATGCTTCATAACGGGTTGTAAAAGCAAAGATGCAGTTTGCTGAAAACAAGTTGTTCTTTGACAGTCTTGAATACTGAGTGCGGTTCAGTTAATAAAACTGTCTTTCTGGTGCTCATTGCAAACACGCCAGAAAGTGTTTTTCTGTGTTCCAATTGTTAGTATAAACAAATACGCAGTCTGCTGAAAGCAAGCTGTGCTCTGACAGTCTTTCTTATGGAGCGCAGTTCAGCTAATAAAACTCTTTCTGCCTTTCATTGCAAGCAAGCCCGAAAGTGTTTTTATGCTTCATAATGGATTGTAAAAGCAAAGATGCAGTTTGCTGAAAACAAGTTGTTCTTTGACAGTCTTGAATACTGAGTGCGGTTCAGTTAATAAAACTGTCTTTCTGGTGCTCATTGCAAGCAAGCCAGAAAGTGTTTTTCTGTGTTCCAATTGCTAGTATAAAGAAATACGCAGTCTGCTGAAAGCAAGCTGTGCTCTGACAGTCTTTCTTATGGAGTGCAGTTCAGCTAATAAAACTCTTTCTGCCTTTCATTGCAAGCGAGCCCGAAAGTGTTTTTATGCTTCGTAACGGGTTGTAAAAGCAAAGATGCAGTTTGCTGAAAACAAGTTGTTCTTTGACAGTCTTGAATACTGAGTGCGGTTCAGTTAATAAAACTGTCTCTCTGGTGCTCATTGCAAACACGCCAGAAAGTGTTTTTCTGTGTTCCAATTGTTAGTATAAACAAATACGCAGTCTGCTGAAAGCAAGCTGTGCTCTGACAGTCTTTCTTATGGAGCGCAGTTCAGCTAATAAAACTCTTTCTGCCTTTCATTGCAAGCGAGCCCAAAAGTGTTTTTATGCTTCGTAACGGGTTGTAAAAGCAAAGATGCAGTTTGCTGAAAACAAGTTGTTCTTTGACAGTCTTGAATACTGAGTGCGGTTCAGTTAATAAAACTGTCTTTCTGGTGCTCATTGCAAACACGCCAGAAAGTGTTTTTCTGTGTTCCAATTGCTAGTATAAAGAAATACGCAGTCTGCTGAAAGCAAGCTGTTCTCTGACAGTCTTTCTTATGGAGTGCAGTTCAGCTAATAAAACTCTTTCTGCCTTTCATTGCAAGCGAGCCCGAAAGTGTTTTTATGCTTCATAACGGACTGTAAAAGCAAAGATGCAGTTTGCTGAAAACAAGTTGTTCTTTGACAGTCTTGAATACTGAGTGCGGTTCAGTTAATAAAACTGTCTTTCTGGTGCTCATTGCAAGCAAGCCAGAATATGTTTTTCTGTGTTCCAATTGCTAGTATAAAGAAATACGCAGTCTGCAGAAAGCAAGCTGTGCTCTGACAGTCTTTCTTATGGAGTGCAGTTCAGCTAATAAAACTCTTTCTGCCTTTCATTGCAAGCGAGCCCGAAAGTGTTTTTATGCTTCATAACGGGTTGTAAAAGCAAAGATGCAGTTTGCTGAAAACAAGTTGTTCTTTGACAGTCTTGAATACTGAGTGCGGTTCAGTTAATAAAACTGTCTTTCTGGTGCTCATTGCAAACACGCCAGAAAGTGTTTTTCTGTGTTCCAATTGTTAGTATAAACAAATACGCAGTCTGCTGAAAGCAAGCTGTGCTCTGACAGTCTTTCTTATGGAGCGCAGTTCAGCTAATAAAACTCTTTCTGCCTTTCATTGCAAGCAAGCCCGAAAGTGTTTTTATGCTTCATAATGGATTGTAAAAGCAAAGATGCAGTTTGCTGAAAACAAGTTGTTCTTTGACAGTCTTGAATACTGAGTGCGGTTCAGTTAATAAAACTGTCTTTCTGGTGCTCATTGCAAGCAAGCCAGAAAGTGTTTTTCTGTGTTCCAATTGCTAGTATAAAGAAATACGCAGTCTGCTGAAAGCAAGCTGTGCTCTGACAGTCTTTCTTATGGAGTGCAGTTCAGCTAATAAAACTCTTTCTGCCTTTCATTGCAAGCGAGCCCGAAAGTGTTTTTATGCTTCGTAACGGGTTGTAAAAGCAAAGATGCAGTTTGCTGAAAACAAGTTGTTCTTTGACAGTCTTGAATACTGAGTGCGGTTCAGTTAATAAAACTGTCTCTCTGGTGCTCATTGCAAACACGCCAGAAAGTGTTTTTCTGTGTTCCAATTGTTAGTATAAACAAATACGCAGTCTGCTGAAAGCAAGCTGTGCTCTGACAGTCTTTCTTATGGAGCGCAGTTCAGCTAATAAAACTCTTTCTGCCTTTCATTGCAAGCGAGCCCAAAAGTGTTTTTATGCTTCGTAACGGGTTGTAAAAGCAAAGATGCAGTTTGCTGAAAACAAGTTGTTCTTTGACAGTCTTGAATACTGAGTGCGGTTCAGTTAATAAAACTGTCTTTCTGGTGCTCATTGCAAACACGCCAGAAAGTGTTTTTCTGTGTTCCAATTGTTAGTATAAACAAATACGCAGTCTGCTGAAAGCAAGCTGTGCTCTGACAGTCTTTCTTATGGAGCGCAGTTCAGCTAATAAAACTCTTTCTGCCTTTCATTGCAAGCGAGCCCAAAAGTGTTTTTATGCTTCATAATGGACTGTAAAAGCAAAGATGCAGTTTGCTGAAAACAAGTTGTTCTTTGACAGTCTTGAATACTGAGTGCGGTTCAGTTAATAAAACTGTCTTTCTGGTGCTCATTGCAAGCAAGCCAGAAAGTGTTTTTCTGTGTTCCAATTGTTAGTATAAAGAAATACGCAGTCTGCTGAAAGCAAGCTGTGCTCTGACAGTCTTTCTTATGGAGTGCAGTTCAGCTAATAAAACTCTTTCTGCCTTTCATTGCAAGCGAGCCCGAAAGTGTTTTTATGCTTCATAACGGACTGTAAAAGCAAAGATGCAGTTTGCTGAAAACAAGTTGTTCTTTGACAGTCTTGAATACTGAGTGCGGTTCAGTTAATAAAACTGTCTTTCTGGTGCTCATTGCAAACACGCCAGAAAGTGTTTTTCTGTGTTCCAATTGTTAGTATAAACAAATACGCAGTCTGCTGAAAGCAAGCTGTGCTCTGACAGTCTTTCTTATGGAGCGCAGTTCAGCTAATAAAACTCTTTCTGCCTTTCATTGCAAGCAAGCCCGAAAGTGTTTTTATGCTTCATAATGGATTGTAAAAGCAAAGATGCAGTTTGCTGAAAACAAGTTGTTCTTTGACAGTCTTGAATACTGAGTGCGGTTCAGTTAATAAAACTGTCTTTCTGGTGCTCATTGCAAACACGCCAGAAAGTGTTTTTCTGTGTTCCAATTGTTAGTATAAACAAATACGCAGTCTGCTGAAAGCAAGCTGTGCTCTGACAGTCTTTCTTATGGAGTGCTGTTCAGCTAATAAAACTCTTTCTGCCTTTCATTGCAAGCGAGCCCGAAAGTGTTTTTATGCTTCATAATGGACTGTAAAAGCAAAGATGCAGTTTGCTGAAAACAAGTTGTTCTTTGACAGTCTTGAATACTGAGTGCGGTTCAGTTAATAAAACTGTCTTTCTGGTGCTCATTGCAAGCAAGCCAGAATATGTTTTTCTGTGTTCCAGTTGCTAGTATAAAGAAATACGCAGTCTGCTGAAAGCAAGCTGTGCTCTGACAGTCTTTCTTATGGAGTGCAGTTCAGCTAATAAAACTCTTTCTGCCTTTCATTGCAAGCGAGCCCGAAAGTGTTTTTATGCTTCATAACGGGTTGTAAAAGCAAAGATGCAGTTTGCTGAAAACAAGTTGTTCTTTGACAGTCTTGAATACTGAGTGCGGTTCAGTTAATAAAACTGTCTTTCTGGTGCTCATTGCAAACACGCCAGAAAGTGTTTTTCTGTGTTCCAATTGTTAGTATAAACAAATACGCAGTCTGCTGAAAGCAAGCTGTGCTCTGACAGTCTTTCTTATGGAGCGCAGTTCAGCTAATAAAACTCTTTCTGCCTTTCATTGCAAGCAAGCCCGAAAGTGTTTTTATGCTTCATAATGGATTGTAAAAGCAAAGATGCAGTTTGCTGAAAACAAGTTGTTCTTTGACAGTCTTGAATACTGAGTGCGGTTCAGTTAATAAAACTGTCTTTCTGGTGCTCATTGCAAGCAAGCCCGAAAGTGTTTTTCTGTGTTCCAATTGCTAGTATAAAGAAATACGCAGTCTGCTGAAAGCAAGCTGTTCTCTGACAGTCTTTCTTATGGAGTGCAGTTCAGCTAATAAAACTCTTTCTGCCTTTCATTGCAAGCGAGCCCGAAAGTGTTTTTATGCTTCATAACGGACTGTAAAAGCAAAGATGCAGTTTGCTGAAAACAAGTTGTTCTTTGACAGTCTTGAATACTGAGTGCGGTTCAGTTAATAAAACTGTCTTTCTGGTGCTCATTGCAAGCAAGCCAGAATATGTTTTTCTGTGTTCCAATTGCTAGTATAAAGAAATACGCAGTCTGCTGAAAGCAAGCTGTGCTCTGACAGTCTTTCTTATGGAGTGCAGTTCAGCTAATAAAACTCTTTCTGCCTTTCATTGCAAGCGAGCCCGAAAGTGTTTTTATGCTTCATAACGGGTTGTAAAAGCAAAGATGCAGTTTGCTGAAAACAAGTTGTTCTTTGACAGTCTTGAATACTGAGTGCGGTTCAGTTAATAAAACTGTCTTTCTGGTGCTCATTGCAAACACGCCAGAAAGTGTTTTTCTGTGTTCCAATTGTTAGTATAAACAAATACGCAGTCTGCTGAAAGCAAGCTGTGCTCTGACAGTCTTTCTTATGGAGCGCAGTTCAGCTAATAAAACTCTTTCTGCCTTTCATTGCAAGCAAGCCCGAAAGTGTTTTTATGCTTCATAATGGATTGTAAAAGCAAAGATGCAGTTTGCTGAAAACAAGTTGTTCTTTGACAGTCTTGAATACTGAGTGCGGTTCAGTTAATAAAACTGTCTTTCTGGTGCTCATTGCAAGCAAGCCAGAAAGTGTTTTTCTGTGTTCCAATTGCTAGTATAAAGAAATACGCAGTCTGCTGAAAGCAAGCTGTGCTCTGACAGTCTTTCTTATGGAGTGCAGTTCAGCTAATAAAACTCTTTCTGCCTTTCATTGCAAGCGAGCCCGAAAGTGTTTTTATGCTTCGTAACGGGTTGTAAAAGCAAAGATGCAGTTTGCTGAAAACAAGTTGTTCTTTGACAGTCTTGAATACTGAGTGCGGTTCAGTTAATAAAACTGTCTCTCTGGTGCTCATTGCAAACACGCCAGAAAGTGTTTTTCTGTGTTCCAATTGTTAGTATAAACAAATACGCAGTCTGCTGAAAGCAAGCTGTGCTCTGACAGTCTTTCTTATGGAGCGCAGTTCAGCTAATAAAACTCTTTCTGCCTTTCATTGCAAGCGAGCCCAAAAGTGTTTTTATGCTTCGTAACGGGTTGTAAAAGCAAAGATGCAGTTTGCTGAAAACAAGTTGTTCTTTGACAGTCTTGAATACTGAGTGCGGTTCAGTTAATAAAACTGTCTTTCTGGTGCTCATTGCAAACACGCCAGAAAGTGTTTTTCTGTGTTCCAATTGTTAGTATAAACAAATACGCAGTCTGCTGAAAGCAAGCTGTGCTCTGACAGTCTTTCTTATGGAGCGCAGTTCAGCTAATAAAACTCTTTCTGCCTTTCATTGCAAGCGAGCCCGAAAGTGTTTTTATGCTTCATAATGGACTGTAAAAGCAAAGATGCAGTTTGCTGAAAACAAGTTGTTCTTTGACAGTCTTGAATACTGAGTGCGGTTCAGTTAATAAAACTGTCTTTCTGGTGCTCATTGCAAGCAAGCCAGAAAGTGTTTTTCTGTGTTCCAATTGTTAGTATAAACAAATACGCAGTCTGCTGAAAGCAAGCTGTGCTCTGACAGTCTTTCTTATGGAGCGCAGTTCAGCTAATAAAACTCTTTCTGCCTTTCATTGCAAGCGAGCCCGAAAGTGTTTTTATGCTTCATAACGGACTGTAAAAGCAAAGATGCAGTTTGCTGAAAACAAGTTGTTCTTTGACAGTCTTGAATACTGAGTGCGGTTCAGTTAATAAAACTGTCTTTCTGGTGCTCATTGCAAACACGCCAGAAAGTGTTTTTCTGTGTTCCAATTGTTAGTATAAACAAATACGCAGTCTGCTGAAAGCAAGCTGTGCTCTGACAGTCTTTCTTATGGAGCGCAGTTCAGCTAATAAAACTCTTTCTGCCTTTCATTGCAAGCAAGCCCGAAAGTGTTTTTATGCTTCATAATGGATTGTAAAAGCAAAGATGCAGTTTGCTGAAAACAAGTTGTTCTTTGACAGTCTTGAATACTGAGTGCGGTTCAGTTAATAAAACTGTCTTTCTGGTGCTCATTGCAAACACGCCAGAAAGTGTTTTTCTGTGTTCCAATTGTTAGTATAAACAAATACGCAGTCTGCTGAAAGCAAGCTGTGCTCTGACAGTCTTTCTTATGGAGTGCTGTTCAGCTAATAAAACTCTTTCTGCCTTTCATTGCAAGCGAGCCCAAAAGTGTTTTTATGCTTCATAATGGATTGTAAAAGCAAAGATGCAGTTTGCTGAAAACAAGTTGTTCTTTGACAGTCTTGAATACTGAGTGCGGTTCAGTTAATAAAACTGTCTTTCTGGTGCTCATTGCAAGCAAGCCAGAAAGTGTTTTTCTGTGTTCCAATTGCTAGTATAAAGAAATACGCAGTCTGCTGAAAGCAAGCTGTGCTCTGACAGTCTTTCTTATGGAGTGCAGTTCAGCTAATAAAACTCTTTCTGCCTTTCATTGCAAGCGAGCCCGAAAGTGTTTTTATGCTTCATAATGGACTGTAAAAGCAAAGATGCAGTTTGCTGAAAACAAGTTGTTCTTTGACAGTCTTGAATACTGAGTGCGGTTCAGTTAATAAAACTGTCTTTCTGGTGCTCATTGCAAGCAAGCCAGAATATGTTTTTCTGTGTTCCAATTGCTAGTATAAAGAAATACGCAGTCTGCTGAAAGCAAGCTGTGCTCTGACAGTCTTTCTTATGGAGTGCAGTTCAGCTAATAAAACTCTTTCTGCCTTTCATTGCAAGCGAGCCCGAAAGTGTTTTTATGCTTCATAACGGGTTGTAAAAGCAAAGATGCAGTTTGCTGAAAACAAGTTGTTCTTTGACAGTCTTGAATACTGAGTGCGGTTCAGTTAATAAAACTGTCTTTCTGGTGCTCATTGCAAGCAAGCCAGAAAGTGTTTTTCTGTGTTCCAATTGCTAGTATAAAGAAATACGCAGTCTGCTGAAAGCAAGCTGTGCTCTGACAGTCTTTCTTATGGAGTGCAGTTCAGCTAATAAAACTCTTTCTGCCTTTCATTGCAAGCGAGCCCGAAAGTGTTTTTATGCTTCGTAACGGGTTGTAAAAGCAAAGATGCAGTTTGCTGAAAACAAGTTGTTCTTTGACAGTCTTGAATACTGAGTGCGGTTCAGTTAATAAAACTGTCTTTCTGGTGCTCATTGCAAACACGCCAGAAAGTGTTTTTCTGTGTTCCAATTGTTAGTATAAACAAATACGCAGTCTGCTGAAAGCAAGCTGTGCTCTGACAGTCTTTCTTATGGAGTGCTGTTCAGCTAATAAAACTCTTTCTGCCTTTCATTGCAAGCGAGCCCAAAAGTGTTTTTATGCTTCATAATGGATTGTAAAAGCAAAGATGCAGTTTGCTGAAAACAAGTTGTTCTTTGACAGTCTTGAATACTGAGTGCGGTTCAGTTAATAAAACTGTCTTTCTGGTGCTCATTGCAAGCAAGCCAGAAAGTGTTTTTCTGTGTTCCAATTGTTAGTATAAACAAATACGCAGTCTGCTGAAAGCAAGCTGTGCTCTGACAGTCTTTCTTTTGGAGCGCAGTTCAGCTAATAAAACTCTTTCTGCCTTTCATTGCAAGCGAGCCCAAAAGTGTTTTTATGCTTCATAATGGATTGTAAAAGCAAAGATGCAGTTTGCTGAAAACAAGTTGTTCTTTGACAGTCTTGAATACTGAGTGCGGTTCAGTTAATAAAACTGTCTTTCTGGTGCTCATTGCAAGCAAGCCAGAAAGTGTTTTTCTGTGTTCCAATTGCTAGTATAAAGAAATACGCAGTCTGCTGAAAGCAAGCTGTGCTCTGACAGTCTTTCTTATGGAGTGCAGTTCAGCTAATAAAACTCTTTCTGCCTTTCATTGCAAGCGAGCCCGAAAGTGTTTTTATGCTTCATAACGGGTTGTAAAAGCAAAGATGCAGTTTGCTGAAAACAAGTTGTTCTTTGACAGTCTTGAATACTGAGTGCGGTTCAGTTAATAAAACTGTCTTTCTGGTGCTCATTGCAAGCAAGCCAGAAAGTGTTTTTCTGTGTTCCAATTGCTAGTATAAAGAAATACGCAGTCTGCTGAAAGCAAGCTGTGCTCTGACAGTCTTTCTTATGGAGTGCAGTTCAGCTAATAAAACTCTTTCTGCCTTTCATTGCAAGCGAGCCCGAAAGTGTTTTTATGCTTCATAACGGGTTGTAAAAGCAAAGATGCAGTTTGCTGAAAACAAGTTGTTCTTTGACAGTCTTGAATACTGAGTGCGGTTCAGTTAATAAAACTGTCTTTCTGGTGCTCATTGCAAACACGCCAGAAAGTGTTTTTCTGTGTTCCAATTGTTAGTATAAACAAATACGCAGTCTGCTGAAAGCAAGCTGTGCTCTGACAGTCTTTCTTATGGAGCGCAGTTCAGCTAATAAAACTCTTTCTGCCTTTCATTGCAAGCAAGCCCGAAAGTGTTTTTATGCTTCATAATGGATTGTAAAAGCAAAGATGCAGTTTGCTGAAAACAAGTTGTTCTTTGACAGTCTTGAATACTGAGTGCGGTTCAGTTAATAAAACTGTCTTTCTGGTGCTCATTGCAAGCAAGCCAGAAAGTGTTTTTCTGTGTTCCAATTGCTAGTATAAAGAAATACGCAGTCTGCTGAAAGCAAGCTGTGCTCTGACAGTCTTTCTTATGGAGTGCAGTTCAGCTAATAAAACTCTTTCTGCCTTTCATTGCAAGCGAGCCCGAAAGTGTTTTTATGCTTCGTAACGGGTTGTAAAAGCAAAGATGCAGTTTGCTGAAAACAAGTTGTTCTTTGACAGTCTTGAATACTGAGTGCGGTTCAGTTAATAAAACTGTCTCTCTGGTGCTCATTGCAAACACGCCAGAAAGTGTTTTTCTGTGTTCCAATTGTTAGTATAAACAAATACGCAGTCTGCTGAAAGCAAGCTGTGCTCTGACAGTCTTTCTTATGGAGCGCAGTTCAGCTAATAAAACTCTTTCTGCCTTTCATTGCAAGCGAGCCCAAAAGTGTTTTTATGCTTCGTAACGGGTTGTAAAAGCAAAGATGCAGTTTGCTGAAAACAAGTTGTTCTTTGACAGTCTTGAATACTGAGTGCGGTTCAGTTAATAAAACTGTCTTTCTGGTGCTCATTGCAAACACGCCAGAAAGTGTTTTTCTGTGTTCCAATTGTTAGTATAAACAAATACGCAGTCTGCTGAAAGCAAGCTGTGCTCTGACAGTCTTTCTTATGGAGCGCAGTTCAGCTAATAAAACTCTTTCTGCCTTTCATTGCAAGCGAGCCCGAAAGTGTTTTTATGCTTCATAATGGACTGTAAAAGCAAAGATGCAGTTTGCTGAAAACAAGTTGTTCTTTGACAGTCTTGAATACTGAGTGCGGTTCAGTTAATAAAACTGTCTTTCTGGTGCTCATTGCAAGCAAGCCAGAAAGTGTTTTTCTGTGTTCCAATTGTTAGTATAAACAAATACGCAGTCTGCTGAAAGCAAGCTGTGCTCTGACAGTCTTTCTTATGGAGTGCAGTTCAGCTAATAAAACTCTTTCTGCCTTTCATTGCAAGCGAGCCCGAAAGTGTTTTTATGCTTCATAACGGACTGTAAAAGCAAAGATGCAGTTTGCTGAAAACAAGTTGTTCTTTGACAGTCTTGAATACTGAGTGCGGTTCAGTTAATAAAACTGTCTTTCTGGTGCTCATTGCAAACACGCCAGAAAGTGTTTTTCTGTGTTCCAATTGTTAGTATAAACAAATACGCAGTCTGCTGAAAGCAAGCTGTGCTCTGACAGTCTTTCTTATGGAGCGCAGTTCAGCTAATAAAACTCTTTCTGCCTTTCATTGCAAGCAAGCCCGAAAGTGTTTTTATGCTTCATAATGGATTGTAAAAGCAAAGATGCAGTTTGCTGAAAACAAGTTGTTCTTTGACAGTCTTGAATACTGAGTGCGGTTCAGTTAATAAAACTGTCTTTCTGGTGCTCATTGCAAACACGCCAGAAAGTGTTTTTCTGTGTTCCAATTGTTAGTATAAACAAATACGCAGTCTGCTGAAAGCAAGCTGTGCTCTGACAGTCTTTCTTATGGAGTGCTGTTCAGCTAATAAAACTCTTTCTGCCTTTCATTGCAAGCGAGCCCAAAAGTGTTTTTATGCTTCATAATGGATTGTAAAAGCAAAGATGCAGTTTGCTGAAAACAAGTTGTTCTTTGACAGTCTTGAATACTGAGTGCGGTTCAGTTAATAAAACTGTCTTTCTGGTGCTCATTGCAAGCAAGCCAGAAAGTGTTTTTCTGTGTTCCAATTGCTAGTATAAAGAAATACGCAGTCTGCTGAAAGCAAGCTGTGCTCTGACAGTCTTTCTTATGGAGTGCAGTTCAGCTAATAAAACTCTTTCTGCCTTTCATTGCAAGCGAGCCCGAAAGTGTTTTTATGCTTCATAATGGACTGTAAAAGCAAAGATGCAGTTTGCTGAAAACAAGTTGTTCTTTGACAGTCTTGAATACTGAGTGCGGTTCAGTTAATAAAACTGTCTTTCTGGTGCTCATTGCAAGCAAGCCAGAATATGTTTTTCTGTGTTCCAATTGCTAGTATAAAGAAATACGCAGTCTGCTGAAAGCAAGCTGTGCTCTGACAGTCTTTCTTATGGAGTGCAGTTCAGCTAATAAAACTCTTTCTGCCTTTCATTGCAAGCGAGCCCGAAAGTGTTTTTATGCTTCATAACGGGTTGTAAAAGCAAAGATGCAGTTTGCTGAAAACAAGTTGTTCTTTGACAGTCTTGAATACTGAGTGCGGTTCAGTTAATAAAACTGTCTTTCTGGTGCTCATTGCAAGCAAGCCAGAAAGTGTTTTTCTGTGTTCCAATTGCTAGTATAAAGAAATACGCAGTCTGCTGAAAGCAAGCTGTGCTCTGACAGTCTTTCTTATGGAGTGCAGTTCAGCTAATAAAACTCTTTCTGCCTTTCATTGCAAGCGAGCCCGAAAGTGTTTTTATGCTTCGTAACGGGTTGTAAAAGCAAAGATGCAGTTTGCTGAAAACAAGTTGTTCTTTGACAGTCTTGAATACTGAGTGCGGTTCAGTTAATAAAACTGTCTTTCTGGTGCTCATTGCAAACACGCCAGAAAGTGTTTTTCTGTGTTCCAATTGTTAGTATAAACAAATACGCAGTCTGCTGAAAGCAAGCTGTGCTCTGACAGTCTTTCTTATGGAGTGCTGTTCAGCTAATAAAACTCTTTCTGCCTTTCATTGCAAGCGAGCCCAAAAGTGTTTTTATGCTTCATAATGGATTGTAAAAGCAAAGATGCAGTTTGCTGAAAACAAGTTGTTCTTTGACAGTCTTGAATACTGAGTGCGGTTCAGTTAATAAAACTGTCTTTCTGGTGCTCATTGCAAGCAAGCCAGAAAGTGTTTTTCTGTGTTCCAATTGTTAGTATAAACAAATACGCAGTCTGCTGAAAGCAAGCTGTGCTCTGACAGTCTTTCTTTTGGAGCGCAGTTCAGCTAATAAAACTCTTTCTGCCTTTCATTGCAAGCGAGCCCAAAAGTGTTTTTATGCTTCATAATGGATTGTAAAAGCAAAGATGCAGTTTGCTGAAAACAAGTTGTTCTTTGACAGTCTTGAATACTGAGTGCGGTTCAGTTAATAAAACTGTCTTTCTGGTGCTCATTGCAAGCAAGCCAGAAAGTGTTTTTCTGTGTTCCAATTGCTAGTATAAAGAAATACGCAGTCTGCTGAAAGCAAGCTGTGCTCTGACAGTCTTTCTTATGGAGTGCAGTTCAGCTAATAAAACTCTTTCTGCCTTTCATTGCAAGCGAGCCCGAAAGTGTTTTTATGCTTCATAACGGGTTGTAAAAGCAAAGATGCAGTTTGCTGAAAACAAGTTGTTCTTTGACAGTCTTGAATACTGAGTGCGGTTCAGTTAATAAAACTGTCTTTCTGGTGCTCATTGCAAGCAAGCCAGAAAGTGTTTTTCTGTGTTCCAATTGCTAGTATAAAGAAATACGCAGTCTGCTGAAAGCAAGCTGTGCTCTGACAGTCTTTCTTATGGAGTGCAGTTCAGCTAATAAAACTCTTTCTGCCTTTCATTGCAAGCGAGCCCGAAAGTGTTTTTATGCTTCGTAACGGGTTGTAAAAGCAAAGATGCAGTTTGCTGAAAACAAGTTGTTCTTTGACAGTCTTGAATACTGAGTGCGGTTCAGTTAATAAAACTGTCTTTCTGGTGCTCATTGCAAACACGCCAGAAAGTGTTTTTCTGTGTTCCAATTGTTAGTATAAACAAATACGCAGTCTGCTGAAAGCAAGCTGTGCTCTGACAGTCTTTCTTATGGAGTGCTGTTCAGCTAATAAAACTCTTTCTGCCTTTCATTGCAAGCGAGCCCAAAAGTGTTTTTATGCTTCATAATGGATTGTAAAAGCAAAGATGCAGTTTGCTGAAAACAAGTTGTTCTTTGACAGTCTTGAATACTGAGTGCGGTTCAGTTAATAAAACTGTCTTTCTGGTGCTCATTGCAAGCAAGCCAGAAAGTGTTTTTCTGTGTTCCAATTGTTAGTATAAACAAATACGCAGTCTGCTGAAAGCAAGCTGTGCTCTGACAGTCTTTCTTTTGGAGCGCAGTTCAGCTAATAAAACTCTTTCTGCCTTTCATTGCAAGCGAGCCCAAAAGTGTTTTTATGCTTCATAATGGATTGTAAAAGCAAAGATGCAGTTTGCTGAAAACAAGTTGTTCTTTGACAGTCTTGAATACTGAGTGCGGTTCAGTTAATAAAACTGTCTTTCTGGTGCTCATTGCAAGCAAGCCAGAAAGTGTTTTTCTGTGTTCCAATTGCTAGTATAAAGAAATACGCAGTCTGCTGAAAGCAAGCTGTGCTCTGACAGTCTTTCTTATGGAGTGCAGTTCAGCTAATAAAACTCTTTCTGCCTTTCATTGCAAGCGAGCCCGAAAGTGTTTTTATGCTTCATAATGGACTGTAAAAGCAAAGATGCAGTTTGCTGAAAACAAGTTGTTCTTTGACAGTCTTGAATACTGAGTGCGGTTCAGTTAATAAAACTGTCTTTCTGGTGCTCATTGCAAGCAAGCCAGAATATGTTTTTCTGTGTTCCAATTGCTAGTATAAAGAAATACGCAGTCTGCTGAAAGCAAGCTGTGCTCTGACAGTCTTTCTTATGGAGTGCAGTTCAGCTAATAAAACTCTTTCTGCCTTTCATTGCAAGCGAGCCCGAAAGTGTTTTTATGCTTCATAACGGGTTGTAAAAGCAAAGATGCAGTTTGCTGAAAACAAGTTGTTCTTTGACAGTCTTGAATACTGAGTGCGGTTCAGTTAATAAAACTGTCTTTCTGGTGCTCATTGCAAGCAAGCCAGAAAGTGTTTTTCTGTGTTCCAATTGCTAGTATAAAGAAATACGCAGTCTGCTGAAAGCAAGCTGTGCTCTGACAGTCTTTCTTATGGAGTGCAGTTCAGCTAATAAAACTCTTTCTGCCTTTCATTGCAAGCGAGCCCGAAAGTGTTTTTATGCTTCGTAACGGGTTGTAAAAGCAAAGATGCAGTTTGCTGAAAACAAGTTGTTCTTTGACAGTCTTGAATACTGAGTGCGGTTCAGTTAATAAAACTGTCTTTCTGGTGCTCATTGCAAACACGCCAGAAAGTGTTTTTCTGTGTTCCAATTGTTAGTATAAACAAATACGCAGTCTGCTGAAAGCAAGCTGTGCTCTGACAGTCTTTCTTATGGAGTGCTGTTCAGCTAATAAAACTCTTTCTGCCTTTCATTGCAAGCGAGCCCAAAAGTGTTTTTATGCTTCATAACGGATTGTAAAAGCAAAGATGCAGTTTGCTGAAAACAAGTTGTTCTTTGACAGTCTTGAATACTGAGTGCGGTTCAGTTAATAAAACTGTCTTTCTGGTGCTCATTGCAAGCAAGCCAGAAAGTGTTTTTCTGTGTTCCAATTGTTAGTATAAACAAATACGCAGTCTGCTGAAAGCAAGCTGTGCTCTGACAGTCTTTCTTTTGGAGCGCAGTTCAGCTAATAAAACTCTTTCTGCCTTTCATTGCAAGCGAGCCCAAAAGTGTTTTTATGCTTCATAATGGATTGTAAAAGCAAAGATGCAGTTTGCTGAAAACAAGTTGTTCTTTGACAGTCTTGAATACTGAGTGCGGTTCAGTTAATAAAACTGTCTTTCTGGTGCTCATTGCAAGCAAGCCAGAAAGTGTTTTTCTGTGTTCCAATTGCTAGTATAAAGAAATACGCAGTCTGCTGAAAGCAAGCTGTGCTCTGACAGTCTTTCTTATGGAGTGCAGTTCAGCTAATAAAACTCTTTCTGCCTTTCATTGCAAGCGAGCCCGAAAGTGTTTTTATGCTTCATAACGGGTTGTAAAAGCAAAGATGCAGTTTGCTGAAAACAAGTTGTTCTTTGACAGTCTTGAATACTGAGTGCGGTTCAGTTAATAAAACTGTCTTTCTGGTGCTCATTGCAAGCAAGCCAGAAAGTGTTTTTCTGTGTTCCAATTGCTAGTATAAAGAAATACGCAGTCTGCTGAAAGCAAGCTGTGCTCTGACAGTCTTTCTTATGGAGTGCAGTTCAGCTAATAAAACTCTTTCTGCCTTTCATTGCAAGCGAGCCCGAAAGTGTTTTTATGCTTCGTAACGGGTTGTAAAAGCAAAGATGCAGTTTGCTGAAAACAAGTTGTTCTTTGACAGTCTTGAATACTGAGTGCGGTTCAGTTAATAAAACTGTCTTTCTGGTGCTCATTGCAAACACGCCAGAAAGTGTTTTTCTGTGTTCCAATTGTTAGTATAAACAAATACGCAGTCTGCTGAAAGCAAGCTGTGCTCTGACAGTCTTTCTTATGGAGTGCTGTTCAGCTAATAAAACTCTTTCTGCCTTTCATTGCAAGCGAGCCCAAAAGTGTTTTTATGCTTCATAACGGATTGTAAAAGCAAAGATGCAGTTTGCTGAAAACAAGTTGTTCTTTGACAGTCTTGAATACTGAGTGCGGTTCAGTTAATAAAACTGTCTTTCTGGTGCTCATTGCAAGCAAGCCAGAAAGTGTTTTTCTGTGTTCCAATTGTTAGTATAAACAAATACGCAGTCTGCTGAAAGCAAGCTGTGCTCTGACAGTCTTTCTTTTGGAGCGCAGTTCAGCTAATAAAACTCTTTCTGCCTTTCATTGCAAGCGAGCCCAAAAGTGTTTTTATGCTTCATAATGGATTGTAAAAGCAAAGATGCAGTTTGCTGAAAACAAGTTGTTCTTTGACAGTCTTGAATACTGAGTGCGGTTCAGTTAATAAAACTGTCTTTCTGGTGCTCATTGCAAACACGCCAGAAAGTGTTTTTCTGTGTTCCAATTGTTAGTATAAACAAATACGCAGTCTGCTGAAAGCAAGCTGTGCTCTGACAGTCTTTCTTATGGAGCGCAGTTCAGCTAATAAAACTCTTTCTGCCTTTCATTGCAAGCAAGCCCGAAAGTGTTTTTATGCTTCATAATGGATTGTAAAAGCAAAGATGCAGTTTGCTGAAAACAAGTTGTTCTTTGACAGTCTTGAATACTGAGTGCGGTTCAGTTAATAAAACTGTCTTTCTGGTGCTCATTGCAAGCAAGCCCGAAAGTGTTTTTCTGTGTTCCAATTGCTAGTATAAAGAAATACGCAGTCTGCTGAAAGCAAGCTGTTCTCTGACAGTCTTTCTTATGGAGTGCAGTTCAGCTAATAAAACTCTTTCTGCCTTTCATTGCAAGCGAGCCCGAAAGTGTTTTTATGCTTCATAACGGACTGTAAAAGCAAAGATGCAGTTTGCTGAAAACAAGTTGTTCTTTGACAGTCTTGAATACTGAGTGCGGTTCAGTTAATAAAACTGTCTTTCTGGTGCTCATTGCAAGCAAGCCAGAATATGTTTTTCTGTGTTCCAATTGCTAGTATAAAGAAATACGCAGTCTGCTGAAAGCAAGCTGTGCTCTGACAGTCTTTCTTATGGAGTGCAGTTCAGCTAATAAAACTCTTTCTGCCTTTCATTGCAAGCGAGCCCGAAAGTGTTTTTATGCTTCATAACGGGTTGTAAAAGCAAAGATGCAGTTTGCTGAAAACAAGTTGTTCTTTGACAGTCTTGAATACTGAGTGCGGTTCAGTTAATAAAACTGTCTTTCTGGTGCTCATTGCAAACACGCCAGAAAGTGTTTTTCTGTGTTCCAATTGTTAGTATAAACAAATACGCAGTCTGCTGAAAGCAAGCTGTGCTCTGACAGTCTTTCTTATGGAGCGCAGTTCAGCTAATAAAACTCTTTCTGCCTTTCATTGCAAGCAAGCCCGAAAGTGTTTTTATGCTTCATAATGGATTGTAAAAGCAAAGATGCAGTTTGCTGAAAACAAGTTGTTCTTTGACAGTCTTGAATACTGAGTGCGGTTCAGTTAATAAAACTGTCTTTCTGGTGCTCATTGCAAGCAAGCCAGAAAGTGTTTTTCTGTGTTCCAATTGCTAGTATAAAGAAATACGCAGTCTGCTGAAAGCAAGCTGTGCTCTGACAGTCTTTCTTATGGAGTGCAGTTCAGCTAATAAAACTCTTTCTGCCTTTCATTGCAAGCGAGCCCGAAAGTGTTTTTATGCTTCGTAACGGGTTGTAAAAGCAAAGATGCAGTTTGCTGAAAACAAGTTGTTCTTTGACAGTCTTGAATACTGAGTGCGGTTCAGTTAATAAAACTGTCTCTCTGGTGCTCATTGCAAACACGCCAGAAAGTGTTTTTCTGTGTTCCAATTGTTAGTATAAACAAATACGCAGTCTGCTGAAAGCAAGCTGTGCTCTGACAGTCTTTCTTATGGAGCGCAGTTCAGCTAATAAAACTCTTTCTGCCTTTCATTGCAAGCGAGCCCAAAAGTGTTTTTATGCTTCGTAACGGGTTGTAAAAGCAAAGATGCAGTTTGCTGAAAACAAGTTGTTCTTTGACAGTCTTGAATACTGAGTGCGGTTCAGTTAATAAAACTGTCTTTCTGGTGCTCATTGCAAACACGCCAGAAAGTGTTTTTCTGTGTTCCAATTGTTAGTATAAACAAATACGCAGTCTGCTGAAAGCAAGCTGTGCTCTGACAGTCTTTCTTATGGAGCGCAGTTCAGCTAATAAAACTCTTTCTGCCTTTCATTGCAAGCGAGCCCGAAAGTGTTTTTATGCTTCATAATGGACTGTAAAAGCAAAGATGCAGTTTGCTGAAAACAAGTTGTTCTTTGACAGTCTTGAATACTGAGTGCGGTTCAGTTAATAAAACTGTCTTTCTGGTGCTCATTGCAAGCAAGCCAGAAAGTGTTTTTCTGTGTTCCAATTGTTAGTATAAACAAATACGCAGTCTGCTGAAAGCAAGCTGTGCTCTGACAGTCTTTCTTATGGAGTGCAGTTCAGCTAATAAAACTCTTTCTGCCTTTCATTGCAAGCGAGCCCGAAAGTGTTTTTATGCTTCATAACGGACTGTAAAAGCAAAGATGCAGTTTGCTGAAAACAAGTTGTTCTTTGACAGTCTTGAATACTGAGTGCGGTTCAGTTAATAAAACTGTCTTTCTGGTGCTCATTGCAAACACGCCAGAAAGTGTTTTTCTGTGTTCCAATTGTTAGTATAAACAAATACGCAGTCTGCTGAAAGCAAGCTGTGCTCTGACAGTCTTTCTTATGGAGCGCAGTTCAGCTAATAAAACTCTTTCTGCCTTTCATTGCAAGCGAGCCCGAAAGTGTTTTTATGCTTCATAATGGATTGTAAAAGCAAAGATGCAGTTTGCTGAAAACAAGTTGTTCTTTGACAGTCTTGAATACTGAGTGCGGTTCAGTTAATAAAACTGTCTTTCTGGTGCTCATTGCAAACACGCCAGAAAGTGTTTTTCTGTGTTCCAATTGTTAGTATAAACAAATACGCAGTCTGCTGAAAGCAAGCTGTGCTCTGACAGTCTTTCTTATGGAGTGCTGTTCAGCTAATAAAACTCTTTCTGCCTTTCATTGCAAGCGAGCCCAAAAGTGTTTTTATGCTTCATAATGGATTGTAAAAGCAAAGATGCAGTTTGCTGAAAACAAGTTGTTCTTTGACAGTCTTGAATACTGAGTGCGGTTCAGTTAATAAAACTGTCTTTCTGGTGCTCATTGCAAGCAAGCCAGAAAGTGTTTTTCTGTGTTCCAATTGCTAGTATAAAGAAATACGCAGTCTGCTGAAAGCAAGCTGTGCTCTGACAGTCTTTCTTATGGAGTGCAGTTCAGCTAATAAAACTCTTTCTGCCTTTCATTGCAAGCGAGCCCGAAAGTGTTTTTATGCTTCATAATGGACTGTAAAAGCAAAGATGCAGTTTGCTGAAAACAAGTTGTTCTTTGACAGTCTTGAATACTGAGTGCGGTTCAGTTAATAAAACTGTCTTTCTGGTGCTCATTGCAAGCAAGCCAGAATATGTTTTTCTGTGTTCCAATTGCTAGTATAAAGAAATACGCAGTCTGCTGAAAGCAAGCTGTGCTCTGACAGTCTTTCTTATGGAGCGCAGTTCAGCTAATAAAACTCTTTCTGCCTTTCATTGCAAGCGAGCCCGAAAGTGTTTTTATGCTTCATAACGGATTGTAAAAGCAAAGATGCAGTTTGCTGAAAACAAGTTGTTCTTTGACAGTCTTGAATACTGAGTGCGGTTCAGTTAATAAAACTGTCTTTCTGGTGCTCATTGCAAACACGCCAGAAAGTGTTTTTCTGTGTTCCAATTGTTAGTATAAACAAATACGCAGTCTGCTGAAAGCAAGCTGTGCTCTGACAGTCTTTCTTATGGAGTGCTGTTCAGCTAATAAAACTCTTTCTGCCTTTCATTGCAAGCGAGCCCAAAAGTGTTTTTATGCTTCATAATGGATTGTAAAAGCAAAGATGCAGTTTGCTGAAAACAAGTTGTTCTTTGACAGTCTTGAATACTGAGTGCGGTTCAGTTAATAAAACTGTCTTTCTGGTGCTCATTGCAAGCAAGCCAGAAAGTGTTTTTCTGTGTTCCAATTGCTAGTATAAAGAAATACGCAGTCTGCTGAAAGCAAGCTGTGCTCTGACAGTCTTTCTTATGGAGTGCAGTTCAGCTAATAAAACTCTTTCTGCCTTTCATTGCAAGCGAGCCCGAAAGTGTTTTTATGCTTCATAATGGACTGTAAAAGCAAAGATGCAGTTTGCTGAAAACAAGTTGTTCTTTGACAGTCTTGAATACTGAGTGCGGTTCAGTTAATAAAACTGTCTTTCTGGTGCTCATTGCAAGCAAGCCAGAATATGTTTTTCTGTGTTCCAATTGCTAGTATAAAGAAATACGCAGTCTGCTGAAAGCAAGCTGTGCTCTGACAGTCTTTCTTATGGAGTGCAGTTCAGCTAATAAAACTCTTTCTGCCTTTCATTGCAAGCGAGCCCGAAAGTGTTTTTATGCTTCATAACGGGTTGTAAAAGCAAAGATGCAGTTTGCTGAAAACAAGTTGTTCTTTGACAGTCTTGAATACTGAGTGCGGTTCAGTTAATAAAACTGTCTTTCTGGTGCTCATTGCAAGCAAGCCAGAAAGTGTTTTTCTGTGTTCCAATTGCTAGTATAAAGAAATACGCAGTCTGCTGAAAGCAAGCTGTGCTCTGACAGTCTTTCTTATGGAGTGCAGTTCAGCTAATAAAACTCTTTCTGCCTTTCATTGCAAGCGAGCCCGAAAGTGTTTTTATGCTTCGTAACGGGTTGTAAAAGCAAAGATGCAGTTTGCTGAAAACAAGTTGTTCTTTGACAGTCTTGAATACTGAGTGCGGTTCAGTTAATAAAACTGTCTTTCTGGTGCTCATTGCAAACACGCCAGAAAGTGTTTTTCTGTGTTCCAATTGTTAGTATAAACAAATACGCAGTCTGCTGAAAGCAAGCTGTTCTCTGACAGTCTTTCTTATGGAGTGCTGTTCAGCTAATAAAACTCTTTCTGCCTTTCATTGCAAGCGAGCCCAAAAGTGTTTTTATGCTTCATAATGGATTGTAAAAGCAAAGATGCAGTTTGCTGAAAACAAGTTGTTCTTTGACAGTCTTGAATACTGAGTGCGGTTCAGTTAATAAAACTGTCTTTCTGGTGCTCATTGCAAGCAAGCCAGAAAGTGTTTTTCTGTGTTCCAATTGTTAGTATAAACAAATACGCAGTCTGCTGAAAGCAAGCTGTGCTCTGACAGTCTTTCTTTTGGAGCGCAGTTCAGCTAATAAAACTCTTTCTGCCTTTCATTGCAAGCGAGCCCAAAAGTGTTTTTATGCTTCATAATGGATTGTAAAAGCAAAGATGCAGTTTGCTGAAAACAAGTTGTTCTTTGACAGTCTTGAATACTGAGTGCGGTTCAGTTAATAAAACTGTCTTTCTGGTGCTCATTGCAAGCAAGCCAGAAAGTGTTTTTCTGTGTTCCAATTGCTAGTATAAAGAAATACGCAGTCTGCTGAAAGCAAGCTGTGCTCTGACAGTCTTTCTTATGGAGTGCAGTTCAGCTAATAAAACTCTTTCTGCCTTTCATTGCAAGCGAGCCCGAAAGTGTTTTTATGCTTCATAACGGGTTGTAAAAGCAAAGATGCAGTTTGCTGAAAACAAGTTGTTCTTTGACAGTCTTGAATACTGAGTGCGGTTCAGTTAATAAAACTGTCTTTCTGGTGCTCATTGCAAGCAAGCCAGAAAGTGTTTTTCTGTGTTCCAATTGCTAGTATAAAGAAATACGCAGTCTGCTGAAAGCAAGCTGTGCTCTGACAGTCTTTCTTATGGAGTGCAGTTCAGCTAATAAAACTCTTTCTGCCTTTCATTGCAAGCGAGCCCGAAAGTGTTTTTATGCTTCGTAACGGGTTGTAAAAGCAAAGATGCAGTTTGCTGAAAACAAGTTGTTCTTTGACAGTCTTGAATACTGAGTGCGGTTCAGTTAATAAAACTGTCTTTCTGGTGCTCATTGCAAACACGCCAGAAAGTGTTTTTCTGTGTTCCAATTGTTAGTATAAACAAATACGCAGTCTGCTGAAAGCAAGCTGTGCTCTGACAGTCTTTCTTATGGAGTGCTGTTCAGCTAATAAAACTCTTTCTGCCTTTCATTGCAAGCGAGCCCAAAAGTGTTTTTATGCTTCATAATGGATTGTAAAAGCAAAGATGCAGTTTGCTGAAAACAAGTTGTTCTTTGACAGTCTTGAATACTGAGTGCGGTTCAGTTAATAAAACTGTCTTTCTGGTGCTCATTGCAAGCAAGCCAGAAAGTGTTTTTCTGTGTTCCAATTGTTAGTATAAACAAATACGCAGTCTGCTGAAAGCAAGCTGTGCTCTGACAGTCTTTCTTTTGGAGCGCAGTTCAGCTAATAAAACTCTTTCTGCCTTTCATTGCAAGCGAGCCCAAAAGTGTTTTTATGCTTCATAATGGATTGTAAAAGCAAAGATGCAGTTTGCTGAAAACAAGTTGTTCTTTGACAGTCTTGAATACTGAGTGCGGTTCAGTTAATAAAACTGTCTTTCTGGTGCTCATTGCAAGCAAGCCAGAAAGTGTTTTTCTGTGTTCCAATTGCTAGTATAAAGAAATACGCAGTCTGCTGAAAGCAAGCTGTGCTCTGACAGTCTTTCTTATGGAGTGCAGTTCAGCTAATAAAACTCTTTCTGCCTTTCATTGCAAGCGAGCCCGAAAGTGTTTTTATGCTTCATAACGGGTTGTAAAAGCAAAGATGCAGTTTGCTGAAAACAAGTTGTTCTTTGACAGTCTTGAATACTGAGTGCGGTTCAGTTAATAAAACTGTCTTTCTGGTGCTCATTGCAAGCAAGCCAGAAAGTGTTTTTCTGTGTTCCAATTGCTAGTATAAAGAAATACGCAGTCTGCTGAAAGCAAGCTGTGCTCTGACAGTCTTTCTTATGGAGTGCAGTTCAGCTAATAAAACTCTTTCTGCCTTTCATTGCAAGCGAGCCCGAAAGTGTTTTTATGCTTCGTAACGGGTTGTAAAAGCAAAGATGCAGTTTGCTGAAAACAAGTTGTTCTTTGACAGTCTTGAATACTGAGTGCGGTTCAGTTAATAAAACTGTCTTTCTGGTGCTCATTGCAAACACGCCAGAAAGTGTTTTTCTGTGTTCCAATTGTTAGTATAAACAAATACGCAGTCTGCTGAAAGCAAGCTGTGCTCTGACAGTCTTTCTTATGGAGTGCTGTTCAGCTAATAAAACTCTTTCTGCCTTTCATTGCAAGCGAGCCCAAAAGTGTTTTTATGCTTCATAATGGATTGTAAAAGCAAAGATGCAGTTTGCTGAAAACAAGTTGTTCTTTGACAGTCTTGAATACTGAGTGCGGTTCAGTTAATAAAACTGTCTTTCTGGTGCTCATTGCAAGCAAGCCAGAAAGTGTTTTTCTGTGTTCCAATTGTTAGTATAAACAAATACGCAGTCTGCTGAAAGCAAGCTGTGCTCTGACAGTCTTTCTTTTGGAGCGCAGTTCAGCTAATAAAACTCTTTCTGCCTTTCATTGCAAGCGAGCCCAAAAGTGTTTTTATGCTTCATAATGGACTGTAAAAGCAAAGATGCAGTTTGCTGAAAACAAGTTGTTCTTTGACAGTCTTGAATACTGAGTGCGGTTCAGTTAATAAAACTGTCTTTCTGGTGCTCATTGCAAGCAAGCCAGAAAGTGTTTTTCTGTGTTCCAATTGCTAGTATAAAGAAATACGCAGTCTGCTGAAAGCAAGCTGTGCTCTGACAGTCTTTCTTATGGAGTGCAGTTCAGCTAATAAAACTCTTTCTGCCTTTCATTGCAAGCGAGCCCGAAAGTGTTTTTATGCTTCATAATGGACTGTAAAAGCAAAGATGCAGTTTGCTGAAAACAAGTTGTTCTTTGACAGTCTTGAATACTGAGTGCGGTTCAGTTAATAAAACTGTCTTTCTGGTGCTCATTGCAAGCAAGCCAGAATATGTTTTTCTGTGTTCCAATTGCTAGTATAAAGAAATACGCAGTCTGCTGAAAGCAAGCTGTGCTCTGACAGTCTTTCTTATGGAGTGCAGTTCAGCTAATAAAACTCTTTCTGCCTTTCATTGCAAGCGAGCCCGAAAGTGTTTTTATGCTTCATAACGGGTTGTAAAAGCAAAGATGCAGTTTGCTGAAAACAAGTTGTTCTTTGACAGTCTTGAATACTGAGTGCGGTTCAGTTAATAAAACTGTCTTTCTGGTGCTCATTGCAAGCAAGCCAGAAAGTGTTTTTCTGTGTTCCAATTGCTAGTATAAAGAAATACGCAGTCTGCTGAAAGCAAGCTGTGCTCTGACAGTCTTTCTTATGGAGTGCAGTTCAGCTAATAAAACTCTTTCTGCCTTTCATTGCAAGCGAGCCCGAAAGTGTTTTTATGCTTCGTAACGGGTTGTAAAAGCAAAGATGCAGTTTGCTGAAAACAAGTTGTTCTTTGACAGTCTTGAATACTGAGTGCGGTTCAGTTAATAAAACTGTCTTTCTGGTGCTCATTGCAAACACGCCAGAAAGTGTTTTTCTGTGTTCCAATTGTTAGTATAAACAAATACGCAGTCTGCTGAAAGCAAGCTGTGCTCTGACAGTCTTTCTTATGGAGTGCTGTTCAGCTAATAAAACTCTTTCTGCCTTTCATTGCAAGCGAGCCCAAAAGTGTTTTTATGCTTCATAACGGATTGTAAAAGCAAAGATGCAGTTTGCTGAAAACAAGTTGTTCTTTGACAGTCTTGAATACTGAGTGCGGTTCAGTTAATAAAACTGTCTTTCTGGTGCTCATTGCAAGCAAGCCAGAAAGTGTTTTTCTGTGTTCCAATTGTTAGTATAAACAAATACGCAGTCTGCTGAAAGCAAGCTGTGCTCTGACAGTCTTTCTTTTGGAGCGCAGTTCAGCTAATAAAACTCTTTCTGCCTTTCATTGCAAGCGAGCCCAAAAGTGTTTTTATGCTTCATAATGGATTGTAAAAGCAAAGATGCAGTTTGCTGAAAACAAGTTGTTCTTTGACAGTCTTGAATACTGAGTGCGGTTCAGTTAATAAAACTGTCTTTCTGGTGCTCATTGCAAGCAAGCCAGAAAGTGTTTTTCTGTGTTCCAATTGCTAGTATAAAGAAATACGCAGTCTGCTGAAAGCAAGCTGTGCTCTGACAGTCTTTCTTATGGAGTGCAGTTCAGCTAATAAAACTCTTTCTGCCTTTCATTGCAAGCGAGCCCGAAAGTGTTTTTATGCTTCATAACGGGTTGTAAAAGCAAAGATGCAGTTTGCTGAAAACAAGTTGTTCTTTGACAGTCTTGAATACTGAGTGCGGTTCAGTTAATAAAACTGTCTTTCTGGTGCTCATTGCAAGCAAGCCAGAAAGTGTTTTTCTGTGTTCCAATTGCTAGTATAAAGAAATACGCAGTCTGCTGAAAGCAAGCTGTGCTCTGACAGTCTTTCTTATGGAGTGCAGTTCAGCTAATAAAACTCTTTCTGCCTTTCATTGCAAGCGAGCCCGAAAGTGTTTTTATGCTTCGTAACGGGTTGTAAAAGCAAAGATGCAGTTTGCTGAAAACAAGTTGTTCTTTGACAGTCTTGAATACTGAGTGCGGTTCAGTTAATAAAACTGTCTTTCTGGTGCTCATTGCAAACACGCCAGAAAGTGTTTTTCTGTGTTCCAATTGTTAGTATAAACAAATACGCAGTCTGCTGAAAGCAAGCTGTGCTCTGACAGTCTTTCTTATGGAGTGCTGTTCAGCTAATAAAACTCTTTCTGCCTTTCATTGCAAGCGAGCCCAAAAGTGTTTTTATGCTTCATAATGGATTGTAAAAGCAAAGATGCAGTTTGCTGAAAACAAGTTGTTCTTTGACAGTCTTGAATACTGAGTGCGGTTCAGTTAATAAAACTGTCTTTCTGGTGCTCATTGCAAGCAAGCCAGAAAGTGTTTTTCTGTGTTCCAATTGTTAGTATAAACAAATACGCAGTCTGCTGAAAGCAAGCTGTGCTCTGACAGTCTTTCTTTTGGAGCGCAGTTCAGCTAATAAAACTCTTTCTGCCTTTCATTGCAAGCGAGCCCAAAAGTGTTTTTATGCTTCATAATGGATTGTAAAAGCAAAGATGCAGTTTGCTGAAAACAAGTTGTTCTTTGACAGTCTTGAATACTGAGTGCGGTTCAGTTAATAAAACTGTCTTTCTGGTGCTCATTGCAAGCAAGCCAGAAAGTGTTTTTCTGTGTTCCAATTGCTAGTATAAAGAAATACGCAGTCTGCTGAAAGCAAGCTGTGCTCTGACAGTCTTTCTTATGGAGTGCAGTTCAGCTAATAAAACTCTTTCTGCCTTTCATTGCAAGCGAGCCCGAAAGTGTTTTTATGCTTCGTAACGGGTTGTAAAAGCAAAGATGCAGTTTGCTGAAAACAAGTTGTTCTTTGACAGTCTTGAATACTGAGTGCGGTTCAGTTAATAAAACTGTCTTTCTGGTGCTCATTGCAAACACGCCAGAAAGTGTTTTTCTGTGTTCCAATTGTTAGTATAAACAAATACGCAGTCTGCTGAAAGCAAGCTGTGCTCTGACAGTCTTTCTTATGGAGTGCTGTTCAGCTAATAAAACTCTTTCTGCCTTTCATTGCAAGCGAGCCCAAAAGTGTTTTTATGCTTCATAACGGATTGTAAAAGCAAAGATGCAGTTTGCTGAAAACAAGTTGTTCTTTGACAGTCTTGAATACTGAGTGCGGTTCAGTTAATAAAACTGTCTTTCTGGTGCTCATTGCAAGCAAGCCAGAAAGTGTTTTTCTGTGTTCCAATTGTTAGTATAAACAAATACGCAGTCTGCTGAAAGCAAGCTGTGCTCTGACAGTCTTTCTTTTGGAGCGCAGTTCAGCTAATAAAACTCTTTCTGCCTTTCATTGCAAGCGAGCCCAAAAGTGTTTTTATGCTTCATAATGGATTGTAAAAGCAAAGATGCAGTTTGCTGAAAACAAGTTGTTCTTTGACAGTCTTGAATACTGAGTGCGGTTCAGTTAATAAAACTGTCTTTCTGGTGCTCATTGCAAGCAAGCCAGAAAGTGTTTTTCTGTGTTCCAATTGCTAGTATAAAGAAATACGCAGTCTGCTGAAAGCAAGCTGTGCTCTGACAGTCTTTCTTATGGAGTGCAGTTCAGCTAATAAAACTCTTTCTGCCTTTCATTGCAAGCGAGCCCGAAAGTGTTTTTATGCTTCATAACGGGTTGTAAAAGCAAAGATGCAGTTTGCTGAAAACAAGTTGTTCTTTGACAGTCTTGAATACTGAGTGCGGTTCAGTTAATAAAACTGTCTTTCTGGTGCTCATTGCAAGCAAGCCAGAAAGTGTTTTTCTGTGTTCCAATTGCTAGTATAAAGAAATACGCAGTCTGCTGAAAGCAAGCTGTGCTCTGACAGTCTTTCTTATGGAGTGCAGTTCAGCTAATAAAACTCTTTCTGCCTTTCATTGCAAGCGAGCCCGAAAGTGTTTTTATGCTTCGTAACGGGTTGTAAAAGCAAAGATGCAGTTTGCTGAAAACAAGTTGTTCTTTGACAGTCTTGAATACTGAGTGCGGTTCAGTTAATAAAACTGTCTTTCTGGTGCTCATTGCAAACACGCCAGAAAGTGTTTTTCTGTGTTCCAATTGTTAGTATAAACAAATACGCAGTCTGCTGAAAGCAAGCTGTGCTCTGACAGTCTTTCTTATGGAGTGCTGTTCAGCTAATAAAACTCTTTCTGCCTTTCATTGCAAGCGAGCCCAAAAGTGTTTTTATGCTTCATAATGGATTGTAAAAGCAAAGATGCAGTTTGCTGAAAACAAGTTGTTCTTTGACAGTCTTGAATACTGAGTGCGGTTCAGTTAATAAAACTGTCTTTCTGGTGCTCATTGCAAGCAAGCCAGAAAGTGTTTTTCTGTGTTCCAATTGTTAGTATAAACAAATACGCAGTCTGCTGAAAGCAAGCTGTGCTCTGACAGTCTTTCTTTTGGAGCGCAGTTCAGCTAATAAAACTCTTTCTGCCTTTCATTGCAAGCGAGCCCAAAAGTGTTTTTATGCTTCATAATGGATTGTAAAAGCAAAGATGCAGTTTGCTGAAAACAAGTTGTTCTTTGACAGTCTTGAATACTGAGTGCGGTTCAGTTAATAAAACTGTCTTTCTGGTGCTCATTGCAAGCAAGCCAGAAAGTGTTTTTCTGTGTTCCAATTGCTAGTATAAAGAAATACGCAGTCTGCTGAAAGCAAGCTGTGCTCTGACAGTCTTTCTTATGGAGTGCAGTTCAGCTAATAAAACTCTTTCTGCCTTTCATTGCAAGCGAGCCCGAAAGTGTTTTTATGCTTCATAACGGGTTGTAAAAGCAAAGATGCAGTTTGCTGAAAACAAGTTGTTCTTTGACAGTCTTGAATACTGAGTGCGGTTCAGTTAATAAAACTGTCTTTCTGGTGCTCATTGCAAGCAAGCCAGAAAGTGTTTTTCTGTGTTCCAATTGCTAGTATAAAGAAATACGCAGTCTGCTGAAAGCAAGCTGTGCTCTGACAGTCTTTCTTATGGAGTGCAGTTCAGCTAATAAAACTCTTTCTGCCTTTCATTGCAAGCGAGCCCGAAAGTGTTTTTATGCTTCGTAACGGGTTGTAAAAGCAAAGATGCAGTTTGCTGAAAACAAGTTGTTCTTTGACAGTCTTGAATACTGAGTGCGGTTCAGTTAATAAAACTGTCTTTCTGGTGCTCATTGCAAACAAACCCGAAAGTGTTTTTCTGTGTTCTACTTGTTAGTATAAACAAATATGCAGTCTGCTGAAAGCAAGCTGTGCTCTGACAGTCTTTCTTATGGAGCGCAGTTCAGCTAATAAAACTCTTTCTGCCTTTCATTGCAAGCAAGCCCGAAAGTGTTTTTATGCTTCATAATGGATTGTAAAAGCAAAGATGCAGTTTGCTGAAAACAAGTTGTTCTTTGACAGTCTTGAATACTGAGTGCGGTTCAGTTAATAAAACTGTCTTTCTGGTGCTCATTGCAAACACGCCAGAAAGTGTTTTTCTGTGTTCCAATTGTTAGTATAAACAAATACGCAGTCTGCTGAAAGCAAGCTGTGCTCTGACAGTCTTTCTTATGGAGTGCTGTTCAGCTAATAAAACTCTTTCTGCCTTTCATTGCAAGCGAGCCCAAAAGTGTTTTTATGCTTCATAATGGATTGTAAAAGCAAAGATGCAGTTTGCTGAAAACAAGTTGTTCTTTGACAGTCTTGAATACTGAGTGCGGTTCAGTTAATAAAACTGTCTTTCTGGTGCTCATTGCAAGCAAGCCAGAAAGTGTTTTTCTGTGTTCCAATTGCTAGTATAAAGAAATACGCAGTCTGCTGAAAGCAAGCTGTGCTCTGACAGTCTTTCTTATGGAGTGCAGTTCAGCTAATAAAACTCTTTCTGCCTTTCATTGCAAGCGAGCCCGAAAGTGTTTTTATGCTTCATAATGGACTGTAAAAGCAAAGATGCAGTTTGCTGAAAACAAGTTGTTCTTTGACAGTCTTGAATACTGAGTGCGGTTCAGTTAATAAAACTGTCTTTCTGGTGCTCATTGCAAGCAAGCCAGAAAGTGTTTTTCTGTGTTCCAATTGCTAGTATAAAGAAATACGCAGTCTGCTGAAAGCAAGCTGTGCTCTGACAGTCTTTCTTATGGAGTGCAGTTCAGCTAATAAAACTCTTTCTGCCTTTCATTGCAAGCGAGCCCGAAAGTGTTTTTATGCTTCATAACGGGTTGTAAAAGCAAAGATGCAGTTTGCTGAAAACAAGTTGTTCTTTGACAGTCTTGAATACTGAGCGCGGTTCAGTTAATAAAACTGTCTTTCTGGTGCTCATTGCAAACACGCCAGAAAGTGTTTTTCTGTGTTCCAATTGTTAGTATAAAGAAATACGCAGTCTGCTGAAAGCAAGCTGTGCTCTGACAGTCTTTCTTATGGAGTGCTGTTCAGCTAATAAAACTCTTTCTGCCTTTCATTGCAAGCGAGCCCAAAAGTGTTTTTATGCTTCATAATGGATTGTAAAAGCAAAGATGCAGTTTGCTGAAAACAAGTTGTTCTTTGACAGTCTTGAATACTGAGTGCGGTTCAGTTAATAAAACTGTCTTTCTGGTGCTCATTGCAAGCAAGCCAGAAAGTGTTTTTCTGTGTTCCAATTGCTAGTATAAAGAAATACGCAGTCTGCTGAAAGCAAGCTGTGCTCTGACAGTCTTTCTTATGGAGTGCAGTTCAGCTAATAAAACTCTTTCTGCCTTTCATTGCAAGCGAGCCCGAAAGTGTTTTTATGCTTCATAATGGACTGTAAAAGCAAAGATGCAGTTTGCTGAAAACAAGTTGTTCTTTGACAGTCTTGAATACTGAGTGCGGTTCAGTTAATAAAACTGTCTTTCTGGTGCTCATTGCAAGCAAGCCAGAATATGTTTTTCTGTGTTCCAATTGCTAGTATAAAGAAATACGCAGTCTGCTGAAAGCAAGCTGTGCTCTGACAGTCTTTCTTATGGAGTGCAGTTCAGCTAATAAAACTCTTTCTGCCTTTCATTGCAAGCGAGCCCGAAAGTGTTTTTATGCTTCATAACGGGTTGTAAAAGCAAAGATGCAGTTTGCTGAAAACAAGTTGTTCTTTGACAGTCTTGAATACTGAGTGCGGTTCAGTTAATAAAACTGTCTTTCTGGTGCTCATTGCAAGCAAGCCAGAAAGTGTTTTTCTGTGTTCCAATTGCTAGTATAAAGAAATACGCAGTCTGCTGAAAGCAAGCTGTGCTCTGACAGTCTTTCTTATGGAGTGCAGTTCAGCTAATAAAACTCTTTCTGCCTTTCATTGCAAGCGAGCCCGAAAGTGTTTTTATGCTTCGTAACGGGTTGTAAAAGCAAAGATGCAGTTTGCTGAAAACAAGTTGTTCTTTGACAGTCTTGAATACTGAGTGCGGTTCAGTTAATAAAACTGTCTTTCTGGTGCTCATTGCAAACACGCCAGAAAGTGTTTTTCTGTGTTCCAATTGTTAGTATAAACAAATACGCAGTCTGCTGAAAGCAAGCTGTGCTCTGACAGTCTTTCTTATGGAGTGCTGTTCAGCTAATAAAACTCTTTCTGCCTTTCATTGCAAGCGAGCCCAAAAGTGTTTTTATGCTTCATAATGGATTGTAAAAGCAAAGATGCAGTTTGCTGAAAACAAGTTGTTCTTTGACAGTCTTGAATACTGAGTGCGGTTCAGTTAATAAAACTGTCTTTCTGGTGCTCATTGCAAGCAAGCCAGAAAGTGTTTTTCTGTGTTCCAATTGCTAGTATAAAGAAATACGCAGTCTGCTGAAAGCAAGCTGTGCTCTGACAGTCTTTCTTATGGAGTGCAGTTCAGCTAATAAAACTCTTTCTGCCTTTCATTGCAAGCGAGCCCGAAAGTGTTTTTATGCTTCAAAATGGACTGTAAAAGCAAAGATGCAGTTTGCTGAAAACAAGTTGTTCTTTGACAGTCTTGAATACTGAGTGCGGTTCAGTTAATAAAACTGTCTTTCTGGTGCTCATTGCAAGCAAGCCAGAATATGTTTTTCTGTGTTCCAATTGCTAGTATAAAGAAATACGCAGTCTGCTGAAAGCAAGCTGTGCTCTGACAGTCTTTCTTATGGAGTGCAGTTCAGCTAATAAAACTCTTTCTGCCTTTCATTGCAAGCGAGCCCGAAAGTGTTTTTATGCTTCATAACGGGTTGTAAAAGCAAAGATGCAGTTTGCTGAAAACAAGTTGTTCTTTGACAGTCTTGAATACTGAGTGCGGTTCAGTTAATAAAACTGTCTTTCTGGTGCTCATTGCAAGCAAGCCAGAAAGTGTTTTTCTGTGTTCCAATTGCTAGTATAAAGAAATACGCAGTCTGCTGAAAGCAAGCTGTGCTCTGACAGTCTTTCTTATGGAGTGCAGTTCAGCTAATAAAACTCTTTCTGCCTTTCATTGCAAGCGAGCCCGAAAGTGTTTTTATGCTTCGTAACGGGTTGTAAAAGCAAAGATGCAGTTTGCTGAAAACAAGTTGTTCTTTGACAGTCTTGAATACTGAGTGCGGTTCAGTTAATAAAACTGTCTCTCTGGTGCTCATTGCAAACACGCCAGAAAGTGTTTTTCTGTGTTCCAATTGTTAGTATAAACAAATACGCAGTCTGCTGAAAGCAAGCTGTGCTCTGACAGTCTTTCTTTTGGAGCGCAGTTCAGCTAATAAAACTCTTTCTGCCTTTCATTGCAAGCGAGCCCAAAAGTGTTTTTATGCTTCATAATGGATTGTAAAAGCAAAGATGCAGTTTGCTGAAAACAAGTTGTTCTTTGACAGTCTTGAATACTGAGTGCGGTTCAGTTAATAAAACTGTCTTTCTGGTGCTCATTGCAAGCAAGCCAGAAAGTGTTTTTCTGTGTTCCAATTGCTAGTATAAAGAAATACGCAGTCTGCTGAAAGCAAGCTGTGCTCTGACAGTCTTTCTTATGGAGTGCAGTTCAGCTAATAAAACTCTTTCTGCCTTTCATTGCAAGCGAGCCCGAAAGTGTTTTTATGCTTCGTAACGGGTTGTAAAAGCAAAGATGCAGTTTGCTGAAAACAAGTTGTTCTTTGACAGTCTTGAATACTGAGTGCGGTTCAGTTAATAAAACTGTCTCTCTGGTGCTCATTGCAAACACGCCAGAAAGTGTTTTTCTGTGTTCCAATTGTTAGTATAAACAAATACGCAGTCTGCTGAAAGCAAGCTGTGCTCTGACAGTCTTTCTTTTGGAGCGCAGTTCAGCTAATAAAACTCTTTCTGCCTTTCATTGCAAGCGAGCCCAAAAGTGTTTTTATGCTTCATAATGGATTGTAAAAGCAAAGATGCAGTTTGCTGAAAACAAGTTGTTCTTTGACAGTCTTGAATACTGAGTGCGGTTCAGTTAATAAAACTGTCTTTCTGGTGCTCATTGCAAGCAAGCCAGAAAGTGTTTTTCTGTGTTCCAATTGCTAGTATAAAGAAATACGCAGTCTGCTGAAAGCAAGCTGTGCTCTGACAGTCTTTCTTATGGAGTGCAGTTCAGCTAATAAAACTCTTTCTGCCTTTCATTGCAAGCGAGCCCGAAAGTGTTTTTATGCTTCATAACGGGTTGTAAAAGCAAAGATGCAGTTTGCTGAAAACAAGTTGTTCTTTGACAGTCTTGAATACTGAGTGCGGTTCAGTTAATAAAACTGTCTTTCTGGTGCTCATTGCAAGCAAGCCAGAATATGTTTTTCTGTGTTCCAATTGCTAGTATAAAGAAATACGCAGTCTGCTGAAAGCAAGCTGTGCTCTGACAGTCTTTCTTATGGAGTGCAGTTCAGCTAATAAAACTCTTTCTGCCTTTCATTGCAAGCGAGCCTGAAAGTGTTTTTATGCTTCATAATGGATTGTAAAAGCAAAGATGCAGTTTGCTGAAAACAAGTTGTTCTTTGACAGTCTTGAATACTGAGTGCGGTTCAGTTAATAAAACTGTCTTTCTGGTGCTCATTGCAAGCAAGCCAGAAAGTGTTTTTCTGTGTTCCAATTGTTAGTATAAAGAAATACGCAGTCTGCTGAAAGCAAGCTGTGCTCTGACAGTCTTTCTTATGGAGTGCAGTTCAGCTAATAAAACTCTTTCTGCCTTTCATTGCAAGCGAGCCCAAAAGTGTTTTTATGCTTCGTAACGGGTTGTAAAAGCAAAGATGCAGTTTGTTGAAAACAAGTTGTTCTTTGACTGTCTTGAATACTGAGTGCGGTTCAGTTAATAAAACTGTCTTTCTGGTGCTCATTGCAAACACGCCAGAAAGTGTTTTTCTGTGTTCCAATTGTTAGTATAAACAAATACGCAGTCTGCTGAAAGCAAGCTGTGCTCTGACAGTCTTTCTTATGGAGCGCAGTTCAGCTAATAAAACTCTTTCTGCCTTTCATTGCAAGCGAGCCCGAAAGTGTTTTTATGCTTCGTAACGGGTTGTAAAAGCAAAGATGCAGTTTGCTGAAAACAAGTTGTTCTTTGACAGTCTTGAATACTGAGTGCGGTTCAGTTAATAAAACTGTCTTTCTGGTGCTCATTGCAAGCAAGCCAGAATATGTTTTTCTGTGTTCCAATTGCTAGTATAAAGAAATACGCAGTCTGCTGAAAGCAAGCTGTGCTCTGACAGTCTTTCTTATGGAGTGCAGTTCAGCTAATAAAACTCTTTCTGCCTTTCATTGCAAGCGAGCCCGAAAGTGTTTTTATGCTTCATAATGGATTGTAAAAGCAAAGATGCAGTTTGCTGAAAACAAGTTGTTCTTTGACAGTCTTGAATACTGAGTGCGGTTCAGTTAATAAAACTGTCTTTCTGGTGCTCATTGCAAACAAACCCGAAAGTGTTTTTCTGTGTTCTACTTGTTAGTATAAACAAATATGCAGTCTGCTGAAAGCAAGCTGTGCTCTGACAGTCTTTCTTATGGAGCGCAGTTCAGCTAATAAAACTCTTTCTGCCTTTCATTGCAAGCGAGCCCGAAAGTGTTTTTATGCTTCATAATGGATTGTAAAAGCAAAGATGCAGTTTGCTGAAAACAAGTTGTTCTTTGACAGTCTTGAATACTGAGTGCGGTTCAGTTAATAAAACTGTCTTTCTGGTGCTCATTGCAAGCAAGCCAGAAAGTGTTTTTCTGTGTTCCAATTGCTAGTATAAAGAAATACGCAGTCTGCTGAAAGCAAGCTGTGCTCTGACAGTCTTTCTTATGGAGTGCAGTTCAGCTAATAAAACTCTTTCTGCCTTTCATTGCAAGCGAGCCCGAAAGTGTTTTTATGCTTCATAATGGATTGTAAAAGCAAAGATGCAGTTTGCTGAAAACAAGTTGTTCTTTGACAGTCTTGAATACTGAGTGCGGTTCAGTTAATAAAACTGTCTTTCTGGTGCTCATTGCAAGCAAGCCAGAAAGTGTTTTTCTGTGTTCCAATTGCTAGTATAAAGAAATACGCAGTCTGCTGAAAGCAAGCTGTGCTCTGACAGTCTTTCTTATGGAGTGCAGTTCAGCTAATAAAACTCTTTTTGCCTTTCATTGCAAGCGAGCCCGAAAGTGTTTTTATGCTTCGTAACGGGTTGTAAAAGCAAAGATGCAGTTTGCTGAAAACAAGTTGTTCTTTGACAGTCTTGAATACTGAATGCGGTTCAGTTAATAAAACTGTCTTTCTGGTGCTCATTGCAAACACGCCAGAAAGTGTTTTTCTGTGTTCCAATTGTTAGTATAAACAAATACGCAGTCTGCTGAAAGCAAGCTGTGCTCTGACAGTCTTTCTTATGGAGCGCAGTTCAGCTAATAAAACTCTTTCTGCCTTTCATTGCAAGCAAGCCCGAAAGTGTTTTTATGCTTCATAATGGATTGTAAAAGCAAAGATGCAGTTTGCTGAAAACAAGTTTATCTTTGACAGTCTTGAATACTGAGTGCAGTTGAGTTAATAAAACTGTCTTTCTGGTGCTCATTGCAAGCAAGCCCGAAAGTGTTTTTCTGTGTTCCAATTGCTAGTATAAAGAAATACGCAGTCTGCTGAAAGCAAGCTGTTCTCTGACAGTCTTTCTTATGGAGTGCAGTTCAGCTAATAAAACTCTTTCTGCCTTTCATTGCAAGCGAGCCCGAAAGTGTTTTTATGCTTCATAACGGACTGTAAAAGCAAAGATGCAGTTTGCTGAAAACAAGTTGTTCTTTGACAGTCTTGAATACTGAGTGCGGTTCAGTTAATAAAACTGTCTTTCTGGTGCTCATTGCAAGCAAGCCAGAATATGTTTTTCTGTGTTCCAATTGCTAGTATAAAGAAATACGCAGTCTGCTGAAAGCAAGCTGTGCTCTGACAGTCTTTCTTATGGAGTGCAGTTCAGCTAATAAAACTCTTTCTGCCTTTCATTGCAAGCGAGCCCGAAAGTGTTTTTATGCTTCATAACGGGTTGTAAAAGCAAAGATGCAGTTTGCTGAAAACAAGTTGTTCTTTGACAGTCTTGAATACTGAGTGCGGTTCAGTTAATAAAACTGTCTCTCTGGTGCTCATTGCAAACACGCCAGAAAGTGTTTTTCTGTGTTCCAATTGTTAGTATAAACAAATACGCAGTCTGCTGAAAGCAAGCTGTGCTCTGACAGTCTTTCTTATGGAGTGCAGTTCAGCTAATAAAACTCTTTCTGCCTTTCATTGCAAGCGAGCCCGAAAGTGTTTTTATGCTTCATAATGGACTGTAAAAGCAAAGATGCAGTTTGCTGAAAACAAGTTGTTCTTTGACAGTCTTGAATACTGAGTGCGGTTCAGTTAATAAAACTGTCTTTCTGGTGCTCATTGCAAGCAAGCCAGAATATGTTTTTCTGTGTTCCAATTGCTAGTATAAAGAAATACGCAGTCTGCTGAAAGCAAGCTGTGCTCTGACAGTCTTTCTTATGGAGTGCAGTTCAGCTAATAAAACTCTTTCTGCCTTTCATTGCAAGCGAGCCCGAAAGTGTTTTTATGCTTCATAATGGACTGTAAAAGCAAAGATGCAGTTTGCTGAAAACAAGTTGTTCTTTGACAGTCTTGAATACTGAGTGCGGTTCAGTTAATAAAACTGTCTTTCTGGTGCTCATTGCAAGCAAGCCAGAAAGTGTTTTTCTGTGTTCCAATTGCTAGTATAAAGAAATACGCAGTCTGCTGAAAGCAAGCTGTGCTCTGACAGTCTTTCTTATGGAGTGCAGTTCAGCTAATAAAACTCTTTCTGCCTTTCATTGCAAGCGAGCCCGAAAGTGTTTTTATGCTTCGTAACGGGTTGTAAAAGCAAAGATGCAGTTTGCTGAAAACAAGTTGTTCTTTGACAGTCTTGAATACTGAGTGCGGTTCAGTTAATAAAACTGTCTCTCTGGTGCTCATTGCAAACACGCCAGAAAGTGTTTTTCTGTGTTCCAATTGTTAGTATAAACAAATACGCAGTCTGCTGAAAGCAAGCTGTGCTCTGACAGTCTTTCTTATGGAGCGCAGTTCAGCTAATAAAACTCTTTCTGCCTTTCATTGCAAGCGAGCCCAAAAGTGTTTTTATGCTTCGTAACGGGTTGTAAAAGCAAAGATGCAGTTTGCTGAAAACAAGTTGTTCTTTGACAGTCTTGAATACTGAGTGCGGTTCAGTTAATAAAACTGTCTTTCTGGTGCTCATTGCAAACACGCCAGAAAGTGTTTTTCTGTGTTCCAATTGTTAGTATAAACAAATACGCAGTCTGCTGAAAGCAAGCTGTGCTCTGACAGTCTTTCTTATGGAGCGCAGTTCAGCTAATAAAACTCTTTCTGCCTTTCATTGCAAGCGAGCCCGAAAGTGTTTTTATGCTTCATAATGGACTGTAAAAGCAAAGGTGCAGTTTGCTGAAAACAAGTTGTTCTTTGACAGTCTTGAATACTGAGTGCGGTTCAGTTAATAAAACTGTCTTTCTGGTGCTCATTGCAAACAAACCCGAAAGTGTTTTTCTGTGTTTTACTTGTTAGTATAAACAAATATGCAGTCTGCTGAAAGCAAGCTGTGCTCTGACAGTCTTTCTTATGGAGCGCAGTTCAGCTAATAAAACTCTTTCTGCCTTTCATTGCAAGCGAGCCCGAAAGTGTTTTTATGCTTCATAATGGATTGTAAAAGCAAAGATGCAGTTTGCTGAAAACAAGTTGTTCTTTGACAGTCTTGAATACTGAGTGCGGTTCAGTTAATAAAACTGTCTTTCTGGTGCTCATTGCAAGCAAGCCAGAAAGTGTTTTTCTGTGTTCCAATTGCTAGTATAAAGAAATACGCAGTCTGCTGAAAGCAAGCTGTGCTCTGACAGTCTTTCTTATGGAGTGCAGTTCAGCTAATAAAACTCTTTCTGCCTTTCATTGCAAGCGAGCCCGAAAGTGTTTTTATGCTTCGTAACGGGTTGTAAAAGCAAAGATGCAGTTTGCTGAAAACAAGTTGTTCTTTGACAGTCTTGAATACTGAATGCGGTTCAGTTAATAAAACTGTCTTTCTGGTGCTCATTGCAAACACGCCAGAAAGTGTTTTTCTGTGTTCCAATTGTTAGTATAAACAAATACGCAGTCTGCTGAAAGCAAGCTGTGCTCTGACAGTCTTTCTTATGGAGCGCAGTTCAGCTAATAAAACTCTTTCTGCCTTTCATTGCAAGCAAGCCCGAAAGTGTTTTTATGCTTCATAATGGATTGTAAAAGCAAAGATGCAGTTTGCTGAAAACAAGTTTATCTTTGACAGTCTTGAATACTGAGTGCAGTTGAGTTAATAAAACTGTCGTTCTGGTGCTCATTGCAAGCAAGCCCGAAAGTGTTTTTCTGTGTTCCAATTGCTAGTATAAAGAAATACGCAGTCTGCTGAAAGCAAGCTGTTCTCTGACAGTCTTTCTTATGGAGTGCAGTTCAGCTAATAAAACTCTTTCTGCCTTTCATTGCAAGCGAGCCCGAAAGTGTTTTTATGCTTCATAACGGACTGTAAAAGCAAATTTGCAGTTTGCTGAAAACAAGTTGTTCTTTGACAGTCTTGAATACTGAGTGCGGTTCAGTTAATAAAACTGTCTTTCTGGTGCTCATTGCAAGCAAGCCAGAATATGTTTTTCTGTGTTCCAATTGCTAGTATAAAGAAATACGCAGTCTGCTGAAAGCAAGCTGTGCTCTGACAGTCTTTCTTATGGAGTGCAGTTCAGCTAATAAAACTCTTTCTGCCTTTCATTGCAAGCGAGCCCGAAAGTGTTTTTATGCTTCATAACGGGTTGTAAAAGCAAAGATGCAGTTTGCTGAAAACAAGTTGTTCTTTGACAGTCTTGAATACTGAGTGCGGTTCAGTTAATAAAACTGTCTTTCTGGTGCTCATTGCAAACACGCCAGAAAGTGTTTTTCTGTGTTCCAATTGTTAGTATAAACAAATACGCAGTCTGCTGAAAGCAAGCTGTGCTCTGACAGTCTTTCTTATGGAGCGCAGTTCAGCTAATAAAACTCTTTCTGCCTTTCATTGCAAGCAAGCCCGAAAGTGTTTTTATGCTTCATAATGGATTGTAAAAGCAAAGATGCAGTTTGCTGAAAACAAGTTTATCTTTGACAGTCTTGAATACTGAGTGCGGTTCAGTTAATAAAACTGTCTTTCTGCCTTTCATTGCAAGCGAGCCCGAAAGTGTTTTTATGCTTCATATTGGGTTGTAAAAGCAAAGATGCAGTTTGCTGAAAACAAGTTGTTCTTTGACAGTCTTGAATACTGAGTGCGGTTCAGTTAATAAAACTGTCTTTCTGGTGCTCATTGCAAGCAAGCCAGAAAGTGTTTTTCTGGGTTCCAATTGCTAGTATAACGAAATACGCAGTCTGCTGAAAGCAAGCTGTGCTCTGACAGTCTTTCTTATGGAGTGCAGTTCAGCTAATAAAACTGTCTTTCTGCCTTTCATTGCAAGCGAGCCCGAAAGTGTTTTTATGCTTCATATTGGGTTGTTAAAGCAAAGATGCAGTTTGCTGAAAACAAGTTGTTCTTTGACAGTCTTGAATACTGAGTGCGGTTCAGTTAATAAAACTGTCTTTCTGGTGCTCATTGCAAGCAAGCCAGAAAGTGTTTTTCTGGGTTCCAATTGCTAGTATAACGAAATACGCAGTCTGCTGAAAGCAAGCTGTGCTCTGACAGTCTTTCTTATGGAGTGCAGTTCAGCTAATAAAACTGTCTTTCTGCCTTTCATTGCAAGCGAGCCCGAAAGTGTTTTTATGCTTCATATTGGGTTGTAAAAGCAAAGATGCAGTTTGCTGAAAACAAGTTGTTCTTTGACAGTCTTGAATACTGAGTGCGGTTCAGTTAATAAAACTGTCTTTCTGGTGCTCATTGCAAACAAACCAGAAAGTGTTTTTCTGTGTTCTACTTGTTAGTATAAACAAATATGCAGTCTGCTGAAAGCAAGCTGTGCTCTGACAGTCTTTCTTATGGAGCGCAGTTCAGCTAATAAAACTCTTTCTGCCTTTCATTGCAAGCGAGCCCGAAAGTGTTTTTATGCTTCATAATGGATTGTAAAAGCAAAGATGCAGTTTGCTGAAAACAAGTTGTTCTTTGACAGTCTTGAATACTGAGTGCGGTTCAGTTAATAAAACTGTCTTTCTGGTGCTCATTGCAAACACGCCAGAAAGTGTTTTTCTGTGTTCCAATTGTTAGTATAAACAAATACGCAGTCTGCTGAAAGCAAGCTGTGCTCTGACAGTCTTTCTTATGGAGCGCAGTTCAGCTAATAAAACTCTTTCTGCCTTTCATTGCAAACGAGCCCGAAAGTGTTTTTATGCTTCATATTGGGTTGTAAAAGCAAAGATGCAGTTTGCTGAAAACAAGTTGTTCTTTGACAGTCTTGAATACTGAGTGCGGTTCAGTTAATAAAACTGTCTTTCTGGTGCTCATTGCAAGCAAGCCAGAAAGTGTTTTTCTGTGTTCCAATTGCTAGTATAAAGAAATACGCAGTCTGCTGAAAGCAAGCTGTGCTCTGACAGTTTTTCTTATGGAGCGCAGTTCAGCTAATAAAACTCTTTCTGCCTTTCATTGCAAGCGAGCCCGAAAGTGTTTTTATGCTTCATAACGGGTTGTAAAAGCAAAGATGCAGTTTGCTGAAAACAAGTTGTTTTTTGACAGTCTTGAATACTGAGTTCGGTTCAGTTAATAAAACTGTCTTTCTGGTGCTCATTGCAAACACGCCAGAAAGTGTTTTTCTGTGTTCCAATTGTTAGTATAAACAAATACGCAGTCTGCTGAAAGCAAGCTGTGCTCTGACAGTCTTTCTTATGGAGCGCAGTTCAGCTAATAAAACTCTTTCTGCCTTTCATTGCAAGCAAGCCCGAAAGTGTTTTTATGCTTCATAATGGATTGTAAAAGCAAAGATGCAGTTTGCTGAAAACAAGTTGTTCTTTGACAGTCTTGAATACTGAGTGCGGTTCAGTTAATAAAACTGTCTTTCTGGTGCTCATTGCAAGCAAGCCAGAAAGTGTTTTTCTGTGTTCCAATTGCTAGTATAAAGAAATACGCAGTCTGCTGAAAGCAAGCTGTGCTCTGACAGTCTTTCTTATGGAGTGCAGTTCAGCTAATAAAACTCTTTCTGCCTTTCATTGCAAGCGAGCCCGAAAGTGTTTTTATGCTTCGTAACGGGTTGTAAAAGCAAAGATGCAGTTTGCTGAAAACAAGTTGTTCTTTGACAGTCTTGAATACTGAATGCGGTTCAGTTAATAAAACTGTCTTTCTGGTGCTCATTGCAAACACGCCAGAAAGTGTTTTTCTGTGTTCCAATTGTTAGTATAAACAAATACGCAGTCTGCTGAAAGCAAGCTGTGCTCTGACAGTCTTTCTTATGGAGCGCAGTTCAGCTAATAAAACTCTTTCTGCCTTTCATTGCAAGCAAGCCCGAAAGTGTTTTTATGCTTCATAATGGATTGTAAAAGCAAAGATGCAGTTTGCTGAAAACAAGTTTATCTTTGACAGTCTTGAATACTGAGTGCAGTTGAGTTAATAAAACTGTCTTTCTGGTGCTCATTGCAAGCAAGCCCGAAAGTGTTTTTCTGTGTTCCAATTGCTAGTATAAAGAAATACGCAGTCTGCTGAAAGCAAGCTGTTCTCTGACAGTCTTTCTTATGGAGTGCAGTTCAGCTAATAAAACTCTTTCTGCCTTTCATTGCAAGCGAGCCCGAAAGTGTTTTTATGCTTCATAACGGACTGTAAAAGCAAAGATGCAGTTTGCTGAAAACAAGTTGTTCTTTGACAGTCTTGAATACTGAGTGCGGTTCAGTTAATAAAACTGTCTTTCTGGTGCTCATTGCAAGCAAGCCAGAATATGTTTTTCTGTGTTCCAATTGCTAGTATAAAGAAATACGCAGTCTGCTGAAAGCAAGCTGTGCTCTGACAGTCTTTCTTATGGAGCGCAGTTCAGCTAATAAAACTCTTTCTGCCTTTCATTGCAAGCAAGCCCGAAAGTGTTTTTATGCTTCATAATGGATTGTAAAAGCAAAGATGCAGTTTGCTGAAAACAAGTTTATCTTTGACAGTCTTGAATACTGAGTGCAGTTGAGTTAATAAAACCGTCTTTCTGGTGCTCATTGCAAGCAAGCCCGAAAGTGTTTTTCTGTGTTCCAATTGCTAGTATAAAGAAATACGCAGTCTGCTGAAAGCAAGCTGTTCTCTGACAGTCTTTCTTATGGAGTGCAGTTCAGCTAATAAAACTCTTTCTGCCTTTCATTGCAAGCGAGCCCGAAAGTGTTTTTATGCTTCATAATGGACTGTAAAAGCAAAGATGCAGTTTGCTGAAAACAAGTTGTTCTTTGACTGTCTTGAATACTGAGTGCGGTTCAGTTAATAAAACTGTCTTTCTGGTGCTCATTGCAAACAAACCAGAAAGTGTTTTTCTGTGTTCTACTTGTTAGTATAAACAAAAATGCAGTCTGCTGAAAGCAAGCTGTGCTCTGACAGTCTTTCTTATGGAGCGCAGTTCAGCTAATAAAACTCTTTCTGCCTTTCATTGCAAGCGAGCCCGAAAGTGTTTTTATGCTTCATAACGGGTTGTAAAAGCAAAGATGCAGTTTGCTGAAAACAAGTTGTTCTTTGACAGTCTTGAATACTGAGTGCGGTTCAGTTAATAAAACTGTCTTTCTGGTGCTCATTGCAAACACGCCAGAAAGTGTTTTTCTGTGTTCCAATTGTTAGTATAAACAAATACGCAGTCTGCTGAAAGCAAGCTGTGCTCTGACAGTCTTTCTTATGGAGCGCAGTTCAGCTAATAAAACTCTTTCTGCCTTTCATTGCAAACGAGCCCGAAAGTGTTTTTATGCTTCATATTGGGTTGTAAAAGCAAAGATGCAGTTTGCTGAAAACAAGTTGTTCTTTGACAGTCTTGAATACTGAGTGCGGTTCAGTTAATAAAACTGTCTTTCTGGTGCTCATTGCAAGCAAGCCAGAAAGTGTTTTTCTGTGTTCCAATTGCTAGTATAAAGAAATACGCAGTCTGCTGAAAGCAAGCTGTGCTCTGACAGTCTTTCTTATGGAGCGCAGTTCAGCTAATAAAACTCTTTCTGCCTTTCATTGCAAGCGAGCCCGAAAGTGTTTTTATGCTTCATAATGGATTGTAAAAGCAAAGATGCAGTTTGCTGAAAACAAGTTGTTCTTTGACAGTCTTGAATACTGAGTGCGGTTCAGTTAATAAAACTGTCTTTCTGGTGCTCATTGCAAACACGCCAGAAAGTGTTTTTCTGTGTTCCAATTGTTAGTATAAACAAATACGCAGTCTGCTGAAAGCAAGCTGTGCTCTGACAGTCTTTCTTATGGAGCGCAGTTCAGCTAATAAAACTCTTTCTGCCTTTCATTGCAAGCAAGCCCGAAAGTGTTTTTATGCTTCATAATGGACTGTAAAAGCAAAGATGCAGTTTGCTGAAAACAAGTTGTTCTTTGACTGTCTTGAATACTGAGTGCGGTTCAGTTAATAAAACTGTCTTTCTGGTGCTCATTGCAAACAAACCAGAAAGTGTTTTTCTGTGTTCTACTTGTTAGTATAAACAAAAATGCAGTCTGCTGAAAGCAAGCTGTGCTCTGACAGTCTTTCTTATGGAGCGCAGTTCAGCTAATAAAACTCTTTCTGCCTTTCATTGCAAGCGAGCCCGAAAGTGTTTTTATGCTTCATAACGGGTTGTAAAAGCAAAGATGCAGTTTGCTGAAAACAAGTTGTTCTTTGACAGTCTTGAATACTGAGTGCGGTTCAGTTAATAAAACTGTCTTTCTGGTGCTCATTGCAAACACGCCAGAAAGTGTTTTTCTGTGTTCCAATTGTTAGTATAAACAAATACGCAGTCTGCTGAAAGCAAGCTGTGCTCTGACAGTCTTTCTTATGGAGCGCAGTTCAGCTAATAAAACTCTTTCTGCCTTTCATTGCAAACGAGCCCGAAAGTGTTTTTATGCTTCATATTGGGTTGTAAAAGCAAAGATGCAGTTTGCTGAAAACAAGTTGTTCTTTGACAGTCTTGAATACTGAGTGCGGTTCAGTTAATAAAACTGTCTTTCTGGTGCTCATTGCAAGCAAGCCAGAAAGTGTTTTTCTGTGTTCCAATTGCTAGTATAAAGAAATACGCAGTCTGCTGAAAGCAAGCTGTGCTCTGACAGTCTTTCTTATGGAGCGCAGTTCAGCTAATAAAACTCTTTCTGCCTTTCATTGCAAGCGAGCCCGAAAGTGTTTTTATGCTTCATAATGGATTGTAAAAGCAAAGATGCAGTTTGCTGAAAACAAGTTGTTCTTTGACAGTCTTGAATACTGAGTGCGGTTCAGTTAATAAAACTGTCTTTCTGGTGCTCATTGCAAACACGCCAGAAAGTGTTTTTCTGTGTTCCAATTGTTAGTATAAACAAATACGCAGTCTGCTGAAAGCAAGCTGTGCTCTGACAGTCTTTCTTATGGAGCGCAGTTCAGCTAATAAAACTCTTTCTGCCTTTCATTGCAAGCAAGCCCGAAAGTGTTTTTATGCTTCATAATGGACTGTAAAAGCAAAGATGCAGTTTGCTGAAAACAAGTTGTTCTTTGACAGTCTTGAATACTGAGTGCGGTTCAGTTAATAAAACTGTCTTTCTGCCTTTCATTGCAAGCGAGCCCGAAAGTGTTTTTATGCTTCATATTGGGTTGTAAAAGCAAAGATGCAGTTTGCTGAAAACAAGTTGTTCTTTGACAGTCTTGAATACTGAGTGCGGTTCAGTTAATAAAACTGTCTTTCTGGTGCTCATTGCAAGCAAGCCAGAAAGTGTTTTTCTGGGTTCCAATTGCTAGTATAAAGAAATACGCAGTCTGCTGAAAGCAAGCTGTGCTCTGACAGTCTTTCTTATGGAGTGCAGTTCAGCTAATAAAACTGTCTTTCTGCCTTTCATTGCAAGCGAGCCCGAAAGTGTTTTTATGCTTCATATTGGGTTGTAAAAGCAAAGATGCAGTTTGCTGAAAACAAGTTGTTCTTTGACAGTCTTGAATACTGAGTGCAGTTGAGTTAATAAAACCGTCTTTCTGGTGCTCATTGCAAGCAAGCCCGAAAGTGTTTTTCTGTGTTCCAATTGCTAGTATAAAGAAATACGCAGTCTGCTGAAAGCAAGCGGTGCTCTGACAGTCTTTCTTATGGAGCGCAGTTCAGCTAATAAAACTCTTTCTGCCTTTCATTGCAAGCGAGCCCGAAAGTGTTTTTATGCTTCATATTGGGTTGTAAAAGCAAAGATGCAGTTTGCTGAAAACAAGTTGTTCTTTGACAGTCTTGAATACTGAGTGCGGTTCAGTTAATAAAACTGTCTTTCTGGTGCTCATTGCAAGCAAGCCAGAAAGTGTTTTTCTGTGTTCCAATTGTTAGTATAAACAAATACACAGTCTGCTGAAAGCAAGCTGTGCTCTGACAGTCTTTCTTATGGAGCGCAGTTCAGCTAATAAAACTCTTTCTGCCTTTCATTGCAAGCAAGCCCGAAAGTGTTTTTATGCTTCATAATGGACTGTAAAAGCAAAGATGCAGTTTGCTGAAAACAAGTTGTTCTTTGACAGTCTTGAATACTGAGTGCGGTTCAGTTAATAAAACTGTCTTTCTGGTGCTCATTGCAAACAAACCAGAAAGTGTTTTTCTGTGTTCTACTTGTTAGTATAAACAAAAATGCAGTCTGCTGAAAGCAAGCTGTGCTCTGACAGTCTTTCTTATGGAGCGCAGTTCAGCTAATAAAACTCTTTCTGCCTTTCATTGCAAGCGAGCCCGAAAGTGTTTTTATGCTTCATAACGGGTTGTAAAAGCAAAGATGCAGTTTGCTGAAAACAAGTTGTTCTTTGACAGTCTTGAATACTGAGTGCGGTTCAGTTAATAAAACTGTCTTTCTGGTGCTCATTGCAAACACGCCAGAAAGTGTTTTTCTGTGTTCCAATTGTTAGTATAAACAAATACGCAGTCTGCTGAAAGCAAGCTGTGCTCTGACAGTCTTTCTTATGGAGCGCAGTTCAGCTAATAAAACTCTTTCTGCCTTTCATTGCAAACGAGCCCGAAAGTGTTTTTATGCTTCATATTGGGTTGTAAAAGCAAAGATGCAGTTTGCTGAAAACAAGTTGTTCTTTGACAGTCTTGAATACTGAGTGCGGTTCAGTTAATAAAACTGTCTTTCTGGTGCTCATTGCAAGCAAGCCAGAAAGTGTTTTTCTGTGTTCCAATTGCTAGTATAAAGAAATACGCAGTCTGCTGAAAGCAAGCTGTGCTCTGACAGTCTTTCTTATGGAGCGCAGTTCAGCTAATAAAACTCTTTCTGCCTTTCATTGCAAGCGAGCCCGAAAGTGTTTTTATGCTTCATAATGGATTGTAAAAGCAAAGATGCAGTTTGCTGAAAACAAGTTGTTCTTTGACAGTCTTGAATACTGAGTGCGGTTCAGTTAATAAAACTGTCTTTCTGGTGCTCATTGCAAACACGCCAGAAAGTGTTTTTCTGTGTTCCAATTGTTAGTATAAACAAATACGCAGTCTGCTGAAAGCAAGCTGTGCTCTGACAGTCTTTCTTATGGAGCGCAGTTCAGCTAATAAAACTCTTTCTGCCTTTCATTGCAAGCAAGCCCGAAAGTGTTTTTATGCTTCATAATGGACTGTAAAAGCAAAGATGCAGTTTGCTGAAAACAAGTTGTTCTTTGACAGTCTTGAATACTGAGTGCGGTTCAGTTAATAAAACTGTCTTTCTGCCTTTCATTGCAAGCGAGCCCGAAAGTGTTTTTATGCTTCATATTGGGTTGTAAAAGCAAAGATGCAGTTTGCTGAAAACAAGTTGTTCTTTGACAGTCTTGAATACTGAGTGCGGTTCAGTTAATAAAACTGTCTTTCTGGTGCTCATTGCAAGCAAGCCAGAAAGTGTTTTTCTGGGTTCCAATTGCTAGTATAAAGAAATACGCAGTCTGCTGAAAGCAAGCTGTGCTCTGACAGTCTTTCTTATGGAGTGCAGTTCAGCTAATAAAACTGTCTTTCTGCCTTTCATTGCAAGCGAGCCCGAAAGTGTTTTTATGCTTCATATTGGGTTGTAAAAGCAAAGATGCAGTTTGCTGAAAACAAGTTGTTCTTTGACAGTCTTGAATACTGAGTGCAGTTGAGTTAATAAAACCGTCTTTCTGGTGCTCATTGCAAGCAAGCCCGAAAGTGTTTTTCTGTGTTCCAATTGCTAGTATAAAGAAATACGCAGTCTGCTGAAAGCAAGCGGTGCTCTGACAGTCTTTCTTATGGAGCGCAGTTCAGCTAATAAAACTCTTTCTGCCTTTCATTGCAAGCGAGCCCGAAAGTGTTTTTATGCTTCATATTGGGTTGTAAAAGCAAAGATGCAGTTTGCTGAAAACAAGTTGTTCTTTGACAGTCTTGAATACTGAGTGCGGTTCAGTTAATAAAACTGTCTTTCTGGTGCTCATTGCAAGCAAGCCAGAAAGTGTTTTTCTGTGTTCCAATTGTTAGTATAAACAAATACACAGTCTGCTGAAAGCAAGCTGTGCTCTGACAGTCTTTCTTATGGAGCGCAGTTCAGCTAATAAAACTCTTTCTGCCTTTCATTGCAAGCAAGCCCGAAAGTGTTTTTATGCTTCATAATGGACTGTAAAAGCAAAGATGCAGTTTGCTGAAAACAAGTTGTTCTTTGACAGTCTTGAATACTGAGTGCGGTTCAGTTAATAAAACTGTCTTTCTGGTGCTCATTGCAAACAAACCAGAAAGTGTTTTTCTGTGTTCTACTTGTTAGTATAAACAAAAATGCAGTCTGCTGAAAGCAAGCTGTGCTCTGACAGTCTTTCTTATGGAGCGCAGTTCAGCTAATAAAACTCTTTCTGCCTTTCATTGCAAGCGAGCCCGAAAGTGTTTTTATGCTTCATAACGGGTTGTAAAAGCAAAGATGCAGTTTGCTGAAAGCAAGTTGTTCTTTGACAGTCTTGAATACTGAGTGCGGTTCAGTTAATAAAACTGTCTTTCTGCCTTTCATTGCAAGCGAGCCCGAAAGTGTTTTTATGCTTCATATTGGGTTGTAAAAGCAAAGATGCAGTTTGCTGAAAACAAGTTGTTCTTTGACAGTCTTGAATACTGAGTGCGGTTCAGTTAATAAAACTGTCTTTCTGGTGCTCATTGCAAGCAAGCCAGAAAGTGTTTTTCTGTGTTCCAATTGCTAGTATAACGAAATACGCAGTCTGCTGAAAGCAAGCTGTGCTCTGACAGTCTTTCTTATGGAGTGCAGTTCAGCTAATAAAACTGTCTTTCTGCCTTTCATTGCAAGCGAGCCCGAAAGTGTTTTTATGCTTCATATTGGGTTGTTAAAGCAAAGATGCAGTTTGCTGAAAACAAGTTGTTCTTTGACAGTCTTGAATACTGAGTGCGGTTCAGTTAATAAAACTGTCTTTCTGGTGCTCATTGCAAGCAAGCCAGAAAGTGTTTTTCTGTGTTCCAATTGCTAGTATAAAGAAATACGCAGTCTGCTGAAAGCAAGCTGTGCTCTGACAGTTTTTCTTATGGAGCGCAGTTCAGCTAATAAAACTCTTTCTGCCTTTCATTGCAAGCAAGCCCGAAAGTGTTTTTATGCTTCATAATGGATTGTAAAAGCAAAGATGCAGTTTGCTGAAAACAAGTTGTTCTTTGACAGTCTTGAATACTGAGTGCGGTTCAGTTAATAAAACTGTCTTTCTGGTGCTCATTGCAAGCAAGCCAGAAAGTGTTTTTCTGTGTTCCAATTGCTAGTATAAAGAAATACGCAGTCTGCTGAAAGCAAGCTGTGCTCTGACAGTCTTTCTTATGGAGTGCAGTTCAGCTAATAAAACTCTTTCTGCCTTTCATTGCAAGCGAGCCCGAAAGTGTTTTTATGCTTCGTAACGGGTTGTAAAAGCAAAGATGCAGTTTGCTGAAAACAAGTTGTTCTTTGACAGTCTTGAATACTGAATGCGGTTCAGTTAATAAAACTGTCTTTCTGGTGCTCATTGCAAACACGCCAGAAAGTGTTTTTCTGTGTTCCAATTGTTAGTATAAACAAATACGCAGTCTGCTGAAAGCAAGCTGTGCTCTGACAGTCTTTCTTATGGAGCGCAGTTCAGCTAATAAAACTCTTTCTGCCTTTCATTGCAAGCAAGCCCGAAAGTGTTTTTATGCTTCATAATGGATTGTAAAAGCAAAGATGCAGTTTGCTGAAAACAAGTTTATCTTTGACAGTCTTGAATACTGAGTGCAGTTGAGTTAATAAAACTGTCTTTCTGGTGCTCATTGCAAGCAAGCCCGAAAGTGTTTTTCTGTGTTCCAATTGCTAGTATAAAGAAATACGCAGTCTGCTGAAAGCAAGCTGTTCTCTGACAGTCTTTCTTATGGAGTGCAGTTCAGCTAATAAAACTCTTTCTGCCTTTCATTGCAAGCGAGCCCGAAAGTGTTTTTATGCTTCATAACGGACTGTAAAAGCAAAGATGCAGTTTGCTGAAAACAAGTTGTTCTTTGACAGTCTTGAATACTGAGTGCGGTTCAGTTAATAAAACTGTCTTTCTGGTGCTCATTGCAAGCAAGCCAGAATATGTTTTTCTGTGTTCCAATTGCTAGTATAAAGAAATACGCAGTCTGCTGAAAGCAAGCTGTGCTCTGACAGTCTTTCTTATGGAGCGCAGTTCAGCTAATAAAACTCTTTCTGCCTTTCATTGCAAGCAAGCCCGAAAGTGTTTTTATGCTTCATAATGGATTGTAAAAGCAAAGATGCAGTTTGCTGAAAACAAGTTTATCTTTGACAGTCTTGAATACTGAGTGCAGTTGAGTTAATAAAACCGTCTTTCTGGTGCTCATTGCAAGCAAGCCCGAAAGTGTTTTTCTGTGTTCCAATTGCTAGTATAAAGAAATACGCAGTCTGCTGAAAGCAAGCTGTTCTCTGACAGTCTTTCTTATGGAGTGCAGTTCAGCTAATAAAACTCTTTCTGCCTTTCATTGCAAGCGAGCCCGAAAGTGTTTTTATGCTTCATAATGGACTGTAAAAGCAAAGATGCAGTTTGCTGAAAACAAGTTGTTCTTTGACTGTCTTGAATACTGAGTGCGGTTCAGTTAATAAAACTGTCTTTCTGGTGCTCATTGCAAACAAACCAGAAAGTGTTTTTCTGTGTTCTACTTGTTAGTATAAACAAAAATGCAGTCTGCTGAAAGCAAGCTGTGCTCTGACAGTCTTTCTTATGGAGCGCAGTTCAGCTAATAAAACTCTTTCTGCCTTTCATTGCAAGCGAGCCCGAAAGTGTTTTTATGCTTCATAACGGGTTGTAAAAGCAAAGATGCAGTTTGCTGAAAACAAGTTGTTCTTTGACAGTCTTGAATACTGAGTGCGGTTCAGTTAATAAAACTGTCTTTCTGGTGCTCATTGCAAACACGCCAGAAAGTGTTTTTCTGTGTTCCAATTGTTAGTATAAACAAATACGCAGTCTGCTGAAAGCAAGCTGTGCTCTGACAGTCTTTCTTATGGAGCGCAGTTCAGCTAATAAAACTCTTTCTGCCTTTCATTGCAAACGAGCCCGAAAGTGTTTTTATGCTTCATATTGGGTTGTAAAAGCAAAGATGCAGTTTGCTGAAAACAAGTTGTTCTTTGACAGTCTTGAATACTGAGTGCGGTTCAGTTAATAAAACTGTCTTTCTGGTGCTCATTGCAAGCAAGCCAGAAAGTGTTTTTCTGTGTTCCAATTGCTAGTATAAAGAAATACGCAGTCTGCTGAAAGCAAGCTGTGCTCTGACAGTCTTTCTTATGGAGCGCAGTTCAGCTAATAAAACTCTTTCTGCCTTTCATTGCAAGCGAGCCCGAAAGTGTTTTTATGCTTCATAATGGATTGTAAAAGCAAAGATGCAGTTTGCTGAAAACAAGTTGTTCTTTGACAGTCTTGAATACTGAGTGCGGTTCAGTTAATAAAACTGTCTTTCTGGTGCTCATTGCAAACACGCCAGAAAGTGTTTTTCTGTGTTCCAATTGTTAGTATAAACAAATACGCAGTCTGCTGAAAGCAAGCTGTGCTCTGACAGTCTTTCTTATGGAGCGCAGTTCAGCTAATAAAACTCTTTCTGCCTTTCATTGCAAGCAAGCCCGAAAGTGTTTTTATGCTTCATAATGGACTGTAAAAGCAAAGATGCAGTTTGCTGAAAACAAGTTGTTCTTTGACAGTCTTGAATACTGAGTGCGGTTCAGTTAATAAAACTGTCTTTCTGCCTTTCATTGCAAGCGAGCCCGAAAGTGTTTTTATGCTTCATATTGGGTTGTAAAAGCAAAGATGCAGTTTGCTGAAAACAAGTTGTTCTTTGACAGTCTTGAATACTGAGTGCGGTTCAGTTAATAAAACTGTCTTTCTGGTGCTCATTGCAAGCAAGCCAGAAAGTGTTTTTCTGGGTTCCAATTGCTAGTATAAAGAAATACGCAGTCTGCTGAAAGCAAGCTGTGCTCTGACAGTCTTTCTTATGGAGTGCAGTTCAGCTAATAAAACTGTCTTTCTGCCTTTCATTGCAAGCGAGCCCGAAAGTGTTTTTATGCTTCATATTGGGTTGTAAAAGCAAAGATGCAGTTTGCTGAAAACAAGTTGTTCTTTGACAGTCTTGAATACTGAGTGCAGTTGAGTTAATAAAACCGTCTTTCTGGTGCTCATTGCAAGCAAGCCCGAAAGTGTTTTTCTGTGTTCCAATTGCTAGTATAAAGAAATACGCAGTCTGCTGAAAGCAAGCGGTGCTCTGACAGTCTTTCTTATGGAGCGCAGTTCAGCTAATAAAACTCTTTCTGCCTTTCATTGCAAGCGAGCCCGAAAGTGTTTTTATGCTTCATATTGGGTTGTAAAAGCAAAGATGCAGTTTGCTGAAAACAAGTTGTTCTTTGACAGTCTTGAATACTGAGTGCGGTTCAGTTAATAAAACTGTCTTTCTGGTGCTCATTGCAAGCAAGCCAGAAAGTGTTTTTCTGTGTTCCAATTGTTAGTATAAACAAATACACAGTCTGCTGAAAGCAAGCTGTGCTCTGACAGTCTTTCTTATGGAGCGCAGTTCAGCTAATAAAACTCTTTCTGCCTTTCATTGCAAGCAAGCCCGAAAGTGTTTTTATGCTTCATAATGGACTGTAAAAGCAAAGATGCAGTTTGCTGAAAACAAGTTGTTCTTTGACAGTCTTGAATACTGAGTGCGGTTCAGTTAATAAAACTGTCTTTCTGGTGCTCATTGCAAACAAACCAGAAAGTGTTTTTCTGTGTTCTACTTGTTAGTATAAACAAAAATGCAGTCTGCTGAAAGCAAGCTGTGCTCTGACAGTCTTTCTTATGGAGCGCAGTTCAGCTAATAAAACTCTTTCTGCCTTTCATTGCAAGCGAGCCCGAAAGTGTTTTTATGCTTCATAACGGGTTGTAAAAGCAAAGATGCAGTTTGCTGAAAGCAAGTTGTTCTTTGACAGTCTTGAATACTGAGTGCGGTTCAGTTAATAAAACTGTCTTTCTGCCTTTCATTGCAAGCGAGCCCGAAAGTGTTTTTATGCTTCATATTGGGTTGTAAAAGCAAAGATGCAGTTTGCTGAAAACAAGTTGTTCTTTGACAGTCTTGAATACTGAGTGCGGTTCAGTTAATAAAACTGTCTTTCTGGTGCTCATTGCAAGCAAGCCAGAAAGTGTTTTTCTGGGTTCCAATTGCTAGTATAACGAAATACGCAGTCTGCTGAAAGCAAGCTGTGCTCTGACAGTCTTTCTTATGGAGTGCAGTTCAGCTAATAAAACTGTCTTTCTGCCTTTCATTGCAAGCGAGCCCGAAAGTGTTTTTATGCTTCATATTGGGTTGTTAAAGCAAAGATGCAGTTTGCTGAAAACAAGTTGTTCTTTGACAGTCTTGAATACTGAGTGCGGTTCAGTTAATAAAACTGTCTTTCTGGTGCTCATTGCAAGCAAGCCAGAAAGTGTTTTTCTGGGTTCCAATTGCTAGTATAACGAAATACGCAGTCTGCTGAAAGCAAGCTGTGCTCTGACAGTCTTTCTTATGGAGTGCAGTTCAGCTAATAAAACTGTCTTTCTGCCTTTCATTGCAAGCGAGCCCGAAAGTGTTTTTATGCTTCATATTGGGTTGTAAAAGCAAAGATGCAGTTTGCTGAAAACAAGTTGTTCTTTGACAGTCTTGAATACTGAGTGCGGTTCAGTTAATAAAACTGTCTTTCTGGTGCTCATTGCAAACAAACCAGAAAGTGTTTTTCTGTGTTCTACTTGTTAGTATAAACAAAAATGCAGTCTGCTGAAAGCAAGCTGTGCTCTGACAGTCTTTCTTATGGAGCGCAGTTCAGCTAATAAAACTCTTTCTGCCTTTCATTGCAAGCGAGCCCGAAAGTGTTTTTATGCTTCATAACGGGTTGTAAAAGCAAAGATGCAGTTTGCTGAAAACAAGTTGTTCTTTGACAGTCTTGAATACTGAGTGCGGTTCAGTTAATAAAACTGTCTTTCTGGTGCTCATTGCAAACAAACCAGAAAGTGTTTTTCTGTGTTCTACTTGTTAGTATAAACAAATATGCAGTCTGCTGAAAGCAAGCTGTGCTCTGACAGTCTTTCTTATGGAGCGCAGTTCAGCTAATAAAACTCTTTCTGCCTTTCATTGCAAGCGAGCCCGAAAGTGTTTTTATGCTTCATAATGGATTGTAAAAGCAAAGATGCAGTTTGCTGAAAACAAGTTGTTCTTTGACAGTCTTGAATACTGAGTGCGGTTCAGTTAATAAAACTGTCTTTCTGGTGCTCATTGCAAACACGCCAGAAAGTGTTTTTCTGTGTTCCAATTGTTAGTATAAACAAATACGCAGTCTGCTGAAAGCAAGCTGTGCTCTGACAGTCTTTCTTATGGAGCGCAGTTCAGCTAATAAAACTCTTTCTGCCTTTCATTGCAAACGAGCCCGAAAGTGTTTTTATGCTTCATATTGGGTTGTAAAAGCAAAGATGCAGTTTGCTGAAAACAAGTTGTTCTTTGACAGTCTTGAATACTGAGTGCGGTTCAGTTAATAAAACTGTCTTTCTGGTGCTCATTGCAAGCAAGCCAGAAAGTGTTTTTCTGTGTTCCAATTGCTAGTATAAAGAAATACGCAGTCTGCTGAAAGCAAGCTGTGCTCTGACAGTTTTTCTTATGGAGCGCAGTTCAGCTAATAAAACTCTTTCTGCCTTTCATTGCAAGCGAGCCCGAAAGTGTTTTTATGCTTCATAACGGGTTGTAAAAGCAAAGATGCAGTTTGCTGAAAACAAGTTGTTTTTTGACAGTCTTGAATACTGAGTTCGGTTCAGTTAATAAAACTGTCTTTCTGGTGCTCATTGCAAACAAACCAGAAAGTGTTTTTCTGTGTTCTACTTGTTAGTATAAACAAAAATGCAGTCTGCTGAAAGCAAGCTGTGCTCTGACAGTCTTTCTTATGGAGTGCAGTTCAGCTAATAAAACTCTTTCTGCCTTTCATTGCAAGCGAGCCCGAAAGTGTTTTTATGCTTCATAACGGGTTGTAAAAGCAAAGATGCAGTTTGCTGAAAACAAGTTGTTCTTTGACAGTCTTGAATACTGAGTGCGGTTCAGTTAATAAAACTGTCTTTCTGGTGCTCATTGCAAACACGCCAGAAAGTGTTTTTCTGTGTTCCAATTGTTAGTATAAAGAAATACGCAGTCTGCTGAAAGCAAGCTGTGCTCTGACAGTCTTTCTTATGGAGCGCAGTTCAGCTAATAAAACTCTTTCTGCCTTTCATTGCAAGCAAGCCCGAAAGTGTTTTTATGCTTCATAATGGATTGTAAAAGCAAAGATGCAGTTTGCTGAAAACAAGTTTATCTTTGACAGTCTTGAATACTGAGTGTAGTTGAGTTAATAAAACCGTCTTTCTGGTGCTCATTGCAAGCAAGCCCGAAAGTGTTTTTCTGTGTTCCAATTGCTAGTATAAAGAAATACGCAGTCTGCTGAAAGCAAGCTGTTCTCTGACAGTCTTTCTTATGGAGTGCAGTTCAGCTAATAAAACTCTTTCTGCCTTTCATTGCAAGCGAGCCCGAAAGTGTTTTTATGCTTCATAATGGACTGTAAAAGCAAAGATGCAGTTTGCTGAAAACAAGTTGTTCTTTGACAGTCTTGAATACTGAGTGCGGTTCAGTTAATAAAACTGTCTTTCTGGTGCTCATTGCAAACAAACCAGAAAGTGTTTTTCTGTGTTCTACTTGTTAGTATAAACAAAAATGCAGTCTGCTGAAAGCAAGCTGTGCTCTGACAGTCTTTCTTATGGAGCGCAGTTCAGCTAATAAAACTCTTTCTGCCTTTCATTGCAAGCGAGCCCGAAAGTGTTTTAATGCTTCATAACGGGTTGTAAAAGCAAAGATGCAGTTTGCTGAAAACAAGTTGTTCTTTGACAGTCTTGAATACTGAGTGCGGTTCAGTTAATAAAACTGTCTTTCTGGTGCTCATTGCAAACACGCCAGAAAGTGTTTTTCTGTGTTCCAATTGTTAGTATAAAGAAATACGCAGTCTGCTGAAAGCAAGCTGTGCTCTGACAGTCTTTCTTATGGAGCGCAGTTCAGCTAATAAAACTCTTTCTGCCTTTCATTGCAAGCGAGCCCGAAAGTGTTTTTATGCTTCATAACGGGTTGTAAAAGCAAAGATGCAGTTTGCTGAAAACAAGTTGTTCTTTGACAGTCTTGAATACTGAGTGCGGTTCAGTTAATAAAACTGTCTTTCTGGTGCTCATTGCAAGCAAGCCAGAAAGTGTTTTTCTGTGTTCCAATTGCTAGTATAAAGAAATACGCAGTCTGCTGAAAGCAAGCTGTGCTCTGACAGTCTTTCTTATGGAGTGCAGTTCAGCTAATAAAACTCTTTCTGCCTTTCATTGCAAGCGAGCCCGAAAGTGTTTTTATGCTTCATAACGGGTTGTAAAAGCAAAGATGCAGTTTGCTGAAAACAAGTTGTTCTTTGACAGTCTTGAATACTGAGTGCGGTTCAGTTAATAAAACTGTCTTTCTGGTGCTCATTGCAAACACGCCAGAAAGTGTTTTTCTGTGTTCCAATTGTTAGTATAAAGAAATACGCAGTCTGCTGAAAGCAAGCTGTGCTCTGACAGTCTTTCTTATGGAGCGCAGTTCAGCTAATAAAACTCTTTCTGCCTTTCATTGCAAGCAAGCCCGAAAGTGTTTTTATGCTTCATAATGGATTGTAAAAGCAAAGATGCAGTTTGCTGAAAACAAGTTTATCTTTGACAGTCTTGAATACTGAGTGTAGTTGAGTTAATAAAACCGTCTTTCTGGTGCTCATTGCAAGCAAGCCCGAAAGTGTTTTTCTGTGTTCCAATTGCTAGTATAAAGAAATACGCAGTCTGCTGAAAGCAAGCTGTTCTCTGACAGTCTTTCTTATGGAGTGCAGTTCAGCTAATAAAACTCTTTCTGCCTTTCATTGCAAGCGAGCCCGAAAGTGTTTTTATGCTTCATAATGGACTGTAAAAGCAAAGATGCAGTTTGCTGAAAACAAGTTGTTCTTTGACAGTCTTGAATACTGAGTGCGGTTCAGTTAATAAAACTGTCTTTCTGGTGCTCATTGCAAACAAACCAGAAAGTGTTTTTCTGTGTTCTACTTGTTAGTATAAACAAAAATGCAGTCTGCTGAAAGCAAGCTGTGCTCTGACAGTCTTTCTTATGGAGCGCAGTTCAGCTAATAAAACACTTTCTGCCTTTCATTGCAAGCGAGCCCGAAAGTGTTTTTATGCTTCATATTGGGTTGTAAAAGCAAAGATGCAGTTTGCTGAAAACAAGTTGTTCTTTGACAGTCTTGAATACTGAGTGCGGTTCAGTTAATAAAACTGTCTTTCTGGTGCTCATTGCAAACACGCCAGAAAGTGTTTTTCTGTGTTCCAATTGTTAGTATAAAGAAATACGCAGTCTGCTGAAAGCAAGCTGTGCTCTGACAGTCTTTCTTATGGAGCGCAGTTCAGCTAATAAAACTCTTTCTGCCTTTCATTGCAAGCAAGCCCGAAAGTGTTTTTATGCTTCATAATGGATTGTAAAAGCAAAGATGCAGTTTGCTGAAAACAAGTTTATCTTTGACAGTCTTGAATACTGAGTGCAGTTGAGTTAATAAAACCGTCTTTCTGGTGCTCATTGCAAGCAAGCCCGAAAGTGTTTTTCTGGGTTCCAATTGCTAGTATAAAGAAATACGCAGTCTGCTGAAAGCAAGCTGTGCTCTGACAGTCTTTCTTATGGAGTGCAGTTCAGCTAATAAAACTGTCTTTCTGCCTTTCATTGCAAGCGAGCCCGAAAGTGTTTTTATGCTTCATATTGGGTTGTAAAAGCAAAGATGCAGTTTGCTGAAAACAAGTTGTTCTTTGACAGTCTTGAATACTGAGTGCGGTTCAGTTAATAAAACTGTCTTTCTGCCTTTCATTGCAAGCGAGCCCGAAAGTGTTTTTATGCTTCATATTGGGTTGTAAAAGCAAAGATGCAGTTTGCTGAAAACAAGTTGTTCTTTGACAGTCTTGAATACTGAGTGCGGTTCAGTTAATAAAACTGTCTTTCTGGTGCTCATTGCAAGCAAGCCAGAAAGTGTTTTTCTGGGTTCCAATTGCTAGTATAAAGAAATACGCAGTCTGCTGAAAGCAAGCTGTGCTCTGACAGTCTTTCTTATGGAGTGCAGTTCAGCTAATAAAACTGTCTTTCTGCCTTTCATTGCAAGCGAGCCCGAAAGTGTTTTTATGCTTCATATTGGGTTGTAAAAGCAAAGATGCAGTTTGCTGAAAACAAGTTGTTCTTTGACAGTCTTGAATACTGAGTGCAGTTGAGTTAATAAAACCGTCTTTCTGGTGCTCATTGCAAGCAAGCCCGAAAGTGTTTTTCTGTGTTCCAATTGCTAGTATAAAGAAATACGCAGTCTGCTGAAAGCAAGCGGTGCTCTGACAGTCTTTCTTATGGAGCGCAGTTCAGCTAATAAAACTCTTTCTGCCTTTCATTGCAAGCGAGCCCGAAAGTGTTTTTATGCTTCATATTGGGTTGTAAAAGCAAAGATGCAGTTTGCTGAAAACAAGTTGTTCTTTGACAGTCTTGAATACTGAGTGCGGTTCAGTTAATAAAACTGTCTTTCTGGTGCTCATTGCAAGCAAGCCAGAAAGTGTTTTTCTGTGTTCCAATTGTTAGTATAAACAAATACACAGTCTGCTGAAAGCAAGCTGTGCTCTGACAGTCTTTCTTATGGAGCGCAGTTCAGCTAATAAAACTCTTTCTGCCTTTCATTGCAAGCAAGCCCGAAAGTGTTTTTATGCTTCATAATGGACTGTAAAAGCAAAGATGCAGTTTGCTGAAAACAAGTTGTTCTTTGACAGTCTTGAATACTGAGTGCGGTTCAGTTAATAAAACTGTCTTTCTGGTGCTCATTGCAAACAAACCAGAAAGTGTTTTTCTGTGTTCTACTTGTTAGTATAAACAAAAATGCAGTCTGCTGAAAGCAAGCTGTGCTCTGACAGTCTTTCTTATGGAGCGCAGTTCAGCTAATAAAACTCTTTCTGCCTTTCATTGCAAGCGAGCCCGAAAGTGTTTTTATGCTTCATAACGGGTTGTAAAAGCAAAGATGCAGTTTGCTGAAAGCAAGTTGTTCTTTGACAGTCTTGAATACTGAGTGCGGTTCAGTTAATAAAACTGTCTTTCTGCCTTTCATTGCAAGCGAGCCCGAAAGTGTTTTTATGCTTCATATTGGGTTGTAAAAGCAAAGATGCAGTTTGCTGAAAACAAGTTGTTCTTTGACAGTCTTGAATACTGAGTGCGGTTCAGTTAATAAAACTGTCTTTCTGGTGCTCATTGCAAGCAAGCCAGAAAGTGTTTTTCTGGGTTCCAATTGCTAGTATAACGAAATACGCAGTCTGCTGAAAGCAAGCTGTGCTCTGACAGTCTTTCTTATGGAGTGCAGTTCAGCTAATAAAACTGTCTTTCTGCCTTTCATTGCAAGCGAGCCCGAAAGTGTTTTTATGCTTCATATTGGGTTGTTAAAGCAAAGATGCAGTTTGCTGAAAACAAGTTGTTCTTTGACAGTCTTGAATACTGAGTGCGGTTCAGTTAATAAAACTGTCTTTCTGGTGCTCATTGCAAGCAAGCCAGAAAGTGTTTTTCTGGGTTCCAATTGCTAGTATAACGAAATACGCAGTCTGCTGAAAGCAAGCTGTGCTCTGACAGTCTTTCTTATGGAGTGCAGTTCAGCTAATAAAACTGTCTTTCTGCCTTTCATTGCAAGCGAGCCCGAAAGTGTTTTTATGCTTCATATTGGGTTGTAAAAGCAAAGATGCAGTTTGCTGAAAACAAGTTGTTCTTTGACAGTCTTGAATACTGAGTGCGGTTCAGTTAATAAAACTGTCTTTCTGGTGCTCATTGCAAACAAACCAGAAAGTGTTTTTCTGTGTTCTACTTGTTAGTATAAACAAAAATGCAGTCTGCTGAAAGCAAGCTGTGCTCTGACAGTCTTTCTTATGGAGCGCAGTTCAGCTAATAAAACTCTTTCTGCCTTTCATTGCAAGCGAGCCCGAAAGTGTTTTTATGCTTCATAACGGGTTGTAAAAGCAAAGATGCAGTTTGCTGAAAACAAGTTGTTCTTTGACAGTCTTGAATACTGAGTGCGGTTCAGTTAATAAAACTGTCTTTCTGGTGCTCATTGCAAACAAACCAGAAAGTGTTTTTCTGTGTTCTACTTGTTAGTATAAACAAATATGCAGTCTGCTGAAAGCAAGCTGTGCTCTGACAGTCTTTCTTATGGAGCGCAGTTCAGCTAATAAAACTCTTTCTGCCTTTCATTGCAAGCGAGCCCGAAAGTGTTTTTATGCTTCATAATGGATTGTAAAAGCAAAGATGCAGTTTGCTGAAAACAAGTTGTTCTTTGACAGTCTTGAATACTGAGTGCGGTTCAGTTAATAAAACTGTCTTTCTGGTGCTCATTGCAAACACGCCAGAAAGTGTTTTTCTGTGTTCCAATTGTTAGTATAAACAAATACGCAGTCTGCTGAAAGCAAGCTGTGCTCTGACAGTCTTTCTTATGGAGCGCAGTTCAGCTAATAAAACTCTTTCTGCCTTTCATTGCAAACGAGCCCGAAAGTGTTTTTATGCTTCATATTGGGTTGTAAAAGCAAAGATGCAGTTTGCTGAAAACAAGTTGTTCTTTGACAGTCTTGAATACTGAGTGCGGTTCAGTTAATAAAACTGTCTTTCTGGTGCTCATTGCAAGCAAGCCAGAAAGTGTTTTTCTGTGTTCCAATTGCTAGTATAAAGAAATACGCAGTCTGCTGAAAGCAAGCTGTGCTCTGACAGTTTTTCTTATGGAGCGCAGTTCAGCTAATAAAACTCTTTCTGCCTTTCATTGCAAGCGAGCCCGAAAGTGTTTTTATGCTTCATAACGGGTTGTAAAAGCAAAGATGCAGTTTGCTGAAAACAAGTTGTTTTTTGACAGTCTTGAATACTGAGTTCGGTTCAGTTAATAAAACTGTCTTTCTGGTGCTCATTGCAAACAAACCAGAAAGTGTTTTTCTGTGTTCTACTTGTTAGTATAAACAAAAATGCAGTCTGCTGAAAGCAAGCTGTGCTCTGACAGTCTTTCTTATGGAGTGCAGTTCAGCTAATAAAACTCTTTCTGCCTTTCATTGCAAGCGAGCCCGAAAGTGTTTTTATGCTTCATAACGGGTTGTAAAAGCAAAGATGCAGTTTGCTGAAAACAAGTTGTTCTTTGACAGTCTTGAATACTGAGTGCGGTTCAGTTAATAAAACTGTCTTTCTGGTGCTCATTGCAAACACGCCAGAAAGTGTTTTTCTGTGTTCCAATTGTTAGTATAAAGAAATACGCAGTCTGCTGAAAGCAAGCTGTGCTCTGACAGTCTTTCTTATGGAGCGCAGTTCAGCTAATAAAACTCTTTCTGCCTTTCATTGCAAGCAAGCCCGAAAGTGTTTTTATGCTTCATAATGGATTGTAAAAGCAAAGATGCAGTTTGCTGAAAACAAGTTTATCTTTGACAGTCTTGAATACTGAGTGTAGTTGAGTTAATAAAACCGTCTTTCTGGTGCTCATTGCAAGCAAGCCCGAAAGTGTTTTTCTGTGTTCCAATTGCTAGTATAAAGAAATACGCAGTCTGCTGAAAGCAAGCTGTTCTCTGACAGTCTTTCTTATGGAGTGCAGTTCAGCTAATAAAACTCTTTCTGCCTTTCATTGCAAGCGAGCCCGAAAGTGTTTTTATGCTTCATAATGGACTGTAAAAGCAAAGATGCAGTTTGCTGAAAACAAGTTGTTCTTTGACAGTCTTGAATACTGAGTGCGGTTCAGTTAATAAAACTGTCTTTCTGGTGCTCATTGCAAACAAACCAGAAAGTGTTTTTCTGTGTTCTACTTGTTAGTATAAACAAAAATGCAGTCTGCTGAAAGCAAGCTGTGCTCTGACAGTCTTTCTTATGGAGCGCAGTTCAGCTAATAAAACTCTTTCTGCCTTTCATTGCAAGCGAGCCCGAAAGTGTTTTAATGCTTCATAACGGGTTGTAAAAGCAAAGATGCAGTTTGCTGAAAACAAGTTGTTCTTTGACAGTCTTGAATACTGAGTGCGGTTCAGTTAATAAAACTGTCTTTCTGGTGCTCATTGCAAACACGCCAGAAAGTGTTTTTCTGTGTTCCAATTGTTAGTATAAAGAAATACGCAGTCTGCTGAAAGCAAGCTGTGCTCTGACAGTCTTTCTTATGGAGCGCAGTTCAGCTAATAAAACTCTTTCTGCCTTTCATTGCAAGCGAGCCCGAAAGTGTTTTTATGCTTCATAACGGGTTGTAAAAGCAAAGATGCAGTTTGCTGAAAACAAGTTGTTCTTTGACAGTCTTGAATACTGAGTGCGGTTCAGTTAATAAAACTGTCTTTCTGGTGCTCATTGCAAGCAAGCCAGAAAGTGTTTTTCTGTGTTCCAATTGCTAGTATAAAGAAATACGCAGTCTGCTGAAAGCAAGCTGTGCTCTGACAGTCTTTCTTATGGAGTGCAGTTCAGCTAATAAAACTCTTTCTGCCTTTCATTGCAAGCGAGCCCGAAAGTGTTTTTATGCTTCATAACGGGTTGTAAAAGCAAAGATGCAGTTTGCTGAAAACAAGTTGTTCTTTGACAGTCTTGAATACTGAGTGCGGTTCAGTTAATAAAACTGTCTTTCTGGTGCTCATTGCAAACACGCCAGAAAGTGTTTTTCTGTGTTCCAATTGTTAGTATAAAGAAATACGCAGTCTGCTGAAAGCAAGCTGTGCTCTGACAGTCTTTCTTATGGAGCGCAGTTCAGCTAATAAAACTCTTTCTGCCTTTCATTGCAAGCAAGCCCGAAAGTGTTTTTATGCTTCATAATGGATTGTAAAAGCAAAGATGCAGTTTGCTGAAAACAAGTTTATCTTTGACAGTCTTGAATACTGAGTGTAGTTGAGTTAATAAAACCGTCTTTCTGGTGCTCATTGCAAGCAAGCCCGAAAGTGTTTTTCTGTGTTCCAATTGCTAGTATAAAGAAATACGCAGTCTGCTGAAAGCAAGCTGTTCTCTGACAGTCTTTCTTATGGAGTGCAGTTCAGCTAATAAAACTCTTTCTGCCTTTCATTGCAAGCGAGCCCGAAAGTGTTTTTATGCTTCATAATGGACTGTAAAAGCAAAGATGCAGTTTGCTGAAAACAAGTTGTTCTTTGACAGTCTTGAATACTGAGTGCGGTTCAGTTAATAAAACTGTCTTTCTGGTGCTCATTGCAAACAAACCAGAAAGTGTTTTTCTGTGTTCTACTTGTTAGTATAAACAAAAATGCAGTCTGCTGAAAGCAAGCTGTGCTCTGACAGTCTTTCTTATGGAGCGCAGTTCAGCTAATAAAACACTTTCTGCCTTTCATTGCAAGCGAGCCCGAAAGTGTTTTTATGCTTCATATTGGGTTGTAAAAGCAAAGATGCAGTTTGCTGAAAACAAGTTGTTCTTTGACAGTCTTGAATACTGAGTGCGGTTCAGTTAATAAAACTGTCTTTCTGGTGCTCATTGCAAACACGCCAGAAAGTGTTTTTCTGTGTTCCAATTGTTAGTATAAAGAAATACGCAGTCTGCTGAAAGCAAGCTGTGCTCTGACAGTCTTTCTTATGGAGCGCAGTTCAGCTAATAAAACTCTTTCTGCCTTTCATTGCAAGCAAGCCCGAAAGTGTTTTTATGCTTCATAATGGATTGTAAAAGCAAAGATGCAGTTTGCTGAAAACAAGTTTATCTTTGACAGTCTTGAATACTGAGTGCAGTTGAGTTAATAAAACCGTCTTTCTGGTGCTCATTGCAAGCAAGCCCGAAAGTGTTTTTCTGTGTTCCAATTGCTAGTATAAAGAAATACGCAGTCTGCTGAAAGCAAGCTGTTCTCTGACAGTCTTTCTTATGGAGTGCAGTTCAGCTAATAAAACTCTTTCTGCCTTTCATTGCAAGCGAGCCCGAAAGTGTTTTTATGCTTCATAATGGACTGTAAAAGCAAAGATGCAGTTTGCTGAAAACAAGTTGTTCTTTGACTGTCTTGAATACTGAGTGCGGTTCAGTTAATAAAACTGTCTTTCTGGTGCTCATTGCAAGCAAGCCAGAAAGTGTTTTTCTGTGTTCCAATTGCTAGTATAAAGAAATACGCAGTCTGCTGAAAGCAAGCTGTGCTCTGACAGTCTTTCTTATGGAGTGCAGTTCAGCTAATAAAACTCTTTCTGCCTTTCATTGCAAGCGAGCCCGAAAGTGTTTTTATGCTTCATATTGGGTTGTAAAAGCAAAGATGCAGTTTGCTGAAAACAAGTTGTTCTTTGACAGTCTTGAATACTGAGTGCGGTTCAGTTAATAAAACTGTCTTTCTGGTGCTCATTGCAAGCAAGCCAGAAAGTGTTTTTCTGTGTTCCAATTGCTAGTATAAAGAAATACGCAGTCTGCTGAAAGCAAGCTGTGCTCTGACAGTCTTTCTTATGGAGTGCAGTTCAGCTAATAAAACTCTTTCTGCCTTTCATTGCAAGCGAGCCCGAAAGTGTTTTTATGCTTCATAACGGGTTGTAAAAGCAAAGATGCAGTTTGCTGAAAACAAGTTGTTCTTTGACAGTCTTGAATACTGAGTGCGGTTCAGTTAATAAAACTGTCTTTCTGGTGCTCATTGCAAACACGCCAGAAAGTGTTTTTCTGTGTTCCAATTGTTAGTATAAACAAATACGCAGTCTGCTGAAAGCAAGCTGTGCTCTGACAGTCTTTCTTATGGAGCGCAGTTCAGCTAATAAAACTCTTTCTGCCTTTCATTGCAAACGAGCCCGAAAGTGTTTTTATGCTTCATATTGGGTTGTAAAAGCAAAGATGCAGTTTGCTGAAAACAAGTTGTTCTTTGACAGTCTTGAATACTGAGTGCGGTTCAGTTAATAAAACTGTCTTTCTGGTGCTCATTGCAAGCAAGCCAGAAAGTGTTTTTCTGTGTTCCAATTGCTAGTATAAAGAAATACGCAGTCTGCTGAAAGCAAGCTGTGCTCTGACAGTCTTTCTTATGGAGCGCAGTTCAGCTAATAAAACTCTTTCTGCCTTTCATTGCAAGCGAGCCCGAAAGTGTTTTTATGCTTCATAATGGATTGTAAAAGCAAAGATGCAGTTTGCTGAAAACAAGTTGTTCTTTGACAGTCTTGAATACTGAGTGCGGTTCAGTTAATAAAACTGTCTTTCTGGTGCTCATTGCAAACACGCCAGAAAGTGTTTTTCTGTGTTCCAATTGTTAGTATAAACAAATACGCAGTCTGCTGAAAGCAAGCTGTGCTCTGACAGTCTTTCTTATGGAGCGCAGTTCAGCTAATAAAACTCTTTCTGCCTTTCATTGCAAGCAAGCCCGAAAGTGTTTTTATGCTTCATAATGGACTGTAAAAGCAAAGATGCAGTTTGCTGAAAACAAGTTGTTCTTTGACAGTCTTGAATACTGAGTGCGGTTCAGTTAATAAAACTGTCTTTCTGCCTTTCATTGCAAGCGAGCCCGAAAGTGTTTTTATGCTTCATATTGGGTTGTAAAAGCAAAGATGCAGTTTGCTGAAAACAAGTTGTTCTTTGACAGTCTTGAATACTGAGTGCGGTTCAGTTAATAAAACTGTCTTTCTGGTGCTCATTGCAAGCAAGCCAGAAAGTGTTTTTCTGGGTTCCAATTGCTAGTATAAAGAAATACGCAGTCTGCTGAAAGCAAGCTGTGCTCTGACAGTCTTTCTTATGGAGTGCAGTTCAGCTAATAAAACTGTCTTTCTGCCTTTCATTGCAAGCGAGCCCGAAAGTGTTTTTATGCTTCATATTGGGTTGTAAAAGCAAAGATGCAGTTTGCTGAAAACAAGTTGTTCTTTGACAGTCTTGAATACTGAGTGCAGTTGAGTTAATAAAACCGTCTTTCTGGTGCTCATTGCAAGCAAGCCCGAAAGTGTTTTTCTGTGTTCCAATTGCTAGTATAAAGAAATACGCAGTCTGCTGAAAGCAAGCGGTGCTCTGACAGTCTTTCTTATGGAGCGCAGTTCAGCTAATAAAACTCTTTCTGCCTTTCATTGCAAGCGAGCCCGAAAGTGTTTTTATGCTTCATATTGGGTTGTAAAAGCAAAGATGCAGTTTGCTGAAAACAAGTTGTTCTTTGACAGTCTTGAATACTGAGTGCGGTTCAGTTAATAAAACTGTCTTTCTGGTGCTCATTGCAAGCAAGCCAGAAAGTGTTTTTCTGTGTTCCAATTGTTAGTATAAACAAATACACAGTCTGCTGAAAGCAAGCTGTGCTCTGACAGTCTTTCTTATGGAGCGCAGTTCAGCTAATAAAACTCTTTCTGCCTTTCATTGCAAGCAAGCCCGAAAGTGTTTTTATGCTTCATAATGGACTGTAAAAGCAAAGATGCAGTTTGCTGAAAACAAGTTGTTCTTTGACAGTCTTGAATACTGAGTGCGGTTCAGTTAATAAAACTGTCTTTCTGGTGCTCATTGCAAACAAACCAGAAAGTGTTTTTCTGTGTTCTACTTGTTAGTATAAACAAAAATGCAGTCTGCTGAAAGCAAGCTGTGCTCTGACAGTCTTTCTTATGGAGCGCAGTTCAGCTAATAAAACTCTTTCTGCCTTTCATTGCAAGCGAGCCCGAAAGTGTTTTTATGCTTCATAACGGGTTGTAAAAGCAAAGATGCAGTTTGCTGAAAGCAAGTTGTTCTTTGACAGTCTTGAATACTGAGTGCGGTTCAGTTAATAAAACTGTCTTTCTGCCTTTCATTGCAAGCGAGCCCGAAAGTGTTTTTATGCTTCATATTGGGTTGTAAAAGCAAAGATGCAGTTTGCTGAAAACAAGTTGTTCTTTGACAGTCTTGAATACTGAGTGCGGTTCAGTTAATAAAACTGTCTTTCTGGTGCTCATTGCAAGCAAGCCAGAAAGTGTTTTTCTGGGTTCCAATTGCTAGTATAACGAAATACGCAGTCTGCTGAAAGCAAGCTGTGCTCTGACAGTCTTTCTTATGGAGTGCAGTTCAGCTAATAAAACTGTCTTTCTGCCTTTCATTGCAAGCGAGCCCGAAAGTGTTTTTATGCTTCATATTGGGTTGTTAAAGCAAAGATACAGTTTGCTGAAAACAAGTTGTTCTTTGACAGTCTTGAATACTGAGTGCGGTTCAGTTAATAAAACTGTCTTTCTGGTGCTCATTGCAAGCAAGCCAGAAAGTGTTTTTCTGGGTTCCAATTGCTAGTATAACGAAATACGCAGTCTGCTGAAAGCAAGCTGTGCTCTGACAGTCTTTCTTATGGAGTGCAGTTCAGCTAATAAAACTGTCTTTCTGCCTTTCATTGCAAGCGAGCCCGAAAGTGTTTTTATGCTTCATATTGGGTTGTAAAAGCAAAGATGCAGTTTGCTGAAAACAAGTTGTTCTTTGACAGTCTTGAATACTGAGTGCGGTTCAGTTAATAAAACTGTCTTTCTGGTGCTCATTGCAAACAAACCAGAAAGTGTTTTTCTGTGTTCTACTTGTTAGTATAAACAAAAATGCAGTCTGCTGAAAGCAAGCTGTGCTCTGACAGTCTTTCTTATGGAGCGCAGTTCAGCTAATAAAACTCTTTCTGCCTTTCATTGCAAGCGAGCCCGAAAGTGTTTTTATGCTTCATAACGGGTTGTAAAAGCAAAGATGCAGTTTGCTGAAAACAAGTTGTTCTTTGACAGTCTTGAATACTGAGTGCGGTTCAGTTAATAAAACTGTCTTTCTGGTGCTCATTGCAAACAAACCAGAAAGTGTTTTTCTGTGTTCTACTTGTTAGTATAAACAAATATGCAGTCTGCTGAAAGCAAGCTGTGCTCTGACAGTCTTTCTTATGGAGCGCAGTTCAGCTAATAAAACTCTTTCTGCCTTTCATTGCAAGCGAGCCCGAAAGTGTTTTTATGCTTCATAATGGATTGTAAAAGCAAAGATGCAGTTTGCTGAAAACAAGTTGTTCTTTGACAGTCTTGAATACTGAGTGCGGTTCAGTTAATAAAACTGTCTTTCTGGTGCTCATTGCAAGCAAGCCAGAAAGTGTTTTTCTGTGTTCCAATTGCTAGTATAAAGAAATACGCAGTCTGCTGAAAGCAAGCGGTGCTCTGACAGTCTTTCTTATGGAGCGCAGTTCAGCTAATAAAACTCTTTCTGCCTTTCATTGCAAGCGAGCCCGAAAGTGTTTTTATGCTTCATATTGGGTTGTAAAAGCAAAGATGCAGTTTGCTGAAAACAAGTTGTTCTTTGACAGTCTTGAATACTGAGTGCGGTTCAGTTAATAAAACTGTCTTTCTGGTGCTCATTGCAAGCAAGCCAGAAAGTGTTTTTCTGTGTTCCAATTGTTAGTATAAACAAATACACAGTCTGCTGAAAGCAAGCTGTGCTCTGACAGTCTTTCTTATGGAGCGCAGTTCAGCTAATAAAACTCTTTCTGCCTTTCATTGCAAGCAAGCCCGAAAGTGTTTTTATGCTTCATAATGGACTGTAAAAGCAAAGATGCAGTTTGCTGAAAACAAGTTGTTCTTTGACAGTCTTGAATACTGAGTGCGGTTCAGTTAATAAAACTGTCTTTCTGGTGCTCATTGCAAACAAACCAGAAAGTGTTTTTCTGTGTTCTACTTGTTAGTATAAACAAAAATGCAGTCTGCTGAAAGCAAGCTGTGCTCTGACAGTCTTTCTTATGGAGCGCAGTTCAGCTAATAAAACTCTTTCTGCCTTTCATTGCAAGCGAGCCCGAAAGTGTTTTTATGCTTCATAACGGGTTGTAAAAGCAAAGATGCAGTTTGCTGAAAGCAAGTTGTTCTTTGACAGTCTTGAATACTGAGTGCGGTTCAGTTAATAAAACTGTCTTTCTGCCTTTCATTGCAAGCGAGCCCGAAAGTGTTTTTATGCTTCATATTGGGTTGTAAAAGCAAAGATGCAGTTTGCTGAAAACAAGTTGTTCTTTGACAGTCTTGAATACTGAGTGCGGTTCAGTTAATAAAACTGTCTTTCTGGTGCTCATTGCAAGCAAGCCAGAAAGTGTTTTTCTGGGTTCCAATTGCTAGTATAACGAAATACGCAGTCTGCTGAAAGCAAGCTGTGCTCTGACAGTCTTTCTTATGGAGTGCAGTTCAGCTAATAAAACTGTCTTTCTGCCTTTCATTGCAAGCGAGCCCGAAAGTGTTTTTATGCTTCATATTGGGTTGTTAAAGCAAAGATGCAGTTTGCTGAAAACAAGTTGTTCTTTGACAGTCTTGAATACTGAGTGCGGTTCAGTTAATAAAACTGTCTTTCTGGTGCTCATTGCAAGCAAGCCAGAAAGTGTTTTTCTGGGTTCCAATTGCTAGTATAACGAAATACGCAGTCTGCTGAAAGCAAGCTGTGCTCTGACAGTCTTTCTTATGGAGTGCAGTTCAGCTAATAAAACTGTCTTTCTGCCTTTCATTGCAAGCGAGCCCGAAAGTGTTTTTATGCTTCATATTGGGTTGTAAAAGCAAAGATGCAGTTTGCTGAAAACAAGTTGTTCTTTGACAGTCTTGAATACTGAGTGCGGTTCAGTTAATAAAACTGTCTTTCTGGTGCTCATTGCAAACAAACCAGAAAGTGTTTTTCTGTGTTCTACTTGTTAGTATAAACAAAAATGCAGTCTGCTGAAAGCAAGCTGTGCTCTGACAGTCTTTCTTATGGAGCGCAGTTCAGCTAATAAAACTCTTTCTGCCTTTCATTGCAAGCGAGCCCGAAAGTGTTTTTATGCTTCATAACGGGTTGTAAAAGCAAAGATGCAGTTTGCTGAAAACAAGTTGTTCTTTGACAGTCTTGAATACTGAGTGCGGTTCAGTTAATAAAACTGTCTTTCTGGTGCTCATTGCAAGCAAGCCAGAAAGTGTTTTTCTGTGTTCCAATTGCTAGTATAAAGAAATACGCAGTCTGCTGAAAGCAAGCTGTGCTCTGACAGTTTTTCTTATGGAGCGCAGTTCAGCTAATAAAACTCTTTCTGCCTTTCATTGCAAGCGAGCCCGAAAGTGTTTTTATGCTTCATAACGGGTTGTAAAAGCAAAGATGCAGTTTGCTGAAAACAAGTTGTTTTTTGACAGTCTTGAATACTGAGTTCGGTTCAGTTAATAAAACTGTCTTTCTGGTGCTCATTGCAAACAAACCAGAAAGTGTTTTTCTGTGTTCTACTTGTTAGTATAAACAAAAATGCAGTCTGCTGAAAGCAAGCTGTGCTCTGACAGTCTTTCTTATGGAGTGCAGTTCAGCTAATAAAACTCTTTCTGCCTTTCATTGCAAGCGAGCCCGAAAGTGTTTTTATGCTTCATAACGGGTTGTAAAAGCAAAGATGCAGTTTGCTGAAAACAAGTTGTTCTTTGACAGTCTTGAATACTGAGTGCGGTTCAGTTAATAAAACTGTCTTTCTGGTGCTCATTGCAAACACGCCAGAAAGTGTTTTTCTGTGTTCCAATTGTTAGTATAAAGAAATACGCAGTCTGCTGAAAGCAAGCTGTGCTCTGACAGTCTTTCTTATGGAGCGCAGTTCAGCTAATAAAACTCTTTCTGCCTTTCATTGCAAGCAAGCCCGAAAGTGTTTTTATGCTTCATAATGGATTGTAAAAGCAAAGATGCAGTTTGCTGAAAACAAGTTTATCTTTGACAGTCTTGAATACTGAGTGTAGTTGAGTTAATAAAACCGTCTTTCTGGTGCTCATTGCAAGCAAGCCCGAAAGTGTTTTTCTGTGTTCCAATTGCTAGTATAAAGAAATACGCAGTCTGCTGAAAGCAAGCTGTTCTCTGACAGTCTTTCTTATGGAGTGCAGTTCAGCTAATAAAACTCTTTCTGCCTTTCATTGCAAGCGAGCCCGAAAGTGTTTTTATGCTTCATAATGGACTGTAAAAGCAAAGATGCAGTTTGCTGAAAACAAGTTGTTCTTTGACAGTCTTGAATACTGAGTGCGGTTCAGTTAATAAAACTGTCTTTCTGGTGCTCATTGCAAACAAACCAGAAAGTGTTTTTCTGTGTTCTACTTGTTAGTATAAACAAAAATGCAGTCTGCTGAAAGCAAGCTGTGCTCTGACAGTCTTTCTTATGGAGCGCAGTTCAGCTAATAAAACTCTTTCTGCCTTTCATTGCAAGCGAGCCCGAAAGTGTTTTAATGCTTCATAACGGGTTGTAAAAGCAAAGATGCAGTTTGCTGAAAACAAGTTGTTCTTTGACAGTCTTGAATACTGAGTGCGGTTCAGTTAATAAAACTGTCTTTCTGGTGCTCATTGCAAACACGCCAGAAAGTGTTTTTCTGTGTTCCAATTGTTAGTATAAAGAAATACGCAGTCTGCTGAAAGCAAGCTGTGCTCTGACAGTCTTTCTTATGGAGCGCAGTTCAGCTAATAAAACTCTTTCTGCCTTTCATTGCAAGCGAGCCCGAAAGTGTTTTTATGCTTCATATTGGGTTGTAAAAGCAAAGATGCAGTTTGCTGAAAACAAGTTGTTCTTTGACAGTCTTGAATACTGAGTGCGGTTCAGTTAATAAAACTGTCTTTCTGGTGCTCATTGCAAGCAAGCCAGAAAGTGTTTTTCTGTGTTCCAATTGCTAGTATAAAGAAATACGCAGTCTGCTGAAAGCAAGCTGTGCTCTGACAGTCTTTCTTATGGAGTGCAGTTCAGCTAATAAAACTCTTTCTGCCTTTCATTGCAAGCGAGCCCGAAAGTGTTTTTATGCTTCATAACGGGTTGTAAAAGCAAAGATGCAGTTTGCTGAAAACAAGTTGTTCTTTGACAGTCTTGAATACTGAGTGCGGTTCAGTTAATAAAACTGTCTTTCTGGTGCTCATTGCAAACACGCCAGAAAGTGTTTTTCTGTGTTCCAATTGTTAGTATAAAGAAATACGCAGTCTGCTGAAAGCAAGCTGTGCTCTGACAGTCTTTCTTATGGAGCGCAGTTCAGCTAATAAAACTCTTTCTGCCTTTCATTGCAAGCAAGCCCGAAAGTGTTTTTATGCTTCATAATGGATTGTAAAAGCAAAGATGCAGTTTGCTGAAAACAAGTTTATCTTTGACAGTCTTGAATACTGAGTGTAGTTGAGTTAATAAAACCGTCTTTCTGGTGCTCATTGCAAGCAAGCCCGAAAGTGTTTTTCTGTGTTCCAATTGCTAGTATAAAGAAATACGCAGTCTGCTGAAAGCAAGCTGTTCTCTGACAGTCTTTCTTATGGAGTGCAGTTCAGCTAATAAAACTCTTTCTGCCTTTCATTGCAAGCGAGCCCGAAAGTGTTTTTATGCTTCATAATGGACTGTAAAAGCAAAGATGCAGTTTGCTGAAAACAAGTTGTTCTTTGACAGTCTTGAATACTGAGTGCGGTTCAGTTAATAAAACTGTCTTTCTGGTGCTCATTGCAAACAAACCAGAAAGTGTTTTTCTGTGTTCTACTTGTTAGTATAAACAAAAATGCAGTCTGCTGAAAGCAAGCTGTGCTCTGACAGTCTTTCTTATGGAGCGCAGTTCAGCTAATAAAACACTTTCTGCCTTTCATTGCAAGCGAGCCCGAAAGTGTTTTTATGCTTCATATTGGGTTGTAAAAGCAAAGATGCAGTTTGCTGAAAACAAGTTGTTCTTTGACAGTCTTGAATACTGAGTGCGGTTCAGTTAATAAAACTGTCTTTCTGGTGCTCATTGCAAACACGCCAGAAAGTGTTTTTCTGTGTTCCAATTGTTAGTATAAAGAAATACGCAGTCTGCTGAAAGCAAGCTGTGCTCTGACAGTCTTTCTTATGGAGCGCAGTTCAGCTAATAAAACTCTTTCTGCCTTTCATTGCAAGCAAGCCCGAAAGTGTTTTTATGCTTCATAATGGATTGTAAAAGCAAAGATGCAGTTTGCTGAAAACAAGTTTATCTTTGACAGTCTTGAATACTGAGTGCAGTTGAGTTAATAAAACCGTCTTTCTGGTGCTCATTGCAAGCAAGCCCGAAAGTGTTTTTCTGTGTTCCAATTGCTAGTATAAAGAAATACGCAGTCTGCTGAAAGCAAGCTGTTCTCTGACAGTCTTTCTTATGGAGTGCAGTTCAGCTAATAAAACTCTTTCTGCCTTTCATTGCAAGCGAGCCCGAAAGTGTTTTTATGCTTCATAATGGACTGTAAAAGCAAAGATGCAGTTTGCTGAAAACAAGTTGTTCTTTGACTGTCTTGAATACTGAGTGCGGTTCAGTTAATAAAACTGTCTTTCTGGTGCTCATTGCAAGCAAGCCAGAAAGTGTTTTTCTGTGTTCCAATTGCTAGTATAAAGAAATACGCAGTCTGCTGAAAGCAAGCTGTGCTCTGACAGTCTTTCTTATGGAGTGCAGTTCAGCTAATAAAACTCTTTCTGCCTTTCATTGCAAGCGAGCCCGAAAGTGTTTTTATGCTTCATATTGGGTTGTAAAAGCAAAGATGCAGTTTGCTGAAAACAAGTTGTTCTTTGACAGTCTTGAATACTGAGTGCGGTTCAGTTAATAAAACTGTCTTTCTGGTGCTCATTGCAAGCAAGCCAGAAAGTGTTTTTCTGTGTTCCAATTGCTAGTATAAAGAAATACGCAGTCTGCTGAAAGCAAGCTGTGCTCTGACAGTCTTTCTTATGGAGTGCAGTTCAGCTAATAAAACTCTTTCTGCCTTTCATTGCAAGCGAGCCCGAAAGTGTTTTTATGCTTCATAACGGGTTGTAAAAGCAAAGATGCAGTTTGCTGAAAACAAGTTGTTCTTTGACAGTCTTGAATACTGAGTGCGGTTCAGTTAATAAAACTGTCTTTCTGGTGCTCATTGCAAACACGCCAGAAAGTGTTTTTCTGTGTTCCAATTGTTAGTATAAACAAATACGCAGTCTGCTGAAAGCAAGCTGTGCTCTGACAGTCTTTCTTATGGAGCGCAGTTCAGCTAATAAAACTCTTTCTGCCTTTCATTGCAAACGAGCCCGAAAGTGTTTTTATGCTTCATATTGGGTTGTAAAAGCAAAGATGCAGTTTGCTGAAAACAAGTTGTTCTTTGACAGTCTTGAATACTGAGTGCGGTTCAGTTAATAAAACTGTCTTTCTGGTGCTCATTGCAAGCAAGCCAGAAAGTGTTTTTCTGTGTTCCAATTGCTAGTATAAAGAAATACGCAGTCTGCTGAAAGCAAGCTGTTCTCTGACAGTCTTTCTTATGGAGTGCAGTTCAGCTAATAAAACTCTTTCTGCCTTTCATTGCAAGCGAGCCCGAAAGTGTTTTTATGCTTCATAATGGACTGTAAAAGCAAAGATGCAGTTTGCTGAAAACAAGTTGTTCTTTGACTGTCTTGAATACTGAGTGCGGTTCAGTTAATAAAACTGTCTTTCTGGTGCTCATTGCAAGCAAGCCAGAAAGTGTTTTTCTGTGTTCCAATTGCTAGTATAAAGAAATACGCAGTCTGCTGAAAGCAAGCTGTGCTCTGACAGTCTTTCTTATGGAGTGCAGTTCAGCTAATAAAACTCTTTCTGCCTTTCATTGCAAGCGAGCCCGAAAGTGTTTTTATGCTTCATATTGGGTTGTAAAAGCAAAGATGCAGTTTGCTGAAAACAAGTTGTTCTTTGACAGTCTTGAATACTGAGTGCGGTTCAGTTAATAAAACTGTCTTTCTGGTGCTCATTGCAAGCAAGCCAGAAAGTGTTTTTCTGTGTTCCAATTGCTAGTATAAAGAAATACGCAGTCTGCTGAAAGCAAGCTGTGCTCTGACAGTCTTTCTTATGGAGTGCAGTTCAGCTAATAAAACTCTTTCTGCCTTTCATTGCAAGCGAGCCCGAAAGTGTTTTTATGCTTCATAACGGGTTGTAAAAGCAAAGATGCAGTTTGCTGAAAACAAGTTGTTCTTTGACAGTCTTGAATACTGAGTGCGGTTCAGTTAATAAAACTGTCTTTCTGGTGCTCATTGCAAACACGCCAGAAAGTGTTTTTCTGTGTTCCAATTGTTAGTATAAACAAATACGCAGTCTGCTGAAAGCAAGCTGTGCTCTGACAGTCTTTCTTATGGAGCGCAGTTCAGCTAATAAAACTCTTTCTGCCTTTCATTGCAAACGAGCCCGAAAGTGTTTTTATGCTTCATATTGGGTTGTAAAAGCAAAGATGCAGTTTGCTGAAAACAAGTTGTTCTTTGACAGTCTTGAATACTGAGTGCGGTTCAGTTAATAAAACTGTCTTTCTGGTGCTCATTGCAAGCAAGCCAGAAAGTGTTTTTCTGTGTTCCAATTGCTAGTATAAAGAAATACGCAGTCTGCTGAAAGCAAGCTGTTCTCTGACAGTCTTTCTTATGGAGTGCAGTTCAGCTAATAAAACTCTTTCTGCCTTTCATTGCAAGCGAGCCCGAAAGTGTTTTTATGCTTCATAATGGACTGTAAAAGCAAAGATGCAGTTTGCTGAAAACAAGTTGTTCTTTGACTGTCTTGAATACTGAGTGCGGTTCAGTTAATAAAACTGTCTTTCTGGTGCTCATTGCAAGCAAGCCAGAAAGTGTTTTTCTGTGTTCCAATTGCTAGTATAAAGAAATACGCAGTCTGCTGAAAGCAAGCTGTGCTCTGACAGTCTTTCTTATGGAGTGCAGTTCAGCTAATAAAACTCTTTCTGCCTTTCATTGCAAGCGAGCCCGAAAGTGTTTTTATGCTTCATATTGGGTTGTAAAAGCAAAGATGCAGTTTGCTGAAAACAAGTTGTTCTTTGACAGTCTTGAATACTGAGTGCGGTTCAGTTAATAAAACTGTCTTTCTGGTGCTCATTGCAAGCAAGCCAGAAAGTGTTTTTCTGTGTTCCAATTGCTAGTATAAAGAAATACGCAGTCTGCTGAAAGCAAGCTGTGCTCTGACAGTCTTTCTTATGGAGTGCAGTTCAGCTAATAAAACTCTTTCTGCCTTTCATTGCAAGCGAGCCCGAAAGTGTTTTTATGCTTCATAACGGGTTGTAAAAGCAAAGATGCAGTTTGCTGAAAACAAGTTGTTCTTTGACAGTCTTGAATACTGAGTGCGGTTCAGTTAATAAAACTGTCTTTCTGGTGCTCATTGCAAACACGCCAGAAAGTGTTTTTCTGTGTTCCAATTGTTAGTATAAACAAATACGCAGTCTGCTGAAAGCAAGCTGTGCTCTGACAGTCTTTCTTATGGAGCGCAGTTCAGCTAATAAAACTCTTTCTGCCTTTCATTGCAAACGAGCCCGAAAGTGTTTTTATGCTTCATATTGGGTTGTAAAAGCAAAGATGCAGTTTGCTGAAAACAAGTTGTTCTTTGACAGTCTTGAATACTGAGTGCGGTTCAGTTAATAAAACTGTCTTTCTGGTGCTCATTGCAAGCAAGCCAGAAAGTGTTTTTCTGTGTTCCAATTGCTAGTATAAAGAAATACGCAGTCTGCTGAAAGCAAGCTGTGCTCTGACAGTCTTTCTTATGGAGCGCAGTTCAGCTAATAAAACTCTTTCTGCCTTTCATTGCAAGCGAGCCCGAAAGTGTTTTTATGCTTCATAATGGATTGTAAAAGCAAAGATGCAGTTTGCTGAAAACAAGTTGTTCTTTGACAGTCTTGAATACTGAGTGCGGTTCAGTTAATAAAACTGTCTTTCTGGTGCTCATTGCAAACACGCCAGAAAGTGTTTTTCTGTGTTCCAATTGTTAGTATAAACAAATACGCAGTCTGCTGAAAGCAAGCTGTGCTCTGACAGTCTTTCTTATGGAGCGCAGTTCAGCTAATAAAACTCTTTCTGCCTTTCATTGCAAGCAAGCCCGAAAGTGTTTTTATGCTTCATAATGGACTGTAAAAGCAAAGATGCAGTTTGCTGAAAACAAGTTGTTCTTTGACAGTCTTGAATACTGAGTGCGGTTCAGTTAATAAAACTGTCTTTCTGCCTTTCATTGCAAGCGAGCCCGAAAGTGTTTTTATGCTTCATATTGGGTTGTAAAAGCAAAGATGCAGTTTGCTGAAAACAAGTTGTTCTTTGACAGTCTTGAATACTGAGTGCGGTTCAGTTAATAAAACTGTCTTTCTGGTGCTCATTGCAAGCAAGCCAGAAAGTGTTTTTCTGGGTTCCAATTGCTAGTATAAAGAAATACGCAGTCTGCTGAAAGCAAGCTGTGCTCTGACAGTCTTTCTTATGGAGTGCAGTTCAGCTAATAAAACTGTCTTTCTGCCTTTCATTGCAAGCGAGCCCGAAAGTGTTTTTATGCTTCATATTGGGTTGTAAAAGCAAAGATGCAGTTTGCTGAAAACAAGTTGTTCTTTGACAGTCTTGAATACTGAGTGCAGTTGAGTTAATAAAACCGTCTTTCTGGTGCTCATTGCAAGCAAGCCCGAAAGTGTTTTTCTGTGTTCCAATTGCTAGTATAAAGAAATACGCAGTCTGCTGAAAGCAAGCGGTGCTCTGACAGTCTTTCTTATGGAGCGCAGTTCAGCTAATAAAACTCTTTCTGCCTTTCATTGCAAGCGAGCCCGAAAGTGTTTTTATGCTTCATATTGGGTTGTAAAAGCAAAGATGCAGTTTGCTGAAAACAAGTTGTTCTTTGACAGTCTTGAATACTGAGTGCGGTTCAGTTAATAAAACTGTCTTTCTGGTGCTCATTGCAAGCAAGCCAGAAAGTGTTTTTCTGTGTTCCAATTGTTAGTATAAACAAATACACAGTCTGCTGAAAGCAAGCTGTGCTCTGACAGTCTTTCTTATGGAGCGCAGTTCAGCTAATAAAACTCTTTCTGCCTTTCATTGCAAGCAAGCCCGAAAGTGTTTTTATGCTTCATAATGGACTGTAAAAGCAAAGATGCAGTTTGCTGAAAACAAGTTGTTCTTTGACAGTCTTGAATACTGAGTGCGGTTCAGTTAATAAAACTGTCTTTCTGGTGCTCATTGCAAACAAACCAGAAAGTGTTTTTCTGTGTTCTACTTGTTAGTATAAACAAAAATGCAGTCTGCTGAAAGCAAGCTGTGCTCTGACAGTCTTTCTTATGGAGCGCAGTTCAGCTAATAAAACTCTTTCTGCCTTTCATTGCAAGCGAGCCCGAAAGTGTTTTTATGCTTCATAACGGGTTGTAAAAGCAAAGATGCAGTTTGCTGAAAGCAAGTTGTTCTTTGACAGTCTTGAATACTGAGTGCGGTTCAGTTAATAAAACTGTCTTTCTGCCTTTCATTGCAAGCGAGCCCGAAAGTGTTTTTATGCTTCATATTGGGTTGTAAAAGCAAAGATGCAGTTTGCTGAAAACAAGTTGTTCTTTGACAGTCTTGAATACTGAGTGCGGTTCAGTTAATAAAACTGTCTTTCTGGTGCTCATTGCAAGCAAGCCAGAAAGTGTTTTTCTGGGTTCCAATTGCTAGTATAACGAAATACGCAGTCTGCTGAAAGCAAGCTGTGCTCTGACAGTCTTTCTTATGGAGTGCAGTTCAGCTAATAAAACTGTCTTTCTGCCTTTCATTGCAAGCGAGCCCGAAAGTGTTTTTATGCTTCATATTGGGTTGTTAAAGCAAAGATACAGTTTGCTGAAAACAAGTTGTTCTTTGACAGTCTTGAATACTGAGTGCGGTTCAGTTAATAAAACTGTCTTTCTGGTGCTCATTGCAAGCAAGCCAGAAAGTGTTTTTCTGGGTTCCAATTGCTAGTATAACGAAATACGCAGTCTGCTGAAAGCAAGCTGTGCTCTGACAGTCTTTCTTATGGAGTGCAGTTCAGCTAATAAAACTGTCTTTCTGCCTTTCATTGCAAGCGAGCCCGAAAGTGTTTTTATGCTTCATATTGGGTTGTAAAAGCAAAGATGCAGTTTGCTGAAAACAAGTTGTTCTTTGACAGTCTTGAATACTGAGTGCGGTTCAGTTAATAAAACTGTCTTTCTGGTGCTCATTGCAAACAAACCAGAAAGTGTTTTTCTGTGTTCTACTTGTTAGTATAAACAAAAATGCAGTCTGCTGAAAGCAAGCTGTGCTCTGACAGTCTTTCTTATGGAGCGCAGTTCAGCTAATAAAACTCTTTCTGCCTTTCATTGCAAGCGAGCCCGAAAGTGTTTTTATGCTTCATAACGGGTTGTAAAAGCAAAGATGCAGTTTGCTGAAAACAAGTTGTTCTTTGACAGTCTTGAATACTGAGTGCGGTTCAGTTAATAAAACTGTCTTTCTGGTGCTCATTGCAAACAAACCAGAAAGTGTTTTTCTGTGTTCTACTTGTTAGTATAAACAAATATGCAGTCTGCTGAAAGCAAGCTGTGCTCTGACAGTCTTTCTTATGGAGCGCAGTTCAGCTAATAAAACTCTTTCTGCCTTTCATTGCAAGCGAGCCCGAAAGTGTTTTTATGCTTCATAATGGATTGTAAAAGCAAAGATGCAGTTTGCTGAAAACAAGTTGTTCTTTGACAGTCTTGAATACTGAGTGCGGTTCAGTTAATAAAACTGTCTTTCTGGTGCTCATTGCAAACACGCCAGAAAGTGTTTTTCTGTGTTCCAATTGTTAGTATAAACAAATACGCAGTCTGCTGAAAGCAAGCTGTGCTCTGACAGTCTTTCTTATGGAGCGCAGTTCAGCTAATAAAACTCTTTCTGCCTTTCATTGCAAACGAGCCCGAAAGTGTTTTTATGCTTCATATTGGGTTGTAAAAGCAAAGATGCAGTTTGCTGAAAACAAGTTGTTCTTTGACAGTCTTGAATACTGAGTGCGGTTCAGTTAATAAAACTGTCTTTCTGGTGCTCATTGCAAGCAAGCCAGAAAGTGTTTTTCTGTGTTCCAATTGCTAGTATAAAGAAATACGCAGTCTGCTGAAAGCAAGCTGTGCTCTGACAGTTTTTCTTATGGAGCGCAGTTCAGCTAATAAAACTCTTTCTGCCTTTCATTGCAAGCGAGCCCGAAAGTGTTTTTATGCTTCATAACGGGTTGTAAAAGCAAAGATGCAGTTTGCTGAAAACAAGTTGTTTTTTGACAGTCTTGAATACTGAGTTCGGTTCAGTTAATAAAACTGTCTTTCTGGTGCTCATTGCAAACAAACCAGAAAGTGTTTTTCTGTGTTCTACTTGTTAGTATAAACAAAAATGCAGTCTGCTGAAAGCAAGCTGTGCTCTGACAGTCTTTCTTATGGAGTGCAGTTCAGCTAATAAAACTCTTTCTGCCTTTCATTGCAAGCGAGCCCGAAAGTGTTTTTATGCTTCATAACGGGTTGTAAAAGCAAAGATGCAGTTTGCTGAAAACAAGTTGTTCTTTGACAGTCTTGAATACTGAGTGCGGTTCAGTTAATAAAACTGTCTTTCTGGTGCTCATTGCAAACACGCCAGAAAGTGTTTTTCTGTGTTCCAATTGTTAGTATAAAGAAATACGCAGTCTGCTGAAAGCAAGCTGTGCTCTGACAGTCTTTCTTATGGAGCGCAGTTCAGCTAATAAAACTCTTTCTGCCTTTCATTGCAAGCAAGCCCGAAAGTGTTTTTATGCTTCATAATGGATTGTAAAAGCAAAGATGCAGTTTGCTGAAAACAAGTTTATCTTTGACAGTCTTGAATACTGAGTGTAGTTGAGTTAATAAAACCGTCTTTCTGGTGCTCATTGCAAGCAAGCCCGAAAGTGTTTTTCTGTGTTCCAATTGCTAGTATAAAGAAATACGCAGTCTGCTGAAAGCAAGCTGTGCTCTGACAGTCTTTCTTATGGAGCGCAGTTCAGCTAATAAAACTCTTTCTGCCTTTCATTGCAAGCGAGCCCGAAAGTGTTTTTATGCTTCATATTGGGTTGTAAAAGCAAAGATGCAGTTTGCTGAAAACAAGTTGTTCTTTGACAGTCTTGAATACTGAGTGCGGTTCAGTTAATAAAACTGTCTTTCTGGTGCTCATTGCAAGCAAGCCAGAAAGTGTTTTTCTGGGTTCCAATTGCTAGTATAAAGAAATACGCAGTCTGCTGAAAGCAAGCTGTGCTCTGACAGTCTTTCTTATGGAGTGCAGTTCAGCTAATAAAACTGTCTTTCTGCCTTTCATTGCAAGCGAGCCCGAAAGTGTTTTTATGCTTCATATTGGGTTGTAAAAGCAAAGATGCAGTTTGCTGAAAACAAGTTGTTCTTTGACAGTCTTGAATACTGAGTGCAGTTGAGTTAATAAAACCGTCTTTCTGGTGCTCATTGCAAGCAAGCCCGAAAGTGTTTTTCTGTGTTCCAATTGCTAGTATAAAGAAATACGCAGTCTGCTGAAAGCAAGCGGTGCTCTGACAGTCTTTCTTATGGAGCGCAGTTCAGCTAATAAAACTCTTTCTGCCTTTCATTGCAAGCGAGCCCGAAAGTGTTTTTATGCTTCATATTGGGTTGTAAAAGCAAAGATGCAGTTTGCTGAAAACAAGTTGTTCTTTGACAGTCTTGAATACTGAGTGCGGTTCAGTTAATAAAACTGTCTTTCTGGTGCTCATTGCAAGCAAGCCAGAAAGTGTTTTTCTGTGTTCCAATTGTTAGTATAAACAAATACACAGTCTGCTGAAAGCAAGCTGTGCTCTGACAGTCTTTCTTATGGAGCGCAGTTCAGCTAATAAAACTCTTTCTGCCTTTCATTGCAAGCAAGCCCGAAAGTGTTTTTATGCTTCATAATGGACTGTAAAAGCAAAGATGCAGTTTGCTGAAAACAAGTTGTTCTTTGACAGTCTTGAATACTGAGTGCGGTTCAGTTAATAAAACTGTCTTTCTGGTGCTCATTGCAAACAAACCAGAAAGTGTTTTTCTGTGTTCTACTTGTTAGTATAAACAAAAATGCAGTCTGCTGAAAGCAAGCTGTGCTCTGACAGTCTTTCTTATGGAGCGCAGTTCAGCTAATAAAACTCTTTCTGCCTTTCATTGCAAGCGAGCCCGAAAGTGTTTTTATGCTTCATAACGGGTTGTAAAAGCAAAGATGCAGTTTGCTGAAAGCAAGTTGTTCTTTGACAGTCTTGAATACTGAGTGCGGTTCAGTTAATAAAACTGTCTTTCTGCCTTTCATTGCAAGCGAGCCCGAAAGTGTTTTTATGCTTCATATTGGGTTGTAAAAGCAAAGATGCAGTTTGCTGAAAACAAGTTGTTCTTTGACAGTCTTGAATACTGAGTGCGGTTCAGTTAATAAAACTGTCTTTCTGGTGCTCATTGCAAGCAAGCCAGAAAGTGTTTTTCTGGGTTCCAATTGCTAGTATAACGAAATACGCAGTCTGCTGAAAGCAAGCTGTGCTCTGACAGTCTTTCTTATGGAGTGCAGTTCAGCTAATAAAACTGTCTTTCTGCCTTTCATTGCAAGCGAGCCCGAAAGTGTTTTTATGCTTCATATTGGGTTGTTAAAGCAAAGATGCAGTTTGCTGAAAACAAGTTGTTCTTTGACAGTCTTGAATACTGAGTGCGGTTCAGTTAATAAAACTGTCTTTCTGGTGCTCATTGCAAGCAAGCCAGAAAGTGTTTTTCTGGGTTCCAATTGCTAGTATAACGAAATACGCAGTCTGCTGAAAGCAAGCTGTGCTCTGACAGTCTTTCTTATGGAGTGCAGTTCAGCTAATAAAACTGTCTTTCTGCCTTTCATTGCAAGCGAGCCCGAAAGTGTTTTTATGCTTCATATTGGGTTGTAAAAGCAAAGATGCAGTTTGCTGAAAACAAGTTGTTCTTTGACAGTCTTGAATACTGAGTGCGGTTCAGTTAATAAAACTGTCTTTCTGGTGCTCATTGCAAACAAACCAGAAAGTGTTTTTCTGTGTTCTACTTGTTAGTATAAACAAAAATGCAGTCTGCTGAAAGCAAGCTGTGCTCTGACAGTCTTTCTTATGGAGCGCAGTTCAGCTAATAAAACTCTTTCTGCCTTTCATTGCAAGCGAGCCCGAAAGTGTTTTTATGCTTCATAACGGGTTGTAAAAGCAAAGATGCAGTTTGCTGAAAACAAGTTGTTCTTTGACAGTCTTGAATACTGAGTGCGGTTCAGTTAATAAAACTGTCTTTCTGGTGCTCATTGCAAACAAACCAGAAAGTGTTTTTCTGTGTTCTACTTGTTAGTATAAACAAATATGCAGTCTGCTGAAAGCAAGCTGTGCTCTGACAGTCTTTCTTATGGAGCGCAGTTCAGCTAATAAAACTCTTTCTGCCTTTCATTGCAAGCGAGCCCGAAAGTGTTTTTATGCTTCATAATGGATTGTAAAAGCAAAGATGCAGTTTGCTGAAAACAAGTTGTTCTTTGACAGTCTTGAATACTGAGTGCGGTTCAGTTAATAAAACTGTCTTTCTGGTGCTCATTGCAAACACGCCAGAAAGTGTTTTTCTGTGTTCCAATTGTTAGTATAAACAAATACGCAGTCTGCTGAAAGCAAGCTGTGCTCTGACAGTCTTTCTTATGGAGCGCAGTTCAGCTAATAAAACTCTTTCTGCCTTTCATTGCAAACGAGCCCGAAAGTGTTTTTATGCTTCATATTGGGTTGTAAAAGCAAAGATGCAGTTTGCTGAAAACAAGTTGTTCTTTGACAGTCTTGAATACTGAGTGCGGTTCAGTTAATAAAACTGTCTTTCTGGTGCTCATTGCAAGCAAGCCAGAAAGTGTTTTTCTGTGTTCCAATTGCTAGTATAAAGAAATACGCAGTCTGCTGAAAGCAAGCTGTGCTCTGACAGTTTTTCTTATGGAGCGCAGTTCAGCTAATAAAACTCTTTCTGCCTTTCATTGCAAGCGAGCCCGAAAGTGTTTTTATGCTTCATAACGGGTTGTAAAAGCAAAGATGCAGTTTGCTGAAAACAAGTTGTTTTTTGACAGTCTTGAATACTGAGTTCGGTTCAGTTAATAAAACTGTCTTTCTGGTGCTCATTGCAAACACGCCAGAAAGTGTTTTTCTGTGTTCCAATTGTTAGTATAAACAAATACGCAGTCTGCTGAAAGCAAGCTGTGCTCTGACAGTCTTTCTTATGGAGCGCAGTTCAGCTAATAAAACTCTTTCTGCCTTTCATTGCAAGCAAGCCCGAAAGTGTTTTTATGCTTCATAATGGATTGTAAAAGCAAAGATGCAGTTTGCTGAAAACAAGTTGTTCTTTGACAGTCTTGAATACTGAGTGCGGTTCAGTTAATAAAACTGTCTTTCTGGTGCTCATTGCAAACAAACCAGAAAGTGTTTTTCTGTGTTCTACTTGTTAGTATAAACAAAAATGCAGTCTGCTGAAAGCAAGCTGTGCTCTGACAGTCTTTCTTATGGAGCGCAGTTCAGCTAATAAAACTCTTTCTGCCTTTCATTGCAAGCGAGCCCGAAAGTGTTTTTATGCTTCATAACGGGTTGTAAAAGCAAAGATGCAGTTTGCTGAAAACAAGTTGTTCTTTGACAGTCTTGAATACTGAGTGCGGTTCAGTTAATAAAACTGTCTTTCTGGTGCTCATTGCAAACACGCCAGAAAGTGTTTTTCTGTGTTCCAATTGTTAGTATAAACAAATACGCAGTCTGCTGAAAGCAAGCTGTGCTCTGACAGTCTTTCTTATGGAGCGCAGTTCAGCTAATAAAACTCTTTCTGCCTTTCATTGCAAACGAGCCCGAAAGTGTTTTTATGCTTCATATTGGGTTGTAAAAGCAAAGATGCAGTTTGCTGAAAACAAGTTGTTCTTTGACAGTCTTGAATACTGAGTGCGGTTCAGTTAATAAAACTGTCTTTCTGGTGCTCATTGCAAGCAAGCCAGAAAGTGTTTTTCTGTGTTCCAATTGCTAGTATAAAGAAATACGCAGTCTGCTGAAAGCAAGCTGTGCTCTGACAGTCTTTCTTATGGAGCGCAGTTCAGCTAATAAAACTCTTTCTGCCTTTCATTGCAAGCGAGCCCGAAAGTGTTTTTATGCTTCATAATGGATTGTAAAAGCAAAGATGCAGTTTGCTGAAAACAAGTTGTTCTTTGACAGTCTTGAATACTGAGTGCGGTTCAGTTAATAAAACTGTCTTTCTGGTGCTCATTGCAAACACGCCAGAAAGTGTTTTTCTGTGTTCCAATTGTTAGTATAAACAAATACGCAGTCTGCTGAAAGCAAGCTGTGCTCTGACAGTCTTTCTTATGGAGCGCAGTTCAGCTAATAAAACTCTTTCTGCCTTTCATTGCAAGCAAGCCCGAAAGTGTTTTTATGCTTCATAATGGACTGTAAAAGCAAAGATGCAGTTTGCTGAAAACAAGTTGTTCTTTGACAGTCTTGAATACTGAGTGCGGTTCAGTTAATAAAACTGTCTTTCTGCCTTTCATTGCAAGCGAGCCCGAAAGTGTTTTTATGCTTCATATTGGGTTGTAAAAGCAAAGATGCAGTTTGCTGAAAACAAGTTGTTCTTTGACAGTCTTGAATACTGAGTGCGGTTCAGTTAATAAAACTGTCTTTCTGGTGCTCATTGCAAGCAAGCCAGAAAGTGTTTTTCTGGGTTCCAATTGCTAGTATAAAGAAATACGCAGTCTGCTGAAAGCAAGCTGTGCTCTGACAGTCTTTCTTATGGAGTGCAGTTCAGCTAATAAAACTGTCTTTCTGCCTTTCATTGCAAGCGAGCCCGAAAGTGTTTTTATGCTTCATATTGGGTTGTAAAAGCAAAAATGCAGTTTGCTGAAAACAAGTTGTTCTTTGACAGTCTTGAATACTGAGTGCAGTTGAGTTAATAAAACCGTCTTTCTGGTGCTCATTGCAAGCAAGCCCGAAAGTGTTTTTCTGTGTTCCAATTGCTAGTATAAAGAAATACGCAGTCTGCTGAAAGCAAGCGGTGCTCTGACAGTCTTTCTTATGGAGCGCAGTTCAGCTAATAAAACTCTTTCTGCCTTTCATTGCAAGCGAGCCCGAAAGTGTTTTTATGCTTCATATTGGGTTGTAAAAGCAAAGATGCAGTTTGCTGAAAACAAGTTGTTCTTTGACAGTCTTGAATACTGAGTGCGGTTCAGTTAATAAAACTGTCTTTCTGGTGCTCATTGCAAGCAAGCCAGAAAGTGTTTTTCTGTGTTCCAATTGTTAGTATAAACAAATACACAGTCTGCTGAAAGCAAGCTGTGCTCTGACAGTCTTTCTTATGGAGCGCAGTTCAGCTAATAAAACTCTTTCTGCCTTTCATTGCAAGCAAGCCCGAAAGTGTTTTTATGCTTCATAATGGACTGTAAAAGCAAAGATGCAGTTTGCTGAAAACAAGTTGTTCTTTGACAGTCTTGAATACTGAGTGCGGTTCAGTTAATAAAACTGTCTTTCTGGTGCTCATTGCAAACAAACCAGAAAGTGTTTTTCTGTGTTCTACTTGTTAGTATAAACAAAAATGCAGTCTGCTGAAAGCAAGCTGTGCTCTGACAGTCTTTCTTATGGAGCGCAGTTCAGCTAATAAAACTCTTTCTGCCTTTCATTGCAAGCGAGCCCGAAAGTGTTTTTATGCTTCATAACGGGTTGTAAAAGCAAAGATGCAGTTTGCTGAAAGCAAGTTGTTCTTTGACAGTCTTGAATACTGAGTGCGGTTCAGTTAATAAAACTGTCTTTCTGCCTTTCATTGCAAGCGAGCCCGAAAGTGTTTTTATGCTTCATATTGGGTTGTAAAAGCAAAGATGCAGTTTGCTGAAAACAAGTTGTTCTTTGACAGTCTTGAATACTGAGTGCGGTTCAGTTAATAAAACTGTCTTTCTGGTGCTCATTGCAAGCAAGCCAGAAAGTGTTTTTCTGGGTTCCAATTGCTAGTATAACGAAATACGCAGTCTGCTGAAAGCAAGCTGTGCTCTGACAGTCTTTCTTATGGAGTGCAGTTCAGCTAATAAAACTGTCTTTCTGCCTTTCATTGCAAGCGAGCCCGAAAGTGTTTTTATGCTTCATATTGGGTTGTTAAAGCAAAGATGCAGTTTGCTGAAAACAAGTTGTTCTTTGACAGTCTTGAATACTGAGTGCGGTTCAGTTAATAAAACTGTCTTTCTGGTGCTCATTGCAAGCAAGCCAGAAAGTGTTTTTCTGGGTTCCAATTGCTAGTATAACGAAATACGCAGTCTGCTGAAAGCAAGCTGTGCTCTGACAGTCTTTCTTATGGAGTGCAGTTCAGCTAATAAAACTGTCTTTCTGCCTTTCATTGCAAGCGAGCCCGAAAGTGTTTTTATGCTTCATATTGGGTTGTAAAAGCAAAGATGCAGTTTGCTGAAAACAAGTTGTTCTTTGACAGTCTTGAATACTGAGTGCGGTTCAGTTAATAAAACTGTCTTTCTGGTGCTCATTGCAAACAAACCAGAAAGTGTTTTTCTGTGTTCTACTTGTTAGTATAAACAAAAATGCAGTCTGCTGAAAGCAAGCTGTGCTCTGACAGTCTTTCTTATGGAGCGCAGTTCAGCTAATAAAACTCTTTCTGCCTTTCATTGCAAGCGAGCCCGAAAGTGTTTTTATGCTTCATAATGGATTGTAAAAGCAAAGATGCAGTTTGCTGAAAACAAGTTGTTCTTTGACAGTCTTGAATACTGAGTGCGGTTCAGTTAATAAAACTGTCTTTCTGGTGCTCATTGCAAACACGCCAGAAAGTGTTTTTCTGTGTTCCAATTGTTAGTATAAACAAATACGCAGTCTGCTGAAAGCAAGCTGTGCTCTGACAGTCTTTCTTATGGAGCGCAGTTCAGCTAATAAAACTCTTTCTGCCTTTCATTGCAAACGAGCCCGAAAGTGTTTTTATGCTTCATATTGGGTTGTAAAAGCAAAGATGCAGTTTGCTGAAAACAAGTTGTTCTTTGACAGTCTTGAATACTGAGTGCGGTTCAGTTAATAAAACTGTCTTTCTGGTGCTCATTGCAAGCAAGCCAGAAAGTGTTTTTCTGTGTTCCAATTGCTAGTATAAAGAAATACGCAGTCTGCTGAAAGCAAGCTGTGCTCTGACAGTTTTTCTTATGGAGCGCAGTTCAGCTAATAAAACTCTTTCTGCCTTTCATTGCAAGCAAGCCCGAAAGTGTTTTTATGCTTCATAATGGATTGTAAAAGCAAAGATGCAGTTTGCTGAAAACAAGTTGTTCTTTGACAGTCTTGAATACTGAGTGCGGTTCAGTTAATAAAACTGTCTTTCTGGTGCTCATTGCAAGCAAGCCAGAAAGTGTTTTTCTGTGTTCCAATTGCTAGTATAAAGAAATACGCAGTCTGCTGAAAGCAAGCTGTGCTCTGACAGTCTTTCTTATGGAGTGCAGTTCAGCTAATAAAACTCTTTCTGCCTTTCATTGCAAGCGAGCCCGAAAGTGTTTTTATGCTTCGTAACGGGTTGTAAAAGCAAAGATGCAGTTTGCTGAAAACAAGTTGTTCTTTGACAGTCTTGAATACTGAATGCGGTTCAGTTAATAAAACTGTCTTTCTGGTGCTCATTGCAAACACGCCAGAAAGTGTTTTTCTGTGTTCCAATTGTTAGTATAAACAAATACGCAGTCTGCTGAAAGCAAGCTGTGCTCTGACAGTCTTTCTTATGGAGCGCAGTTCAGCTAATAAAACTCTTTCTGCCTTTCATTGCAAGCAAGCCCGAAAGTGTTTTTATGCTTCATAATGGATTGTAAAAGCAAAGATGCAGTTTGCTGAAAACAAGTTTATCTTTGACAGTCTTGAATACTGAGTGCAGTTGAGTTAATAAAACTGTCTTTCTGGTGCTCATTGCAAGCAAGCCCGAAAGTGTTTTTCTGTGTTCCAATTGCTAGTATAAAGAAATACGCAGTCTGCTGAAAGCAAGCTGTTCTCTGACAGTCTTTCTTATGGAGTGCAGTTCAGCTAATAAAACTCTTTCTGCCTTTCATTGCAAGCGAGCCCGAAAGTGTTTTTATGCTTCATAACGGACTGTAAAAGCAAAGATGCAGTTTGCTGAAAACAAGTTGTTCTTTGACAGTCTTGAATACTGAGTGCGGTTCAGTTAATAAAACTGTCTTTCTGGTGCTCATTGCAAGCAAGCCAGAATATGTTTTTCTGTGTTCCAATTGCTAGTATAAAGAAATACGCAGTCTGCTGAAAGCAAGCTGTGCTCTGACAGTCTTTCTTATGGAGCGCAGTTCAGCTAATAAAACTCTTTCTGCCTTTCATTGCAAGCAAGCCCGAAAGTGTTTTTATGCTTCATAATGGATTGTAAAAGCAAAGATGCAGTTTGCTGAAAACAAGTTTATCTTTGACAGTCTTGAATACTGAGTGCAGTTGAGTTAATAAAACCGTCTTTCTGGTGCTCATTGCAAGCAAGCCCGAAAGTGTTTTTCTGTGTTCCAATTGCTAGTATAAAGAAATACGCAGTCTGCTGAAAGCAAGCTGTTCTCTGACAGTCTTTCTTATGGAGTGCAGTTCAGCTAATAAAACTCTTTCTGCCTTTCATTGCAAGCGAGCCCGAAAGTGTTTTTATGCTTCATAATGGACTGTAAAAGCAAAGATGCAGTTTGCTGAAAACAAGTTGTTCTTTGACTGTCTTGAATACTGAGTGCGGTTCAGTTAATAAAACTGTCTTTCTGGTGCTCATTGCAAACAAACCAGAAAGTGTTTTTCTGTGTTCTACTTGTTAGTATAAACAAAAATGCAGTCTGCTGAAAGCAAGCTGTGCTCTGACAGTCTTTCTTATGGAGCGCAGTTCAGCTAATAAAACTCTTTCTGCCTTTCATTGCAAGCGAGCCCGAAAGTGTTTTTATGCTTCATAACGGGTTGTAAAAGCAAAGATGCAGTTTGCTGAAAACAAGTTGTTCTTTGACAGTCTTGAATACTGAGTGCGGTTCAGTTAATAAAACTGTCTTTCTGGTGCTCATTGCAAACACGCCAGAAAGTGTTTTTCTGTGTTCCAATTGTTAGTATAAACAAATACGCAGTCTGCTGAAAGCAAGCTGTGCTCTGACAGTCTTTCTTATGGAGCGCAGTTCAGCTAATAAAACTCTTTCTGCCTTTCATTGCAAACGAGCCCGAAAGTGTTTTTATGCTTCATATTGGGTTGTAAAAGCAAAGATGCAGTTTGCTGAAAACAAGTTGTTCTTTGACAGTCTTGAATACTGAGTGCGGTTCAGTTAATAAAACTGTCTTTCTGGTGCTCATTGCAAGCAAGCCAGAAAGTGTTTTTCTGTGTTCCAATTGCTAGTATAAAGAAATACGCAGTCTGCTGAAAGCAAGCTGTGCTCTGACAGTCTTTCTTATGGAGCGCAGTTCAGCTAATAAAACTCTTTCTGCCTTTCATTGCAAGCGAGCCCGAAAGTGTTTTTATGCTTCATAATGGATTGTAAAAGCAAAGATGCAGTTTGCTGAAAACAAGTTGTTCTTTGACAGTCTTGAATACTGAGTGCGGTTCAGTTAATAAAACTGTCTTTCTGCCTTTCATTGCAAGCGAGCCCGAAAGTGTTTTTATGCTTCATATTGGGTTGTAAAAGCAAAGATGCAGTTTGCTGAAAACAAGTTGTTCTTTGACAGTCTTGAATACTGAGTGCGGTTCAGTTAATAAAACTGTCTTTCTGGTGCTCATTGCAAGCAAGCCAGAAAGTGTTTTTCTGGGTTCCAATTGCTAGTATAAAGAAATACGCAGTCTGCTGAAAGCAAGCTGTGCTCTGACAGTCTTTCTTATGGAGTGCAGTTCAGCTAATAAAACTGTCTTTCTGCCTTTCATTGCAAGCGAGCCCGAAAGTGTTTTTATGCTTCATATTGGGTTGTAAAAGCAAAGATGCAGTTTGCTGAAAACAAGTTGTTCTTTGACAGTCTTGAATACTGAGTGCAGTTGAGTTAATAAAACCGTCTTTCTGGTGCTCATTGCAAGCAAGCCCGAAAGTGTTTTTCTGTGTTCCAATTGCTAGTATAAAGAAATACGCAGTCTGCTGAAAGCAAGCGGTGCTCTGACAGTCTTTCTTATGGAGCGCAGTTCAGCTAATAAAACTCTTTCTGCCTTTCATTGCAAGCGAGCCCGAAAGTGTTTTTATGCTTCATATTGGGTTGTAAAAGCAAAGATGCAGTTTGCTGAAAACAAGTTGTTCTTTGACAGTCTTGAATACTGAGTGCGGTTCAGTTAATAAAACTGTCTTTCTGGTGCTCATTGCAAGCAAGCCAGAAAGTGTTTTTCTGTGTTCCAATTGTTAGTATAAACAAATACACAGTCTGCTGAAAGCAAGCTGTGCTCTGACAGTCTTTCTTATGGAGCGCAGTTCAGCTAATAAAACTCTTTCTGCCTTTCATTGCAAGCAAGCCCGAAAGTGTTTTTATGCTTCATAATGGACTGTAAAAGCAAAGATGCAGTTTGCTGAAAACAAGTTGTTCTTTGACAGTCTTGAATACTGAGTGCGGTTCAGTTAATAAAACTGTCTTTCTGGTGCTCATTGCAAACAAACCAGAAAGTGTTTTTCTGTGTTCTACTTGTTAGTATAAACAAAAATGCAGTCTGCTGAAAGCAAGCTGTGCTCTGACAGTCTTTCTTATGGAGCGCAGTTCAGCTAATAAAACTCTTTCTGCCTTTCATTGCAAGCGAGCCCGAAAGTGTTTTTATGCTTCATAACGGGTTGTAAAAGCAAAGATGCAGTTTGCTGAAAGCAAGTTGTTCTTTGACAGTCTTGAATACTGAGTGCGGTTCAGTTAATAAAACTGTCTTTCTGCCTTTCATTGCAAGCGAGCCCGAAAGTGTTTTTATGCTTCATATTGGGTTGTAAAAGCAAAGATGCAGTTTGCTGAAAACAAGTTGTTCTTTGACAGTCTTGAATACTGAGTGCGGTTCAGTTAATAAAACTGTCTTTCTGGTGCTCATTGCAAGCAAGCCAGAAAGTGTTTTTCTGGGTTCCAATTGCTAGTATAACGAAATACGCAGTCTGCTGAAAGCAAGCTGTGCTCTGACAGTCTTTCTTATGGAGTGCAGTTCAGCTAATAAAACTGTCTTTCTGCCTTTCATTGCAAGCGAGCCCGAAAGTGTTTTTATGCTTCATATTGGGTTGTTAAAGCAAAGATGCAGTTTGCTGAAAACAAGTTGTTCTTTGACAGTCTTGAATACTGAGTGCGGTTCAGTTAATAAAACTGTCTTTCTGGTGCTCATTGCAAGCAAGCCAGAAAGTGTTTTTCTGGGTTCCAATTGCTAGTATAACGAAATACGCAGTCTGCTGAAAGCAAGCTGTGCTCTGACAGTCTTTCTTATGGAGTGCAGTTCAGCTAATAAAACTGTCTTTCTGCCTTTCATTGCAAGCGAGCCCGAAAGTGTTTTTATGCTTCATATTGGGTTGTAAAAGCAAAGATGCAGTTTGCTGAAAACAAGTTGTTCTTTGACAGTCTTGAATACTGAGTGCGGTTCAGTTAATAAAACTGTCTTTCTGGTGCTCATTGCAAACAAACCAGAAAGTGTTTTTCTGTGTTCTACTTGTTAGTATAAACAAAAATGCAGTCTGCTGAAAGCAAGCTGTGCTCTGACAGTCTTTCTTATGGAGCGCAGTTCAGCTAATAAAACTCTTTCTGCCTTTCATTGCAAGCGAGCCCGAAAGTGTTTTTATGCTTCATAACGGGTTGTAAAAGCAAAGATGCAGTTTGCTGAAAACAAGTTGTTCTTTGACAGTCTTGAATACTGAGTGCGGTTCAGTTAATAAAACTGTCTTTCTGGTGCTCATTGCAAACAAACCAGAAAGTGTTTTTCTGTGTTCTACTTGTTAGTATAAACAAATATGCAGTCTGCTGAAAGCAAGCTGTGCTCTGACAGTCTTTCTTATGGAGCGCAGTTCAGCTAATAAAACTCTTTCTGCCTTTCATTGCAAGCGAGCCCGAAAGTGTTTTTATGCTTCATAATGGATTGTAAAAGCAAAGATGCAGTTTGCTGAAAACAAGTTTATCTTTGACAGTCTTGAATACTGAGTGCAGTTGAGTTAATAAAACCGTCTTTCTGGTGCTCATTGCAAGCAAGCCCGAAAGTGTTTTTCTGTGTTCCAATTGCTAGTATAAAGAAATACGCAGTCTGCTGAAAGCAAGCTGTTCTCTGACAGTCTTTCTTATGGAGTGCAGTTCAGCTAATAAAACTCTTTCTGCCTTTCATTGCAAGCGAGCCCGAAAGTGTTTTTATGCTTCATAATGGACTGTAAAAGCAAAGATGCAGTTTGCTGAAAACAAGTTGTTCTTTGACTGTCTTGAATACTGAGTGCGGTTCAGTTAATAAAACTGTCTTTCTGGTGCTCATTGCAAACAAACCAGAAAGTGTTTTTCTGTGTTCTACTTGTTAGTATAAACAAAAATGCAGTCTGCTGAAAGCAAGCTGTGCTCTGACAGTCTTTCTTATGGAGCGCAGTTCAGCTAATAAAACTCTTTCTGCCTTTCATTGCAAGCGAGCCCGAAAGTGTTTTTATGCTTCATAACGGGTTGTAAAAGCAAAGATGCAGTTTGCTGAAAACAAGTTGTTCTTTGACAGTCTTGAATACTGAGTGCGGTTCAGTTAATAAAACTGTCTTTCTGGTGCTCATTGCAAACACGCCAGAAAGTGTTTTTCTGTGTTCCAATTGTTAGTATAAACAAATACGCAGTCTGCTGAAAGCAAGCTGTGCTCTGACAGTCTTTCTTATGGAGCGCAGTTCAGCTAATAAAACTCTTTCTGCCTTTCATTGCAAACGAGCCCGAAAGTGTTTTTATGCTTCATATTGGGTTGTAAAAGCAAAGATGCAGTTTGCTGAAAACAAGTTGTTCTTTGACAGTCTTGAATACTGAGTGCGGTTCAGTTAATAAAACTGTCTTTCTGGTGCTCATTGCAAGCAAGCCAGAAAGTGTTTTTCTGTGTTCCAATTGCTAGTATAAAGAAATACGCAGTCTGCTGAAAGCAAGCTGTGCTCTGACAGTCTTTCTTATGGAGCGCAGTTCAGCTAATAAAACTCTTTCTGCCTTTCATTGCAAGCGAGCCCGAAAGTGTTTTTATGCTTCATAATGGATTGTAAAAGCAAAGATGCAGTTTGCTGAAAACAAGTTGTTCTTTGACAGTCTTGAATACTGAGTGCGGTTCAGTTAATAAAACTGTCTTTCTGCCTTTCATTGCAAGCGAGCCCGAAAGTGTTTTTATGCTTCATATTGGGTTGTAAAAGCAAAGATGCAGTTTGCTGAAAACAAGTTGTTCTTTGACAGTCTTGAATACTGAGTGCGGTTCAGTTAATAAAACTGTCTTTCTGGTGCTCATTGCAAGCAAGCCAGAAAGTGTTTTTCTGGGTTCCAATTGCTAGTATAAAGAAATACGCAGTCTGCTGAAAGCAAGCTGTGCTCTGACAGTCTTTCTTATGGAGTGCAGTTCAGCTAATAAAACTGTCTTTCTGCCTTTCATTGCAAGCGAGCCCGAAAGTGTTTTTATGCTTCATATTGGGTTGTAAAAGCAAAAATGCAGTTTGCTGAAAACAAGTTGTTCTTTGACAGTCTTGAATACTGAGTGCAGTTGAGTTAATAAAACCGTCTTTCTGGTGCTCATTGCAAGCAAGCCCGAAAGTGTTTTTCTGTGTTCCAATTGCTAGTATAAAGAAATACGCAGTCTGCTGAAAGCAAGCGGTGCTCTGACAGTCTTTCTTATGGAGCGCAGTTCAGCTAATAAAACTCTTTCTGCCTTTCATTGCAAGCGAGCCCGAAAGTGTTTTTATGCTTCATATTGGGTTGTAAAAGCAAAGATGCAGTTTGCTGAAAACAAGTTGTTCTTTGACAGTCTTGAATACTGAGTGCGGTTCAGTTAATAAAACTGTCTTTCTGGTGCTCATTGCAAGCAAGCCAGAAAGTGTTTTTCTGTGTTCCAATTGTTAGTATAAACAAATACACAGTCTGCTGAAAGCAAGCTGTGCTCTGACAGTCTTTCTTATGGAGCGCAGTTCAGCTAATAAAACTCTTTCTGCCTTTCATTGCAAGCAAGCCCGAAAGTGTTTTTATGCTTCATAATGGACTGTAAAAGCAAAGATGCAGTTTGCTGAAAACAAGTTGTTCTTTGACAGTCTTGAATACTGAGTGCGGTTCAGTTAATAAAACTGTCTTTCTGGTGCTCATTGCAAACAAACCAGAAAGTGTTTTTCTGTGTTCTACTTGTTAGTATAAACAAAAATGCAGTCTGCTGAAAGCAAGCTGTGCTCTGACAGTCTTTCTTATGGAGCGCAGTTCAGCTAATAAAACTCTTTCTGCCTTTCATTGCAAGCGAGCCCGAAAGTGTTTTTATGCTTCATAACGGGTTGTAAAAGCAAAGATGCAGTTTGCTGAAAGCAAGTTGTTCTTTGACAGTCTTGAATACTGAGTGCGGTTCAGTTAATAAAACTGTCTTTCTGCCTTTCATTGCAAGCGAGCCCGAAAGTGTTTTTATGCTTCATATTGGGTTGTAAAAGCAAAGATGCAGTTTGCTGAAAACAAGTTGTTCTTTGACAGTCTTGAATACTGAGTGCGGTTCAGTTAATAAAACTGTCTTTCTGGTGCTCATTGCAAGCAAGCCAGAAAGTGTTTTTCTGGGTTCCAATTGCTAGTATAACGAAATACGCAGTCTGCTGAAAGCAAGCTGTGCTCTGACAGTCTTTCTTATGGAGTGCAGTTCAGCTAATAAAACTGTCTTTCTGCCTTTCATTGCAAGCGAGCCCGAAAGTGTTTTTATGCTTCATATTGGGTTGTTAAAGCAAAGATGCAGTTTGCTGAAAACAAGTTGTTCTTTGACAGTCTTGAATACTGAGTGCGGTTCAGTTAATAAAACTGTCTTTCTGGTGCTCATTGCAAGCAAGCCAGAAAGTGTTTTTCTGGGTTCCAATTGCTAGTATAACGAAATACGCAGTCTGCTGAAAGCAAGCTGTGCTCTGACAGTCTTTCTTATGGAGTGCAGTTCAGCTAATAAAACTGTCTTTCTGCCTTTCATTGCAAGCGAGCCCGAAAGTGTTTTTATGCTTCATATTGGGTTGTAAAAGCAAAGATGCAGTTTGCTGAAAACAAGTTGTTCTTTGACAGTCTTGAATACTGAGTGCGGTTCAGTTAATAAAACTGTCTTTCTGGTGCTCATTGCAAACAAACCAGAAAGTGTTTTTCTGTGTTCTACTTGTTAGTATAAACAAAAATGCAGTCTGCTGAAAGCAAGCTGTGCTCTGACAGTCTTTCTTATGGAGCGCAGTTCAGCTAATAAAACTCTTTCTGCCTTTCATTGCAAGCGAGCCCGAAAGTGTTTTTATGCTTCATAACGGGTTGTAAAAGCAAAGATGCAGTTTGCTGAAAACAAGTTGTTCTTTGACAGTCTTGAATACTGAGTGCGGTTCAGTTAATAAAACTGTCTTTCTGGTGCTCATTGCAAACAAACCAGAAAGTGTTTTTCTGTGTTCTACTTGTTAGTATAAACAAATATGCAGTCTGCTGAAAGCAAGCTGTGCTCTGACAGTCTTTCTTATGGAGCGCAGTTCAGCTAATAAAACTCTTTCTGCCTTTCATTGCAAGCGAGCCCGAAAGTGTTTTTATGCTTCATAATGGATTGTAAAAGCAAAGATGCAGTTTGCTGAAAACAAGTTGTTCTTTGACAGTCTTGAATACTGAGTGCGGTTCAGTTAATAAAACTGTCTTTCTGGTGCTCATTGCAAACACGCCAGAAAGTGTTTTTCTGTGTTCCAATTGTTAGTATAAACAAATACGCAGTCTGCTGAAAGCAAGCTGTGCTCTGACAGTCTTTCTTATGGAGCGCAGTTCAGCTAATAAAACTCTTTCTGCCTTTCATTGCAAACGAGCCCGAAAGTGTTTTTATGCTTCATATTGGGTTGTAAAAGCAAAGATGCAGTTTGCTGAAAACAAGTTGTTCTTTGACAGTCTTGAATACTGAGTGCGGTTCAGTTAATAAAACTGTCTTTCTGGTGCTCATTGCAAGCAAGCCAGAAAGTGTTTTTCTGTGTTCCAATTGCTAGTATAAAGAAATACGCAGTCTGCTGAAAGCAAGCTGTGCTCTGACAGTTTTTCTTATGGAGCGCAGTTCAGCTAATAAAACTCTTTCTGCCTTTCATTGCAAGCAAGCCCGAAAGTGTTTTTATGCTTCATAATGGATTGTAAAAGCAAAGATGCAGTTTGCTGAAAACAAGTTGTTCTTTGACAGTCTTGAATACTGAGTGCGGTTCAGTTAATAAAACTGTCTTTCTGGTGCTCATTGCAAGCAAGCCAGAAAGTGTTTTTCTGTGTTCCAATTGCTAGTATAAAGAAATACGCAGTCTGCTGAAAGCAAGCTGTGCTCTGACAGTCTTTCTTATGGAGTGCAGTTCAGCTAATAAAACTCTTTCTGCCTTTCATTGCAAGCGAGCCCGAAAGTGTTTTTATGCTTCGTAACGGGTTGTAAAAGCAAAGATGCAGTTTGCTGAAAACAAGTTGTTCTTTGACAGTCTTGAATACTGAATGCGGTTCAGTTAATAAAACTGTCTTTCTGGTGCTCATTGCAAACACGCCAGAAAGTGTTTTTCTGTGTTCCAATTGTTAGTATAAACAAATACGCAGTCTGCTGAAAGCAAGCTGTGCTCTGACAGTCTTTCTTATGGAGCGCAGTTCAGCTAATAAAACTCTTTCTGCCTTTCATTGCAAGCAAGCCCGAAAGTGTTTTTATGCTTCATAATGGATTGTAAAAGCAAAGATGCAGTTTGCTGAAAACAAGTTTATCTTTGACAGTCTTGAATACTGAGTGCAGTTGAGTTAATAAAACTGTCTTTCTGGTGCTCATTGCAAGCAAGCCCGAAAGTGTTTTTCTGTGTTCCAATTGCTAGTATAAAGAAATACGCAGTCTGCTGAAAGCAAGCTGTTCTCTGACAGTCTTTCTTATGGAGTGCAGTTCAGCTAATAAAACTCTTTCTGCCTTTCATTGCAAGCGAGCCCGAAAGTGTTTTTATGCTTCATAACGGACTGTAAAAGCAAAGATGCAGTTTGCTGAAAACAAGTTGTTCTTTGACAGTCTTGAATACTGAGTGCGGTTCAGTTAATAAAACTGTCTTTCTGGTGCTCATTGCAAGCAAGCCAGAATATGTTTTTCTGTGTTCCAATTGCTAGTATAAAGAAATACGCAGTCTGCTGAAAGCAAGCTGTGCTCTGACAGTCTTTCTTATGGAGCGCAGTTCAGCTAATAAAACTCTTTCTGCCTTTCATTGCAAGCAAGCCCGAAAGTGTTTTTATGCTTCATAATGGACTGTAAAAGCAAAGATGCAGTTTGCTGAAAACAAGTTGTTCTTTGACAGTCTTGAATACTGAGTGCGGTTCAGTTAATAAAACTGTCTTTCTGCCTTTCATTGCAAGCGAGCCCGAAAGTGTTTTTATGCTTCATATTGGGTTGTAAAAGCAAAGATGCAGTTTGCTGAAAACAAGTTGTTCTTTGACAGTCTTGAATACTGAGTGCGGTTCAGTTAATAAAACTGTCTTTCTGGTGCTCATTGCAAGCAAGCCAGAAAGTGTTTTTCTGGGTTCCAATTGCTAGTATAAAGAAATACGCAGTCTGCTGAAAGCAAGCTGTGCTCTGACAGTCTTTCTTATGGAGTGCAGTTCAGCTAATAAAACTGTCTTTCTGCCTTTCATTGCAAGCGAGCCCGAAAGTGTTTTTATGCTTCATATTGGGTTGTAAAAGCAAAAATGCAGTTTGCTGAAAACAAGTTGTTCTTTGACAGTCTTGAATACTGAGTGCAGTTGAGTTAATAAAACCGTCTTTCTGGTGCTCATTGCAAGCAAGCCCGAAAGTGTTTTTCTGTGTTCCAATTGCTAGTATAAAGAAATACGCAGTCTGCTGAAAGCAAGCGGTGCTCTGACAGTCTTTCTTATGGAGCGCAGTTCAGCTAATAAAACTCTTTCTGCCTTTCATTGCAAGCGAGCCCGAAAGTGTTTTTATGCTTCATATTGGGTTGTAAAAGCAAAGATGCAGTTTGCTGAAAACAAGTTGTTCTTTGACAGTCTTGAATACTGAGTGCGGTTCAGTTAATAAAACTGTCTTTCTGGTGCTCATTGCAAGCAAGCCAGAAAGTGTTTTTCTGTGTTCCAATTGTTAGTATAAACAAATACACAGTCTGCTGAAAGCAAGCTGTGCTCTGACAGTCTTTCTTATGGAGCGCAGTTCAGCTAATAAAACTCTTTCTGCCTTTCATTGCAAGCAAGCCCGAAAGTGTTTTTATGCTTCATAATGGACTGTAAAAGCAAAGATGCAGTTTGCTGAAAACAAGTTGTTCTTTGACAGTCTTGAATACTGAGTGCGGTTCAGTTAATAAAACTGTCTTTCTGGTGCTCATTGCAAACAAACCAGAAAGTGTTTTTCTGTGTTCTACTTGTTAGTATAAACAAAAATGCAGTCTGCTGAAAGCAAGCTGTGCTCTGACAGTCTTTCTTATGGAGCGCAGTTCAGCTAATAAAACTCTTTCTGCCTTTCATTGCAAGCGAGCCCGAAAGTGTTTTTATGCTTCATAACGGGTTGTAAAAGCAAAGATGCAGTTTGCTGAAAGCAAGTTGTTCTTTGACAGTCTTGAATACTGAGTGCGGTTCAGTTAATAAAACTGTCTTTCTGCCTTTCATTGCAAGCGAGCCCGAAAGTGTTTTTATGCTTCATATTGGGTTGTAAAAGCAAAGATGCAGTTTGCTGAAAACAAGTTGTTCTTTGACAGTCTTGAATACTGAGTGCGGTTCAGTTAATAAAACTGTCTTTCTGGTGCTCATTGCAAGCAAGCCAGAAAGTGTTTTTCTGGGTTCCAATTGCTAGTATAACGAAATACGCAGTCTGCTGAAAGCAAGCTGTGCTCTGACAGTCTTTCTTATGGAGTGCAGTTCAGCTAATAAAACTGTCTTTCTGCCTTTCATTGCAAGCGAGCCCGAAAGTGTTTTTATGCTTCATATTGGGTTGTTAAAGCAAAGATGCAGTTTGCTGAAAACAAGTTGTTCTTTGACAGTCTTGAATACTGAGTGCGGTTCAGTTAATAAAACTGTCTTTCTGGTGCTCATTGCAAGCAAGCCAGAAAGTGTTTTTCTGGGTTCCAATTGCTAGTATAACGAAATACGCAGTCTGCTGAAAGCAAGCTGTGCTCTGACAGTCTTTCTTATGGAGTGCAGTTCAGCTAATAAAACTGTCTTTCTGCCTTTCATTGCAAGCGAGCCCGAAAGTGTTTTTATGCTTCATATTGGGTTGTAAAAGCAAAGATGCAGTTTGCTGAAAACAAGTTGTTCTTTGACAGTCTTGAATACTGAGTGCGGTTCAGTTAATAAAACTGTCTTTCTGGTGCTCATTGCAAACAAACCAGAAAGTGTTTTTCTGTGTTCTACTTGTTAGTATAAACAAAAATGCAGTCTGCTGAAAGCAAGCTGTGCTCTGACAGTCTTTCTTATGGAGCGCAGTTCAGCTAATAAAACTCTTTCTGCCTTTCATTGCAAGCGAGCCCGAAAGTGTTTTTATGCTTCATAACGGGTTGTAAAAGCAAAGATGCAGTTTGCTGAAAACAAGTTGTTCTTTGACAGTCTTGAATACTGAGTGCGGTTCAGTTAATAAAACTGTCTTTCTGGTGCTCATTGCAAACAAACCAGAAAGTGTTTTTCTGTGTTCTACTTGTTAGTATAAACAAATATGCAGTCTGCTGAAAGCAAGCTGTGCTCTGACAGTCTTTCTTATGGAGCGCAGTTCAGCTAATAAAACTCTTTCTGCCTTTCATTGCAAGCGAGCCCGAAAGTGTTTTTATGCTTCATAATGGATTGTAAAAGCAAAGATGCAGTTTGCTGAAAACAAGTTGTTCTTTGACAGTCTTGAATACTGAGTGCGGTTCAGTTAATAAAACTGTCTTTCTGGTGCTCATTGCAAACACGCCAGAAAGTGTTTTTCTGTGTTCCAATTGTTAGTATAAACAAATACGCAGTCTGCTGAAAGCAAGCTGTGCTCTGACAGTCTTTCTTATGGAGCGCAGTTCAGCTAATAAAACTCTTTCTGCCTTTCATTGCAAACGAGCCCGAAAGTGTTTTTATGCTTCATATTGGGTTGTAAAAGCAAAGATGCAGTTTGCTGAAAACAAGTTGTTCTTTGACAGTCTTGAATACTGAGTGCGGTTCAGTTAATAAAACTGTCTTTCTGGTGCTCATTGCAAGCAAGCCAGAAAGTGTTTTTCTGTGTTCCAATTGCTAGTATAAAGAAATACGCAGTCTGCTGAAAGCAAGCTGTGCTCTGACAGTCTTTCTTATGGAGTGCAGTTCAGCTAATAAAACTCTTTCTGCCTTTCATTGCAAGCGAGCCCGAAAGTGTTTTTATGCTTCGTAACGGGTTGTAAAAGCAAAGATGCAGTTTGCTGAAAACAAGTTGTTCTTTGACAGTCTTGAATACTGAATGCGGTTCAGTTAATAAAACTGTCTTTCTGGTGCTCATTGCAAACACGCCAGAAAGTGTTTTTCTGTGTTCCAATTGTTAGTATAAACAAATACGCAGTCTGCTGAAAGCAAGCTGTGCTCTGACAGTCTTTCTTATGGAGCGCAGTTCAGCTAATAAAACTCTTTCTGCCTTTCATTGCAAGCAAGCCCGAAAGTGTTTTTATGCTTCATAATGGATTGTAAAAGCAAAGATGCAGTTTGCTGAAAACAAGTTTATCTTTGACAGTCTTGAATACTGAGTGCAGTTGAGTTAATAAAACTGTCTTTCTGGTGCTCATTGCAAGCAAGCCCGAAAGTGTTTTTCTGTGTTCCAATTGCTAGTATAAAGAAATACGCAGTCTGCTGAAAGCAAGCTGTTCTCTGACAGTCTTTCTTATGGAGTGCAGTTCAGCTAATAAAACTCTTTCTGCCTTTCATTGCAAGCGAGCCCGAAAGTGTTTTTATGCTTCATAACGGACTGTAAAAGCAAAGATGCAGTTTGCTGAAAACAAGTTGTTCTTTGACAGTCTTGAATACTGAGTGCGGTTCAGTTAATAAAACTGTCTTTCTGGTGCTCATTGCAAGCAAGCCAGAATATGTTTTTCTGTGTTCCAATTGCTAGTATAAAGAAATACGCAGTCTGCTGAAAGCAAGCTGTGCTCTGACAGTCTTTCTTATGGAGCGCAGTTCAGCTAATAAAACTCTTTCTGCCTTTCATTGCAAGCAAGCCCGAAAGTGTTTTTATGCTTCATAATGGATTGTAAAAGCAAAGATGCAGTTTGCTGAAAACAAGTTTATCTTTGACAGTCTTGAATACTGAGTGCAGTTGAGTTAATAAAACCGTCTTTCTGGTGCTCATTGCAAGCAAGCCCGAAAGTGTTTTTCTGTGTTCCAATTGCTAGTATAAAGAAATACGCAGTCTGCTGAAAGCAAGCTGTTCTCTGACAGTCTTTCTTATGGAGTGCAGTTCAGCTAATAAAACTCTTTCTGCCTTTCATTGCAAGCGAGCCCGAAAGTGTTTTTATGCTTCATAATGGACTGTAAAAGCAAAGATGCAGTTTGCTGAAAACAAGTTGTTCTTTGACTGTCTTGAATACTGAGTGCGGTTCAGTTAATAAAACTGTCTTTCTGGTGCTCATTGCAAACAAACCAGAAAGTGTTTTTCTGTGTTCTACTTGTTAGTATAAACAAAAATGCAGTCTGCTGAAAGCAAGCTGTGCTCTGACAGTCTTTCTTATGGAGCGCAGTTCAGCTAATAAAACTCTTTCTGCCTTTCATTGCAAGCGAGCCCGAAAGTGTTTTTATGCTTCATAACGGGTTGTAAAAGCAAAGATGCAGTTTGCTGAAAACAAGTTGTTCTTTGACAGTCTTGAATACTGAGTGCGGTTCAGTTAATAAAACTGTCTTTCTGGTGCTCATTGCAAACACGCCAGAAAGTGTTTTTCTGTGTTCCAATTGTTAGTATAAACAAATACGCAGTCTGCTGAAAGCAAGCTGTGCTCTGACAGTCTTTCTTATGGAGCGCAGTTCAGCTAATAAAACTCTTTCTGCCTTTCATTGCAAACGAGCCCGAAAGTGTTTTTATGCTTCATATTGGGTTGTAAAAGCAAAGATGCAGTTTGCTGAAAACAAGTTGTTCTTTGACAGTCTTGAATACTGAGTGCGGTTCAGTTAATAAAACTGTCTTTCTGGTGCTCATTGCAAGCAAGCCAGAAAGTGTTTTTCTGTGTTCCAATTGCTAGTATAAAGAAATACGCAGTCTGCTGAAAGCAAGCTGTGCTCTGACAGTCTTTCTTATGGAGTGCAGTTCAGCTAATAAAACTGTCTTTCTGCCTTTCATTGCAAGCGAGCCCGAAAGTGTTTTTATGCTTCATATTGGGTTGTAAAAGCAAAGATGCAGTTTGCTGAAAACAAGTTGTTCTTTGACAGTCTTGAATACTGAGTGCAGTTGAGTTAATAAAACCGTCTTTCTGGTGCTCATTGCAAGCAAGCCCGAAAGTGTTTTTCTGTGTTCCAATTGCTAGTATAAAGAAATACGCAGTCTGCTGAAAGCAAGCGGTGCTCTGACAGTCTTTCTTATGGAGCGCAGTTCAGCTAATAAAACTCTTTCTGCCTTTCATTGCAAGCGAGCCCGAAAGTGTTTTTATGCTTCATATTGGGTTGTAAAAGCAAAGATGCAGTTTGCTGAAAACAAGTTGTTCTTTGACAGTCTTGAATACTGAGTGCGGTTCAGTTAATAAAACTGTCTTTCTGGTGCTCATTGCAAGCAAGCCAGAAAGTGTTTTTCTGTGTTCCAATTGTTAGTATAAACAAATACACAGTCTGCTGAAAGCAAGCTGTGCTCTGACAGTCTTTCTTATGGAGCGCAGTTCAGCTAATAAAACTCTTTCTGCCTTTCATTGCAAGCAAGCCCGAAAGTGTTTTTATGCTTCATAATGGACTGTAAAAGCAAAGATGCAGTTTGCTGAAAACAAGTTGTTCTTTGACAGTCTTGAATACTGAGTGCGGTTCAGTTAATAAAACTGTCTTTCTGGTGCTCATTGCAAACAAACCAGAAAGTGTTTTTCTGTGTTCTACTTGTTAGTATAAACAAAAATGCAGTCTGCTGAAAGCAAGCTGTGCTCTGACAGTCTTTCTTATGGAGCGCAGTTCAGCTAATAAAACTCTTTCTGCCTTTCATTGCAAGCGAGCCCGAAAGTGTTTTTATGCTTCATAACGGGTTGTAAAAGCAAAGATGCAGTTTGCTGAAAGCAAGTTGTTCTTTGACAGTCTTGAATACTGAGTGCGGTTCAGTTAATAAAACTGTCTTTCTGCCTTTCATTGCAAGCGAGCCCGAAAGTGTTTTTATGCTTCATATTGGGTTGTAAAAGCAAAGATGCAGTTTGCTGAAAACAAGTTGTTCTTTGACAGTCTTGAATACTGAGTGCGGTTCAGTTAATAAAACTGTCTTTCTGGTGCTCATTGCAAGCAAGCCAGAAAGTGTTTTTCTGGGTTCCAATTGCTAGTATAACGAAATACGCAGTCTGCTGAAAGCAAGCTGTGCTCTGACAGTCTTTCTTATGGAGTGCAGTTCAGCTAATAAAACTGTCTTTCTGCCTTTCATTGCAAGCGAGCCCGAAAGTGTTTTTATGCTTCATATTGGGTTGTTAAAGCAAAGATGCAGTTTGCTGAAAACAAGTTGTTCTTTGACAGTCTTGAATACTGAGTGCGGTTCAGTTAATAAAACTGTCTTTCTGGTGCTCATTGCAAGCAAGCCAGAAAGTGTTTTTCTGGGTTCCAATTGCTAGTATAACGAAATACGCAGTCTGCTGAAAGCAAGCTGTGCTCTGACAGTCTTTCTTATGGAGTGCAGTTCAGCTAATAAAACTGTCTTTCTGCCTTTCATTGCAAGCGAGCCCGAAAGTGTTTTTATGCTTCATATTGGGTTGTAAAAGCAAAGATGCAGTTTGCTGAAAACAAGTTGTTCTTTGACAGTCTTGAATACTGAGTGCGGTTCAGTTAATAAAACTGTCTTTCTGGTGCTCATTGCAAACAAACCAGAAAGTGTTTTTCTGTGTTCTACTTGTTAGTATAAACAAAAATGCAGTCTGCTGAAAGCAAGCTGTGCTCTGACAGTCTTTCTTATGGAGCGCAGTTCAGCTAATAAAACTCTTTCTGCCTTTCATTGCAAGCGAGCCCGAAAGTGTTTTTATGCTTCATAATGGATTGTAAAAGCAAAGATGCAGTTTGCTGAAAACAAGTTGTTCTTTGACAGTCTTGAATACTGAGTGCGGTTCAGTTAATAAAACTGTCTTTCTGGTGCTCATTGCAAACACGCCAGAAAGTGTTTTTCTGTGTTCCAATTGTTAGTATAAACAAATACGCAGTCTGCTGAAAGCAAGCTGTGCTCTGACAGTCTTTCTTATGGAGCGCAGTTCAGCTAATAAAACTCTTTCTGCCTTTCATTGCAAACGAGCCCGAAAGTGTTTTTATGCTTCATAACGGGTTGTAAAAGCAAAGATGCAGTTTGCTGAAAACAAGTTGTTTTTTGACAGTCTTGAATACTGAGTTCGGTTCAGTTAATAAAACTGTCTTTCTGGTGCTCATTGCAAACAAACCAGAAAGTGTTTTTCTGTGTTCTACTTGTTAGTATAAACAAAAATGCAGTCTGCTGAAAGCAAGCTGTGCTCTGACAGTCTTTCTTATGGAGTGCAGTTCAGCTAATAAAACTCTTTCTGCCTTTCATTGCAAGCGAGCCCGAAAGTGTTTTTATGCTTCATAACGGGTTGTAAAAGCAAAGATGCAGTTTGCTGAAAACAAGTTGTTCTTTGACAGTCTTGAATACTGAGTGCGGTTCAGTTAATAAAACTGTCTTTCTGGTGCTCATTGCAAACACGCCAGAAAGTGTTTTTCTGTGTTCCAATTGTTAGTATAAAGAAATACGCAGTCTGCTGAAAGCAAGCTGTGCTCTGACAGTCTTTCTTATGGAGCGCAGTTCAGCTAATAAAACTCTTTCTGCCTTTCATTGCAAGCAAGCCCGAAAGTGTTTTTATGCTTCATAATGGATTGTAAAAGCAAAGATGCAGTTTGCTGAAAACAAGTTTATCTTTGACAGTCTTGAATACTGAGTGTAGTTGAGTTAATAAAACCGTCTTTCTGGTGCTCATTGCAAGCAAGCCCGAAAGTGTTTTTCTGTGTTCCAATTGCTAGTATAAAGAAATACGCAGTCTGCTGAAAGCAAGCTGTTCTCTGACAGTCTTTCTTATGGAGTGCAGTTCAGCTAATAAAACTCTTTCTGCCTTTCATTGCAAGCGAGCCCGAAAGTGTTTTTATGCTTCATAATGGACTGTAAAAGCAAAGATGCAGTTTGCTGAAAACAAGTTGTTCTTTGACAGTCTTGAATACTGAGTGCGGTTCAGTTAATAAAACTGTCTTTCTGGTGCTCATTGCAAACAAACCAGAAAGTGTTTTTCTGTGTTCTACTTGTTAGTATAAACAAAAATGCAGTCTGCTGAAAGCAAGCTGTGCTCTGACAGTCTTTCTTATGGAGCGCAGTTCAGCTAATAAAACTCTTTCTGCCTTTCATTGCAAGCGAGCCCGAAAGTGTTTTTATGCTTCATAACGGGTTGTAAAAGCAAAGATGCAGTTTGCTGAAAACAAGTTGTTCTTTGACAGTCTTGAATACTGAGTGCGGTTCAGTTAATAAAACTGTCTTTCTGGTGCTCATTGCAAACACGCCAGAAAGTGTTTTTCTGTGTTCCAATTGTTAGTATAAAGAAATACGCAGTCTGCTGAAAGCAAGCTGTGCTCTGACAGTCTTTCTTATGGAGCGCAGTTCAGCTAATAAAACTCTTTCTGCCTTTCATTGCAAGCGAGCCCGAAAGTGTTTTTATGCTTCATATTGGGTTGTAAAAGCAAAGATGCAGTTTGCTGAAAACAAGTTGTTCTTTGACAGTCTTGAATACTGAGTGCGGTTCAGTTAATAAAACTGTCTTTCTGGTGCTCATTGCAAGCAAGCCAGAAAGTGTTTTTCTGTGTTCCAATTGCTAGTATAAAGAAATACGCAGTCTGCTGAAAGCAAGCTGTGCTCTGACAGTCTTTCTTATGGAGTGCAGTTCAGCTAATAAAACTCTTTCTGCCTTTCATTGCAAGCGAGCCCGAAAGTGTTTTTATGCTTCATAACGGGTTGTAAAAGCAAAGATGCAGTTTGCTGAAAACAAGTTGTTCTTTGACAGTCTTGAATACTGAGTGCGGTTCAGTTAATAAAACTGTCTTTCTGGTGCTCATTGCAAACACGCCAGAAAGTGTTTTTCTGTGTTCCAATTGTTAGTATAAAGAAATACGCAGTCTGCTGAAAGCAAGCTGTGCTCTGACAGTCTTTCTTATGGAGCGCAGTTCAGCTAATAAAACTCTTTCTGCCTTTCATTGCAAGCAAGCCCGAAAGTGTTTTTATGCTTCATAATGGATTGTAAAAGCAAAGATGCAGTTTGCTGAAAACAAGTTTATCTTTGACAGTCTTGAATACTGAGTGTAGTTGAGTTAATAAAACCGTCTTTCTGGTGCTCATTGCAAGCAAGCCCGAAAGTGTTTTTCTGTGTTCCAATTGCTAGTATAAAGAAATACGCAGTCTGCTGAAAGCAAGCTGTTCTCTGACAGTCTTTCTTATGGAGTGCAGTTCAGCTAATAAAACTCTTTCTGCCTTTCATTGCAAGCGAGCCCGAAAGTGTTTTTATGCTTCATAATGGACTGTAAAAGCAAAGATGCAGTTTGCTGAAAACAAGTTGTTCTTTGACAGTCTTGAATACTGAGTGCGGTTCAGTTAATAAAACTGTCTTTCTGGTGCTCATTGCAAACAAACCAGAAAGTGTTTTTCTGTGTTCTACTTGTTAGTATAAACAAAAATGCAGTCTGCTGAAAGCAAGCTGTGCTCTGACAGTCTTTCTTATGGAGCGCAGTTCAGCTAATAAAACTCTTTCTGCCTTTCATTGCAAGCGAGCCCGAAAGTGTTTTTATGCTTCATAACGGGTTGTAAAAGCAAAGATGCAGTTTGCTGAAAACAAGTTGTTCTTTGACAGTCTTGAATACTGAGTGCGGTTCAGTTAATAAAACTGTCTTTCTGGTGCTCATTGCAAACACGCCAGAAAGTGTTTTTCTGTGTTCCAATTGTTAGTATAAAGAAATACGCAGTCTGCTGAAAGCAAGCTGTGCTCTGACAGTCTTTCTTATGGAGCGCAGTTCAGCTAATAAAACTCTTTCTGCCTTTCATTGCAAGCGAGCCCGAAAGTGTTTTTATGCTTCATATTGGGTTGTAAAAGCAAAGATGCAGTTTGCTGAAAACAAGTTGTTCTTTGACAGTCTTGAATACTGAGTGCGGTTCAGTTAATAAAACTGTCTTTCTGGTGCTCATTGCAAGCAAGCCAGAAAGTGTTTTTCTGTGTTCCAATTGCTAGTATAAAGAAATACGCAGTCTGCTGAAAGCAAGCTGTGCTCTGACAGTCTTTCTTATGGAGTGCAGTTCAGCTAATAAAACTCTTTCTGCCTTTCATTGCAAGCGAGCCCGAAAGTGTTTTTATGCTTCATAACGGGTTGTAAAAGCAAAGATGCAGTTTGCTGAAAACAAGTTGTTCTTTGACAGTCTTGAATACTGAGTGCGGTTCAGTTAATAAAACTGTCTTTCTGGTGCTCATTGCAAACACGCCAGAAAGTGTTTTTCTGTGTTCCAATTGTTAGTATAAAGAAATACGCAGTCTGCTGAAAGCAAGCTGTGCTCTGACAGTCTTTCTTATGGAGCGCAGTTCAGCTAATAAAACTCTTTCTGCCTTTCATTGCAAGCAAGCCCGAAAGTGTTTTTATGCTTCATAATGGATTGTAAAAGCAAAGATGCAGTTTGCTGAAAACAAGTTTATCTTTGACAGTCTTGAATACTGAGTGTAGTTGAGTTAATAAAACCGTCTTTCTGGTGCTCATTGCAAGCAAGCCCGAAAGTGTTTTTCTGTGTTCCAATTGCTAGTATAAAGAAATACGCAGTCTGCTGAAAGCAAGCTGTTCTCTGACAGTCTTTCTTATGGAGTGCAGTTCAGCTAATAAAACTCTTTCTGCCTTTCATTGCAAGCGAGCCCGAAAGTGTTTTTATGCTTCATAATGGACTGTAAAAGCAAAGATGCAGTTTGCTGAAAACAAGTTGTTCTTTGACAGTCTTGAATACTGAGTGCGGTTCAGTTAATAAAACTGTCTTTCTGGTGCTCATTGCAAACAAACCAGAAAGTGTTTTTCTGTGTTCTACTTGTTAGTATAAACAAAAATGCAGTCTGCTGAAAGCAAGCTGTGCTCTGACAGTCTTTCTTATGGAGCGCAGTTCAGCTAATAAAACACTTTCTGCCTTTCATTGCAAGCGAGCCCGAAAGTGTTTTTATGCTTCATAACGGGTTGTAAAAGCAAAGATGCAGTTTGCTGAAAAGAAGTTGTTCTTTGACAGTCTTGAATACTGAGTGCGGTTCAGTTAATAAAACTGTCTTTCTGGTGCTCATTGCAAGCAAGCCAGAAAGTGTTTTTCTGTGTTCCAATTGCTAGTATAAAGAAATACGCAGTCTGCTGAAAGCAAGCTGTGCTCTGACAGTCTTTCTTATGGAGTGCAGTTCAGCTAATAAAACTCTTTCTGCCTTTCATTGCAAGCGAGCCCGAAAGTGTTTTTATGCTTCATAACGGGTTGTAAAAGCAAAGATGCAGTTTGCTGAAAACAAGTTGTTCTTTGACAGTCTTGAATACTGAGTGCGGTTCAGTTAATAAAACTGTCTTTCTGGTGCTCATTGCAAACACGCCAGAAAGTGTTTTTCTGTGTTCCAATTGTTAGTATAAAGAAATACGCAGTCTGCTGAAAGCAAGCTGTGCTCTGACAGTCTTTCTTATGGAGCGCAGTTCAGCTAATAAAACTCTTTCTGCCTTTCATTGCAAGCAAGCCCGAAAGTGTTTTTATGCTTCATAATGGATTGTAAAAGCAAAGATGCAGTTTGCTGAAAACAAGTTTATCTTTGACAGTCTTGAATACTGAGTGCAGTTGAGTTAATAAAACCGTCTTTCTGGTGCTCATTGCAAGCAAGCCCGAAAGTGTTTTTCTGTGTTCCAATTGCTAGTATAAAGAAATACGCAGTCTGCTGAAAGCAAGCTGTTCTCTGACAGTCTTTCTTATGGAGTGCAGTTCAGCTAATAAAACTCTTTCTGCCTTTCATTGCAAGCGAGCCCGAAAGTGTTTTTATGCTTCATAATGGACTGTAAAAGCAAAGATGCAGTTTGCTGAAAACAAGTTGTTCTTTGACTGTCTTGAATACTGAGTGCGGTTCAGTTAATAAAACTGTCTTTCTGGTGCTCATTGCAAGCAAGCCAGAAAGTGTTTTTCTGTGTTCCAATTGCTAGTATAAAGAAATACGCAGTCTGCTGAAAGCAAGCTGTGCTCTGACAGTCTTTCTTATGGAGTGCAGTTCAGCTAATAAAACTCTTTCTGCCTTTCATTGCAAGCGAGCCCGAAAGTGTTTTTATGCTTCATATTGGGTTGTAAAAGCAAAGATGCAGTTTGCTGAAAACAAGTTGTTCTTTGACAGTCTTGAATACTGAGTGCGGTTCAGTTAATAAAACTGTCTTTCTGGTGCTCATTGCAAGCAAGCCAGAAAGTGTTTTTCTGTGTTCCAATTGCTAGTATAAAGAAATACGCAGTCTGCTGAAAGCAAGCTGTGCTCTGACAGTCTTTCTTATGGAGTGCAGTTCAGCTAATAAAACTCTTTCTGCCTTTCATTGCAAGCGAGCCCGAAAGTGTTTTTATGCTTCATAACGGGTTGTAAAAGCAAAGATGCAGTTTGCTGAAAACAAGTTGTTCTTTGACAGTCTTGAATACTGAGTGCGGTTCAGTTAATAAAACTGTCTTTCTGGTGCTCATTGCAAACACGCCAGAAAGTGTTTTTCTGTGTTCCAATTGTTAGTATAAACAAATACGCAGTCTGCTGAAAGCAAGCTGTGCTCTGACAGTCTTTCTTATGGAGCGCAGTTCAGCTAATAAAACTCTTTCTGCCTTTCATTGCAAACGAGCCCGAAAGTGTTTTTATGCTTCATATTGGGTTGTAAAAGCAAAGATGCAGTTTGCTGAAAACAAGTTGTTCTTTGACAGTCTTGAATACTGAGTGCGGTTCAGTTAATAAAACTGTCTTTCTGGTGCTCATTGCAAGCAAGCCAGAAAGTGTTTTTCTGTGTTCCAATTGCTAGTATAAAGAAATACGCAGTCTGCTGAAAGCAAGCTGTGCTCTGACAGTCTTTCTTATGGAGCGCAGTTCAGCTAATAAAACTCTTTCTGCCTTTCATTGCAAGCGAGCCCGAAAGTGTTTTTATGCTTCATAATGGATTGTAAAAGCAAAGATGCAGTTTGCTGAAAACAAGTTGTTCTTTGACAGTCTTGAATACTGAGTGCGGTTCAGTTAATAAAACTGTCTTTCTGGTGCTCATTGCAAACACGCCAGAAAGTGTTTTTCTGTGTTCCAATTGTTAGTATAAACAAATACGCAGTCTGCTGAAAGCAAGCTGTGCTCTGACAGTCTTTCTTATGGAGCGCAGTTCAGCTAATAAAACTCTTTCTGCCTTTCATTGCAAGCAAGCCCGAAAGTGTTTTTATGCTTCATAATGGACTGTAAAAGCAAAGATGCAGTTTGCTGAAAACAAGTTGTTCTTTGACAGTCTTGAATACTGAGTGCGGTTCAGTTAATAAAACTGTCTTTCTGCCTTTCATTGCAAGCGAGCCCGAAAGTGTTTTTATGCTTCATATTGGGTTGTAAAAGCAAAGATGCAGTTTGCTGAAAACAAGTTGTTCTTTGACAGTCTTGAATACTGAGTGCGGTTCAGTTAATAAAACTGTCTTTCTGGTGCTCATTGCAAGCAAGCCAGAAAGTGTTTTTCTGGGTTCCAATTGCTAGTATAAAGAAATACGCAGTCTGCTGAAAGCAAGCTGTGCTCTGACAGTCTTTCTTATGGAGTGCAGTTCAGCTAATAAAACTGTCTTTCTGCCTTTCATTGCAAGCGAGCCCGAAAGTGTTTTTATGCTTCATATTGGGTTGTAAAAGCAAAGATGCAGTTTGCTGAAAACAAGTTGTTCTTTGACAGTCTTGAATACTGAGTGCAGTTGAGTTAATAAAACCGTCTTTCTGGTGCTCATTGCAAGCAAGCCCGAAAGTGTTTTTCTGTGTTCCAATTGCTAGTATAAAGAAATACGCAGTCTGCTGAAAGCAAGCGGTGCTCTGACAGTCTTTCTTATGGAGCGCAGTTCAGCTAATAAAACTCTTTCTGCCTTTCATTGCAAGCGAGCCCGAAAGTGTTTTTATGCTTCATATTGGGTTGTAAAAGCAAAGATGCAGTTTGCTGAAAACAAGTTGTTCTTTGACAGTCTTGAATACTGAGTGCGGTTCAGTTAATAAAACTGTCTTTCTGGTGCTCATTGCAAGCAAGCCAGAAAGTGTTTTTCTGTGTTCCAATTGTTAGTATAAACAAATACACAGTCTGCTGAAAGCAAGCTGTGCTCTGACAGTCTTTCTTATGGAGCGCAGTTCAGCTAATAAAACTCTTTCTGCCTTTCATTGCAAGCAAGCCCGAAAGTGTTTTTATGCTTCATAATGGACTGTAAAAGCAAAGATGCAGTTTGCTGAAAACAAGTTGTTCTTTGACAGTCTTGAATACTGAGTGCGGTTCAGTTAATAAAACTGTCTTTCTGGTGCTCATTGCAAACAAACCAGAAAGTGTTTTTCTGTGTTCTACTTGTTAGTATAAACAAAAATGCAGTCTGCTGAAAGCAAGCTGTGCTCTGACAGTCTTTCTTATGGAGCGCAGTTCAGCTAATAAAACTCTTTCTGCCTTTCATTGCAAGCGAGCCCGAAAGTGTTTTTATGCTTCATAACGGGTTGTAAAAGCAAAGATGCAGTTTGCTGAAAGCAAGTTGTTCTTTGACAGTCTTGAATACTGAGTGCGGTTCAGTTAATAAAACTGTCTTTCTGCCTTTCATTGCAAGCGAGCCCGAAAGTGTTTTTATGCTTCATATTGGGTTGTAAAAGCAAAGATGCAGTTTGCTGAAAACAAGTTGTTCTTTGACAGTCTTGAATACTGAGTGCGGTTCAGTTAATAAAACTGTCTTTCTGGTGCTCATTGCAAGCAAGCCAGAAAGTGTTTTTCTGGGTTCCAATTGCTAGTATAACGAAATACGCAGTCTGCTGAAAGCAAGCTGTGCTCTGACAGTCTTTCTTATGGAGTGCAGTTCAGCTAATAAAACTGTCTTTCTGCCTTTCATTGCAAGCGAGCCCGAAAGTGTTTTTATGCTTCATATTGGGTTGTTAAAGCAAAGATACAGTTTGCTGAAAACAAGTTGTTCTTTGACAGTCTTGAATACTGAGTGCGGTTCAGTTAATAAAACTGTCTTTCTGGTGCTCATTGCAAGCAAGCCAGAAAGTGTTTTTCTGGGTTCCAATTGCTAGTATAACGAAATACGCAGTCTGCTGAAAGCAAGCTGTGCTCTGACAGTCTTTCTTATGGAGTGCAGTTCAGCTAATAAAACTGTCTTTCTGCCTTTCATTGCAAGCGAGCCCGAAAGTGTTTTTATGCTTCATATTGGGTTGTAAAAGCAAAGATGCAGTTTGCTGAAAACAAGTTGTTCTTTGACAGTCTTGAATACTGAGTGCGGTTCAGTTAATAAAACTGTCTTTCTGGTGCTCATTGCAAACAAACCAGAAAGTGTTTTTCTGTGTTCTACTTGTTAGTATAAACAAAAATGCAGTCTGCTGAAAGCAAGCTGTGCTCTGACAGTCTTTCTTATGGAGCGCAGTTCAGCTAATAAAACTCTTTCTGCCTTTCATTGCAAGCGAGCCCGAAAGTGTTTTTATGCTTCATAACGGGTTGTAAAAGCAAAGATGCAGTTTGCTGAAAACAAGTTGTTCTTTGACAGTCTTGAATACTGAGTGCGGTTCAGTTAATAAAACTGTCTTTCTGGTGCTCATTGCAAACAAACCAGAAAGTGTTTTTCTGTGTTCTACTTGTTAGTATAAACAAATATGCAGTCTGCTGAAAGCAAGCTGTGCTCTGACAGTCTTTCTTATGGAGCGCAGTTCAGCTAATAAAACTCTTTCTGCCTTTCATTGCAAGCGAGCCCGAAAGTGTTTTTATGCTTCATAATGGATTGTAAAAGCAAAGATGCAGTTTGCTGAAAACAAGTTGTTCTTTGACAGTCTTGAATACTGAGTGCGGTTCAGTTAATAAAACTGTCTTTCTGGTGCTCATTGCAAACACGCCAGAAAGTGTTTTTCTGTGTTCCAATTGTTAGTATAAACAAATACGCAGTCTGCTGAAAGCAAGCTGTGCTCTGACAGTCTTTCTTATGGAGCGCAGTTCAGCTAATAAAACTCTTTCTGCCTTTCATTGCAAACGAGCCCGAAAGTGTTTTTATGCTTCATATTGGGTTGTAAAAGCAAAGATGCAGTTTGCTGAAAACAAGTTGTTCTTTGACAGTCTTGAATACTGAGTGCGGTTCAGTTAATAAAACTGTCTTTCTGGTGCTCATTGCAAGCAAGCCAGAAAGTGTTTTTCTGTGTTCCAATTGCTAGTATAAAGAAATACGCAGTCTGCTGAAAGCAAGCTGTGCTCTGACAGTTTTTCTTATGGAGCGCAGTTCAGCTAATAAAACTCTTTCTGCCTTTCATTGCAAGCGAGCCCGAAAGTGTTTTTATGCTTCATAACGGGTTGTAAAAGCAAAGATGCAGTTTGCTGAAAACAAGTTGTTTTTTGACAGTCTTGAATACTGAGTTCGGTTCAGTTAATAAAACTGTCTTTCTGGTGCTCATTGCAAACAAACCAGAAAGTGTTTTTCTGTGTTCTACTTGTTAGTATAAACAAAAATGCAGTCTGCTGAAAGCAAGCTGTGCTCTGACAGTCTTTCTTATGGAGTGCAGTTCAGCTAATAAAACTCTTTCTGCCTTTCATTGCAAGCGAGCCCGAAAGTGTTTTTATGCTTCATAACGGGTTGTAAAAGCAAAGATGCAGTTTGCTGAAAACAAGTTGTTCTTTGACAGTCTTGAATACTGAGTGCGGTTCAGTTAATAAAACTGTCTTTCTGGTGCTCATTGCAAACACGCCAGAAAGTGTTTTTCTGTGTTCCAATTGTTAGTATAAAGAAATACGCAGTCTGCTGAAAGCAAGCTGTGCTCTGACAGTCTTTCTTATGGAGCGCAGTTCAGCTAATAAAACTCTTTCTGCCTTTCATTGCAAGCAAGCCCGAAAGTGTTTTTATGCTTCATAATGGATTGTAAAAGCAAAGATGCAGTTTGCTGAAAACAAGTTTATCTTTGACAGTCTTGAATACTGAGTGTAGTTGAGTTAATAAAACCGTCTTTCTGGTGCTCATTGCAAGCAAGCCCGAAAGTGTTTTTCTGTGTTCCAATTGCTAGTATAAAGAAATACGCAGTCTGCTGAAAGCAAGCTGTTCTCTGACAGTCTTTCTTATGGAGTGCAGTTCAGCTAATAAAACTCTTTCTGCCTTTCATTGCAAGCGAGCCCGAAAGTGTTTTTATGCTTCATAATGGACTGTAAAAGCAAAGATGCAGTTTGCTGAAAACAAGTTGTTCTTTGACAGTCTTGAATACTGAGTGCGGTTCAGTTAATAAAACTGTCTTTCTGGTGCTCATTGCAAACAAACCAGAAAGTGTTTTTCTGTGTTCTACTTGTTAGTATAAACAAAAATGCAGTCTGCTGAAAGCAAGCTGTGCTCTGACAGTCTTTCTTATGGAGCGCAGTTCAGCTAATAAAACTCTTTCTGCCTTTCATTGCAAGCGAGCCCGAAAGTGTTTTTATGCTTCATAATGGATTGTAAAAGCAAAGATGCAGTTTGCTGAAAACAAGTTGTTCTTTGACAGTCTTGAATACTGAGTGCGGTTCAGTTAATAAAACTGTCTTTCTGGTGCTCATTGCAAACACGCCAGAAAGTGTTTTTCTGTGTTCCAATTGTTAGTATAAACAAATACGCAGTCTGCTGAAAGCAAGCTGTGCTCTGACAGTCTTTCTTATGGAGCGCAGTTCAGCTAATAAAACTCTTTCTGCCTTTCATTGCAAACGAGCCCGAAAGTGTTTTTATGCTTCATATTGGGTTGTAAAAGCAAAGATGCAGTTTGCTGAAAACAAGTTGTTCTTTGACAGTCTTGAATACTGAGTGCGGTTCAGTTAATAAAACTGTCTTTCTGGTGCTCATTGCAAGCAAGCCAGAAAGTGTTTTTCTGTGTTCCAATTGCTAGTATAAAGAAATACGCAGTCTGCTGAAAGCAAGCTGTGCTCTGACAGTTTTTCTTATGGAGCGCAGTTCAGCTAATAAAACTCTTTCTGCCTTTCATTGCAAGCGAGCCCGAAAGTGTTTTTATGCTTCATAACGGGTTGTAAAAGCAAAGATGCAGTTTGCTGAAAACAAGTTGTTTTTTGACAGTCTTGAATACTGAGTTCGGTTCAGTTAATAAAACTGTCTTTCTGGTGCTCATTGCAAACAAACCAGAAAGTGTTTTTCTGTGTTCTACTTGTTAGTATAAACAAAAATGCAGTCTGCTGAAAGCAAGCTGTGCTCTGACAGTCTTTCTTATGGAGTGCAGTTCAGCTAATAAAACTCTTTCTGCCTTTCATTGCAAGCGAGCCCGAAAGTGTTTTTATGCTTCATAACGGGTTGTAAAAGCAAAGATGCAGTTTGCTGAAAACAAGTTGTTCTTTGACAGTCTTGAATACTGAGTGCGGTTCAGTTAATAAAACTGTCTTTCTGGTGCTCATTGCAAACACGCCAGAAAGTGTTTTTCTGTGTTCCAATTGTTAGTATAAAGAAATACGCAGTCTGCTGAAAGCAAGCTGTGCTCTGACAGTCTTTCTTATGGAGCGCAGTTCAGCTAATAAAACTCTTTCTGCCTTTCATTGCAAGCAAGCCCGAAAGTGTTTTTATGCTTCATAATGGATTGTAAAAGCAAAGATGCAGTTTGCTGAAAACAAGTTTATCTTTGACAGTCTTGAATACTGAGTGTAGTTGAGTTAATAAAACCGTCTTTCTGGTGCTCATTGCAAGCAAGCCCGAAAGTGTTTTTCTGTGTTCCAATTGCTAGTATAAAGAAATACGCAGTCTGCTGAAAGCAAGCTGTTCTCTGACAGTCTTTCTTATGGAGTGCAGTTCAGCTAATAAAACTCTTTCTGCCTTTCATTGCAAGCGAGCCCGAAAGTGTTTTTATGCTTCATAATGGACTGTAAAAGCAAAGATGCAGTTTGCTGAAAACAAGTTGTTCTTTGACAGTCTTGAATACTGAGTGCGGTTCAGTTAATAAAACTGTCTTTCTGGTGCTCATTGCAAACAAACCAGAAAGTGTTTTTCTGTGTTCTACTTGTTAGTATAAACAAAAATGCAGTCTGCTGAAAGCAAGCTGTGCTCTGACAGTCTTTCTTATGGAGCGCAGTTCAGCTAATAAAACTCTTTCTGCCTTTCATTGCAAGCGAGCCCGAAAGTGTTTTTATGCTTCATAACGGGTTGTAAAAGCAAAGATGCAGTTTGCTGAAAACAAGTTGTTCTTTGACAGTCTTGAATACTGAGTGCGGTTCAGTTAATAAAACTGTCTTTCTGGTGCTCATTGCAAACACGCCAGAAAGTGTTTTTCTGTGTTCCAATTGTTAGTATAAACAAATACGCAGTCTGCTGAAAGCAAGCTGTGCTCTGACAGTCTTTCTTATGGAGCGCAGTTCAGCTAATAAAACTCTTTCTGCCTTTCATTGCAAGCGAGCCCGAAAGTGTTTTTATGCTTCATATTGGGTTGTAAAAGCAAAGATGCAGTTTGCTGAAAACAAGTTGTTCTTTGACAGTCTTGAATACTGAGTGCGGTTCAGTTAATAAAACTGTCTTTCTGGTGCTCATTGCAAGCAAGCCAGAAAGTGTTTTTCTGTGTTCCAATTGCTAGTATAAAGAAATACGCAGTCTGCTGAAAGCAAGCTGTGCTCTGACAGTCTTTCTTATGGAGTGCAGTTCAGCTAATAAAACTCTTTCTGCCTTTCATTGCAAGCGAGCCCGAAAGTGTTTTTATGCTTCATAACGGGTTGTAAAAGCAAAGATGCAGTTTGCTGAAAACAAGTTGTTCTTTGACAGTCTTGAATACTGAGTGCGGTTCAGTTAATAAAACTGTCTTTCTGGTGCTCATTGCAAACACGCCAGAAAGTGTTTTTCTGTGTTCCAATTGTTAGTATAAAGAAATACGCAGTCTGCTGAAAGCAAGCTGTGCTCTGACAGTCTTTCTTATGGAGCGCAGTTCAGCTAATAAAACTCTTTCTGCCTTTCATTGCAAGCAAGCCCGAAAGTGTTTTTATGCTTCATAATGGATTGTAAAAGCAAAGATGCAGTTTGCTGAAAACAAGTTTATCTTTGACAGTCTTGAATACTGAGTGTAGTTGAGTTAATAAAACCGTCTTTCTGGTGCTCATTGCAAGCAAGCCCGAAAGTGTTTTTCTGTGTTCCAATTGCTAGTATAAAGAAATACGCAGTCTGCTGAAAGCAAGCTGTTCTCTGACAGTCTTTCTTATGGAGTGCAGTTCAGCTAATAAAACTCTTTCTGCCTTTCATTGCAAGCGAGCCCGAAAGTGTTTTTATGCTTCATAATGGACTGTAAAAGCAAAGATGCAGTTTGCTGAAAACAAGTTGTTCTTTGACAGTCTTGAATACTGAGTGCGGTTCAGTTAATAAAACTGTCTTTCTGGTGCTCATTGCAAACAAACCAGAAAGTGTTTTTCTGTGTTCTACTTGTTAGTATAAACAAAAATGCAGTCTGCTGAAAGCAAGCTGTGCTCTGACAGTCTTTCTTATGGAGCGCAGTTCAGCTAATAAAACTCTTTCTGCCTTTCATTGCAAGCGAGCCCGAAAGTGTTTTTATGCTTCATAACGGGTTGTAAAAGCAAAGATGCAGTTTGCTGAAAACAAGTTGTTCTTTGACAGTCTTGAATACTGAGTGCGGTTCAGTTAATAAAACTGTCTTTCTGGTGCTCATTGCAAGCAAGCCAGAAAGTGTTTTTCTGTGTTCCAATTGCTAGTATAAAGAAATACGCAGTCTGCTGAAAGCAAGCTGTGCTCTGACAGTCTTTCTTATGGAGTGCAGTTCAGCTAATAAAACTCTTTCTGCCTTTCATTGCAAGCGAGCCCGAAAGTGTTTTTATGCTTCATAACGGGTTGTAAAAGCAAAGATGCAGTTTGCTGAAAACAAGTTGTTCTTTGACAGTCTTGAATACTGAGTGCGGTTCAGTTAATAAAACTGTCTTTCTGGTGCTCATTGCAAACACGCCAGAAAGTGTTTTTCTGTGTTCCAATTGTTAGTATAAAGAAATACGCAGTCTGCTGAAAGCAAGCTGTGCTCTGACAGTCTTTCTTATGGAGCGCAGTTCAGCTAATAAAACTCTTTCTGCCTTTCATTGCAAGCAAGCCCGAAAGTGTTTTTATGCTTCATAATGGATTGTAAAAGCAAAGATGCAGTTTGCTGAAAACAAGTTTATCTTTGACAGTCTTGAATACTGAGTGCAGTTGAGTTAATAAAACCGTCTTTCTGGTGCTCATTGCAAGCAAGCCCGAAAGTGTTTTTCTGTGTTCCAATTGCTAGTATAAAGAAATACGCAGTCTGCTGAAAGCAAGCTGTTCTCTGACAGTCTTTCTTATGGAGTGCAGTTCAGCTAATAAAACTCTTTCTGCCTTTCATTGCAAGCGAGCCCGAAAGTGTTTTTATGCTTCATAATGGACTGTAAAAGCAAAGATGCAGTTTGCTGAAAACAAGTTGTTCTTTGACTGTCTTGAATACTGAGTGCGGTTCAGTTAATAAAACTGTCTTTCTGGTGCTCATTGCAAGCAAGCCAGAAAGTGTTTTTCTGTGTTCCAATTGCTAGTATAAAGAAATACGCAGTCTGCTGAAAGCAAGCTGTGCTCTGACAGTCTTTCTTATGGAGTGCAGTTCAGCTAATAAAACTCTTTCTGCCTTTCATTGCAAGCGAGCCCGAAAGTGTTTTTATGCTTCATAATGGACTGTAAAAGCAAAGATGCAGTTTGCTGAAAACAAGTTGTTCTTTGACTGTCTTGAATACTGAGTGCGGTTCAGTTAATAAAACTGTCTTTCTGGTGCTCATTGCAAGCAAGCCAGAAAGTGTTTTTCTGTGTTCCAATTGCTAGTATAAAGAAATACGCAGTCTGCTGAAAGCAAGCTGTGCTCTGACAGTCTTTCTTATGGAGTGCAGTTCAGCTAATAAAACTCTTTCTGCCTTTCATTGCAAGCGAGCCCGAAAGTGTTTTTATGCTTCATAACGGGTTGTAAAAGCAAAGATGCAGTTTGCTGAAAACAAGTTGTTCTTTGACAGTCTTGAATACTGAGTGCGGTTCAGTTAATAAAACTGTCTTTCTGGTGCTCATTGCAAACACGCCAGAAAGTGTTTTTCTGTGTTCCAATTGTTAGTATAAACAAATACGCAGTCTGCTGAAAGCAAGCTGTGCTCTGACAGTCTTTCTTATGGAGTGCAGTTCAGCTAATAAAACTGTCTTTCTGCCTTTCATTGCAAGCGAGCCCGAAAGTGTTTTTATGCTTCATATTGGGTTGTAAAAGCAAAGATGCAGTTTGCTGAAAACAAGTTGTTCTTTGACAGTCTTGAATACTGAGTGCAGTTGAGTTAATAAAACCGTCTTTCTGGTGCTCATTGCAAGCAAGCCCGAAAGTGTTTTTCTGTGTTCCAATTGCTAGTATAAAGAAATACACAGTCTGCTGAAAGCAAGCTGTGCTCTGACAGTCTTTCTTATGGAGCGCAGTTCAGCTAATAAAACTCTTTCTGCCTTTCATTGCAAGCGAGCCCGAAAGTGTTTTTATGCTTCATATTGGGTTGTAAAAGCAAAGATGCAGTTTGCTGAAAACAAGTTGTTCTTTGACAGTCTTGAATACTGAGTGCGGTTCAGTTAATAAAACTGTCTTTCTGGTGCTCATTGCAAGCAAGCCAGAAAGTGTTTTTCTGTATTCCAATTGCTAGTATAAAGAAATACGCAGTCTGCTGAAAGCAAGCTGTGCTCTGACAGTTTTTCTTATGGAGCGCAGTTCAGCTAATAAAAATCTTTCTGCCTTTCATTGCAAGCGAGCCCGAAAGTGTTTTTATGCTTCATAACGGGTTGTAAAAGCAAAGATGCAGTTTGCTGAAAACAAGTTGTTCTTTGACAGTCTTGAATACTGAGTGCGGTTCAGTTAATAAAACTGTCTTTCTGGTGCTCATTGCAAACAAACCAGAAAGTGTTTTTCTGTGTTCTACTTGTTAGTATAAACAAAAATGCAGTCTGCTGAAAGCAAGCTGTGCTCTGACAGTCTTTCTTATGGAGCGCAGTTCAGCTAATAAAACTCTTTCTGCCTTTCATTGCAAGCGAGCCCGAAAGTGTTTTTATGCTTCATAACGGGTTGTAAAAGCAAAGATGCAGTTTGCTGAAAACAAGTTGTTCTTTGACAGTCTTGAATACTGAGTGCGGTTCAGTTAATAAAACTGTCTTTCTGGTGCTCATTGCAAGCAAGCCAGAAAGTGTTTTTCTGTGTTCCAATTGCTAGTATAAAGAAATACGCAGTCTGCTGAAAGCAAGCTGTGCTCTGACAGTCTTTCTTATGGAGTGCAGTTCAGCTAATAAAACTCTTTCTGCCTTTCATTGCAAGCGAGCCCGAAAGTGTTTTTATGCTTCATAACGGGTTGTAAAAGCAAAGATGCAGTTTGCTGAAAACAAGTTGTTCTTTGACAGTCTTGAATACTGAGTGCGGTTCAGTTAATAAAACTGTCTTTCTGGTGCTCATTGCAAACACGCCAGAAAGTGTTTTTCTGTGTTCCAATTGTTAGTATAAAGAAATACGCAGTCTGCTGAAAGCAAGCTGTGCTCTGACAGTCTTTCTTATGGAGCGCAGTTCAGCTAATAAAACTCTTTCTGCCTTTCATTGCAAGCAAGCCCGAAAGTGTTTTTATGCTTCATAATGGATTGTAAAAGCAAAGATGCAGTTTGCTGAAAACAAGTTTATCTTTGACAGTCTTGAATACTGAGTGCAGTTGAGTTAATAAAACCGTCTTTCTGGTGCTCATTGCAAGCAAGCCCGAAAGTGTTTTTCTGTGTTCCAATTGCTAGTATAAAGAAATACGCAGTCTGCTGAAAGCAAGCTGTTCTCTGACAGTCTTTCTTATGGAGTACAGTTCAGCTAATAAAACTCTTTCTGCCTTTCATTGCAAGCGAGCCCGAAAGTGTTTTTATGCTTCATAATGGACTGTAAAAGCAAAGATGCAGTTTGCTGAAAACAAGTTGTTCTTTGACAGTCTTGAATACTGAGTGCGGTTCAGTTAATAAAACTGTCTTTCTGGTGCTCATTGCAAACAAACCAGAAAGTGTTTTTCTGTGTTCTACTTGTTAGTATAAACAAAAATGCAGTCTGCTGAAAGCAAGCTGTGCTCTGACAGTCTTTCTTATGGAGCGCAGTTCAGCTAATAAAACTCTTTCTGCCTTTCATTGCAAGCGAGCCCGAAAGTGTTTTTATGCTTCATAACGGGTTGTAAAAGCAAAGATGCAGTTTGCTGAAAACAAGTTGTTCTTTGACAGTCTTGAATACTGAGTGCGGTTCAGTTAATAAAACTGTCTTTCTGCCTTTCATTGCAAGCGAGCCCGAAAGTGTTTTTATGCTTCATATTGGGTTGTAAAAGCAAAGATGCAGTTTGCTGAAAACAAGTTGTTCTTTGACAGTCTTGAATACTGAGTGCGGTTCAGTTAATAAAACTGTCTTTCTGGTGCTCATTGCAAGCAAGCCAGAAAGTGTTTTTCTGTGTTCCAATTGCTAGTATAAAGAAATACGCAGTCTGCTGAAAGCAAGCTGTGCTCTGACAGTCTTTCTTATGGAGTGCAGTTCAGCTAATAAAACTCTTTCTGCCTTTCATTGCAAGCGAGCCCGAAAGTGTTTTTATGCTTCATAACGGGTTGTAAAAGCAAAGATGCAGTTTGCTGAAAACAAGTTGTTCTTTGACAGTCTTGAATACTGAGTGCGGTTCAGTTAATAAAACTGTCTTTCTGGTGCTCATTGCAAACACGCCAGAAAGTGTTTTTCTGTGTTCCAATTGTTAGTATAAACAAATACGCAGTCTGCTGAAAGCAAGCTGTGCTCTGACAGTCTTTCTTATGGAGTGCAGTTCAGCTAATAAAACTGTCTTTCTGCCTTTCATTGCAAGCGAGCCCGAAAGTGTTTTTATGCTTCATATTGGGTTGTAAAAGCAAAGATGCAGTTTGCTGAAAACAAGTTGTTCTTTGACAGTCTTGAATACTGAGTGCAGTTGAGTTAATAAAACCGTCTTTCTGGTGCTCATTGCAAGCAAGCCCGAAAGTGTTTTTCTGTGTTCCAATTGCTAGTATAAAGAAATACACAGTCTGCTGAAAGCAAGCTGTGCTCTGACAGTCTTTCTTATGGAGCGCAGTTCAGCTAATAAAACTCTTTCTGCCTTTCATTGCAAGCGAGCCCGAAAGTGTTTTTATGCTTCATAACGGGTTGTAAAAGCAAAGATGCAGTTTGCTGAAAACAAGTTGTTCTTTGACAGTCTTGAATACTGAGTGCGGTTCAGTTAATAAAACTGTCTTTCTGGTGCTCATTGCAAACACGCCAGAAAGTGTTTTTCTGTGTTCCAATTGTTAGTATAAAGAAATACGCAGTCTGCTGAAAGCAAGCTGTGCTCTGACAGTCTTTCTTATGGAGCGCAGTTCAGCTAATAAAACTCTTTCTGCCTTTCATTGCAAGCAAGCCCGAAAGTGTTTTTATGCTTCATAATGGATTGTAAAAGCAAAGATGCAGTTTGCTGAAAACAAGTTTATCTTTGACAGTCTTGAATACTGAGTGCAGTTGAGTTAATAAAACCGTCTTTCTGGTGCTCATTGCAAGCAAGCCCGAAAGTGTTTTTCTGTGTTCCAATTGCTAGTATAAAGAAATACGCAGTCTGCTGAAAGCAAGCTGTTCTCTGACAGTCTTTCTTATGGAGTACAGTTCAGCTAATAAAACTCTTTCTGCCTTTCATTGCAAGCGAGCCCGAAAGTGTTTTTATGCTTCATAATGGACTGTAAAAGCAAAGATGCAGTTTGCTGAAAACAAGTTGTTCTTTGACAGTCTTGAATACTGAGTGCGGTTCAGTTAATAAAACTGTCTTTCTGGTGCTCATTGCAAACAAACCAGAAAGTGTTTTTCTGTGTTCTACTTGTTAGTATAAACAAAAATGCAGTCTGCTGAAAGCAAGCTGTGCTCTGACAGTCTTTCTTATGGAGCGCAGTTCAGCTAATAAAACTCTTTCTGCCTTTCATTGCAAGCGAGCCCGAAAGTGTTTTTATGCTTCATAACGGGTTGTAAAAGCAAAGATGCAGTTTGCTGAAAACAAGTTGTTCTTTGACAGTCTTGAATACTGAGTGCGGTTCAGTTAATAAAACTGTCTTTCTGCCTTTCATTGCAAGCGAGCCCGAAAGTGTTTTTATGCTTCATATTGGGTTGTAAAAGCAAAGATGCAGTTTGCTGAAAACAAGTTGTTCTTTGACAGTCTTGAATACTGAGTGCGGTTCAGTTAATAAAACTGTCTTTCTGGTGCTCATTGCAAGCAAGCCAGAAAGGGTTTTTCTGTGTTCCAATTGCTAGTATAAAGAAATACGCAGTCTGCTGAAAGCAAGCTGTGCTCTGACAGTCTTTCTTATGGAGTGCAGTTCAGCTAATAAAACTCTTTCTGCCTTTCATTGCAAGCGAGCCCGAAAGTGTTTTTATGCTTCATAACGGGTTGTAAAAGCAAAGATGCAGTTTGCTGAAAACAAGTTGTTCTTTGACAGTCTTGAATACTGAGTGCGGTTCAGTTAATAAAACTGTCTTTCTGGTGCTCATTGCAAACACGCCAGAAAGTGTTTTTCTGTGTTCCAATTGTTAGTATAAACAAATACGCAGTCTGCTGAAAGCAAGCTGTGCTCTGACAGTCTTTCTTATGGAGTGCAGTTCAGCTAATAAAACTGTCTTTCTGCCTTTCATTGCAAGCGAGCCCGAAAGTGTTTTTATGCTTCATATTGGGTTGTAAAAGCAAAGATGCAGTTTGCTGAAAACAAGTTGTTCTTTGACAGTCTTGAATACTGAGTGCGGTTCAGTTAATAAAACTGTCTTTCTGGTGCTCATTGCAAACAAACCAGAAAGTGTTTTTCTGTGTTCTACTTGTTAGTATAAACAAAAATGCAGTCTGCTGAAAGCAAGCTGTGCTCTGACAGTCTTTCTTATGGAGCGCAGTTCAGCTAATAAAACTCTTTCTGCCTTTCATTGCAAGCGAGCCCGAAAGTGTTTTTATGCTTCATAACGGGTTGTAAAAGCAAAGATGCAGTTTGCTGAAAACAAGTTGTTCTTTGACAGTCTTGAATACTGAGTGCGGTTCAGTTAATAAAACTGTCTTTCTGCCTTTCATTGCAAGCGAGCCCGAAAGTGTTTTTATGCTTCATATTGGGTTGTAAAAGCAAAGATGCAGTTTGCTGAAAACAAGTTGTTCTTTGACAGTCTTGAATACTGAGTGCGGTTCAGTTAATAAAACTGTCTTTCTGGTGCTCATTGCAAGCAAGCCAGAAAGTGTTTTTCTGTGTTCCAATTGCTAGTATAAAGAAATACGCAGTCTGCTGAAAGCAAGCTGTGCTCTGACAGTCTTTTTTATGGAGTGCAGTTCAGCTAATAAAACTCTTTCTGCCTTTCATTGCAAGCGAGCCCGAAAGTATTTTTATGCTTCATAACGGGTTGTAAAAGCAAAGATGCAGTTTGCTGAAAACAAGTTGTTCTTTGACAGTCTTGAATACTGAGTGCGGTTCAGTTAATAAAACTGTCTTTCTGGTGCTCATTGCAAACACGCCAGAAAGTGTTTTTCTGTGTTCCAATTGTTAGTATAAACAAATACGCAGTCTGCTGAAAGCAAGCTGTGCTCTGACAGTCTTTCTTATGGAGCGCAGTTCAGCTAATAAAACTCTTTCTGCCTTTCATTGCAAGCAAGCCCGAAAGTGTTTTTATGCTTCATAATGGATTGTAAAAGCAAAGATGCAGTTTGCTGAAAACAAGTTTATCTTTGACAGTCTTGAATACTGAGTGCAGTTGAGTTAATAAAACCGTCTTTCTGGTGCTCATTGCAAGCAAGCCCGAAAGTGTTTTTCTGTGTTCCAATTGCTAGTATAAAGAAATACGCAGTCTGCTGAAAGCAAGCTGTTCTCTGACAGTCTTTCTTATGGAGTGCAGTTCAGCTAATAAAACTCTTTCTGCCTTTCATTGCAAGCGAGCCCGAAAGTGTTTTTATGCTTCATAATGGACTGTAAAAGCAAAGATGCAGTTTGCTGAAAACAAGTTGTTCTTTGACAGTCTTGAATACTGAGTGCGGTTCAGTTAATAAAACTGTCTTTCTGGTGCTCATTGCAAACAAACCAGAAAGTGTTTTTCTGTGTTCTGCTTGTTAGTATAAACAAAAATGCAGTCTGCTGAAAGCAAGCTGTGCTCTGACAGTCTTTCTTATGGAGCGCAGTTCAGCTAATAAAACTCTTTCTGCCTTTCATTGCAAGCGAGCCCGAAAGTGTTTTTATGCTTCATAACGGGTTGTAAAAGCAAAGATGCAGTTTGCTGAAAACATGTTGTTCTTTGACAGTCTTGAATACTGAGTGCGGTTCAGTTAATAAAACTGTCTTTCTGCCTTTCATTGCAAGCGAGCCCGAAAGTGTTTTTATGCTTCATATTGGGTTGTAAAAGCAAAGATGCAGTTTGCTGAAAACAAGTTGTTCTTTGACAGTCTTGAATACTGAGTGCGGTTCAGTTAATAAAACTGTCTTTCTGGTGCTCATTGCAAGCAAGCCAGAAAGTGTTTTTCTGTGTTCCAATTGCTAGTATAAAGAAATACGCAGTCTGCTGAAAGCAAGCTGTGCTCTGACAGTCTTTCTTATGGAGTGCAGTTCAGCTAATAAAACTCTTTCTGCCTTTCATTGCAAGCGAGCCCGAAAGTGTTTTTATGCTTCATAACGGGTTGTAAAAGCAAAGATGCAGTTTGCTGAAAACAAGTTGTTCTTTGACAGTCTTGAATACTGAGTGCGGTTCAGTTAATAAAACTGTCTTTCTGGTGCTCATTGCAAACACGCCAGAAAGTGTTTTTCTGTGTTCCAATTGTTAGTATAAAGAAATACGCAGTCTGCTGAAAGCAAGCTGTGCTCTGACAGTCTTTCTTATGGAGCGCAGTTCAGCTAATAAAACTCTTTCTGCCTTTCATTGCAAGCGAGCCCGAAAGTGTTTTTATGCTTCATAATGGACTGTAAAAGCAAAGATGCAGTTTGCTGAAAACAAGTTGTTCTTTGACAGTCTTGAATACTGAGTGCGGTTCAGTTAATAAAACTGTCTTTCTGGTGCTCATTGCAAACAAACCAGAAAGTGTTTTTCTGTGTTCTGCTTGTTAGTATAAACAAAAATGCAGTCTGCTGAAAGCAAGCTGTGCTCTGACAGTCTTTCTTATGGAGCGCAGTTCAGCTAATAAAACTCTTTCTGCCTTTCATTGCAAGTGAGCCAGAAAGTGTTTTTATGCTTCATAACGGGTTGTAAAAGCAAAGATGCAGTTTGCTGAAAACATGTTGTTCTTTGACAGTCTTGAATACTGAGTGCGGTTCAGTTAATAAAACTGTCTTTCTGCCTTTCATTGCAAGCGAGCCCGAAAGTGTTTTTATGCTTCATATTGGGTTGTAAAAGCAAAGATGCAGTTTGCTGAAAACAAGTTGTTCTTTGACAGTCTTGAATACTGAGTGCGGTTCAGTTAATAAAACTGTCTTTCTGGTGCTCATTGCAAGCAAGCCAGAAAGTGTTTTTCTGTGTTCCAATTGCTAGTATAAAGAAATACGCAGTCTGCTGACAGCAAGCTGTGCTCTGACAGTCTTTCTTATGGAGTGCAGTTCAGCTAATAAAACTCTTTCTGCCTTTCATTGCAAGCGAGCCCGAAAGTGTTTTTATGCTTCATAACGGGTTGTAAAAGCAAAGATGCAGTTTGCTGAAAACAAGTTGTTCTTTGACAGTCTTGAATACTGAGTGCGGTTCAGTTAATAAAACTGTCTTTCTGGTGCTCATTGCAAACACGCCAGAAAGTGTTTTTCTGTGTTCCAATTGTTAGTATAAAGAAATACGCAGTCTGCTGAAAGCAAGCTGTGCTCTGACAGTCTTTCTTATGGAGCGCAGTTCAGCTAATAAAACTCTTTCTGCCTTTCATTGCAAGCGAGCCCGAAAGTGTTTTTATGCTTCATAATGGATTGTAAAAGCAAAGATGCAGTTTGCTGAAAACAAGTTGTTCTTTGACAGTCTTGAATACTGAGTGCGGTTCAGTTAATAAAACTGTCTTTCTGGTGCTCATTGCAAACACGCCAGAAAGTGTTTTTCTGTGTTCCAATTGTTAGTATAAACAAATACGCAGTCTGCTGAAAGCAAGCTGTGCTCTGACAGTCTTTCTTATGGAGCGCAGTTCAGCTAATAAAACTCTTTCTGCCTTTCATTGCAAGCAAGCCCGAAAGTGTTTTTATGCTTCATAATGGACTGTAAAAGCAAAGATGCAGTTTGCTGAAAACAAGTTGTTCTTTGACAGTCTTGAATACTGAGTGCGGTTCAGTTAATAAAACTGTCTTTCTGGTGCTCATTGCAAACAAACCAGAAAGTGTTTTTCTGTGTTCTACTTGTTAGTATAAACAAAAATGCAGTCTGCTGAAAGCAAGCTGTGCTCTGACAGTCTTTCTTATGGAGTGCAGTTCAGCTAATAAAACTGTCTTTCTGCCTTTCATTGCAAGCGAGCCCGAAAGTGTTTTTATGCTTCATATTGGGTTGTAAAAGCAAAGATGCAGTTTGCTGAAAACAAGTTGTTCTTTGACAGTCTTGAATACTGAGTGCAGTTGAGTTAATAAAACCGTCTTTCTGGTGCTCATTGCAAGCAAGCCCGAAAGTGTTTTTCTGTGTTCCAATTGCTAGTATAAAGAAATACGCAGTCTGCTGAAAGCAAGCTGTGCTCTGACAGTCTTTCTTATGGAGTGCAGTTCAGCTAATAAAACTGTCTTTCTGCCTTTCATTGCAAGCGAGCCCGAAAGTGTTTTTATGCTTCATATTGGGTTGTAAAAGCAAAGATGCAGTTTGCTGAAAACAAGTTGTTCTTTGACAGTCTTGAATACTGAGTGCGGTTCAGTTAATAAAACTGTCTTTCTGGTGCTCATTGCAAGCAAGCCAGAAAGTGTTTTTCTGTGTTCCAATTGCTAGTATAAAGAAATACGCAGTCTGCTGACAGCAAGCTGTGCTCTGACAGTCTTTCTTATGGAGTGCAGTTCAGCTAATAAAACTCTTTCTGCCTTTCATTGCAAGCGAGCCCGAAAGTGTTTTTATGCTTCATAACGGGTTGTAAAAGCAAAGATGCAGTTTGCTGAAAACAAGTTGTTCTTTGACAGTCTTGAATACTGAGTGCGGTTCAGTTAATAAAACTGTCTTTCTGGTGCTCATTGCAAACACGCCAGAAAGTGTTTTTCTGTGTTCCAATTGTTAGTATAAAGAAATACGCAGTCTGCTGAAAGCAAGCTGTGCTCTGACAGTCTTTCTTATGGAGCGCAGTTCAGCTAATAAAACTCTTTCTGCCTTTCATTGCAAGCGAGCCCGAAAGTGTTTTTATGCTTCATAATGGATTGTAAAAGCAAAGATGCAGTTTGCTGAAAACAAGTTGTTCTTTGACAGTCTTGAATACTGAGTGCGGTTCAGTTAATAAAACTGTCTTTCTGGTGCTCATTGCAAACACGCCAGAAAGTGTTTTTCTGTGTTCCAATTGTTAGTATAAACAAATACGCAGTCTGCTGAAAGCAAGCTGTGCTCTGACAGTCTTTCTTATGGAGCGCAGTTCAGCTAATAAAACTCTTTCTGCCTTTCATTGCAAGCAAGCCCGAAAGTGTTTTTATGCTTCATAATGGACTGTAAAAGCAAAGATGCAGTTTGCTGAAAACAAGTTGTTCTTTGACAGTCTTGAATACTGAGTGCGGTTCAGTTAATAAAACTGTCTTTCTGGTGCTCATTGCAAACAAACCAGAAAGTGTTTTTCTGTGTTCTACTTGTTAGTATAAACAAAAATGCAGTCTGCTGAAAGCAAGCTGTGCTCTGACAGTCTTTCTTATGGAGTGCAGTTCAGCTAATAAAACTGTCTTTCTGCCTTTCATTGCAAGCGAGCCCGAAAGTGTTTTTATGCTTCATATTGGGTTGTAAAAGCAAAGATGCAGTTTGCTGAAAACAAGTTGTTCTTTGACAGTCTTGAATACTGAGTGCAGTTGAGTTAATAAAACCGTCTTTCTGGTGCTCATTGCAAGCAAGCCCGAAAGTGTTTTTCTGTGTTCCAATTGCTAGTATAAAGAAATACGCAGTCTGCTGAAAGCAAGCTGTGCTCTGACAGTCTTTCTTATGGAGTGCAGTTCAGCTAATAAAACTGTCTTTCTGCCTTTCATTGCAAGCGAGCCCGAAAGTGTTTTTATGCTTCATATTGGGTTGTAAAAGCAAAGATGCAGTTTGCTGAAAACAAGTTGTTCTTTGACAGTCTTGAATACTGAGTGCGGTTCAGTTAATAAAACTGTCTTTCTGGTGCTCATTGCAAGCAAGCCAGAAAGTGTTTTTCTGTGTTCCAATTGCTAGTATAAAGAAATACGCAGTCTGCTGAAAGCAAGCTGTGCTCTGACAGTCTTTTTTATGGAGTGCAGTTCAGCTAATAAAACTCTTTCTGCCTTTCATTGCAAGCGAGCCCGAAAGTGTTTTTATGCTTCATAACGGGTTGTAAAAGCAAAGATGCAGTTTGCTGAAAACAAGTTGTTCTTTGACAGTCTTGAATACTGAGTGCGGTTCAGTTAATAAAACTGTCTTTCTGGTGCTCATTGCAAACACGCCAGAAAGTGTTTTTCTGTGTTCCAATTGTTAGTATAAACAAATACGCAGTCTGCTGAAAGCAAGCTGTGCTCTGACAGTCTTTCTTATGGAGTGCAGTTCAGCTAATAAAACTCTTTCTGCCTTTCATTGCAAGCGAGCCCGAAAGTGTTTTTATGCTTCATAATGGACTGTAAAAGCAAAGATGCAGTTTGCTGAAAACAAGTTGTTCTTTGACAGTCTTGAATACTGAGTGCGGTTCAGTTAATAAAACTGTCTTTCTGGTGCTCATTGCAAACAAACCAGAAAGTGTTTTTCTGTGTTCTGCTTGTTAGTATAAACAAAAATGCAGTCTGCTGAAAGCAAGCTGTGCTCTGACAGTCTTTCTTATGGAGCGCAGTTCAGCTAATAAAACTCTTTCTGCCTTTCATTGCAAGCGAGCCCGAAAGTGTTTTTATGCTTCATAACGGGTTGTAAAAGCAAAGATGCAGTTTGCTGAAAACATGTTGTTCTTTGACAGTCTTGAATACTGAGTGCGGTTCAGTTAATAAAACTGTCTTTCTGCCTTTCATTGCAAGCGAGCCCGAAAGTGTTTTTATGCTTCATATTGGGTTGTAAAAGCAAAGATGCAGTTTGCTGAAAACAAGTTGTTCTTTGACAGTCTTGAATACTGAGTGCGGTTCAGTTAATAAAACTGTCTTTCTGGTGCTCATTGCAAGCAAGCCAGAAAGTGTTTTTCTGTGTTCCAATTGCTAGTATAAAGAAATACGCAGTCTGCTGAAAGCAAGCTGTGCTCTGACAGTCTTTCTTATGGAGTGCAGTTCAGCTAATAAAACTCTTTCTGCCTTTCATTGCAAGCGAGCCCGAAAGTGTTTTTATGCTTCATAACGGGTTGTAAAAGCAAAGATGCAGTTTGCTGAAAACAAGTTGTTCTTTGACAGTCTTGAATACTGAGTGCGGTTCAGTTAATAAAACTGTCTTTCTGGTGCTCATTGCAAACACGCCAGAAAGTGTTTTTCTGTGTTCCAATTGTTAGTATAAAGAAATACGCAGTCTGCTGAAAGCAAGCTGTGCTCTGACAGTCTTTCTTATGGAGCGCAGTTCAGCTAATAAAACTCTTTCTGCCTTTCATTGCAAGCGAGCCCGAAAGTGTTTTTATGCTTCATAATGGACTGTAAAAGCAAAGATGCAGTTTGCTGAAAACAAGTTGTTCTTTGACAGTCTTGAATACTGAGTGCGGTTCAGTTAATAAAACTGTCTTTCTGGTGCTCATTGCAAACAAACCAGAAAGTGTTTTTCTGTGTTCTGCTTGTTAGTATAAACAAAAATGCAGTCTGCTGAAAGCAAGCTGTGCTCTGACAGTCTTTCTTATGGAGCGCAGTTCAGCTAATAAAACTCTTTCTGCCTTTCATTGCAAGCGAGCCAGAAAGTGTTTTTATGCTTCATAACGGGTTGTAAAAGCAAAGATGCAGTTTGCTGAAAACATGTTGTTCTTTGACAGTCTTGAATACTGAGTGCGGTTCAGTTAATAAAACTGTCTTTCTGCCTTTCATTGCAAGCGAGCCCGAAAGTGTTTTTATGCTTCATATTGGGTTGTAAAAGCAAAGATGCAGTTTGCTGAAAACAAGTTGTTCTTTGACAGTCTTGAATACTGAGTGCGGTTCAGTTAATAAAACTGTCTTTCTGGTGCTCATTGCAAGCAAGCCAGAAAGTGTTTTTCTGTGTTCCAATTGCTAGTATAAAGAAATACGCAGTCTGCTGACAGCAAGCTGTGCTCTGACAGTCTTTCTTATGGAGTGCAGTTCAGCTAATAAAACTCTTTCTGCCTTTCATTGCAAGCGAGCCCGAAAGTGTTTTTATGCTTCATAACGGGTTGTAAAAGCAAAGATGCAGTTTGCTGAAAACAAGTTGTTCTTTGACAGTCTTGAATACTGAGTGCGGTTCAGTTAATAAAACTGTCTTTCTGGTGCTCATTGCAAACACGCCAGAAAGTGTTTTTCTGTGTTCCAATTGTTAGTATAAAGAAATACGCAGTCTGCTGAAAGCAAGCTGTGCTCTGACAGTCTTTCTTATGGAGCGCAGTTCAGCTAATAAAACTCTTTCTGCCTTTCATTGCAAGCGAGCCCGAAAGTGTTTTTATGCTTCATAATGGATTGTAAAAGCAAAGATGCAGTTTGCTGAAAACAAGTTGTTCTTTGACAGTCTTGAATACTGAGTGCGGTTCAGTTAATAAAACTGTCTTTCTGGTGCTCATTGCAAACACGCCAGAAAGTGTTTTTCTGTGTTCCAATTGTTAGTATAAACAAATACGCAGTCTGCTGAAAGCAAGCTGTGCTCTGACAGTCTTTCTTATGGAGCGCAGTTCAGCTAATAAAACTCTTTCTGCCTTTCATTGCAAGCGAGCCCGAAAGTGTTTTTATGCTTCATAATGGACTGTAAAAGCAAAGATGCAGTTTGCTGAAAACAAGTTGTTCTTTGACAGTCTTGAATACTGAGTGCGGTTCAGTTAATAAAACTGTCTTTCTTGTGCTCATTGCAAACAAACCAGAAAGTGTTTTTCTGTGTTCTACTTGTTAGTATAAACAAAAATGCAGTCTGCTGAAAGCAAGCTGTGCTCTGACAGTCTTTCTTATGGAGTGCAGTTCAGCTAATAAAACTGTCTTTCTGCCTTTCATTGCAAGCGAGCCCGAAAGTGTTTTTATGCTTCATATTGGGTTGTAAAAGCAAAGATGCAGTTTGCTGAAAACAAGTTGTTCTTTGACAGTCTTGAATACTGAGTGCAGTTGAGTTAATAAAACCGTCTTTCTGGTGCTCATTGCAAGCAAGCCCGAAAGTGTTTTTCTGTGTTCCAATTGCTAGTATAAAGAAATACGCAGTCTGCTGAAAGCAAGCTGTGCTCTGACAGTCTTTCCTATGGAGTGCAGTTCAGCTAATAAAACTGTCTTTCTGCCTTTCATTGCAAGCGAGCCCGAAAGTGTTTTTATGCTTCATATTGGGTTGTAAAAGCAAAGATGCAGTTTGCTGAAAACAAGTTGTTCTTTGACAGTCTTGAATACTGAGTGCGGTTCAGTTAATAAAACTGTCTTTCTGGTGCTCATTGCAAGCAAGCCAGAAAGTGTTTTTCTGTGTTCCAATTGCTAGTATAAAGAAATACGCAGTCTGCTGAAAGCAAGCTGTGCTCTGACAGTCTTTTTTATGGAGTGCAGTTCAGCTAATAAAACTCTTTCTGCCTTTCATTGCAAGCGAGCCCGAAAGTGTTTTTATGCTTCATAACGGGTTGTAAAAGCAAAGATGCAGTTTGCTGAAAACAAGTTGTTCTTTGACAGTCTTGAATACTGAGTGCGGTTCAGTTAATAAAACTGTCTTTCTGGTGCTCATTGCAAACACGCCAGAAAGTGTTTTTCTGTGTTCCAATTGTTAGTATAAACAAATACGCAGTCTGCTGAAAGCAAGCTGTGCTCTGACAGTCTTTCTTATGGAGCGCAGTTCAGCTAATAAAACTCTTTCTGCCTTTCATTGCAAGCAAGCCCGAAAGTGTTTTTATGCTTCATAATGGATTGTAAAAGCAAAGATGCAGTTTGCTGAAAACAAGTTTATCTTTGACAGTCTTGAATACTGAGTGCAGTTGAGTTAATAAAACCGTCTTTCTGGTGCTCATTGCAAGCAAGCCCGAAAGTGTTTTTCTGTGTTCCAATTGCTAGTATAAAGAAATACGCAGTCTGCTGAAAGCAAGCTGTTCTCTGACAGTCTTTCTTATGGAGTGCAGTTCAGCTAATAAAACTCTTTCTGCCTTTCATTGCAAGCGAGCCCGAAAGTGTTTTTATGCTTCATAATGGACTGTAAAAGCAAAGATGCAGTTTGCTGAAAACAAGTTGTTCTTTGACAGTCTTGAATACTGAGTGCGGTTCAGTTAATAAAACTGTCTTTCTGGTGCTCATTGCAAACAAACCAGAAAGTGTTTTTCTGTGTTCTGCTTGTTAGTATAAACAAAAATGCAGTCTGCTGAAAGCAAGCTGTGCTCTGACAGTCTTTCTTATGGAGCGCAGTTCAGCTAATAAAACTCTTTCTGCCTTTCATTGCAAGCGAGCCCGAAAGTGTTTTTATGCTTCATAACGGGTTGTAAAAGCAAAGATGCAGTTTGCTGAAAACATGTTGTTCTTTGACAGTCTTGAATACTGAGTGCGGTTCAGTTAATAAAACTGTCTTTCTGCCTTTCATTGCAAGCGAGCCCGAAAGTGTTTTTATGCTTCATATTGGGTTGTAAAAGCAAAGATGCAGTTTGCTGAAAACAAGTTGTTCTTTGACAGTCTTGAATACTGAGTGCGGTTCAGTTAATAAAACTGTCTTTCTGGTGCTCATTGCAAGCAAGCCAGAAAGTGTTTTTCTGTGTTCCAATTGCTAGTATAAAGAAATACGCAGTCTGCTGAAAGCAAGCTGTGCTCTGACAGTCTTTCTTATGGAGTGCAGTTCAGCTAATAAAACTCTTTCTGCCTTTCATTGCAAGCGAGCCCGAAAGTGTTTTTATGCTTCATAACGGGTTGTAAAAGCAAAGATGCAGTTTGCTGAAAACAAGTTGTTCTTTGACAGTCTTGAATACTGAGTGCGGTTCAGTTAATAAAACTGTCTTTCTGGTGCTCATTGCAAACACGCCAGAAAGTGTTTTTCTGTGTTCCAATTGTTAGTATAAAGAAATACGCAGTCTGCTGAAAGCAAGCTGTGCTCTGACAGTCTTTCTTATGGAGCGCAGTTCAGCTAATAAAACTCTTTCTGCCTTTCATTGCAAGCGAGCCCGAAAGTGTTTTTATGCTTCATAATGGACTGTAAAAGCAAAGATGCAGTTTGCTGAAAACAAGTTGTTCTTTGACAGTCTTGAATACTGAGTGCGGTTCAGTTAATAAAACTGTCTTTCTGGTGCTCATTGCAAACAAACCAGAAAGTGTTTTTCTGTGTTCTGCTTGTTAGTATAGACAAAAATGCAGTCTGCTGAAAGCAAGCTGTGCTCTGACAGTCTTTCTTATGGAGCGCAGTTCAGCTAATAAAACTCTTTCTGCCTTTCATTGCAAGCGAGCCCGAAAGTGTTTTTATGCTTCATAACGGGTTGTAAAAGCAAAGATGCAGTTTGCTGAAAACATGTTGTTCTTTGACAGTCTTGAATACTGAGTGCGGTTCAGTTAATAAAACTGTCTTTCTGCCTTTCATTGCAAGCGAGCCCGAAAGTGTTTTTATGCTTCATATTGGGTTGTAAAAGCAAAGATGCAGTTTGCTGAAAACAAGTTGTTCTTTGACAGTCTTGAATACTGAGTGCGGTTCAGTTAATAAAACTGTCTTTCTGGTGCTCATTGCAAGCAAGCCAGAAAGTGTTTTTCTGTGTTCCAATTGCTAGTATAAAGAAATACGCAGTCTGCTGACAGCAAGCTGTGCTCTGACAGTCTTTCTTATGGAGTGCAGTTCAGCTAATAAAACTCTTTCTGCCTTTCATTGCAAGCGAGCCCGAAAGTGTTTTTATGCTTCATAACGGGTTGTAAAAGCAAAGATGCAGTTTGCTGAAAACAAGTTGTTCTTTGACAGTCTTGAATACTGAGTGCGGTTCAGTTAATAAAACTGTCTTTCTGGTGCTCATTGCAAGCAAGCCAGAAAGTGTTTTTCTGTGTTCCAATTGCTAGTATAAAGAAATACGCAGTCTGCTGAAAGCAAGCTGTGCTCTGACAGTTTTTCTTATGGAGCGCAGTTCAGCTAATAAAAATCTTTCTGCCTTTCATTGCAAGCGAGCCCGAAAGTGTTTTTATGCTTCATAACGGGTTGTAAAAGCAAAGATGCAGTTTGCTGAAAACAAGTTGTTCTTTGACAGTCTTGAATACTGAGTGTGGTTCAGTTAATAAAACTGTCTTTCTGGTGCTCATTGCAAACAAACCAGAAAGTGTTTTTCTGTGTTCTACTTGTTAGTATAAACAAAAATGCAGTCTGCTGAAAGCAAGCTGTGCTCTGACAGTCTTTCTTATGGAGCGCAGTTCAGCTAATAAAACTCTTTCTGCCTTTCATTGCAAGCGAGCCCGAAAGTGTTTTTATGCTTCATAACGGGTTGTAAAAGCAAAGATGCAGTTTGCTGAAAGCAAGTTGTTCTTTGACAGTCTTGAATACTGAGTGCGGTTCAGTTAATAAAACTGTCTTTCTGCCTTTCATTGCAAGCGAGCCCGAAAGTGTTTTTATGCTTCATATTGGGTTGTAAAAGCAAAGATGCAGTTTGCTGAAAACAAGTTGTTCTTTGACAGTCTTGAATACTGAGTGCGGTTCAGTTAATAAAACTGTCTTTCTGGTGCTCATTGCAAGCAAGCCAGAAAGTGTTTTTCTGGGTTCCAATTGCTAGTATAACGAAATACGCAGTCTGCTGAAAGCAAGCTGTGCTCTGACAGTCTTTCTTATGGAGTGCAGTTCAGCTAATAAAACTGTCTTTCTGCCTTTCATTGCAAGCGAGCCCGAAAGTGTTTTTATGCTTCATATTGGGTTGTAAAAGCAAAGATGCAGTTTGCTGAAAACAAGTTGTTCTTTGACAGTCTTGAATACTGAGTGCGGTTCAGTTAATAAAACTGTCTTTCTGGTGCTCATTGCAAACAAACCAGAAAGTGTTTTTCTGTGTTCTACTTGTTAGTATAAACAAAAATGCAGTCTGCTGAAAGCAAGCTGTGCTCTGACAGTCTTTCTTATGGAGCGCAGTTCAGCTAATAAAACTCTTTCTGCCTTTCATTGCAAGCGAGCCCGAAAGTGTTTTTATGCTTCATAACGGGTTGTAAAAGCAAAGATGCAGTTTGCTGAAAACAAGTTGTTCTTTGACAGTCTTGAATACTGAGTGCGGTTCAGTTAATAAAACTGTCTTTCTGGTGCTCATTGCAAACAAACCAGAAAGTGTTTTTCTGTGTTCTACTTGTTAGTATAAACAAATATGCAGTCTGCTGAAAGCAAGCTGTGCTCTGACAGTCTTTCTTATGGAGCGCAGTTCAGCTAATAAAACTCTTTCTGCCTTTCATTGCAAGCGAGCCCGAAAGTGTTTTTATGCTTCATAATGGATTGTAAAAGCAAAGATGCAGTTTGCTGAAAACAAGTTGTTCTTTGACAGTCTTGAATACTGAGTGCGGTTCAGTTAATAAAACTGTCTTTCTGGTGCTCATTGCAAACACGCCAGAAAGTGTTTTTCTGTGTTCCAATTGTTTGTATAAACAAATACGCAGTCTGCTGAAAGCAAGCTGTGCTCTGACAGTCTTTCTTATGGAGCGCAGTTCAGCTAATAAAACTCTTTCTGCCTTTCATTGCAAGCGAGCCCGAAAGTGTTTTTATGCTTCATAATGGATTGTAAAAGCAAAGATGCAGTTTGCTGAAAACAAGTTGTTCTTTGACAGTCTTGAATACTGAGTGCGGTTCAGTTAATAAAACTGTCTTTCTGGTGCTCATTGCAAACACGCCAGAAAGTGTTTTTCTGTGTTCCAATTGTTAGTATAAACAAATACGCAGTCTGCTGAAAGCAAGCTGTGCTCTGACAGTCTTTCTTATGGAGCGCAGTTCAGCTAATAAAACTCTTTCTGCCTTTCATTGCAAACGAGCCCGAAAGTGTTTTTATGCTTCATATTGGGTTGTAAAAGCAAAGATGCAGTTTGCTGAAAACAAGTTGTTCTTTGACAGTCTTGAATACTGAGTGCGGTTCAGTTAATAAAACTGTCTTTCTGGTGCTCATTGCAAGCAAGCCAGAAAGTGTTTTTCTGTGTTCCAATTGCTAGTATAAAGAAATACGCAGTCTGCTGAAAGCAAGCTGTGCTCTGACAGTTTTTCTTATGGAGCGCAGTTCAGCTAATAAAACTCTTTCTGCCTTTCATTGCAAGCGAGCCCGAAAGTGTTTTTATGCTTCATAACGGGTTGTAAAAGCAAAGATGCAGTTTGCTGAAAACAAGTTGTTCTTTGACAGTCTTGAATACTGAGTGCGGTTCAGTTAATAAAACTGTCTTTCTGGTGCTCATTGCAAACACGCCAGAAAGTGTTTTTCTGTGTTCTACTTGTTAGTATAAACAAATATGCAGTCTGCTGAAAGCAAGCTGTGCTCTGACAGTCTTTCTTATGGAGCGCAGTTCAGCTAATAAAACTCTTTCTGCCTTTCATTGCAAGCGAGCCCGAAAGTGTTTTTATGCTTCATAATGGACTGTAAAAGCAAAGATGCAGTTTGCTGAAAACAAGTTGTTCTTTGACAGTCTTGAATACTGAGTGCGGTTCAGTTAATAAAACTGTCTTTCTGGTGCTCATTGCAAACAAACCAGAAAGTGTTTTTCTGTGTTCTGCTTGTTAGTATAAACAAAAATGCAGTCTGCTGAAAGCAAGCTGTGCTCTGACAGTCTTTCTTATGGAGCGCAGTTCAGCTAATAAAACTCTTTCTGCCTTTCATTGCAAGCGAGCCCGAAAGTGTTTTTATGCTTCATAACGGGTTGTAAAAGCAAAGATGCAGTTTGCTGAAAACATGTTGTTCTTTGACAGTCTTGAATACTGAGTGCGGTTCAGTTAATAAAACTGTCTTTCTGCCTTTCATTGCAAGCGAGCCCGAAAGTGTTTTTATGCTTCATATTGGGTTGTAAAAGCAAAGATGCAGTTTGCTGAAAACAAGTTGTTCTTTGACAGTCTTGAATACTGAGTGTGGTTCAGTTAATAAAACTGTCTTTCTGGTGCTCATTGCAAACAAACCAGAAAGTGTTTTTCTGTGTTCTACTTGTTAGTATAAACAAAAATGCAGTCTGCTGAAAGCAAGCTGTGCTCTGACAGTCTTTCTTATGGAGCGCAGTTCAGCTAATAAAACTCTTTCTGCCTTTCATTGCAAGCGAGCCCGAAAGTGTTTTTATGCTTCATAACGGGTTGTAAAAGCAAAGATGCAGTTTGCTGAAAGCAAGTTGTTCTTTGACAGTCTTGAATACTGAGTGCGGTTCAGTTAATAAAACTGTCTTTCTGCCTTTCATTGCAAGCGAGCCCGAAAGTGTTTTTATGCTTCATATTGGGTTGTAAAAGCAAAGATGCAGTTTGCTGAAAACAAGTTGTTCTTTGACAGTCTTGAATACTGAGTGCGGTTCAGTTAATAAAACTGTCTTTCTGGTGCTCATTGCAAGCAAGCCAGAAAGTGTTTTTCTGGGTTCCAATTGCTAGTATAACGAAATACGCAGTCTGCTGAAAGCAAGCTGTGCTCTGACAGTCTTTCTTATGGAGTGCAGTTCAGCTAATAAAACTGTCTTTCTGCCTTTCATTGCAAGCGAGCCCGAAAGTGTTTTTATGCTTCATATTGGGTTGTAAAAGCAAAGATGCAGTTTGCTGAAAACAAGTTGTTCTTTGACAGTCTTGAATACTGAGTGCGGTTCAGTTAATAAAACTGTCTTTCTGGTGCTCATTGCAAACAAACCAGAAAGTGTTTTTCTGTGTTCTACTTGTTAGTATAAACAAAAATGCAGTCTGCTGAAAGCAAGCTGTGCTCTGACAGTCTTTCTTATGGAGCGCAGTTCAGCTAATAAAACTCTTTCTGCCTTTCATTGCAAGCGAGCCCGAAAGTGTTTTTATGCTTCATAACGGGTTGTAAAAGCAAAGATGCAGTTTGCTGAAAACAAGTTGTTCTTTGACAGTCTTGAATACTGAGTGCGGTTCAGTTAATAAAACTGTCTTTCTGGTGCTCATTGCAAACAAACCAGAAAGTGTTTTTCTGTGTTCTACTTGTTAGTATAAACAAATATGCAGTCTGCTGAAAGCAAGCTGTGCTCTGACAGTCTTTCTTATGGAGCGCAGTTCAGCTAATAAAACTCTTTCTGCCTTTCATTGCAAGCGAGCCCGAAAGTGTTTTTATGCTTCATAATGGATTGTAAAAGCAAAGATGCAGTTTGCTGAAAACAAGTTGTTCTTTGACAGTCTTGAATACTGAGTGCGGTTCAGTTAATAAAACTGTCTTTCTGGTGCTCATTGCAAACACGCCAGAAAGTGTTTTTCTGTGTTCCAATTGTTTGTATAAACAAATACGCAGTCTGCTGAAAGCAAGCTGTGCTCTGACAGTCTTTCTTATGGAGCGCAGTTCAGCTAATAAAACTCTTTCTGCCTTTCATTGCAAGCGAGCCCGAAAGTGTTTTTATGCTTCATAATGGATTGTAAAAGCAAAGATGCAGTTTGCTGAAAACAAGTTGTTCTTTGACAGTCTTGAATACTGAGTGCGGTTCAGTTAATAAAACTGTCTTTCTGGTGCTCATTGCAAACACGCCAGAAAGTGTTTTTCTGTGTTCCAATTGTTAGTATAAACAAATACGCAGTCTGCTGAAAGCAAGCTGTGCTCTGACAGTCTTTCTTATGGAGCGCAGTTCAGCTAATAAAACTCTTTCTGCCTTTCATTGCAAACGAGCCCGAAAGTGTTTTTATGCTTCATATTGGGTTGTAAAAGCAAAGATGCAGTTTGCTGAAAACAAGTTGTTCTTTGACAGTCTTGAATACTGAGTGCGGTTCAGTTAATAAAACTGTCTTTCTGGTGCTCATTGCAAGCAAGCCAGAAAGTGTTTTTCTGTGTTCCAATTGCTAGTATAAAGAAATACGCAGTCTGCTGAAAGCAAGCTGTGCTCTGACAGTTTTTCTTATGGAGCGCAGTTCAGCTAATAAAACTCTTTCTGCCTTTCATTGCAAGCGAGCCCGAAAGTGTTTTTATGCTTCATAACGGGTTGTAAAAGCAAAGATGCAGTTTGCTGAAAACAAGTTGTTCTTTGACAGTCTTGAATACTGAGTGCGGTTCAGTTAATAAAACTGTCTTTCTGGTGCTCATTGCAAACACGCCAGAAAGTGTTTTTCTGTGTTCTACTTGTTAGTATAAACAAATATGCAGTCTGCTGAAAGCAAGCTGTGCTCTGACAGTCTTTCTTATGGAGCGCAGTTCAGCTAATAAAACTCTTTCTGCCTTTCATTGCAAGCGAGCCCGAAAGTGTTTTTATGCTTCATAACGGGTTGTAAAAGCAAAGATGCAGTTTGCTGAAAGCAAGTTGTTCTTTGACAGTCTTGAATACTGAGTGCGGTTCAGTTAATAAAACTGTCTTTCTGCCTTTCATTGCAAGCGAGCCCGAAAGTGTTTTTATGCTTCATATTGGGTTGTAAAAGCAAAGATGCAGTTTGCTGAAAACAAGTTGTTCTTTGACAGTCTTGAATACTGAGTGCGGTTCAGTTAATAAAACTGTCTTTCTGGTGCTCATTGCAAGCAAGCCAGAAAGTGTTTTTCTGTGTTCCAATTGCTAGTATAAAGAAATACGCAGTCTGCTGAAAGCAAGCTGTGCTCTGACAGTCTTTCTTATGGAGTGCAGTTCAGCTAATAAAACTGTCTTTCTGCCTTTCATTGCAAGCGAGCCCGAAAGTGTTTTTATGCTTCATATTGGGTTGTAAAAGCAAAGATGCAGTTTGCTGAAAACAAGTTGTTCTTTGACAGTCTTGAATACTGAGTGCGGTTCAGTTAATAAAACTGTCTTTCTGGTGCTCATTGCAAACACGCCAGAAAGTGTTTTTCTGTGTTCCAATTGTTAGTATAAAGAAATACGCAGTCTGCTGAAAGCAAGCTGTGCTCTGACAGTCTTTCTTATGGAGCGCAGTTCAGCTAATAAAACTCTTTCTGCCTTTCATTGCAAGCGAGCCCGAAAGTGTTTTTATGCTTCATATTGGGTTGTAAAAGCAAAGATGCAGTTTGCTGAAAACAAGTTGTTCTTTGACAGTCTTGAATACTGAGTGCGGTTCAGTTAATAAAACTGTCTTTCTGGTGCTCATTGCAAGCAAGCCAGAAAGTGTTTTTCTGTGTTCCAATTGCTAGTATAAAGAAATACGCAGTCTGCTGAAAGCAAGCTGTGCTCTGACAGTTTTTCTTATGGAGCGCAGTTCAGCTAATAAAAATCTTTCTGCCTTTCATTGCAAGCGAGCCCGAAAGTGTTTTTATGCTTCATAACGGGTTGTAAAAGCAAAGATGCAGTTTGCTGAAAACAAGTTGTTCTTTGACAGTCTTGAATACTGAGTTCGGTTCAGTTAATAAAACTGTCTTTCTGGTGCTCATTGCAAACAAACCAGAAAGTGTTTTTCTGTGTTCTACTTGTTAGTATAAACAAAAATGCAGTCTGCTGAAAGCAAGCTGTGCTCTGACAGTCTTTCTTATGGAGCGCAGTTCAGCTAATAAAACTCTTTCTGCCTTTCATTGCAAGCGAGCCCGAAAGTGTTTTTATGCTTCATAACGGGTTGTAAAAGCAAAGATGCAGTTTGCTGAAAACAAGTTGTTCTTTGACAGTCTTGAATACTGAGTGCGGTTCAGTTAATAAAACTGTCTTTCTGCCTTTCATTGCAAGCGAGCCCGAAAGTGTTTTTATGCTTCATATTGGGTTGTAAAAGCAAAGATGCAGTTTGCTGAAAACAAGTTGTTCTTTGACAGTCTTGAATACTGAGTGCGGTTCAGTTAATAAAACTGTCTTTCTGGTGCTGATTGCAAGCAAGCCAGAAAGTGTTTTTCTGTGTTCCAATTGCTAGTATAAAGAAATACGCAGTCTGCTGAAAGCAAGCTGTGCTCTGACAGTCTTTCTTATGGAGTGCAGTTCAGCTAATAAAACTCTTTCTGCCTTTCATTGCAAGCGAGCCCGAAAGTGTTTTTATGCTTCATAACGGGTTGTAAAAGCAAAGATGCAGTTTGCTGAAAACAAGTTGTTCTTTGACAGTCTTGAATACTGAGTGCGGTTCAGTTAATAAAACTGTCTTTCTGGTGCTCATTGCAAACACGCCAGAAAGTGTTTTTCTGTGTTCCAATTGTTAGTATAAAGAAATACGCAGTCTGCTGAAAGCAAGCTGTGCTCTGACAGTCTTTCTTATGGAGCGCAGTTCAGCTAATAAAACTCTTTCTGCCTTTCATTGCAAGCGAGCCCGAAAGTGTTTTTATGCTTCATATTGGGTTGTAAAAGCAAAGATGCAGTTTGCTGAAAACAAGTTGTTCTTTGACAGTCTTGAATACTGAGTGCGGTTCAGTTAATAAAACTGTCTTTCTGGTGCTCATTGCAAGCAAGCCAGAAAGTGTTTTTCTGTGTTCCAATTGCTAGTATAAAGAAATACGCAGTCTGCTGAAAGCAAGCTGTGCTCTGACAGTTTTTCTTATGGAGCGCAGTTCAGCTAATAAAACTCTTTCTGCCTTTCATTGCAAGCGAGCCCGAAAGTGTTTTTATGCTTCATAACGGGTTGTAAAAGCAAAGATGCAGTTTGCTGAAAACAAGTTGTTCTTTGACAGTCTTGAATACTGAGTGCGGTTCAGTTAATAAAACTGTCTTTCTGGTGCTCATTGCAAGCAAGCCAGAAAGTGTTTTTCTGTGTTCCAATTGCTAGTATAAAGAAATACGCAGTCTGCTGAAAGCAAGCTGTGCTCTGACAGTCTTTCTTATGGAGTGCAGTTCAGCTAATAAAACTCTTTCTGCCTTTCATTGCAAGCGAGCCCGAAAGTGTTTTTATGCTTCATAACGGGTTGTAAAAGCAAAGATGCAGTTTGCTGAAAGCAAGTTGTTCTTTGACAGTCTTGAATACTGAGTGCGGTTCAGTTAATAAAACTGTCTTTCTGCCTTTCATTGCAAGCGAGCCCGAAAGTGTTTTTATGCTTCATATTGGGTTGTAAAAGCAAAGATGCAGTTTGCTGAAAACAAGTTGTTCTTTGACAGTCTTGAATACTGAGTGCGGTTCAGTTAATAAAACTGTCTTTCTGGTGCTCATTGCAAGCAAGCCAGAAAGTGTTTTTCTGTGTTCCAATTGCTAGTATAAAGAAATACGCAGTCTGCTGAAAGCAAGCTGTGCTCTGACAGTCTTTCTTATGGAGTGCAGTTCAGCTAATAAAACTGTCTTTCTGCCTTTCATTGCAAGCGAGCCCGAAAGTGTTTTTATGCTTCATATTGGGTTGTAAAAGCAAAGATGCAGTTTGCTGAAAACAAGTTGTTCTTTGACAGTCTTGAATACTGAGTGCGGTTCAGTTAATAAAACTGTCTTTCTGGTGCTCATTGCAAACACGCCAGAAAGTGTTTTTCTGTGTTCCAATTGTTAGTATAAAGAAATACGCAGTCTGCTGAAAGCAAGCTGTGCTCTGACAGTCTTTCTTATGGAGCGCAGTTCAGCTAATAAAACTCTTTCTGCCTTTCATTGCAAGCGAGCCCGAAAGTGTTTTTATGCTTCATATTGGGTTGTAAAAGCAAAGATGCAGTTTGCTGAAAACAAGTTGTTCTTTGACAGTCTTGAATACTGAGTGCGGTTCAGTTAATAAAACTGTCTTTCTGGTGCTCATTGCAAGCAAGCCAGAAAGTGTTTTTCTGTGTTCCAATTGCTAGTATAAAGAAATACGCAGTCTGCTGAAAGCAAGCTGTGCTCTGACAGTTTTTCTTATGGAGCGCAGTTCAGCTAATAAAAATCTTTCTGCCTTTCATTGCAAGCGAGCCCGAAAGTGTTTTTATGCTTCATAACGGGTTGTAAAAGCAAAGATGCAGTTTGCTGAAAACAAGTTGTTCTTTGACAGTCTTGAATACTGAGTTCGGTTCAGTTAATAAAACTGTCTTTCTGGTGCTCATTGCAAACAAACCAGAAAGTGTTTTTCTGTGTTCTACTTGTTAGTATAAACAAAAATGCAGTCTGCTGAAAGCAAGCTGTGCTCTGACAGTCTTTCTTATGGAGCGCAGTTCAGCTAATAAAACTCTTTCTGCCTTTCATTGCAAGCGAGCCCGAAAGTGTTTTTATGCTTCATAACGGGTTGTAAAAGCAAAGATGCAGTTTGCTGAAAACAAGTTGTTCTTTGACAGTCTTGAATACTGAGTGCGGTTCAGTTAATAAAACTGTCTTTCTGCCTTTCATTGCAAGCGAGCCCGAAAGTGTTTTTATGCTTCATATTGGGTTGTAAAAGCAAAGATGCAGTTTGCTGAAAACAAGTTGTTCTTTGACAGTCTTGAATACTGAGTGCGGTTCAGTTAATAAAACTGTCTTTCTGGTGCTGATTGCAAGCAAGCCAGAAAGTGTTTTTCTGTGTTCCAATTGCTAGTATAAAGAAATACGCAGTCTGCTGAAAGCAAGCTGTGCTCTGACAGTCTTTCTTATGGAGCACAGTTCAGCTAATAAAACTCTTTCTGCCTTTCATTGCAAGCGAGCCCGAAAGTGTTTTTATGCTTCATAACGGGTTGTAAAAGCAAAGATGCAGTTTGCTGAAAACAAGTTGTTCTTTGACAGTCTTGAATACTGAGTGCGGTTCAGTTAATAAAACTGTCTTTCTGGTGCTCATTGCAAACACGCCAGAAAGTGTTTTTCTGTGTTCCAATTGTTAGTATAAAGAAATACGCAGTCTGCTGAAAGCAAGCTGTGCTCTGACAGTCTTTCTTATGGAGCGCAGTTCAGCTAATAAAACTCTTTCTGCCTTTCATTGCAAGCGAGCCCGAAAGTGTTTTTATGCTTCATATTGGGTTGTAAAAGCAAAGATGCAGTTTGCTGAAAACAAGTTGTTCTTTGACAGTCTTGAATACTGAGTGCGGTTCAGTTAATAAAACTGTCTTTCTGGTGCTCATTGCAAGCAAGCCAGAAAGTGTTTTTCTGTGTTCCAATTGCTAGTATAAAGAAATACGCAGTCTGCTGAAAGCAAGCTGTGCTCTGACAGTTTTTCTTATGGAGCGCAGTTCAGCTAATAAAACTCTTTCTGCCTTTCATTGCAAGCGAGCCCGAAAGTGTTTTTATGCTTCATAACGGGTTGTAAAAGCAAAGATGCAGTTTGCTGAAAACAAGTTGTTCTTTGACAGTCTTGAATACTGAGTGCGGTTCAGTTAATAAAACTGTCTTTCTGGTGCTCATTGCAAGCAAGCCAGAAAGTGTTTTTCTGTGTTCCAATTGCTAGTATAAAGAAATACGCAGTCTGCTGAAAGCAAGCTGTGCTCTGACAGTCTTTCTTATGGAGTGCAGTTCAGCTAATAAAACTCTTTCTGCCTTTCATTGCAAGCGAGCCCGAAAGTGTTTTTATGCTTCATAACGGGTTGTAAAAGCAAAGATGCAGTTTGCTGAAAACAAGTTGTTCTTTGACAGTCTTGAATACTGAGTGCGGTTCAGTTAATAAAACTGTCTTTCTGGTGCTCATTGCAAACACGCCAGAAAGTGTTTTTCTGTGTTCCAATTGTTAGTATAAAGAAATACGCAGTCTGCTGAAAGCAAGCTGTGCTCTGACAGTCTTTCTTATGGAGCGCAGTTCAGCTAATAAAACTCTTTCTGCCTTTCATTGCAAGCAAGCCCGAAAGTGTTTTTATGCTTCATAATGGATTGTAAAAGCAAAGATGCAGTTTGCTGAAAACAAGTTTATCTTTGACAGTCTTGAATACTGAGTGCAGTTGAGTTAATAAAACCGTCTTTCTGGTGCTCATTGCAAGCAAGCCCGAAAGTGTTTTTCTGTGTTCCAATTGCTAGTATAAAGAAATACGCAGTCTGCTGAAAGCAAGCTGTTCTCTGACAGTCTTTCTTATGGAGTGCAGTTCAGCTAATAAAACTCTTTCTGCCTTTCATTGCAAGCGAGCCCGAAAGTGTTTTTATGCTTCATAATGGACTGTAAAAGCAAAGATGCAGTTTGCTGAAAACAAGTTGTTCTTTGACTGTCTTGAATACTGAGTGCGGTTCAGTTAATAAAACTGTCTTTCTGGTGCTCATTGCAAACAAACCAGAAAGTGTTTTTCTGTGTTCTACTTGTTAGTATAAACAAAAATGCAGTCTGCTGAAAGCAAGCTGTGCTCTGACAGTCTTTCTTATGGAGCGCAGTTCAGCTAATAAAACTCTTTCTGCCTTTCATTGCAAGCGAGCCCGAAAGTGTTTTTATGCTTCATAACGGGTTGTAAAAGCAAAGATGCAGTTTGCTGAAAACAAGTTGTTCTTTGACAGTCTTGAATACTGAGTGCGGTTCAGTTAATAAAACTGTCTTTCTGCCTTTCATTGCAAGCGAGCCCGAAAGTGTTTTTATGCTTCATATTGGGTTGTAAAAGCAAAGATGCAGTTTGCTGAAAACAAGTTGTTCTTTGACAGTCTTGAATACTGAGTGCGGTTCAGTTAATAAAACTGTCTTTCTGGTGCTCATTGCAAGCAAGCCAGAAAGTGTTTTTCTGTGTTCCAATTGCTAGTATAAAGAAATACGCAGTCTGCTGAAAGCAAGCTGTGCTCTGACAGTCTTTCTTATGGAGTGCAGTTCAGCTAATAAAACTCTTTCTGCCTTTCATTGCAAGCGAGCCCGAAAGTGTTTTTATGCTTCATAACGGGTTGTAAAAGCAAAGATGCAGTTTGCTGAAAACAAGTTGTTCTTTGACAGTCTTGAATACTGAGTGCGGTTCAGTTAATAAAACTGTCTTTCTGGTGCTCATTGCAAACACGCCAGAAAGTGTTTTTCTGTGTTCCAATTGTTAGTATAAACAAATACGCAGTCTGCTGAAAGCAAGCTGTGCTCTGACAGTCTTTCTTATGGAGCGCAGTTCAGCTAATAAAACTCTTTCTGCCTTTCATTGCAAACGAGCCCGAAAGTGTTTTTATGCTTCATATTGGGTTGTAAAAGCAAAGATGCAGTTTGCTGAAAACAAGTTGTTCTTTGACAGTCTTGAATACTGAGTGCGGTTCAGTTAATAAAACTGTCTTTCTGGTGCTCATTGCAAGCAAGCCAGAAAGTGTTTTTCTGTGTTCCAATTGCTAGTATAAAGAAATACGCAGTCTGCTGAAAGCAAGCTGTGCTCTGACAGTCTTTCTTATGGAGTGCAGTTCAGCTAATAAAACTCTTTCTGCCTTTCATTGCAAGCGAGCCCGAAAGTGTTTTTATGCTTCATAACGGGTTGTAAAAGCAAAGATGCAGTTTGCTGAAAACAAGTTGTTCTTTGACAGTCTTGAATACTGAGTGCGGTTCAGTTAATAAAACTGTCTTTCTGGTGCTCATTGCAAACACGCCAGAAAGTGTTTTTCTGTGTTCTACTTGTTAGTATAAACAAATATGCAGTCTGCTGAAAGCAAGCTGTGCTCTGACAGTCTTTCTTATGGAGCGCAGTTCAGCTAATAAAACTCTTTCTGCCTTTCATTGCAAGCGAGCCCGAAAGTGTTTTTATGCTTCATAACGGGTTGTAAAAGCAAAGATGCAGTTTGCTGAAAGCAAGTTGTTCTTTGACAGTCTTGAATACTGAGTGCGGTTCAGTTAATAAAACTGTCTTTCTGCCTTTCATTGCAAGCGAGCCCGAAAGTGTTTTTATGCTTCATATTGGGTTGTAAAAGCAAAGATGCAGTTTGCTGAAAACAAGTTGTTCTTTGACAGTCTTGAATACTGAGTGCGGTTCAGTTAATAAAACTGTCTTTCTGGTGCTCATTGCAAGCAAGCCAGAAAGTGTTTTTCTGTGTTCCAATTGCTAGTATAAAGAAATACGCAGTCTGCTGAAAGCAAGCTGTGCTCTGACAGTCTTTCTTATGGAGTGCAGTTCAGCTAATAAAACTGTCTTTCTGCCTTTCATTGCAAGCGAGCCCGAAAGTGTTTTTATGCTTCATATTGGGTTGTAAAAGCAAAGATGCAGTTTGCTGAAAACAAGTTGTTCTTTGACAGTCTTGAATACTGAGTGCGGTTCAGTTAATAAAACTGTCTTTCTGGTGCTCATTGCAAACACGCCAGAAAGTGTTTTTCTGTGTTCCAATTGTTAGTATAAAGAAATACGCAGTCTGCTGAAAGCAAGCTGTGCTCTGACAGTCTTTCTTATGGAGCGCAGTTCAGCTAATAAAACTCTTTCTGCCTTTCATTGCAAGCGAGCCCGAAAGTGTTTTTATGCTTCATATTGGGTTGTAAAAGCAAAGATGCAGTTTGCTGAAAACAAGTTGTTCTTTGACAGTCTTGAATACTGAGTGCGGTTCAGTTAATAAAACTGTCTTTCTGGTGCTCATTGCAAGCAAGCCAGAAAGTGTTTTTCTGTGTTCCAATTGCTAGTATAAAGAAATACGCAGTCTGCTGAAAGCAAGCTGTGCTCTGACAGTTTTTCTTATGGAGCGCAGTTCAGCTAATAAAACTCTTTCTGCCTTTCATTGCAAGCGAGCCCGAAAGTGTTTTTATGCTTCATAACGGGTTGTAAAAGCAAAGATGCAGTTTGCTGAAAACAAGTTGTTCTTTGACAGTCTTGAATACTGAGTGCGGTTCAGTTAATAAAACTGTCTTTCTGGTGCTCATTGCAAGCAAGCCAGAAAGTGTTTTTCTGTGTTCCAATTGCTAGTATAAAGAAATACGCAGTCTGCTGAAAGCAAGCTGTGCTCTGACAGTCTTTCTTATGGAGTGCAGTTCAGCTAATAAAACTCTTTCTGCCTTTCATTGCAAGCGAGCCCGAAAGTGTTTTTATGCTTCATAACGGGTTGTAAAAGCAAAGATGCAGTTTGCTGAAAGCAAGTTGTTCTTTGACAGTCTTGAATACTGAGTGCGGTTCAGTTAATAAAACTGTCTTTCTGCCTTTCATTGCAAGCGAGCCCGAAAGTGTTTTTATGCTTCATATTGGGTTGTAAAAGCAAAGATGCAGTTTGCTGAAAACAAGTTGTTCTTTGACAGTCTTGAATACTGAGTGCGGTTCAGTTAATAAAACTGTCTTTCTGGTGCTCATTGCAAGCAAGCCAGAAAGTGTTTTTCTGTGTTCCAATTGCTAGTATAAAGAAATACGCAGTCTGCTGAAAGCAAGCTGTGCTCTGACAGTCTTTCTTATGGAGTGCAGTTCAGCTAATAAAACTGTCTTTCTGCCTTTCATTGCAAGCGAGCCCGAAAGTGTTTTTATGCTTCATATTGGGTTGTAAAAGCAAAGATGCAGTTTGCTGAAAACAAGTTGTTCTTTGACAGTCTTGAATACTGAGTGCGGTTCAGTTAATAAAACTGTCTTTCTGGTGCTCATTGCAAACACGCCAGAAAGTGTTTTTCTGTGTTCCAATTGTTAGTATAAAGAAATACGCAGTCTGCTGAAAGCAAGCTGTGCTCTGACAGTCTTTCTTATGGAGCGCAGTTCAGCTAATAAAACTCTTTCTGCCTTTCATTGCAAGCGAGCCCGAAAGTGTTTTTATGCTTCATATTGGGTTGTAAAAGCAAAGATGCAGTTTGCTGAAAACAAGTTGTTCTTTGACAGTCTTGAATACTGAGTGCGGTTCAGTTAATAAAACTGTCTTTCTGGTGCTCATTGCAAGCAAGCCAGAAAGTGTTTTTCTGTGTTCCAATTGCTAGTATAAAGAAATACGCAGTCTGCTGAAAGCAAGCTGTGCTCTGACAGTTTTTCTTATGGAGCGCAGTTCAGCTAATAAAACTCTTTCTGCCTTTCATTGCAAGCGAGCCCGAAAGTGTTTTTATGCTTCATAACGGGTTGTAAAAGCAAAGATGCAGTTTGCTGAAAACAAGTTGTTCTTTGACAGTCTTGAATACTGAGTGCGGTTCAGTTAATAAAACTGTCTTTCTGGTGCTCATTGCAAGCAAGCCAGAAAGTGTTTTTCTGTGTTCCAATTGCTAGTATAAAGAAATACGCAGTCTGCTGAAAGCAAGCTGTGCTCTGACAGTCTTTCTTATGGAGTGCAGTTCAGCTAATAAAACTCTTTCTGCCTTTCATTGCAAGCGAGCCCGAAAGTGTTTTTATGCTTCATAACGGGTTGTAAAAGCAAAGATGCAGTTTGCTGAAAGCAAGTTGTTCTTTGACAGTCTTGAATACTGAGTGCGGTTCAGTTAATAAAACTGTCTTTCTGCCTTTCATTGCAAGCGAGCCCGAAAGTGTTTTTATGCTTCATATTGGGTTGTAAAAGCAAAGATGCAGTTTGCTGAAAACAAGTTGTTCTTTGACAGTCTTGAATACTGAGTGCGGTTCAGTTAATAAAACTGTCTTTCTGGTGCTCATTGCAAGCAAGCCAGAAAGTGTTTTTCTGTGTTCCAATTGCTAGTATAAAGAAATACGCAGTCTGCTGAAAGCAAGCTGTGCTCTGACAGTCTTTCTTATGGAGTGCAGTTCAGCTAATAAAACTGTCTTTCTGCCTTTCATTGCAAGCGAGCCCGAAAGTGTTTTTATGCTTCATATTGGGTTGTAAAAGCAAAGATGCAGTTTGCTGAAAACAAGTTGTTCTTTGACAGTCTTGAATACTGAGTGCGGTTCAGTTAATAAAACTGTCTTTCTGGTGCTCATTGCAAACACGCCAGAAAGTGTTTTTCTGTGTTCCAATTGTTAGTATAAAGAAATACGCAGTCTGCTGAAAGCAAGCTGTGCTCTGACAGTCTTTCTTATGGAGCGCAGTTCAGCTAATAAAACTCTTTCTGCCTTTCATTGCAAGCGAGCCCGAAAGTGTTTTTATGCTTCATATTGGGTTGTAAAAGCAAAGATGCAGTTTGCTGAAAACAAGTTGTTCTTTGACAGTCTTGAATACTGAGTGCGGTTCAGTTAATAAAACTGTCTTTCTGGTGCTCATTGCAAGCAAGCCAGAAAGTGTTTTTCTGTGTTCCAATTGCTAGTATAAAGAAATACGCAGTCTGCTGAAAGCAAGCTGTGCTCTGACAGTTTTTCTTATGGAGCGCAGTTCAGCTAATAAAAATCTTTCTGCCTTTCATTGCAAGCGAGCCCGAAAGTGTTTTTATGCTTCATAACGGGTTGTAAAAGCAAAGATGCAGTTTGCTGAAAACAAGTTGTTCTTTGACAGTCTTGAATACTGAGTTCGGTTCAGTTAATAAAACTGTCTTTCTGGTGCTCATTGCAAACAAACCAGAAAGTGTTTTTCTGTGTTCTACTTGTTAGTATAAACAAAAATGCAGTCTGCTGAAAGCAAGCTGTGCTCTGACAGTCTTTCTTATGGAGCGCAGTTCAGCTAATAAAACTCTTTCTGCCTTTCATTGCAAGCGAGCCCGAAAGTGTTTTTATGCTTCATAACGGGTTGTAAAAGCAAAGATGCAGTTTGCTGAAAACAAGTTGTTCTTTGACAGTCTTGAATACTGAGTGCGGTTCAGTTAATAAAACTGTCTTTCTGCCTTTCATTGCAAGCGAGCCCGAAAGTGTTTTTATGCTTCATATTGGGTTGTAAAAGCAAAGATGCAGTTTGCTGAAAACAAGTTGTTCTTTGACAGTCTTGAATACTGAGTGCGGTTCAGTTAATAAAACTGTCTTTCTGGTGCTGATTGCAAGCAAGCCAGAAAGTGTTTTTCTGTGTTCCAATTGCTAGTATAAAGAAATACGCAGTCTGCTGAAAGCAAGCTGTGCTCTGACAGTCTTTCTTATGGAGTACAGTTCAGCTAATAAAACTCTTTCTGCCTTTCATTGCAAGCGAGCCCGAAAGTGTTTTTATGCTTCATAACGGGTTGTAAAAGCAAAGATGCAGTTTGCTGAAAACAAGTTGTTCTTTGACAGTCTTGAATACTGAGTGCGGTTCAGTTAATAAAACTGTCTTTCTGGTGCTCATTGCAAACACGCCAGAAAGTGTTTTTCTGTGTTCCAATTGTTAGTATAAAGAAATACGCAGTCTGCTGAAAGCAAGCTGTGCTCTGACAGTCTTTCTTATGGAGCGCAGTTCAGCTAATAAAACTCTTTCTGCCTTTCATTGCAAGCGAGCCCGAAAGTGTTTTTATGCTTCATATTGGGTTGTAAAAGCAAAGATGCAGTTTGCTGAAAACAAGTTGTTCTTTGACAGTCTTGAATACTGAGTGCGGTTCAGTTAATAAAACTGTCTTTCTGGTGCTCATTGCAAGCAAGCCAGAAAGTGTTTTTCTGTGTTCCAATTGCTAGTATAAAGAAATACGCAGTCTGCTGAAAGCAAGCTGTGCTCTGACAGTTTTTCTTATGGAGCGCAGTTCAGCTAATAAAACTCTTTCTGCCTTTCATTGCAAGCGAGCCCGAAAGTGTTTTTATGCTTCATAACGGGTTGTAAAAGCAAAGATGCAGTTTGCTGAAAACAAGTTGTTCTTTGACAGTCTTGAATACTGAGTGCGGTTCAGTTAATAAAACTGTCTTTCTGGTGCTCATTGCAAGCAAGCCAGAAAGTGTTTTTCTGTGTTCCAATTGCTAGTATAAAGAAATACGCAGTCTGCTGAAAGCAAGCTGTGCTCTGACAGTCTTTCTTATGGAGTGCAGTTCAGCTAATAAAACTCTTTCTGCCTTTCATTGCAAGCGAGCCCGAAAGTGTTTTTATGCTTCATAACGGGTTGTAAAAGCAAAGATGCAGTTTGCTGAAAACAAGTTGTTCTTTGACAGTCTTGAATACTGAGTGCGGTTCAGTTAATAAAACTGTCTTTCTGGTGCTCATTGCAAACACGCCAGAAAGTGTTTTTCTGTGTTCCAATTGTTAGTATAAAGAAATACGCAGTCTGCTGAAAGCAAGCTGTGCTCTGACAGTCTTTCTTATGGAGCGCAGTTCAGCTAATAAAACTCTTTCTGCCTTTCATTGCAAGCAAGCCCGAAAGTGTTTTTATGCTTCATAATGGATTGTAAAAGCAAAGATGCAGTTTGCTGAAAACAAGTTTATCTTTGACAGTCTTGAATACTGAGTGCAGTTGAGTTAATAAAACCGTCTTTCTGGTGCTCATTGCAAGCAAGCCCGAAAGTGTTTTTCTGTGTTCCAATTGCTAGTATAAAGAAATACGCAGTCTGCTGAAAGCAAGCTGTTCTCTGACAGTCTTTCTTATGGAGTGCAGTTCAGCTAATAAAACTCTTTCTGCCTTTCATTGCAAGCGAGCCCGAAAGTGTTTTTATGCTTCATAATGGACTGTAAAAGCAAAGATGCAGTTTGCTGAAAACAAGTTGTTCTTTGACTGTCTTGAATACTGAGTGCGGTTCAGTTAATAAAACTGTCTTTCTGGTGCTCATTGCAAACAAACCAGAAAGTGTTTTTCTGTGTTCTACTTGTTAGTATAAACAAAAATGCAGTCTGCTGAAAGCAAGCTGTGCTCTGACAGTCTTTCTTATGGAGCGCAGTTCAGCTAATAAAACTCTTTCTGCCTTTCATTGCAAGCGAGCCCGAAAGTGTTTTTATGCTTCATAACGGGTTGTAAAAGCAAAGATGCAGTTTGCTGAAAACAAGTTGTTCTTTGACAGTCTTGAATACTGAGTGCGGTTCAGTTAATAAAACTGTCTTTCTGCCTTTCATTGCAAGCGAGCCCGAAAGTGTTTTTATGCTTCATATTGGGTTGTAAAAGCAAAGATGCAGTTTGCTGAAAACAAGTTGTTCTTTGACAGTCTTGAATACTGAGTGCGGTTCAGTTAATAAAACTGTCTTTCTGGTGCTCATTGCAAGCAAGCCAGAAAGTGTTTTTCTGTGTTCCAATTGCTAGTATAAAGAAATACGCAGTCTGCTGAAAGCAAGCTGTGCTCTGACAGTCTTTCTTATGGAGTGCAGTTCAGCTAATAAAACTCTTTCTGCCTTTCATTGCAAGCGAGCCCGAAAGTGTTTTTATGCTTCATAACGGGTTGTAAAAGCAAAGATGCAGTTTGCTGAAAACAAGTTGTTCTTTGACAGTCTTGAATACTGAGTGCGGTTCAGTTAATAAAACTGTCTTTCTGGTGCTCATTGCAAACACGCCAGAAAGTGTTTTTCTGTGTTCCAATTGTTAGTATAAACAAATACGCAGTCTGCTGAAAGCAAGCTGTGCTCTGACAGTCTTTCTTATGGAGCGCAGTTCAGCTAATAAAACTCTTTCTGCCTTTCATTGCAAACGAGCCCGAAAGTGTTTTTATGCTTCATATTGGGTTGTAAAAGCAAAGATGCAGTTTGCTGAAAACAAGTTGTTCTTTGACAGTCTTGAATACTGAGTGCGGTTCAGTTAATAAAACTGTCTTTCTGGTGCTCATTGCAAGCAAGCCAGAAAGTGTTTTTCTGTGTTCCAATTGCTAGTATAAAGAAATACGCAGTCTGCTGAAAGCAAGCTGTGCTCTGACAGTCTTTCTTATGGAGTGCAGTTCAGCTAATAAAACTCTTTCTGCCTTTCATTGCAAGCGAGCCCGAAAGTGTTTTTATGCTTCATAACGGGTTGTAAAAGCAAAGATGCAGTTTGCTGAAAACAAGTTGTTCTTTGACAGTCTTGAATACTGAGTGCGGTTCAGTTAATAAAACTGTCTTTCTGGTGCTCATTGCAAACACGCCAGAAAGTGTTTTTCTGTGTTCTACTTGTTAGTATAAACAAATATGCAGTCTGCTGAAAGCAAGCTGTGCTCTGACAGTCTTTCTTATGGAGCGCAGTTCAGCTAATAAAACTCTTTCTGCCTTTCATTGCAAGCGAGCCCGAAAGTGTTTTTATGCTTCATAACGGGTTGTAAAAGCAAAGATGCAGTTTGCTGAAAGCAAGTTGTTCTTTGACAGTCTTGAATACTGAGTGCGGTTCAGTTAATAAAACTGTCTTTCTGCCTTTCATTGCAAGCGAGCCCGAAAGTGTTTTTATGCTTCATATTGGGTTGTAAAAGCAAAGATGCAGTTTGCTGAAAACAAGTTGTTCTTTGACAGTCTTGAATACTGAGTGCGGTTCAGTTAATAAAACTGTCTTTCTGGTGCTCATTGCAAGCAAGCCAGAAAGTGTTTTTCTGTGTTCCAATTGCTAGTATAAAGAAATACGCAGTCTGCTGAAAGCAAGCTGTGCTCTGACAGTCTTTCTTATGGAGTGCAGTTCAGCTAATAAAACTGTCTTTCTGCCTTTCATTGCAAGCGAGCCCGAAAGTGTTTTTATGCTTCATATTGGGTTGTAAAAGCAAAGATGCAGTTTGCTGAAAACAAGTTGTTCTTTGACAGTCTTGAATACTGAGTGCGGTTCAGTTAATAAAACTGTCTTTCTGGTGCTCATTGCAAACACGCCAGAAAGTGTTTTTCTGTGTTCCAATTGTTAGTATAAAGAAATACGCAGTCTGCTGAAAGCAAGCTGTGCTCTGACAGTCTTTCTTATGGAGCGCAGTTCAGCTAATAAAACTCTTTCTGCCTTTCATTGCAAGCGAGCCCGAAAGTGTTTTTATGCTTCATATTGGGTTGTAAAAGCAAAGATGCAGTTTGCTGAAAACAAGTTGTTCTTTGACAGTCTTGAATACTGAGTGCGGTTCAGTTAATAAAACTGTCTTTCTGGTGCTCATTGCAAGCAAGCCAGAAAGTGTTTTTCTGTGTTCCAATTGCTAGTATAAAGAAATACGCAGTCTGCTGAAAGCAAGCTGTGCTCTGACAGTTTTTCTTATGGAGCGCAGTTCAGCTAATAAAAATCTTTCTGCCTTTCATTGCAAGCGAGCCCGAAAGTGTTTTTATGCTTCATAACGGGTTGTAAAAGCAAAGATGCAGTTTGCTGAAAACAAGTTGTTCTTTGACAGTCTTGAATACTGAGTTCGGTTCAGTTAATAAAACTGTCTTTCTGGTGCTCATTGCAAGCAAGCCAGAAAGTGTTTTTCTGTGTTCTACTTGTTAGTATAAACAAAAATGCAGTCTGCTGAAAGCAAGCTGTGCTCTGACAGTCTTTCTTATGGAGCGCAGTTCAGCTAATAAAACTCTTTCTGCCTTTCATTGCAAGCAAGCCCGAAAGTGTTTTTATGCTTCATAACGGGTTGTAAAAGCAAAGATGCAGTTTGCTGAAAACAAGTTGTTCTTTGACAGTCTTGAATACTGAGTGCGGTTCAGTTAATAAAACTGTCTTTCTGCCTTTCATTGCAAGCGAGCCCGAAAGTGTTTTTATGCTTCATATTGGGTTGTAAAAGCAAAGATGCAGTTTGCTGAAAACAAGTTGTTCTTTGACAGTCTTGAATACTGAGTGCGGTTCAGTTAATAAAACTGTCTTTCTGGTGCTCATTGCAAGCAAGCCAGAAAGTGTTTTTCTGTGTTCCAATTGCTAGTATAAAGAAATACGCAGTCTGCTGAAAGCAAGCTGTGCTCTGACAGTCTTTCTTATGGAGCGCAGTTCAGCTAATAAAACTCTTTCTGCCTTTCATTGCAAGCGAGCCCGAAAGTGTTTTTATGCTTCATAACGGGTTGTAAAAGCAAAGATGCAGTTTGCTGAAAACAAGTTGTTCTTTGACAGTCTTGAATACTGAGTGCGGTTCAGTTAATAAAACTGTCTTTCTGCCTTTCATTGCAAGCGAGCCCGAAAGTGTTTTTATGCTTTATATTGGGTTGTAAAAGCAAAGATGCAGTTTGCTGAAAACAAGTTGTTCTTTGACAGTCTTGAATACTGAGTGCGGTTCAGTTAATAAAACTGTCTTTCTGGTGCTCATTGCAAGCAAGCCAGAAAGTGTTTTTCTGTGTTCCAATTGCTAGTATAAAGAAATACGCAGTCTGCTGAAAGCAAGCTGTGCTCTGACAGTCTTTCTTATGGAGTGCAGTTCAGCTAATAAAACTCTTTCTGCCTTTCATTGCAAGCGAGCCCGAAAGTGTTTTTATGCTTCATAACGGGTTGTAAAAGCAAAGATGCAGTTTGCTGAAAACAAGTTGTTCTTTGACAGTCTTGAATACTGAGTGCGGTTCAGTTAATAAAACTGTCTTTCTGGTGCTCATTGCAAACACGCCAGAAAGTGTTTTTCTGTGTTCCAATTGTTAGTATAAACAAATACGCAGTCTGCTGAAAGCAAGCTGTGCTCTGACAGTCTTTCTTATGGAGCGCAGTTCAGCTAATAAAACTCTTTCTGCCTTTCATTCCAAACGAGCCCGAAAGTGTTTTTATGCTTCATATTGGGTTGTAAAAGCAAAGATGCAGTTTGCTGAAAACAAGTTGTTCTTTGACAGTCTTGAATACTGAGTGCGGTTCAGTTAATAAAACTGTCTTTCTGGTGCTCATTGCAAGCAAGCCAGAAAGTGTTTTTCTGTGTTCCAATTGCTAGTATAAAGAAATACGCAGTCTGCTGAAAGCAAGCTGTGCTCTGACAGTCTTTCTTATGGAGCGCAGTTCAGCTAATAAAACTCTTTCTGCCTTTCATTGCAAGCGAGCCCGAAAGTGTTTTTATGCTTCATAATGGATTGTAAAAGCAAAGATGCAGTTTGCTGAAAACAAGTTGTTCTTTGACAGTCTTGAATACTGAGTGCGGTTCAGTTAATAAAACTGTCTTTCTGGTGCTCATTGCAAACACGCCAGAAAGTGTTTTTCTGTGTTCCAATTGTTAGTATAAACAAATACGCAGTCTGCTGAAAGCAAGCTGTGCTCTGACAGTCTTTCTTATGGAGCGCAGTTCAGCTAATAAAACTCTTTCTGCCTTTCATTGCAAGCAAGCCCGAAAGTGTTTTTATGCTTCATAATGGACTGTAAAAGCAAAGATGCAGTTTGCTGAAAACAAGTTGTTCTTTGACAGTCTTGAATACTGAGTGCGGTTCAGTTAATAAAACTGTCTTTCTGCCTTTCATTGCAAGCGAGCCCGAAAGTGTTTTTATGCTTCATATTGGGTTGTAAAAGCAAAGATGCAGTTTGCTGAAAACAAGTTGTTCTTTGACAGTCTTGAATACTGAGTGCGGTTCAGTTAATAAAACTGTCTTTCTGGTGCTCATTGCAAGCAAGCCAGAAAGTGTTTTTCTGGGTTCCAATTGCTAGTATAAAGAAATGCGCAGTCTGCTGAAAGCAAGCTGTGCTCTGACAGTCTTTCTTATGGAGTGCAGTTCAGCTAATAAAACTGTCTTTCTGCCTTTCATTGCAAGCGAGCCCGAAAGTGTTTTTATGCTTCATATTGGGTTGTAAAAGCAAAGATGCAGTTTGCTGAAAACAAGTTGTTCTTTGACAGTCTTGAATACTGAGTGCAGTTGAGTTAATAAAACCGTCTTTCTGGTGCTCATTGCAAGCAAGCCCGAAAGTGTTTTTCTGTGTTCCAATTGCTAGTATAAAGAAATACGCAGTCTGCTGAAAGCAAGCGGTGCTCTGACAGTCTTTCTTATGGAGCGCAGTTCAGCTAATAAAACTCTTTCTGCCTTTCATTGCAAGCGAGCCCGAAAGTGTTTTTATGCTTCATATTGGGTTGTAAAAGCAAAGATGCAGTTTGCTGAAAACAAGTTGTTCTTTGACAGTCTTGAATACTGAGTGCGGTTCAGTTAATAAAACTGTCTTTCTGGTGCTCATTGCAAGCAAGCCAGAAAGTGTTTTTCTGTGTTCCAATTGCTAGTATAAAGAAATACGCAGTCTGCTGAAAGCAAGCTGTGCTCTGACAGTTTTTCTTATGGAGCGCAGTTCAGCTAATAAAAATCTTTCTGCCTTTCATTGCAAGCGAGCCCGAAAGTGTTTTTATGCTTCATAACGGGTTGTAAAAGCAAAGATGCAGTTTGCTGAAAACAAGTTGTTCTTTGACAGTCTTGAATACTGAGTGCGGTTCAGTTAATAAAACTGTCTTTCTGGTGCTCATTGCAAACAAACCAGAAAGTGTTTTTCTGTGTTCTACTTGTTAGTATAAACAAAAATGCAGTCTGCTGAAAGCAAGCTGTGCTCTGACAGTCTTTCTTATGGAGCGCAGTTCAGCTAATAAAACTCTTTCTGCCTTTCATTGCAAGCGAGCCCGAAAGTGTTTTTATGCTTCATAACGGGTTGTAAAAGCAAAGATGCAGTTTGCTGAAAGCAAGTTGTTCTTTGACAGTCTTGAATACTGAGTGCGGTTCAGTTAATAAAACTGTCTTTCTGCCTTTCATTGCAAGCGAGCCCGAAAGTGTTTTTATGCTTCATATTGGGTTGTAAAAGCAAAGATGCAGTTTGCTGAAAACAAGTTGTTCTTTGACAGTCTTGAATACTGAGTGCGGTTCAGTTAATAAAACTGTCTTTCTGGTGCTCATTGCAAGCAAGCCAGAAAGTGTTTTTCTGGGTTCCAATTGCTAGTATAACGAAATACGCAGTCTGCTGAAAGCAAGCTGTGCTCTGACAGTCTTTCTTATGGAGTGCAGTTCAGCTAATAAAACTGTCTTTCTGCCTTTCATTGCAAGCGAGCCCGAAAGTGTTTTTATGCTTCATATTGGGTTGTAAAAGCAAAGATGCAGTTTGCTGAAAACAAGTTGTTCTTTGACAGTCTTGAATACTGAGTGCGGTTCAGTTAATAAAACTGTCTTTCTGGTGCTCATTGCAAGCAAGCCAGAAAGTGTTTTTCTGTGTTCCAATTGCTAGTATAAAGAAATACGCAGTCTGCTGAAAGCAAGCTGTGCTCTGACAGTCTTTCTTATGGAGCGCAGTTCAGCTAATAAAACTCTTTCTGCCTTTCATTGCAAGCGAGCCCGAAAGTGTTTTTATGCTTCATAATGGATTGTAAAAGCAAAGATGCAGTTTGCTGAAAACAAGTTGTTCTTTGACAGTCTTGAATACTGAGTGCGGTTCAGTTAATAAAACTGTCTTTCTGGTGCTCATTGCAAACACGCCAGAAAGTGTTTTTCTGTGTTCCAATTGTTAGTATAAACAAATACGCAGTCTGCTGAAAGCAAGCTGTGCTCTGACAGTCTTTCTTATGGAGCGCAGTTCAGCTAATAAAACTCTTTCTGCCTTTCATTGCAAGCAAGCCCGAAAGTGTTTTTATGCTTCATAATGGACTGTAAAAGCAAAGATGCAGTTTGCTGAAAACAAGTTGTTCTTTGACAGTCTTGAATACTGAGTGCGGTTCAGTTAATAAAACTGTCTTTCTGCCTTTCATTGCAAGCGAGCCCGAAAGTGTTTTTATGCTTCATATTGGGTTGTAAAAGCAAAGATGCAGTTTGCTGAAAACAAGTTGTTCTTTGACAGTCTTGAATACTGAGTGCGGTTCAGTTAATAAAACTGTCTTTCTGGTGCTCATTGCAAGCAAGCCAGAAAGTGTTTTTCTGGGTTCCAATTGCTAGTATAAAGAAATGCGCAGTCTGCTGAAAGCAAGCTGTGCTCTGACAGTCTTTCTTATGGAGTGCAGTTCAGCTAATAAAACTGTCTTTCTGCCTTTCATTGCAAGCGAGCCCGAAAGTGTTTTTATGCTTCATATTGGGTTGTAAAAGCAAAGATGCAGTTTGCTGAAAACAAGATGTTCTTTGACAGTCTTGAATACTGAGTGCAGTTGAGTTAATAAAACCGTCTTTCTGGTGCTCATTGCAAGCAAGCCCGAAAGTGTTTTTCTGTGTTCCAATTGCTAGTATAAAGAAATACGCAGTCTGCTGAAAGCAAGCGGTGCTCTGACAGTCTTTCTTATGGAGCGCAGTTCAGCTAATAAAACTCTTTCTGCCTTTCATTGCAAGCGAGCCCGAAAGTGTTTTTATGCTTCATATTGGGTTGTAAAAGCAAAGATGCAGTTTGCTGAAAACAAGTTGTTCTTTGACAGTCTTGAATACTGAGTGCGGTTCAGTTAATAAAACTGTCTTTCTGGTGCTCATTGCAAGCAAGCCAGAAAGTGTTTTTCTGTGTTCCAATTGCTAGTATAAAGAAATACGCAGTCTGCTGAAAGCAAGCTGTGCTCTGACAGTTTTTCTTATGGAGCGCAGTTCAGCTAATAAAAATCTTTCTGCCTTTCATTGCAAGCGAGCCCGAAAGTGTTTTTATGCTTCATAACGGGTTGTAAAAGCAAAGATGCAGTTTGCTGAAAACAAGTTGTTCTTTGACAGTCTTGAATACTGAGTGCGGTTCAGTTAATAAAACTGTCTTTCTGGTGCTCATTGCAAACAAACCAGAAAGTGTTTTTCTGTGTTCTACTTGTTAGTATAAACAAAAATGCAGTCTGCTGAAAGCAAGCTGTGCTCTGACAGTCTTTCTTATGGAGCGCAGTTCAGCTAATAAAACTCTTTCTGCCTTTCATTGCAAGCGAGCCCGAAAGTGTTTTTATGCTTCATAACGGGTTGTAAAAGCAAAGATGCAGTTTGCTGAAAGCAAGTTGTTCTTTGACAGTCTTGAATACTGAGTGCGGTTCAGTTAATAAAACTGTCTTTCTGCCTTTCATTGCAAGCGAGCCCGAAAGTGTTTTTATGCTTCATATTGGGTTGTAAAAGCAAAGATGCAGTTTGCTGAAAACAAGTTGTTCTTTGACAGTCTTGAATACTGAGTGCGGTTCAGTTAATAAAACTGTCTTTCTGGTGCTCATTGCAAGCAAGCCAGAAAGTGTTTTTCTGGGTTCCAATTGCTAGTATAACGAAATACGCAGTCTGCTGAAAGCAAGCTGTGCTCTGACAGTCTTTCTTATGGAGTGCAGTTCAGCTAATAAAACTGTCTTTCTGCCTTTCATTGCAAGCGAGCCCGAAAGTGTTTTTATGCTTCATATTGGGTTGTAAAAGCAAAGATGCAGTTTGCTGAAAACAAGTTGTTCTTTGACAGTCTTGAATACTGAGTGCAGTTGAGTTAATAAAACCGTCTTTCTGGTGCTCATTGCAAGCAAGCCCGAAAGTGTTTTTCTGTGTTCCAATTGCTAGTATAAAGAAATACGCAGTCTGCTGAAAACAAGCTGTGCTCTGACAGTCTTTCTTATGGAGCGCAGTTCAGCTAATAAAACTCTTTCTGCCTTTCATTGCAAGCGAGCCCGAAAGTGTTTTTATGCTTCATATTGGGTTGTAAAAGCAAAGATGCAGTTTGCTGAAAACAAGTTGTTCTTTGACAGTCTTGAATACTGAGTGCGGTTCAGTTAATAAAACTGTCTTTCTGGTGCTCATTGCAAGCAAGCCAGAAAGTGTTTTTCTGTGTTCCAATTGCTAGTATAAAGAAATACGCAGTCTGCTGAAAGCAAGCTGTGCTCTGACAGTTTTTCTTATGGAGCGCAGTTCAGCTAATAAAAATCTTTCTGCCTTTCATTGCAAGCGAGCCCGAAAGTGTTTTTATGCTTCATAACGGGTTGTAAAAGCAAAGATGCAGTTTGCTGAAAACAAGTTGTTCTTTGACAGTCTTGAATACTGAGTGCGGTTCAGTTAATAAAACTGTCTTTCTGGTGCTCATTGCAAACACGCCAGAAAGTGTTTTTCTGTGTTCCAATTGTTAGTATAAAGAAATACGCAGTCTGCTGAAAGCAAGCTGTGCTCTGACAGTCTTTCTTATGGAGCGCAGTTCAGCTAATAAAACTCTTTCTGCCTTTCATTGCAAGCAAGCCCGAAAGTGTTTTTATGCTTCATAATGGATTGTAAAAGCAAAGATGCAGTTTGCTGAAAACAAGTTTATCTTTGACAGTCTTGAATACTGAGTGCAGTTGAGTTAATAAAACCGTCTTTCTGGTGCTCATTGCAAGCAAGCCCGAAAGTGTTTTTCTGTGTTCCAATTGCTAGTATAAAGAAATACGCAGTCTGCTGAAAGCAAGCTGTTCTCTGACAGTCTTTCTTATGGAGTGCAGTTCAGCTAATAAAACTCTTTCTGCCTTTCATTGCAAGCGAGCCCGAAAGTGTTTTTATGCTTCATAATGGACTGTAAAAGCAAAGATGCAGTTTGCTGAAAGCAAGTTGTTCGTTGACAGTCTTGAATACTGAGTGCGGTTCAGTTAATAAAACTGTCTTTCTGCCTTTCATTGCAAGCGAGCCCGAAAGTGTTTTTATGCTTCATATTGGGTTGTAAAAGCAAAGATGCAGTTTGCTGAAAACAAGTTGTTCTTTGACAGTCTTGAATACTGAGTGCGGTTCAGTTAATAAAACTGTCTTTCTGGTGCTCATTGCAAGCAAGCCAGAAAGTGTTTTTCTGGGTTCCAATTGCTAGTATAACGAAATACGCAGTCTGCTGAAAGCAAGCTGTGCTCTGACAGTCTTTCTTATGGAGTGCAGTTCAGCTAATAAAACTGTCTTTCTGCCTTTCATTGCAAGCGAGCCCGAAAGTGTTTTTATGCTTCATATTGGGTTGTAAAAGCAAAGATGCAGTTTGCTGAAAACAAGTTGTTCTTTGACAGTCTTGAATACTGAGTGCAGTTGAGTTAATAAAACCGTCTTTCTGGTGCTCATTGCAAGCAAGCCCGAAAGTGTTTTTCTGTGTTCCAATTGCTAGTATAAAGAAATACGCAGTCTGCTGAAAACAAGCTGTGCTCTGACAGTCTTTCTTATGGAGCGCAGTTCAGCTAATAAAACTCTTTCTGCCTTTCATTGCAAGCGAGCCCGAAAGTGTTTTTATGCTTCATAATGGATTGTAAAAGCAAAGATGCAGTTTGCTGAAAACAAGTTTATCTTTGACAGTCTTGAATACTGAGTGCAGTTGAGTTAATAAAACCGTCTTTCTGGTGCTCATTGCAAGCAAGCCCGAAAGTGTTTTTCTGTGTTCCAATTGCTAGTATAAAGAAATACGCAGTCTGCTGAAAGCAAGCTGTTCTCTGACAGTCTTTCTTATGGAGTGCAGTTCAGCTAATAAAACTCTTTCTGCCTTTCATTGCAAGCGAGCCCGAAAGTGTTTTTATGCTTCATAATGGACTGTAAAAGCAAAGATGCAGTTTGCTGAAAACAAGTTGTTCTTTGACAGTCTTGAATACTGAGTGCGGTTCAGTTAATAAAACTGTCTTTCTGGTGCTCATTGCAAACAAACCAGAAAGTGTTTTTCTGTGTTCTACTTGTTAGTATAAACAAAAATGCAGTCTGCTGAAAGCAAGCTGTGCTCTGACAGTCTTTCTTATGGAGCGCAGTTCAGCTAATAAAACTCTTTCTGCCTTTCATTGCAAGCGAGCCCGAAAGTGTTTTTATGCTTCATAACGGGTTGTAAAAGCAAACATGCAGTTTGCTGAAAACAAGTTGTTCTTTGACAGTCTTGAATACTGAGTGCGGTTCAGTTAATAAAACTGTCTTTCTGGTGCTCATTGCAAACAAACCAGAAAGTGTTTTTCTGTGTTCTACTTGTTAGTATAAACAAAAATGCAGTCTGCTGAAAGCAAGCTGTGCTCTGACAGTCTTTCTTATGGAGCGCAGTTCAGCTAATAAAACTCTTTCTGCCTTTCATTGCAAGCGAGCCCGAAAGTGTTTTTATGCTTCATAACGGGTTGTAAAAGCAAAGATGCAGTTTGCTGAAAGCAAGTTGTTCTTTGACAGTCTTGAATACTGAGTGCGGTTCAGTTAATAAAACTGTCTTTCTGCCTTTCATTGCAAGCGAGCCCGAAAGTGTTTTTATGCTTCATATTGGGTTGTAAAAGCAAAGATGCAGTTTGCTGAAAACAAGTTGTTCTTTGACAGTCTTGAATACTGAGTGCGGTTCAGTTAATAAAACTGTCTTTCTGGTGCTCATTGCAAGCAAGCCAGAAAGTGTTTTTCTGGGTTCCAATTGCTAGTATAAAGAAATACGCAGTCTGCTAAAAGCAAGCTGTGCTCTGACAGTCTTTCTTATGGAGTGCAGTTCAGCTAATAAAACTGTCTTTCTGCCTTTCATTGCAAGCGAGCCCGAAAGTGTTTTTATGCTTCATATTGGGTTGTAAAAGCAAAGATGCAGTTTGCTGAAAACAAGTTGTTCTTTGACAGTCTTGAATACTGAGTGCAGTTGAGTTAATAAAACCGTCTTTCTGGTGCTCATTGCAAGCAAGCCCGAAAGTGTTTTTCTGTGTTCCAATTGCTAGTATAAAGAAATACGCAGTCTGCTGAAAGCAAGCGGTGCTCTGACAGTCTTTCTTATGGAGCGCAGTTCAGCTAATAAAACTCTTTCTGCCTTTCATTGCAAGCAAGCCCGAAAGTGTTTTTATGCTTCATAATGGATTGTAAAAGCAAAGATGCAGTTTGCTGAAAACAAGTTTATCTTTGACAGTCTTGAATACTGAGTGCAGTTGAGTTAATAAAACCGTCTTTCTGGTGCTCATTGCAAGCAAGCCCGAAAGTGTTTTTCTGTGTTCCAATTGCTAGTATAAAGAAATACGCAGTCTGCTGAAAGCAAGCTGTTCTCTGACAGTCTTTCTTATGGAGTGCAGTTCAGCTAATAAAACTCTTTCTGCCTTTCATTGCAAGCGAGCCCGAAAGTGTTTTTATGCTTCATAATGGACTGTAAAAGCAAAGATGCAGTTTGCTGAAAGCAAGTTGTTCTTTGACAGTCTTGAATACTGAGTGCGGTTCAGTTAATAAAACTGTCTTTCTGCCTTTCATTGCAAGCGAGCCCGAAAGTGTTTTTATGCTTCATATTGGGTTGTAAAAGCAAAGATGCAGTTTGCTGAAAACAAGTTGTTCTTTGACAGTCTTGAATACTGAGTGCGGTTCAGTTAATAAAACTGTCTTTCTGGTGCTCATTGCAAGCAAGCCAGAAAGTGTTTTTCTGGGTTCCAATTGCTAGTATAACGAAATACGCAGTCTGCTGAAAGCAAGCTGTGCTCTGACAGTCTTTCTTATGGAGTGCAGTTCAGCTAATAAAACTGTCTTTCTGCCTTTCATTGCAAGCGAGCCCGAAAGTGTTTTTATGCTTCATATTGGGTTGTAAAAGCAAAGATGCAGTTTGCTGAAAACAAGTTGTTCTTTGACAGTCTTGAATACTGAGTGCAGTTGAGTTAATAAAACCGTCTTTCTGGTGCTCATTGCAAGCAAGCCCGAAAGTGTTTTTCTGTGTTCCAATTGCTAGTATAAAGAAATACGCAGTCTGCTGAAAACAAGCTGTGCTCTGACAGTCTTTCTTATGGAGCGCAGTTCAGCTAATAAAACTCTTTCTGCCTTTCATTGCAAGCGAGCCCGAAAGTGTTTTTATGCTTCATATTGGGTTGTAAAAGCAAAGATGCAGTTTGCTGAAAACAAGTTGTTCTTTGACAGTCTTGAATACTGAGTGCGGTTCAGTTAATAAAACTGTCTTTCTGGTGCTCATTGCAAGCAAGCCAGAAAGTGTTTTTCTGTGTTCCAATTGCTAGTATAAAGAAATACGCAGTCTGCTGAAAGCAAGCTGTGCTCTGACAGTTTTTCTTATGGAGCGCAGTTCAGCTAATAAAAATCTTTCTGCCTTTCATTGCAAGCGAGCCCGAAAGTGTTTTTATGCTTCATAATGGATTGTAAAAGCAAAGATGCAGTTTGCTGAAAACAAGTTTATCTTTGACAGTCTTGAATACTGAGTGCAGTTGAGTTAATAAAACCGTCTTTCTGGTGCTCATTGCAAGCAAGCCCGAAAGTGTTTTTCTGTGTTCCAATTGCTAGTATAAAGAAATACGCAGTCTGCTGAAAGCAAGCTGTTCTCTGACAGTCTTTCTTATGGAGTGCAGTTCAGCTAATAAAACTCTTTCTGCCTTTCATTGCAAGCGAGCCCGAAAGTGTTTTTATGCTTCATAATGGACTGTAAAAGCAAAGATGCAGTTTGCTGAAAACAAGTTGTTCTTTGACAGTCTTGAATACTGAGTGCGGTTCAGTTAATAAAACTGTCTTTCTGGTGCTCATTGCAAACAAACCAGAAAGTGTTTTTCTGTGTTCTACTTGTTAGTATAAACAAAAATGCAGTCTGCTGAAAGCAAGCTGTGCTCTGACAGTCTTTCTTATGGAGCGCAGTTCAGCTAATAAAACTCTTTCTGCCTTTCATTGCAAGCGAGCCCGAAAGTGTTTTTATGCTTCATAACGGGTTGTAAAAGCAAACATGCAGTTTGCTGAAAACAAGTTGTTCTTTGACAGTCTTGAATACTGAGTGCGGTTCAGTTAATAAAACTGTCTTTCTGGTGCTCATTGCAAACAAACCAGAAAGTGTTTTTCTGTGTTCTACTTGTTAGTATAAACAAAAATGCAGTCTGCTGAAAGCAAGCTGTGCTCTGACAGTCTTTCTTATGGAGCGCAGTTCAGCTAATAAAACTCTTTCTGCCTTTCATTGCAAGCGAGCCCGAAAGTGTTTTTATGCTTCATAACGGGTTGTAAAAGCAAAGATGCAGTTTGCTGAAAGCAAGTTGTTCTTTGACAGTCTTGAATACTGAGTGCGGTTCAGTTAATAAAACTGTCTTTCTGCCTTTCATTGCAAGCGAGCCCGAAAGTGTTTTTATGCTTCATATTGGGTTGTAAAAGCAAAGATGCAGTTTGCTGAAAACAAGTTGTTCTTTGACAGTCTTGAATACTGAGTGCGGTTCAGTTAATAAAACTGTCTTTCTGGTGCTCATTGCAAGCAAGCCAGAAAGTGTTTTTCTGGGTTCCAATTGCTAGTATAAAGAAATACGCAGTCTGCTAAAAGCAAGCTGTGCTCTGACAGTCTTTCTTATGGAGTGCAGTTCAGCTAATAAAACTGTCTTTCTGCCTTTCATTGCAAGCGAGCCCGAAAGTGTTTTTATGCTTCATATTGGGTTGTAAAAGCAAAGATGCAGTTTGCTGAAAACAAGTTGTTCTTTGACAGTCTTGAATACTGAGTGCAGTTGAGTTAATAAAACCGTCTTTCTGGTGCTCATTGCAAGCAAGCCCGAAAGTGTTTTTCTGTGTTCCAATTGCTAGTATAAAGAAATACGCAGTCTGCTGAAAGCAAGCTGTGCTCTGACAGTCTTTCTTATGGAGCGCAGTTCAGCTAATAAAACTCTTTCTGCCTTTCATTGCAAGCGAGCCCGAAAGTGTTTTTATGCTTCATATTGGGTTGTAAAAGCAAAGATGCAGTTTGCTGAAAACAAGTTGTTCTTTGACAGTCTTGAATACTGAGTGCGGTTCAGTTAATAAAACTGTCTTTCTGGTGCTCATTGCAAGCAAGCCAGAAAGTGTTTTTCTGTGTTCCAATTGCTAGTATATGAAATACGCAGTCTGCTGAAAGCAAGCTGTGCTCTGACAGTTTTTCTTATGGAGCGCAGTTCAGCTAATAAAAATCTTTCTGCCTTTCATTGCAAGCGAGCCCGAAAGTGTTTTTATGCTTCATAACGGGTTGTAAAAGCAAAGATGCAGTTTGCTGAAAACAAGTTGTTCTTTGACAGTCTTGAATACTGAGTGCGGTTCAGTTAATAAAACTGTCTTTCTGGTGCTCATTGCAAACAAACCAGAAAGTGTTTTTCTGTGTTCTACTTGTTAGTATAAACAAAAATGCAGTCTGCTGAAAGCAAGCTGTGCTCTGACAGTCTTTCTTATGGAGCGCAGTTCAGCTAATAAAACTCTTTCTGCCTTTCATTGCAAGCGAGCCCGAAAGTGTTTTTATGCTTCATAACGGGTTGTAAAAGCAAAGATGCAGTTTGCTGAAAACAAGTTGTTCTTTGACAGTCTTGAATACTGAGTGCGGTTCAGTTAATAAAACTGTCTTTCTGGTGCTCATTGCAAACAAACCAGAAAGTGTTTTTCTGTGTTCTACTTGTTAGTATAAACAAAAATGCAGTCTGCTGAAAGCAAGCTGTGCTCTGACAGTCTTTCTTATGGAGCGCAGTTCAGCTAATAAAACTCTTTCTGCCTTTCATTGCAAGCGAGCCCGAAAGTGTTTTTATGCTTCATAACGGGTTGTAAAAGCAAAGATGCAGTTTGCTGAAAGCAAGTTGTTCTTTGACAGTCTTGAATACTGAGTGCGGTTCAGTTAATAAAACTGTCTTTCTGCCTTTCATTGCAAGCGAGCCCGAAAGTGTTTTTATGCTTCATATTGGGTTGTAAAAGCAAAGATGCAGTTTGCTGAAAACAAGTTGTTCTTTGACAGTCTTGAATACTGAGTGCGGTTCAGTTAATAAAACTGTCTTTCTGGTGCTCATTGCAAGCAAGCCAGAAAGTGTTTTTCTGGGTTCCAATTGCTAGTATAACGAAATACGCAGTCTGCTGAAAGCAAGCTGTGCTCTGACAGTCTTTCTTATGGAGTGCAGTTCAGCTAATAAAACTGTCTTTCTGCCTTTCATTGCAAGCGAGCCCGAAAGTGTTTTTATGCTTCATATTGGGTTGTAAAAGCAAAGATGCAGTTTGCTGAAAACAAGTTGTTCTTTGACAGTCTTGAATACTGAGTGCAGTTGAGTTAATAAAACCGTCTTTCTGGTGCTCATTGCAAGCAAGCCCGAAAGTGTTTTTCTGTGTTCCAATTGCTAGTATAAAGAAATACGCAGTCTGCTGAAAACAAGCTGTGCTCTGACAGTCTTTCTTATGGAGCGCAGTTCAGCTAATAAAACTCTTTCTGCCTTTCATTGCAAGCGAGCCCGAAAGTGTTTTTATGCTTCATATTGGGTTGTAAAAGCAAAGATGCAGTTTGCTGAAAACAAGTTGTTCTTTGACAGTCTTGAATACTGAGTGCGGTTCAGTTAATAAAACTGTCTTTCTGGTGCTCATTGCAAGCAAGCCAGAAAGTGTTTTTCTGTGTTCCAATTGCTAGTATAAAGAAATACGCAGTCTGCTGAAAGCAAGCTGTGCTCTGACAGTTTTTCTTATGGAGCGCAGTTCAGCTAATAAAAATCTTTCTGCCTTTCATTGCAAGCGAGCCCGAAAGTGTTTTTATGCTTCATAACGGGTTGTAAAAGCAAAGATGCAGTTTGCTGAAAACAAGTTGTTCTTTGACAGTCTTGAATACTGAGTGCGGTTCAGTTAATAAAACTGTCTTTCTGGTGCTCATTGCAAGCAAGCCAGAAAGTGTTTTTCTGTGTTCCAATTGCTAGTATAAAGAAATACGCAGTCTGCTGAAAGCAAGCTGTGCTCTGACAGTCTTTCTTATGGAGTGCAGTTCAGCTAATAAAACTCTTTCTGCCTTTCATTGCAAGCGAGCCCGAAAGTGTTTTTATGCTTCATAACGGGTTGTAAAAGCAAAGATGCAGTTTGCTGAAAACAAGTTGTTCTTTGACAGTCTTGAATACTGAGTGCGGTTCAGTTAATAAAACTGTCTTTCTGGTGCTCATTGCAAACACGCCAGAAAGTGTTTTTCTGTGTTCCAATTGTTAGTATAAAGAAATACGCAGTCTGCTGAAAGCAAGCTGTGCTCTGACAGTCTTTCTTATGGAGCGCAGTTCAGCTAATAAAACTCTTTCTGCCTTTCATTGCAAGCGAGCCCGAAAGTGTTTTTATGCTTCATAATGGACTGTAAAAGCAAAGATGCAGTTTGCTGAAAACAAGTTGTTCTTTGACAGTCTTGAATACTGAGTGCGGTTCAGTTAATAAAACTGTCTTTCTGGTGCTCATTGCAAACAAACCAGAAAGTGTTTTTCTGTGTTCTGCTTGTTAGTATAAACAAAAATGCAGTCTGCTGAAAGCAAGCTGTGCTCTGACAGTCTTTCTTATGGAGCGCAGTTCAGCTAATAAAACTCTTTCTGCCTTTCATTGCAAGCGAGCCCGAAAGTGTTTTTATGCTTCATAACGGGTTGTAAAAGCAAAGATGCAGTTTGCTGAAAACATGTTGTTCTTTGACAGTCTTGAATACTGAGTGCGGTTCAGTTAATAAAACTGTCTTTCTGCCTTTCATTGCAAGCGAGCCCGAAAGTGTTTTTATGCTTCATATTGGGTTGTAAAAGCAAAGATGCAGTTTGCTGAAAACAAGTTGTTCTTTGACAGTCTTGAATACTGAGTGCGGTTCAGTTAATAAAACTGTCTTTCTGGTGCTCATTGCAAGCAATCCAGAAAGTGTTTTTCTGTGTTCCAATTGCTAGTATAAAGAAATACGCAGTCTGCTGACAGCAAGCTGTGCTCTGACAGTCTTTCTTATGGAGTGCAGTTCAGCTAATAAAACTCTTTCTGCCTTTCATTGCAAGCGAGCCCGAAAGTGTTTTTATGCTTCATAACGGGTTGTAAAAGCAAAGATGCAGTTTGCTGAAAACAAGTTGTTCTTTGACAGTCTTGAATACTGAGTGCGGTTCAGTTAATAAAACTGTCTTTCTGGTGCTCATTGCAAGCAAGCCAGAAAGTGTTTTTCTGTGTTCCAATTGCTAGTATAAAGAAATACGCAGTCTGCTGAAAGCAAGCTGTGCTCTGACAGTTTTTCTTATGGAGCGCAGTTCAGCTAATAAAAATCTTTCTGCCTTTCATTGCAAGCGAGCCCGAAAGTGTTTTTATGCTTCATAACGGGTTGTAAAAGCAAAGATGCAGTTTGCTGAAAACAAGTTGTTCTTTGACAGTCTTGAATACTGAGTGTGGTTCAGTTAATAAAACTGTCTTTCTGGTGCTCATTGCAAACAAACCAGAAAGTGTTTTTCTGTGTTCTACTTGTTAGTATAAACAAAAATGCAGTCTGCTGAAAGCAAGCTGTGCTCTGACAGTCTTTCTTATGGAGCGCAGTTCAGCTAATAAAACTCTTTCTGCCTTTCATTGCAAGCGAGCCCGAAAGTGTTTTTATGCTTCATAACGGGTTGTAAAAGCAAAGATGCAGTTTGCTGAAAACAAGTTGTTCTTTGACAGTCTTGAATACTGAGTGCGGTTCAGTTAATAAAACTGTCTTTCTGGTGCTCATTGCAAACAAACCAGAAAGTGTTTTTCTGTGTTCTACTTGTTAGTATAAACAAATATGCAGTCTGCTGAAAGCAAGCTGTGCTCTGACAGTCTTTCTTATGGAGCGCAGTTCAGCTAATAAAACTCTTTCTGCCTTTCATTGCAAGCGAGCCCGAAAGTGTTTTTATGCTTCATAATGGATTGTAAAAGCAAAGATGCAGTTTGCTGAAAACAAGTTGTTCTTTGACAGTCTTGAATACTGAGTGCGGTTCAGTTAATAAAACTGTCTTTCTGGTGCTCATTGCAAACACGCCAGAAAGTGTTTTTCTGTGTTCCAATTGTTTGTATAAACAAATACGCAGTCTGCTGAAAGCAAGCTGTGCTCTGACAGTCTTTCTTATGGAGCGCAGTTCAGCTAATAAAACTCTTTCTGCCTTTCATTGCAAGCGAGCCCGAAAGTGTTTTTATGCTTCATAATGGATTGTAAAAGCAAAGATGCAGTTTGCTGAAAACAAGTTGTTCTTTGACAGTCTTGAATACTGAGTGCGGTTCAGTTAATAAAACTGTCTTTCTGGTGCTCATTGCAAACACGCCAGAAAGTGTTTTTCTGTGTTCCAATTGTTAGTATAAACAAATACGCAGTCTGCTGAAAGCAAGCTGTGCTCTGACAGTCTTTCTTATGGAGCGCAGTTCAGCTAATAAAACTCTTTCTGCCTTTCATTGCAAACGAGCCCGAAAGTGTTTTTATGCTTCATATTGGGTTGTAAAAGCAAAGATGCAGTTTGCTGAAAACAAGTTGTTCTTTGACAGTCTTGAATACTGAGTGCGGTTCAGTTAATAAAACTGTCTTTCTGGTGCTCATTGCAAGCAAGCCAGAAAGTGTTTTTCTGTGTTCCAATTGCTAGTATAAAGAAATACGCAGTCTGCTGAAAGCAAGCTGTGCTCTGACAGTCTTTCTTATGGAGCGCAGTTCAGCTAATAAAACTCTTTCTGCCTTTCATTGCAAGCGAGCCCGAAAGTGTTTTTATGCTTCATAACGGGTTGTAAAAGCAAAGATGCAGTTTGCTGAAAACATGTTGTTCTTTGACAGTCTTGAATACTGAGTGCGGTTCAGTTAATAAAACTGTCTTTCTGCCTTTCATTGCAAGCGAGCCCGAAAGTGTTTTTATGCTTCATATTGGGTTGTAAAAGCAAAGATGCAGTTTGCTGAAAACAAGTTGTTCTTTGACAGTCTTGAATACTGAGTGCGGTTCAGTTAATAAAACTGTCTTTCTGGTGCTCATTGCAAGCAATCCAGAAAGTGTTTTTCTGTGTTCCAATTGCTAGTATAAAGAAATACGCAGTCTGCTGACAGCAAGCTGTGCTCTGACAGTCTTTCTTATGGAGTGCAGTTCAGCTAATAAAACTCTTTCTGCCTTTCATTGCAAGCGAGCCCGAAAGTGTTTTTATGCTTCATAACGGGTTGTAAAAGCAAAGATGCAGTTTGCTGAAAACAAGTTGTTCTTTGACAGTCTTGAATACTGAGTGCGGTTCAGTTAATAAAACTGTCTTTCTGGTGCTCATTGCAAGCAAGCCAGAAAGTGTTTTTCTGTGTTCCAATTGCTAGTATAAAGAAATACGCAGTCTGCTGAAAGCAAGCTGTGCTCTGACAGTTTTTCTTATGGAGCGCAGTTCAGCTAATAAAAATCTTTCTGCCTTTCATTGCAAGCGAGCCCGAAAGTGTTTTTATGCTTCATAACGGGTTGTAAAAGCAAAGATGCAGTTTGCTGAAAACAAGTTGTTCTTTGACAGTCTTGAATACTGAGTGTGGTTCAGTTAATAAAACTGTCTTTCTGGTGCTCATTGCAAACAAACCAGAAAGTGTTTTTCTGTGTTCTACTTGTTAGTATAAACAAAAATGCAGTCTGCTGAAAGCAAGCTGTGCTCTGACAGTCTTTCTTATGGAGCGCAGTTCAGCTAATAAAACTCTTTCTGCCTTTCATTGCAAGCGAGCCCGAAAGTGTTTTTATGCTTCATAACGGGTTGTAAAAGCAAAGATGCAGTTTGCTGAAAACAAGTTGTTCTTTGACAGTCTTGAATACTGAGTGCGGTTCAGTTAATAAAACTGTCTTTCTGGTGCTCATTGCAAACAAACCAGAAAGTGTTTTTCTGTGTTCTACTTGTTAGTATAAACAAATATGCAGTCTGCTGAAAGCAAGCTGTGCTCTGACAGTCTTTCTTATGGAGCGCAGTTCAGCTAATAAAACTCTTTCTGCCTTTCATTGCAAGCGAGCCCGAAAGTGTTTTTATGCTTCATAATGGATTGTAAAAGCAAAGATGCAGTTTGCTGAAAACAAGTTGTTCTTTGACAGTCTTGAATACTGAGTGCGGTTCAGTTAATAAAACTGTCTTTCTGGTGCTCATTGCAAACACGCCAGAAAGTGTTTTTCTGTGTTCCAATTGTTTGTATAAACAAATACGCAGTCTGCTGAAAGCAAGCTGTGCTCTGACAGTCTTTCTTATGGAGCGCAGTTCAGCTAATAAAACTCTTTCTGCCTTTCATTGCAAGCGAGCCCGAAAGTGTTTTTATGCTTCATAATGGATTGTAAAAGCAAAGATGCAGTTTGCTGAAAACAAGTTGTTCTTTGACAGTCTTGAATACTGAGTGCGGTTCAGTTAATAAAACTGTCTTTCTGGTGCTCATTGCAAACACGCCAGAAAGTGTTTTTCTGTGTTCCAATTGTTAGTATAAACAAATACGCAGTCTGCTGAAAGCAAGCTGTGCTCTGACAGTCTTTCTTATGGAGCGCAGTTCAGCTAATAAAACTCTTTCTGCCTTTCATTGCAAACGAGCCCGAAAGTGTTTTTATGCTTCATATTGGGTTGTAAAAGCAAAGATGCAGTTTGCTGAAAACAAGTTGTTCTTTGACAGTCTTGAATACTGAGTGCGGTTCAGTTAATAAAACTGTCTTTCTGGTGCTCATTGCAAGCAAGCCAGAAAGTGTTTTTCTGTGTTCCAATTGCTAGTATAAAGAAATACGCAGTCTGCTGAAAGCAAGCTGTGCTCTGACAGTTTTTCTTATGGAGCGCAGTTCAGCTAATAAAACTCTTTCTGCCTTTCATTGCAAGCGAGCCCGAAAGTGTTTTTATGCTTCATAACGGGTTGTAAAAGCAAAGATGCAGTTTGCTGAAAACAAGTTGTTCTTTGACAGTCTTGAATACTGAGTGCGGTTCAGTTAATAAAACTGTCTTTCTGGTGCTCATTGCAAACACGCCAGAAAGTGTTTTTCTGTGTTCTACTTGTTAGTATAAACAAATATGCAGTCTGCTGAAAGCAAGCTGTGCTCTGACAGTCTTTCTTATGGAGCGCAGTTCAGCTAATAAAACTCTTTCTGCCTTTCATTGCAAGCGAGCCCGAAAGTGTTTTTATGCTTCATAACGGGTTGTAAAAGCAAAGATGCAGTTTGCTGAAAGCAAGTTGTTCTTTGACAGTCTTGAATACTGAGTGCGGTTCAGTTAATAAAACTGTCTTTCTGCCTTTCATTGCAAGCGAGCCCGAAAGTGTTTTTATGCTTCATATTGGGTTGTAAAAGCAAAGATGCAGTTTGCTGAAAACAAGTTGTTCTTTGACAGTCTTGAATACTGAGTGCGGTTCAGTTAATAAAACTGTCTTTCTGGTGCTCATTGCAAGCAAGCCAGAAAGTGTTTTTCTGTGTTCCAATTGCTAGTATAAAGAAATACGCAGTCTGCTGAAAGCAAGCTGTGCTCTGACAGTCTTTCTTATGGAGTGCAGTTCAGCTAATAAAACTGTCTTTCTGCCTTTCATTGCAAGCGAGCCCGAAAGTGTTTTTATGCTTCATATTGGGTTGTAAAAGCAAAGATGCAGTTTGCTGAAAACAAGTTGTTCTTTGACAGTCTTGAATACTGAGTGCGGTTCAGTTAATAAAACTGTCTTTCTGGTGCTCATTGCAAACACGCCAGAAAGTGTTTTTCTGTGTTCCAATTGTTAGTATAAAGAAATACGCAGTCTGCTGAAAGCAAGCTGTGCTCTGACAGTCTTTCTTATGGAGCGCAGTTCAGCTAATAAAACTCTTTCTGCCTTTCATTGCAAGCGAGCCCGAAAGTGTTTTTATGCTTCATATTGGGTTGTAAAAGCAAAGATGCAGTTTGCTGAAAACAAGTTGTTCTTTGACAGTCTTGAATACTGAGTGCGGTTCAGTTAATAAAACTGTCTTTCTGGTGCTCATTGCAAGCAAGCCAGAAAGTGTTTTTCTGTGTTCCAATTGCTAGTATAAAGAAATACGCAGTCTGCTGAAAGCAAGCTGTGCTCTGACAGTTTTTCTTATGGAGCGCAGTTCAGCTAATAAAAATCTTTCTGCCTTTCATTGCAAGCGAGCCCGAAAGTGTTTTTATGCTTCATAACGGGTTGTAAAAGCAAAGATGCAGTTTGCTGAAAACAAGTTGTTCTTTGACAGTCTTGAATACTGAGTTCGGTTCAGTTAATAAAACTGTCTTTCTGGTGCTCATTGCAAACAAACCAGAAAGTGTTTTTCTGTGTTCTACTTGTTAGTATAAACAAAAATGCAGTCTGCTGAAAGCAAGCTGTGCTCTGACAGTCTTTCTTATGGAGCGCAGTTCAGCTAATAAAACTCTTTCTGCCTTTCATTGCAAGCGAGCCCGAAAGTGTTTTTATGCTTCATAACGGGTTGTAAAAGCAAAGATGCAGTTTGCTGAAAACAAGTTGTTCTTTGACAGTCTTGAATACTGAGTGCGGTTCAGTTAATAAAACTGTCTTTCTGCCTTTCATTGCAAGCGAGCCCGAAAGTGTTTTTATGCTTCATATTGGGTTGTAAAAGCAAAGATGCAGTTTGCTGAAAACAAGTTGTTCTTTGACAGTCTTGAATACTGAGTGCGGTTCAGTTAATAAAACTGTCTTTCTGGTGCTCATTGCAAGCAAGCCAGAAAGTGTTTTTCTGTGTTCCAATTGCTAGTATAAAGAAATACGCAGTCTGCTGAAAGCAAGCTGTGCTCTGACAGTTTTTCTTATGGAGCGCAGTTCAGCTAATAAAAATCTTTCTGCCTTTCATTGCAAGCGAGCCCGAAAGTGTTTTTATGCTTCATAACGGGTTGTAAAAGCAAAGATGCAGTTTGCTGAAAACAAGTTGTTCTTTGACAGTCTTGAATACTGAGTTCGGTTCAGTTAATAAAACTGTCTTTCTGGTGCTCATTGCAAACAAACCAGAAAGTGTTTTTCTGTGTTCTACTTGTTAGTATAAACAAAAATGCAGTCTGCTGAAAGCAAGCTGTGCTCTGACAGTCTTTCTTATGGAGCGCAGTTCAGCTAATAAAACTCTTTCTGCCTTTCATTGCAAGCGAGCCCGAAAGTGTTTTTATGCTTCATAACGGGTTGTAAAAGCAAAGATGCAGTTTGCTGAAAACAAGTTGTTCTTTGACAGTCTTGAATACTGAGTGCGGTTCAGTTAATAAAACTGTCTTTCTGCCTTTCATTGCAAGCGAGCCCGAAAGTGTTTTTATGCTTCATATTGGGTTGTAAAAGCAAAGATGCAGTTTGCTGAAAACAAGTTGTTCTTTGACAGTCTTGAATACTGAGTGCGGTTCAGTTAATAAAACTGTCTTTCTGGTGCTGATTGCAAGCAAGCCAGAAAGTGTTTTTCTGTGTTCCAATTGCTAGTATAAAGAAATACGCAGTCTGCTGAAAGCAAGCTGTGCTCTGACAGTCTTTCTTATGGAGTGCAGTTCAGCTAATAAAACTCTTTCTGCCTTTCATTGCAAGCGAGCCCGAAAGTGTTTTTATGCTTCATAACGGGTTGTAAAAGCAAAGATGCAGTTTGCTGAAAACAAGTTGTTCTTTGACAGTCTTGAATACTGAGTGCGGTTCAGTTAATAAAACTGTCTTTCTGGTGCTCATTGCAAACACGCCAGAAAGTGTTTTTCTGTGTTCCAATTGTTAGTATAAAGAAATACGCAGTCTGCTGAAAGCAAGCTGTGCTCTGACAGTCTTTCTTATGGAGCGCAGTTCAGCTAATAAAACTCTTTCTGCCTTTCATTGCAAGCGAGCCCGAAAGTGTTTTTATGCTTCATATTGGGTTGTAAAAGCAAAGATGCAGTTTGCTGAAAACAAGTTGTTCTTTGACAGTCTTGAATACTGAGTGCGGTTCAGTTAATAAAACTGTCTTTCTGGTGCTCATTGCAAGCAAGCCAGAAAGTGTTTTTCTGTGTTCCAATTGCTAGTATAAAGAAATACGCAGTCTGCTGAAAGCAAGCTGTGCTCTGACAGTTTTTCTTATGGAGCGCAGTTCAGCTAATAAAACTCTTTCTGCCTTTCATTGCAAGCGAGCCCGAAAGTGTTTTTATGCTTCATAACGGGTTGTAAAAGCAAAGATGCAGTTTGCTGAAAACAAGTTGTTCTTTGACAGTCTTGAATACTGAGTGCGGTTCAGTTAATAAAACTGTCTTTCTGGTGCTCATTGCAAGCAAGCCAGAAAGTGTTTTTCTGTGTTCCAATTGCTAGTATAAAGAAATACGCAGTCTGCTGAAAGCAAGCTGTGCTCTGACAGTCTTTCTTATGGAGTGCAGTTCAGCTAATAAAACTCTTTCTGCCTTTCATTGCAAGCGAGCCCGAAAGTGTTTTTATGCTTCATAACGGGTTGTAAAAGCAAAGATGCAGTTTGCTGAAAGCAAGTTGTTCTTTGACAGTCTTGAATACTGAGTGCGGTTCAGTTAATAAAACTGTCTTTCTGCCTTTCATTGCAAGCGAGCCCGAAAGTGTTTTTATGCTTCATATTGGGTTGTAAAAGCAAAGATGCAGTTTGCTGAAAACAAGTTGTTCTTTGACAGTCTTGAATACTGAGTGCGGTTCAGTTAATAAAACTGTCTTTCTGGTGCTCATTGCAAACACGCCAGAAAGTGTTTTTCTGTGTTCCAATTGTTAGTATAAAGAAATACGCAGTCTGCTGAAAGCAAGCTGTGCTCTGACAGTCTTTCTTATGGAGCGCAGTTCAGCTAATAAAACTCTTTCTGCCTTTCATTGCAAGCAAGCCCGAAAGTGTTTTTATGCTTCATAATGGATTGTAAAAGCAAAGATGCAGTTTGCTGAAAACAAGTTGTTCTTTGACAGTCTTGAATACTGAGTGCAGTTGAGTTAATAAAACCGTCTTTCTGGTGCTCATTGCAAGCAAGCCCGAAAGTGTTTTTCTGTGTTCCAATTGCTAGTATAAAGAAATACGCAGTCTGCTGAAAGCAAGCTGTTCTCTGACAGTCTTTCTTATGGAGTGCAGTTCAGCTAATAAAACTCTTTCTGCCTTTCATTGCAAGCGAGCCCGAAAGTGTTTTTATGCTTCATAATGGACTGTAAAAGCAAAGATGCAGTTTGCTGAAAGCAAGTTGTTCTTTGACAGTCTTGAATACTGAGTGCGGTTCAGTTAATAAAACTGTCTTTCTGCCTTTCATTGCAAGCGAGCCCGAAAGTGTTTTTATGCTTCATATTGGGTTGTAAAAGCAAAGATGCAGTTTGCTGAAAACAAGTTGTTCTTTGACAGTCTTGAATACTGAGTGCGGTTCAGTTAATAAAACTGTCTTTCTGGTGCTCATTGCAAGCAAGCCAGAAAGTGTTTTTCTGGGTTCCAATTGCTAGTATAAAGAAATACGCAGTCTGCTGAAAGCAAGCTGTGCTCTGACAGTCTTTCTTATGGAGCGCAGTTCAGCTAATAAAACTCTTTCTGCCTTTAATTGCAAGCGAGCCCGAAAGTGTTTTTATGCTTCATAACGGGTTGTAAAAGCAAAGATGCAGTTTGCTGAAAACAAGTTGTTCTTTGACAGTCTTGAATACTGAGTTCGGTTCAGTTAATAAAACTGTCTTTCTGGTGCTCATTGCAAACAAACCAGAAAGTGTTTTTCTGTGTTCTACTTGTTAGTATAAACAAAAATGCAGTCTGCTGAAAGCAAGCTGTGCTCTGACAGTTTTTCTTATGGAGCGCAGTTCAGCTAATAAAAATCTTTCTGCCTTTCATTGCAAGCGAGCCCGAAAGTGTTTTTATGCTTCATAACGGGTTGTAAAAGCAAAGATGCAGTTTGCTGAAAACAAGTTGTTCTTTGACAGTCTTGAATACTGAGTGCGGTTCAGTTAATAAAACTGTCTTTCTGGTGCTCATTGCAAACAAACCAGAAAGTGTTTTTCTGTGTTCTACTTGTTAGTATAAACAAAAATGCAGTCTGCTGAAAGCAAGCTGTGCTCTGACAGTCTTTCTTATGGAGCGCAGTTCAGCTAATAAAACTCTTTCTGCCTTTCATTGCAAGCGAGCCCGAAAGTGTTTTTATGCTTCATAACGGGTTGTAAAAGCAAAGATGCAGTTTGCTGAAAACAAGTTGTTCTTTGACAGTCTTGAATACTGAGTGCGGTTCAGTTAATAAAACTGTCTTTCTGGTGCTCATTGCAAACACGCCAGAAAGTGTTTTTCTGTGTTCCAATTGTTAGTATAAACAAATACGCAGTCTGCTGAAAGCAAGCTGTGCTCTGACAGTCTTTCTTATGGAGCGCAGTTCAGCTAATAAAACTCTTTCTGCCTTTCATTGCAAGCAAGCCCGAAAGTGTTTTTATGCTTCATAATGGACTGTAAAAGCAAAGATGCAGTTTGCTGAAAACAAGTTGTTCTTTGACAGTCTTGAATACTGAGTGCGGTTCAGTTAATAAAACTGTCTTTCTGCCTTTCATTGCAAGCGAGCCCGAAAGTGTTTTTATGCTTCATATTGGGTTGTAAAAGCAAAGATGCAGTTTGCTGAAAACAAGTTGTTCTTTGACAGTCTTGAATACTGAGTGCGGTTCAGTTAATAAAACTGTCTTTCTGGTGCTCATTGCAAGCAAGCCAGAAAGTGTTTTTCTGGGTTCCAATTGCTAGTATAAAGAAATGCGCAGTCTGCTGAAAGCAAGCTGTGCTCTGACAGTCTTTCTTATGGAGTGCAGTTCAGCTAATAAAACTGTCTTTCTGCCTTTCATTGCAAGCGAGCCCGAAAGTGTTTTTATGCTTCATATTGGGTTGTAAAAGCAAAGATGCAGTTTGCTGAAAACAAGTTGTTCTTTGACAGTCTTGAATACTGAGTGCAGTTGAGTTAATAAAACCGTCTTTCTGGTGCTCATTGCAAGCAAGCCCGAAAGTGTTTTTCTGTGTTCCAATTGCTAGTATAAAGAAATACGCAGTCTGCTGAAAGCAAGCGGTGCTCTGACAGTCTTTCTTATGGAGCGCAGTTCAGCTAATAAAACTCTTTCTGCCTTTCATTGCAAGCGAGCCCGAAAGTGTTTTTATGCTTCATATTGGGTTGTAAAAGCAAAGATGCAGTTTGCTGAAAACAAGTTGTTCTTTGACAGTCTTGAATACTGAGTGCGGTTCAGTTAATAAAACTGTCTTTCTGGTGCTCATTGCAAGCAAGCCAGAAAGTGTTTTTCTGTGTTCCAATTGCTAGTATAAAGAAATACGCAGTCTGCTGAAAGCAAGCTGTGCTCTGACAGTTTTTCTTATGGAGCGCAGTTCAGCTAATAAAAATCTTTCTGCCTTTCATTGCAAGCGAGCCCGAAAGTGTTTTTATGCTTCATAACGGGTTGTAAAAGCAAAGATGCAGTTTGCTGAAAACAAGTTGTTCTTTGACAGTCTTGAATACTGAGTGCGGTTCAGTTAATAAAACTGTCTTTCTGGTGCTCATTGCAAACAAACCAGAAAGTGTTTTTCTGTGTTCTACTTGTTAGTATAAACAAAAATGCAGTCTGCTGAAAGCAAGCTGTGCTCTGACAGTCTTTCTTATGGAGCGCAGTTCAGCTAATAAAACTCTTTCTGCCTTTCATTGCAAGCGAGCCCGAAAGTGTTTTTATGCTTCATAACGGGTTGTAAAAGCAAAGATGCAGTTTGCTGAAAGCAAGTTGTTCTTTGACAGTCTTGAATACTGAGTGCGGTTCAGTTAATAAAACTGTCTTTCTGCCTTTCATTGCAAGCGAGCCCGAAAGTGTTTTTATGCTTCATATTGGGTTGTAAAAGCAAAGATGCAGTTTGCTGAAAACAAGTTGTTCTTTGACAGTCTTGAATACTGAGTGCGGTTCAGTTAATAAAACTGTCTTTCTGGTGCTCATTGCAAGCAAGCCAGAAAGTGTTTTTCTGGGTTCCAATTGCTAGTATAACGAAATACGCAGTCTGCTGAAAGCAAGCTGTGCTCTGACAGTCTTTCTTATGGAGTGCAGTTCAGCTAATAAAACTGTCTTTCTGCCTTTCATTGCAAGCGAGCCCGAAAGTGTTTTTATGCTTCATATTGGGTTGTAAAAGCAAAGATGCAGTTTGCTGAAAACAAGTTGTTCTTTGACAGTCTTGAATACTGAGTGCAGTTGAGTTAATAAAACCGTCTTTCTGGTGCTCATTGCAAGCAAGCCCGAAAGTGTTTTTCTGTGTTCCAATTGCTAGTATAAAGAAATACGCAGTCTGCTGAAAACAAGCTGTGCTCTGACAGTCTTTCTTATGGAGCGCAGTTCAGCTAATAAAACTCTTTCTGCCTTTCATTGCAAGCGAGCCCGAAAGTGTTTTTATGCTTCATATTGGGTTGTAAAAGCAAAGATGCAGTTTGCTGAAAACAAGTTGTTCTTTGACAGTCTTGAATACTGAGTGCGGTTCAGTTAATAAAACTGTCTTTCTGGTGCTCATTGCAAGCAAGCCAGAAAGTGTTTTTCTGTGTTCCAATTGCTAGTATAAAGAAATACGCAGTCTGCTGAAAGCAAGCTGTGCTCTGACAGTTTTTCTTATGGAGCGCAGTTCAGCTAATAAAAATCTTTCTGCCTTTCATTGCAAGCGAGCCCGAAAGTGTTTTTATGCTTCATAACGGGTTGTAAAAGCAAAGATGCAGTTTGCTGAAAACAAGTTGTTCTTTGACAGTCTTGAATACTGAGTGCGGTTCAGTTAATAAAACTGTCTTTCTGGTGCTCATTGCAAACACGCCAGAAAGTGTTTTTCTGTGTTCCAATTGTTAGTATAAAGAAATACGCAGTCTGCTGAAAGCAAGCTGTGCTCTGACAGTCTTTCTTATGGAGCGCAGTTCAGCTAATAAAACTCTTTCTGCCTTTCATTGCAAGCAAGCCCGAAAGTGTTTTTATGCTTCATAATGGATTGTAAAAGCAAAGATGCAGTTTGCTGAAAACAAGTTTATCTTTGACAGTCTTGAATACTGAGTGCAGTTGAGTTAATAAAACCGTCTTTCTGGTGCTCATTGCAAGCAAGCCCGAAAGTGTTTTTCTGTGTTCCAATTGCTAGTATAAAGAAATACGCAGTCTGCTGAAAGCAAGCTGTTCTCTGACAGTCTTTCTTATGGAGTGCAGTTCAGCTAATAAAACTCTTTCTGCCTTTCATTGCAAGCGAGCCCGAAAGTGTTTTTATGCTTCATAATGGACTGTAAAAGCAAAGATGCAGTTTGCTGAAAGCAAGTTGTTCTTTGACAGTCTTGAATACTGAGTGCGGTTCAGTTAATAAAACTGTCTTTCTGCCTTTCATTGCAAGCGAGCCCGAAAGTGTTTTTATGCTTCATATTGGGTTGTAAAAGCAAAGATGCAGTTTGCTGAAAACAAGTTGTTCTTTGACAGTCTTGAATACTGAGTGCGGTTCAGTTAATAAAACTGTCTTTCTGGTGCTCATTGCAAGCAAGCCAGAAAGTGTTTTTCTGGGTTCCAATTGCTAGTATAACGAAATACGCAGTCTGCTGAAAGCAAGCTGTGCTCTGACAGTCTTTCTTATGGAGTGCAGTTCAGCTAATAAAACTGTCTTTCTGCCTTTCATTGCAAGCGAGCCCGAAAGTGTTTTTATGCTTCATATTGGGTTGTAAAAGCAAAGATGCAGTTTGCTGAAAACAAGTTGTTCTTTGACAGTCTTGAATACTGAGTGCAGTTGAGTTAATAAAACCGTCTTTCTGGTGCTCATTGCAAGCAAGCCCGAAAGTGTTTTTCTGTGTTCCAATTGCTAGTATAAAGAAATACGCAGTCTGCTGAAAACAAGCTGTGCTCTGACAGTCTTTCTTATGGAGCGCAGTTCAGCTAATAAAACTCTTTCTGCCTTTCATTGCAAGCGAGCCCGAAAGTGTTTTTATGCTTCATATTGGGTTGTAAAAGCAAAGATGCAGTTTGCTGAAAACAAGTTGTTCTTTGACAGTCTTGAATACTGAGTGCGGTTCAGTTAATAAAACTGTCTTTCTGGTGCTCATTGCAAGCAAGCCAGAAAGTGTTTTTCTGTGTTCCAATTGCTAGTATAAAGAAATACGCAGTCTGCTGAAAGCAAGCTGTGCTCTGACAGTTTTTCTTATGGAGCGCAGTTCAGCTAATAAAAATCTTTCTGCCTTTCATTGCAAGCGAGCCCGAAAGTGTTTTTATGCTTCATAATGGATTGTAAAAGCAAAGATGCAGTTTGCTGAAAACAAGTTTATCTTTGACAGTCTTGAATACTGAGTGCAGTTGAGTTAATAAAACCGTCTTTCTGGTGCTCATTGCAAGCAAGCCCGAAAGTGTTTTTCTGTGTTCCAATTGCTAGTATAAAGAAATACGCAGTCTGCTGAAAGCAAGCTGTTCTCTGACAGTCTTTCTTATGGAGTGCAGTTCAGCTAATAAAACTCTTTCTGCCTTTCATTGCAAGCGAGCCCGAAAGTGTTTTTATGCTTCATAATGGACTGTAAAAGCAAAGATGCAGTTTGCTGAAAACAAGTTGTTCTTTGACAGTCTTGAATACTGAGTGCGGTTCAGTTAATAAAACTGTCTTTCTGGTGCTCATTGCAAACAAACCAGAAAGTGTTTTTCTGTGTTCTACTTGTTAGTATAAACAAAAATGCAGTCTGCTGAAAGCAAGCTGTGCTCTGACAGTCTTTCTTATGGAGCGCAGTTCAGCTAATAAAACTCTTTCTGCCTTTCATTGCAAGCGAGCCCGAAAGTGTTTTTATGCTTCATAACGGGTTGTAAAAGCAAACATGCAGTTTGCTGAAAACAAGTTGTTCTTTGACAGTCTTGAATACTGAGTGCGGTTCAGTTAATAAAACTGTCTTTCTGGTGCTCATTGCAAACAAACCAGAAAGTGTTTTTCTGTGTTCTACTTGTTAGTATAAACAAAAATGCAGTCTGCTGAAAGCAAGCTGTGCTCTGACAGTCTTTCTTATGGAGCGCAGTTCAGCTAATAAAACTCTTTCTGCCTTTCATTGCAAGCGAGCCCGAAAGTGTTTTTATGCTTCATAACGGGTTGTAAAAGCAAAGATGCAGTTTGCTGAAAGCAAGTTGTTCTTTGACAGTCTTGAATACTGAGTGCGGTTCAGTTAATAAAACTGTCTTTCTGCCTTTCATTGCAAGCGAGCCCGAAAGTGTTTTTATGCTTCATATTGGGTTGTAAAAGCAAAGATGCAGTTTGCTGAAAACAAGTTGTTCTTTGACAGTCTTGAATACTGAGTGCGGTTCAGTTAATAAAACTGTCTTTCTGGTGCTCATTGCAAGCAAGCCAGAAAGTGTTTTTCTGGGTTCCAATTGCTAGTATAAAGAAATACGCAGTCTGCTAAAAGCAAGCTGTGCTCTGACAGTCTTTCTTATGGAGTGCAGTTCAGCTAATAAAACTGTCTTTCTGCCTTTCATTGCAAGCGAGCCCGAAAGTGTTTTTATGCTTCATATTGGGTTGTAAAAGCAAAGATGCAGTTTGCTGAAAACAAGTTGTTCTTTGACAGTCTTGAATACTGAGTGCAGTTGAGTTAATAAAACCGTCTTTCTGGTGCTCATTGCAAGCAAGCCCGAAAGTGTTTTTCTGTGTTCCAATTGCTAGTATAAAGAAATACGCAGTCTGCTGAAAGCAAGCTGTGCTCTGACAGTCTTTCTTATGGAGCGCAGTTCAGCTAATAAAACTCTTTCTGCCTTTCATTGCAAGCGAGCCCGAAAGTGTTTTTATGCTTCATATTGGGTTGTAAAAGCAAAGATGCAGTTTGCTGAAAACAAGTTGTTCTTTGACAGTCTTGAATACTGAGTGCGGTTCAGTTAATAAAACTGTCTTTCTGGTGCTCATTGCAAGCAAGCCAGAAAGTGTTTTTCTGTGTTCCAATTGCTAGTATATGAAATACGCAGTCTGCTGAAAGCAAGCTGTGCTCTGACAGTTTTTCTTATGGAGCGCAGTTCAGCTAATAAAAATCTTTCTGCCTTTCATTGCAAGCGAGCCCGAAAGTGTTTTTATGCTTCATAACGGGTTGTAAAAGCAAAGATGCAGTTTGCTGAAAACAAGTTGTTCTTTGACAGTCTTGAATACTGAGTGCGGTTCAGTTAATAAAACTGTCTTTCTGGTGCTCATTGCAAACAAACCAGAAAGTGTTTTTCTGTGTTCTACTTGTTAGTATAAACAAAAATGCAGTCTGCTGAAAGCAAGCTGTGCTCTGACAGTCTTTCTTATGGAGCGCAGTTCAGCTAATAAAACTCTTTCTGCCTTTCATTGCAAGCGAGCCCGAAAGTGTTTTTATGCTTCATAACGGGTTGTAAAAGCAAAGATGCAGTTTGCTGAAAACAAGTTGTTCTTTGACAGTCTTGAATACTGAGTGCGGTTCAGTTAATAAAACTGTCTTTCTGGTGCTCATTGCAAACAAACCAGAAAGTGTTTTTCTGTGTTCTACTTGTTAGTATAAACAAAAATGCAGTCTGCTGAAAGCAAGCTGTGCTCTGACAGTCTTTCTTATGGAGCGCAGTTCAGCTAATAAAACTCTTTCTGCCTTTCATTGCAAGCGAGCCCGAAAGTGTTTTTATGCTTCATAACGGGTTGTAAAAGCAAAGATGCAGTTTGCTGAAAGCAAGTTGTTCTTTGACAGTCTTGAATACTGAGTGCGGTTCAGTTAATAAAACTGTCTTTCTGCCTTTCATTGCAAGCGAGCCCGAAAGTGTTTTTATGCTTCATATTGGGTTGTAAAAGCAAAGATGCAGTTTGCTGAAAACAAGTTGTTCTTTGACAGTCTTGAATACTGAGTGCGGTTCAGTTAATAAAACTGTCTTTCTGGTGCTCATTGCAAGCAAGCCAGAAAGTGTTTTTCTGGGTTCCAATTGCTAGTATAACGAAATACGCAGTCTGCTGAAAGCAAGCTGTGCTCTGACAGTCTTTCTTATGGAGTGCAGTTCAGCTAATAAAACTGTCTTTCTGCCTTTCATTGCAAGCGAGCCCGAAAGTGTTTTTATGCTTCATATTGGGTTGTAAAAGCAAAGATGCAGTTTGCTGAAAACAAGTTGTTCTTTGACAGTCTTGAATACTGAGTGCAGTTGAGTTAATAAAACCGTCTTTCTGGTGCTCATTGCAAGCAAGCCCGAAAGTGTTTTTCTGTGTTCCAATTGCTAGTATAAAGAAATACGCAGTCTGCTGAAAACAAGCTGTGCTCTGACAGTCTTTCTTATGGAGCGCAGTTCAGCTAATAAAACTCTTTCTGCCTTTCATTGCAAGCGAGCCCGAAAGTGTTTTTATGCTTCATATTGGGTTGTAAAAGCAAAGATGCAGTTTGCTGAAAACAAGTTGTTCTTTGACAGTCTTGAATACTGAGTGCGGTTCAGTTAATAAAACTGTCTTTCTGGTGCTCATTGCAAGCAAGCCAGAAAGTGTTTTTCTGTGTTCCAAATGCTAGTATAAAGAAATACGCAGTCTGCTGAAAGCAAGCTGTGCTCTGACAGTTTTTCTTATGGAGCGCAGTTCAGCTAATAAAAATCTTTCTGCCTTTCATTGCAAGCGAGCCCGAAAGTGTTTTTATGCTTCATAACGGGTTGTAAAAGCAAAGATGCAGTTTGCTGAAAACAAGTTGTTCTTTGACAGTCTTGAATACTGAGTGCGGTTCAGTTAATAAAACTGTCTTTCTGGTGCTCATTGCAAACACGCCAGAAAGTGTTTTTCTGTGTTCCAATTGTTAGTATAAAGAAATACGCAGTCTGCTGAAAGCAAGCTGTGCTCTGACAGTCTTTCTTATGGAGCGCAGTTCAGCTAATAAAACTCTTTCTGCCTTTCATTGCAAGCAAGCCCGAAAGTGTTTTTATGCTTCATAAGGGATTGTAAAAGCAAAGATGCAGTTTGCTGAAAACAAGTTTATCTTTGACAGTCTTGAATACTGAGTGCAGTTGAGTTAATAAAACCGTCTTTCTGGTGCTCATTGCAAGCAAGCCCGAAAGTGTTTTTCTGTGTTCCAATTGCTAGTATAAAGAAATACGCAGTCTGCTGAAAGCAAGCTGTTCTCTGACAGTCTTTCTTATGGAGTGCAGTTCAGCTAATAAAACTCTTTCTGCCTTTCATTGCAAGCGAGCCCGAAAGTGTTTTTATGCTTCATAATGGACTGTAAAAGCAAAGATGCAGTTTGCTGAAAACAAGTTGTTCTTTGACAGTCTTGAATACTGAGTGCGGTTCAGTTAATAAAACTGTCTTTCTGGTGCTCATTGCAAACAAACCAGAAAGTGTTTTTCTGTGTTCTACTTGTTAGTATAAACAAAAATGCAGTCTGCTGAAAGCAAGCTGTGCTCTGACAGTCTTTCTTATGGAGCGCAGTTCAGCTAATAAAACTCTTTCTGCCTTTCATTGCAAGCGAGCCCGAAAGTGTTTTTATGCTTCATAACGGGTTGTAAAAGCAAAGATGCAGTTTGCTGAAAACAAGTTGTTCTTTGACAGTCTTGAATACTGAGTGCGGTTCAGTTAATAAAACTGTCTTTCTGGTGCTCATTGCAAACAAACCAGAAAGTGTTTTTCTGTGTTCTACTTGTTAGTATAAACAAAAATGCAGTCTGCTGAAAGCAAGCTGTGCTCTGACAGTCTTTCTTATGGAGCGCAGTTCAGCTAATAAAACTCTTTCTGCCTTTCATTGCAAGCGAGCCCGAAAGTGTTTTTATGCTTCATAACGGGTTGTAAAAGCAAAGATGCAGTTTGCTGAAAACAAGTTGTTCTTTGACAGTCTTGAATACTGAGTGCGGTTCAGTTAATAAAACTGTCTTTCTGGTGCTCATTGCAAACAAACCAGAAAGTGTTTTTCTGTGTTCTACTTGTTAGTATAAACAAAAATGCAGTCTGCTGAAAGCAAGCTGTGCTCTGACAGTCTTTCTTATGGAGCGCAGTTCAGCTAATAAAACTCTTTCTGCCTTTCATTGCAAGCGAGCCCGAAAGTGTTTTTATGCTTCATAACGGGTTGTAAAAGCAAAGATGCAGTTTGCTGAAAGCAAGTTGTTCTTTGACAGTCTTGAATACTGAGTGCGGTTCAGTTAATAAAACTGTCTTTCTGCCTTTCATTGCAAGCGAGCCCGAAAGTGTTTTTATGCTTCATATTGGGTTGTAAAAGCAAAGATGCAGTTTGCTGAAAACAAGTTGTTCTTTGACAGTCTTGAATACTGAGTGCGGTTCAGTTAATAAAACTGTCTTTCTGGTGCTCATTGCAAGCAAGCCAGAAAGTGTTTTTCTGGGTTCCAATTGCTAGTATAACGAAATACGCAGTCTGCTGAAAGCAAGCTGTGCTCTGACAGTCTTTCTTATGGAGTGCAGTTCAGCTAATAAAACTGTCTTTCTGCCTTTCATTGCAAGCGAGCCCGAAAGTGTTTTTATGCTTCATATTGGGTTGTAAAAGCAAAGATGCAGTTTGCTGAAAACAAGTTGTTCTTTGACAGTCTTGAATACTGAGTGCAGTTGAGTTAATAAAACCGTCTTTCTGGTGCTCATTGCAAGCAAGCCCGAAAGTGTTTTTCTGTGTTCCAATTGCTAGTATAAAGAAATACGCAGTCTGCTGAAAACAAGCTGTGCTCTGACAGTCTTTCTTATGGAGCGCAGTTCAGCTAATAAAACTCTTTCTGCCTTTCATTGCAAGCGAGCCCGAAAGTGTTTTTATGCTTCATATTGGGTTGTAAAAGCAAAGATGCAGTTTGCTGAAAACAAGTTGTTCTTTGACAGTCTTGAATACTGAGTGCGGTTCAGTTAATAAAACTGTCTTTCTGGTGCTCATTGCAAGCAAGCCAGAAAGTGTTTTTCTGTGTTCCAAATGCTAGTATAAAGAAATACGCAGTCTGCTGAAAGCAAGCTGTGCTCTGACAGTTTTTCTTATGGAGCGCAGTTCAGCTAATAAAAATCTTTCTGCCTTTCATTGCAAGCGAGCCCGAAAGTGTTTTTATGCTTCATAACGGGTTGTAAAAGCAAAGATGCAGTTTGCTGAAAACAAGTTGTTCTTTGACAGTCTTGAATACTGAGTGCGGTTCAGTTAATAAAACTGTCTTTCTGGTGCTCATTGCAAACACGCCAGAAAGTGTTTTTCTGTGTTCCAATTGTTAGTATAAAGAAATACGCAGTCTGCTGAAAGCAAGCTGTGCTCTGACAGTCTTTCTTATGGAGCGCAGTTCAGCTAATAAAACTCTTTCTGCCTTTCATTGCAAGCAAGCCCGAAAGTGTTTTTATGCTTCATAAGGGATTGTAAAAGCAAAGATGCAGTTTGCTGAAAACAAGTTTATCTTTGACAGTCTTGAATACTGAGTGCAGTTGAGTTAATAAAACCGTCTTTCTGGTGCTCATTGCAAGCAAGCCCGAAAGTGTTTTTCTGTGTTCCAATTGCTAGTATAAAGAAATACGCAGTCTGCTGAAAGCAAGCTGTTCTCTGACAGTCTTTCTTATGGAGTGCAGTTCAGCTAATAAAACTCTTTCTGCCTTTCATTGCAAGCGAGCCCGAAAGTGTTTTTATGCTTCATAATGGACTGTAAAAGCAAAGATGCAGTTTGCTGAAAACAAGTTGTTCTTTGACAGTCTTGAATACTGAGTGCGGTTCAGTTAATAAAACTGTCTTTCTGGTGCTCATTGCAAACAAACCAGAAAGTGTTTTTCTGTGTTCTACTTGTTAGTATAAACAAAAATGCAGTCTGCTGAAAGCAAGCTGTGCTCTGACAGTCTTTCTTATGGAGCGCAGTTCAGCTAATAAAACTCTTTCTGCCTTTCATTGCAAGCGAGCCCGAAAGTGTTTTTATGCTTCATAACGGGTTGTAAAAGCAAAGATGCAGTTTGCTGAAAACAAGTTGTTCTTTGACAGTCTTGAATACTGAGTGCGGTTCAGTTAATAAAACTGTCTTTCTGGTGCTCATTGCAAACAAACCAGAAAGTGTTTTTCTGTGTTCTACTTGTTAGTATAAACAAAAATGCAGTCTGCTGAAAGCAAGCTGTGCTCTGACAGTCTTTCTTATGGAGCGCAGTTCAGCTAATAAAACTCTTTCTGCCTTTCATTGCAAGCGAGCCCGAAAGTGTTTTTATGCTTCATAACGGGTTGTAAAAGCAAAGATGCAGTTTGCTGAAAGCAAGTTGTTCTTTGACAGTCTTGAATACTGAGTGCGGTTCAGTTAATAAAACTGTCTTTCTGCCTTTCATTGCAAGCGAGCCCGAAAGTGTTTTTATGCTTCATATTGGGTTGTAAAAGCAAAGATGCAGTTTGCTGAAAACAAGTTGTTCTTTGACAGTCTTGAATACTGAGTGCGGTTCAGTTAATAAAACTGTCTTTCTGGTGCTCATTGCAAGCAAGCCAGAAAGTGTTTTTCTGGGTTCCAATTGCTAGTATAAAGAAATACGCAGTCTGCTAAAAGCAAGCTGTGCTCTGACAGTCTTTCTTATGGAGTGCAGTTCAGCTAATAAAACTGTCTTTCTGCCTTTCATTGCAAGCGAGCCCGAAAGTGTTTTTATGCTTCATATTGGGTTGTAAAAGCAAAGATGCAGTTTGCTGAAAACAAGTTGTTCTTTGACAGTCTTGAATACTGAGTGCAGTTGAGTTAATAAAACCGTCTTTCTGGTGCTCATTGCAAGCAAGCCCGAAAGTGTTTTTCTGTGTTCCAATTGCTAGTATAAAGAAATACGCAGTCTGCTGAAAGCAAGCTGTGCTCTGACAGTCTTTCTTATGGAGCGCAGTTCAGCTAATAAAACTCTTTCTGCCTTTCATTGCAAGCGAGCCCGAAAGTGTTTTTATGCTTCATATTGGGTTGTAAAAGCAAAGATGCAGTTTGCTGAAAACAAGTTGTTCTTTGACAGTCTTGAATACTGAGTGCGGTTCAGTTAATAAAACTGTCTTTCTGGTGCTCATTGCAAGCAAGCCAGAAAGTGTTTTTCTGTGTTCCAATTGCTAGTATAAAGAAATACGCAGTCTGCTGAAAGCAAGCTGTGCTCTGACAGTTTTTCTTATGGAGCGCAGTTCAGCTAATAAAAATCTTTCTGCCTTTCATTGCAAGCGAGCCCGAAAGTGTTTTTATGCTTCATAACGGGTTGTAAAAGCAAAGATGCAGTTTGCTGAAAACAAGTTGTTCTTTGACAGTCTTGAATACTGAGTGCGGTTCAGTTAATAAAACTGTCTTTCTGGTGCTCATTGCAAACAAACCAGAAAGTGTTTTTCTGTGTTCTACTTGTTAGTATAAACAAAAATGCAGTCTTCTGAAAGCAAGCTGTGCTCTGACAGTCTTTCTTATGGAGCGCAGTTCAGCTAATAAAACTCTTTCTGCCTTTCATTGCAAGCGAGCCCGAAAGTGTTTTTATGCTTCATAACGGGTTGTAAAAGCAAAGATGCAGTTTGCTGAAAACAAGTTGTTCTTTGACAGTCTTGAATACTGAGTGCGGTTCAGTTAATAAAACTGTCTTTCTGCCTTTCATTGCAAGCGAGCCCGAAAGTGTTTTTATGCTTCATATTGGGTTGTAAAAGCAAAGATGCAGTTTGCTGAAAACAAGTTGTTCTTTGACAGTCTTGAATACTGAGTGCGGTTCAGTTAATAAAACTGTCTTTCTGGTGCTCATTGCAAGCAAGCCAGAAAGTGTTTTTCTGTGTTCCAATTGCTAGTATAAAGAAATACGCAGTCTGCTGAAAGCAAGCTGTGCTCTGACAGTCTTTCTTATGGAGTGCAGTTCAGCTAATAAAACTCTTTCTGCCTTTCATTGCAAGCGAGCCCGAAAGTGTTTTTATGCTTCATAACGGGTTGTAAAAGCAAAGATGCAGTTTGCTGAAAACAAGTTGTTCTTTGACAGTCTTGAATACTGAGTGCGGTTCAGTTAATAAAACTGTCTTTCTGGTGCTCATTGCAAACACGCCAGAAAGTGTTTTTCTGTGTTCCAATTGTTAGTATAAAGAAATACGCAGTCTGCTGAAAGCAAGCTGTGCTCTGACAGTCTTTCTTATGGAGCGCAGTTCAGCTAATAAAACTCTTTCTGCCTTTCATTGCAAGCAAGCCCGAAAGTGTTTTTATGCTTCATAATGGATTGTAAAAGCAAAGATGCAGTTTGCTGAAAACAAGTTTATCTTTGACAGTCTTGAATACTGAGTGCAGTTGAGTTAATAAAACCGTCTTTCTGGTGCTCATTGCAAGCAAGCCCGAAAGTGTTTTTCTGTGTTCCAATTGCTAGTATAAAGAAATACGCAGTCTGCTGAAAGCAAGCTGTTCTCTGACAGTCTTTCTTATGGAGTGCAGTTCAGCTAATAAAACTCTTTCTGCCTTTCATTGCAAGCGAGCCCGAAAGTGTTTTTATGCTTCATAATGGACTGTAAAAGCAAAGATGCAGTTTGCTGAAAACAAGTTGTTCTTTGACAGTCTTGAATACTGAGTGCGGTTCAGTTAATAAAACTGTCTTTCTGGTGCTCATTGCAAACAAACCAGAAAGTGTTTTTCTGTGTTCTACTTGTTAGTATAAACAAAAATGCAGTCTGCTGAAAGCAAGCTGTGCTCTGACAGTCTTTCTTATGGAGCGCAGTTCAGCTAATAAAACTCTTTCTGCCTTTCATTGCAAGCGAGCCCGAAAGTGTTTTTATGCTTCATAACGGGTTGTAAAAGCAAAGATGCAGTTTGCTGAAAACAAGTTGTTCTTTGACAGTCTTGAATACTGAGTGCGGTTCAGTTAATAAAACTGTCTTTCTGCCTTTCATTGCAAGCGAGCCCGAAAGTGTTTTTATGCTTCATATTGGGTTGTAAAAGCAAAGATGCAGTTTGCTGAAAACAAGTTGTTCTTTGACAGTCTTGAATACTGAGTGCGGTTCAGTTAATAAAACTGTCTTTCTGGTGCTCATTGCAAGCAAGCCAGAAAGTGTTTTTCTGTGTTCCAATTGCTAGTATAAAGAAATACGCAGTCTGCTGAAAGCAAGCTGTGCTCTGACAGTCTTTCTTATGGAGTGCAGTTCAGCTAATAAAACTCTTTCTGCCTTTCATTGCAAGCGAGCCCGAAAGTGTTTTTATGCTTCATAACGGGTTGTAAAAGCAAAGATGCAGTTTGCTGAAAACAAGTTGTTCTTTGACAGTCTTGAATACTGAGTGCGGTTCAGTTAATAAAACTGTCTTTCTGGTGCTCATTGCAAACACGCCAGAAAGTGTTTTTCTGTGTTCCAATTGTTAGTATAAACAAATACGCAGTCTGCTGAAAGCAAGCTGTGCTCTGACAGTCTTTCTTATGGAGTGCAGTTCAGCTAATAAAACTGTCTTTCTGCCTTTCATTGCAAGCGAGCCCGAAAGTGTTTTTATGCTTCATATTGGGTTGTAAAAGCAAAGATGCAGTTTGCTGAAAACAAGTTGTTCTTTGACAGTCTTGAATACTGAGTGCAGTTGAGTTAATAAAACCGTCTTTCTGGTGCTCATTGCAAGCAAGCCCGAAAGTGTTTTTCTGTGTTCCAATTGCTAGTATAAAGAAATACACAGTCTGCTGAAAGCAAGCTGTGCTCTGACAGTCTTTCTTATGGAGCGCAGTTCAGCTAATAAAACTCTTTCTGCCTTTCATTGCAAGCGAGCCCGAAAGTGTTTTTATGCTTCATAACGGGTTGTAAAAGCAAAGATGCAGTTTGCTGAAAACAAGTTGTTCTTTGACAGTCTTGAATACTGAGTGCGGTTCAGTTAATAAAACTGTCTTTCTGCCTTTCATTGCAAGCGAGCCCGAAAGTGTTTTTATGCTTCATATTGGGTTGTAAAAGCAAAGATGCAGTTTGCTGAAAACAAGTTGTTCTTTGACAGTCTTGAATACTGAGTGCGGTTCAGTTAATAAAACTGTCTTTCTGGTGCTCATTGCAAGCAAGCCAGAAAGTGTTTTTCTGTGTTCCAATTGCTAGTATAAAGAAATACGCAGTCTGCTGAAAGCAAGCTGTGCTCTGACAGTCTTTTTTATGGAGTGCAGTTCAGCTAATAAAACTCTTTCTGCCTTTCATTGCAAGCGAGCCCGAAAGTGTTTTTATGCTTCATAACGGGTTGTAAAAGCAAAGATGCAGTTTGCTGAAAACAAGTTGTTCTTTGACAGTCTTGAATACTGAGTGCGGTTCAGTTAATAAAACTGTCTTTCTGGTGCTCATTGCAAGCAAGCCAGAAAGTGTTTTTCTGGGTTCCAATTGCTAGTATAAAGAAATACGCAGTCTGCTAAAAGCAAGCTGTGCTCTGACAGTCTTTCTTATGGAGTGCAGTTCAGCTAATAAAACTGTCTTTCTGCCTTTCATTGCAAGCGAGCCCGAAAGTGTTTTTATGCTTCATATTGGGTTGTAAAAGCAAAGATGCAGTTTGCTGAAAACAAGTTGTTCTTTGACAGTCTTGAATACTGAGTGCAGTTGAGTTAATAAAACCGTCTTTCTGGTGCTCATTGCAAGCAAGCCCGAAAGTGTTTTTCTGTGTTCCAATTGCTAGTATAAAGAAATACGCAGTCTGCTGAAAGCAAGCTGTGCTCTGACAGTCTTTCTTATGGAGCGCAGTTCAGCTAATAAAACTCTTTCTGCCTTTCATTGCAAGCGAGCCCGAAAGTGTTTTTATGCTTCATATTGGGTTGTAAAAGCAAAGATGCAGTTTGCTGAAAACAAGTTGTTCTTTGACAGTCTTGAATACTGAGTGCGGTTCAGTTAATAAAACTGTCTTTCTGGTGCTCATTGCAAGCAAGCCAGAAAGTGTTTTTCTGTGTTCCAATTGCTAGTATAAAGAAATACGCAGTCTGCTGAAAGCAAGCTGTGCTCTGACAGTTTTTCTTATGGAGCGCAGTTCAGCTAATAAAAATCTTTCTGCCTTTCATTGCAAGCGAGCCCGAAAGTGTTTTTATGCTTCATAACGGGTTGTAAAAGCAAAGATGCAGTTTGCTGAAAACAAGTTGTTCTTTGACAGTCTTGAATACTGAGTGCGGTTCAGTTAATAAAACTGTCTTTCTGGTGCTCATTGCAAACAAACCAGAAAGTGTTTTTCTGTGTTCTACTTGTTAGTATAAACAAAAATGCAGTCTGCTGAAAGCAAGCTGTGCTCTGACAGTCTTTCTTATGGAGCGCAGTTCAGCTAATAAAACTCTTTCTGCCTTTCATTGCAAGCGAGCCCGAAAGTGTTTTTATGCTTCATAACGGGTTGTAAAAGCAAAGATGCAGTTTGCTGAAAACAAGTTGTTCTTTGACAGTCTTGAATACTGAGTGCGGTTCAGTTAATAAAACTGTCTTTCTGCCTTTCATTGCAAGCGAGCCCGAAAGTGTTTTTATGCTTCATATTGTGTTGTAAAAGCAAAGATGCAGTTTGCTGAAAACAAGTTGTTCTTTGACAGTCTTGAATACTGAGTGCGGTTCAGTTAATAAAACTGTCTTTCTGGTGCTCATTGCAAGCAAGCCAGAAAGTGTTTTTCTGTGTTCCAATTGCTAGTATAAAGAAATACGCAGTCTGCTGAAAGCAAGCTGTGCTCTGACAGTCTTTCTTATGGAGTGCAGTTCAGCTAATAAAACTCTTTCTGCCTTTCATTGCAAGCGAGCCCGAAAGTGTTTTTATGCTTCATAACGGGTTGTAAAAGCAAAGATGCAGTTTGCTGAAAACAAGTTGTTCTTTGACAGTCTTGAATACTGAGTGCGGTTCAGTTAATAAAACTGTCTTTCTGGTGCTCATTGCAAACACGCCAGAAAGTGTTTTTCTGTGTTCCAATTGTTAGTATAAAGAAATACGCAGTCTGCTGAAAGCAAGCTGTGCTCTGACAGTCTTTCTTATGGAGCGCAGTTCAGCTAATAAAACTCTTTCTGCCTTTCATTGCAAGCAAGCCCGAAAGTGTTTTTATGCTTCATAATGGATTGTAAAAGCAAAGATGCAGTTTGCTGAAAACAAGTTTATCTTTGACAGTCTTGAATACTGAGTGCAGTTGAGTTAATAAAACCGTCTTTCTGGTGCTCATTGCAAGCAAGCCCGAAAGTGTTTTTCTGTGTTCCAATTGCTAGTATAAAGAAATACGCAGTCTGCTGAAAGCAAGCTGTGCTCTGACAGTTTTTCTTATGGAGCGCAGTTCAGCTAATAAAAATCTTTCTGCCTTTCATTGCAAGCGAGCCCGAAAGTGTTTTTATGCTTCATAACGGGTTGTAAAAGCAAAGATGCAGTTTGCTGAAAACAAGTTGTTCTTTGACAGTCTTGAATACTGAGTGCGGTTCAGTTAATAAAACTGTCTTTCTGCCTTTCATTGCAAGCGAGCCCGAAAGTGTTTTTATGCTTCATATTGTGTTGTAAAAGCAAAGATGCAGTTTGCTGAAAACAAGTTGTTCTTTGACAGTCTTGAATACTGAGTGCGGTTCAGTTAATAAAACTGTCTTTCTGGTGCTCATTGCAAGCAAGCCAGAAAGTGTTTTTCTGTGTTCCAATTGCTAGTATAAAGAAATACGCAGTCTGCTGAAAGCAAGCTGTGCTCTGACAGTCTTTCTTATGGAGTGCAGTTCAGCTAATAAAACTCTTTCTGCCTTTCATTGCAAGCGAGCCCGAAAGTGTTTTTATGCTTCATAACGGGTTGTAAAAGCAAAGATGCAGTTTGCTGAAAACAAGTTGTTCTTTGACAGTCTTGAATACTGAGTGCGGTTCAGTTAATAAAACTGTCTTTCTGGTGCTCATTGCAAACACGCCAGAAAGTGTTTTTCTGTGTTCCAATTGTTAGTATAAAGAAATACGCAGTCTGCTGAAAGCAAGCTGTGCTCTGACAGTCTTTCTTATGGAGCGCAGTTCAGCTAATAAAACTCTTTCTGCCTTTCATTGCAAGCAAGCCCGAAAGTGTTTTTATGCTTCATAATGGATTGTAAAAGCAAAGATGCAGTTTGCTGAAAACAAGTTTATCTTTGACAGTCTTGAATACTGAGTGCAGTTGAGTTAATAAAACCGTCTTTCTGGTGCTCATTGCAAGCAAGCCCGAAAGTGTTTTTCTGTGTTCCAATTGCTAGTATAAAGAAATACGCAGTCTGCTGAAAGCAAGCTGTTCTCTGACAGTCTTTCTTATGGAGTGCAGTTCAGCTAATAAAACTCTTTCTGCCTTTCATTGCAAGCGAGCCCGAAAGTGTTTTTATGCTTCATAATGGACTGTAAAAGCAAAGATGCAGTTTGCTGAAAACAAGTTGTTCTTTGACAGTCTTGAATACTGAGTGCGGTTCAGTTAATAAAACTGTCTTTCTGGTGCTCATTGCAAACAAACCAGAAAGTGTTTTTCTGTGTTCTACTTGTTAGTATAAACAAAAATGCAGTCTGCTGAAAGCAAGCTGTGCTCTGACAGTCTTTCTTATGGAGCGCAGTTCAGCTAATAAAACTCTTTCTGCCTTTCATTGCAAGCGAGCCCGAAAGTGTTTTTATGCTTCATAACGGGTTGTAAAAGCAAAGATGCAGTTTGCTGAAAACAAGTTGTTCTTTGACAGTCTTGAATACTGAGTGCGGTTCAGTTAATAAAACTGTCTTTCTGCCTTTCATTGCAAGCGAGCCCGAAAGTGTTTTTATGCTTCATATTGGGTTGTAAAAGCAAAGATGCAGTTTGCTGAAAACAAGTTGTTCTTTGACAGTCTTGAATACTGAGTGCGGTTCAGTTAATAAAACTGTCTTTCTGGTGCTCATTGCAAGCAAGCCAGAAAGTGTTTTTCTGTGTTCCAATTGCTAGTATAAAGAAATACGCAGTCTGCTGAAAGCAAGCTGTGCTCTGACAGTCTTTCTTATGGAGTGCAGTTCAGCTAATAAAACTCTTTCTGCCTTTCATTGCAAGCGAGCCCGAAAGTGTTTTTATGCTTCATAACGGGTTGTAAAAGCAAAGATGCAGTTTGCTGAAAACAAGTTGTTCTTTGACAGTCTTGAATACTGAGTGCGGTTCAGTTAATAAAACTGTCTTTCTGGTGCTCATTGCAAACACGCCAGAAAGTGTTTTTCTGTGTTCCAATTGTTAGTATAAACAAATACGCAGTCTGCTGAAAGCAAGCTGTGCTCTGACAGTCTTTCTTATGGAGTGCAGTTCAGCTAATAAAACTGTCTTTCTGCCTTTCATTGCAAGCGAGCCCGAAAGTGTTTTTATGCTTCATATTGGGTTGTAAAAGCAAAGATGCAGTTTGCTGAAAACAAGTTGTTCTTTGACAGTCTTGAATACTGAGTGCAGTTGAGTTAATAAAACCGTCTTTCTGGTGCTCATTGCAAGCAAGCCCGAAAGTGTTTTTCTGTGTTCCAATTGCTAGTATAAAGAAATACACAGTCTGCTGAAAGCAAGCTGTGCTCTGACAGTCTTTCTTATGGAGCGCAGTTCAGCTAATAAAACTCTTTCTGCCTTTCATTGCAAGCGAGCCCGAAAGTGTTTTTATGCTTCATAACGGGTTGTAAAAGCAAAGATGCAGTTTGCTGAAAACAAGTTGTTCTTTGACAGTCTTGAATACTGAGTGCGGTTCAGTTAATAAAACTGTCTTTCTGCCTTTCATTGCAAGCGAGCCCGAAAGTGTTTTTATGCTTCATATTGGGTTGTAAAAGCAAAGATGCAGTTTGCTGAAAACAAGTTGTTCTTTGACAGTCTTGAATACTGAGTGCGGTTCAGTTAATAAAACTGTCTTTCTGGTGCTCATTGCAAGCAAGCCAGAAAGTGTTTTTCTGTGTTCCAATTGCTAGTATAAAGAAATACGCAGTCTGCTGAAAGCAAGCTGTGCTCTGACAGTCTTTTTTATGGAGTGCAGTTCAGCTAATAAAACTCTTTCTGCCTTTCATTGCAAGCGAGCCCGAAAGTGTTTTTATGCTTCATAACGGGTTGTAAAAGCAAAGATGCAGTTTGCTGAAAACAAGTTGTTCTTTGACAGTCTTGAATACTGAGTGCGGTTCAGTTAATAAAACTGTCTTTCTGGTGCTCATTGCAAGCAAGCCAGAAAGTGTTTTTCTGTGTTCCAATTGCTAGTATAAAGAAATACGCAGTCTGCTGAAAGCAAGCTGTGCTCTGACAGTCTTTTTTATGGAGTGCAGTTCAGCTAATAAAACTCTTTCTGCCTTTCATTGCAAGCGAGCCCGAAAGTGTTTTTATGCTTCATAACGGGTTGTAAAAGCAAAGATGCAGTTTGCTGAAAACAAGTTGTTCTTTGACAGTCTTGAATACTGAGTGCGGTTCAGTTAATAAAACTGTCTTTCTGGTGCTCATTGCAAGCAAGCCCGAAAGTGTTTTTCTGTGTTCCAATTGCTAGTATAAAGAAATACACAGTCTGCTGAAAGCAAGCTGTGCTCTGACAGTCTTTCTTATGGAGCGCAGTTCAGCTAATAAAACTCTTTCTGCCTTTCATTGCAAGCGAGCCCGAAAGTGTTTTTATGCTTCATAACGGGTTGTAAAAGCAAAGATGCAGTTTGCTGAAAACAAGTTGTTCTTTGACAGTCTTGAATACTGAGTGCGGTTCAGTTAATAAAACTGTCTTTCTGCCTTTCATTGCAAGCGAGCCCGAAAGTGTTTTTATGCTTCATATTGGGTTGTAAAAGCAAAGATGCAGTTTGCTGAAAACAAGTTGTTCTTTGACAGTCTTGAATACTGAGTGCGGTTCAGTTAATAAAACTGTCTTTCTGGTGCTCATTGCAAGCAAGCCAGAAAGTGTTTTTCTGTGTTCCAATTGCTAGTATAAAGAAATACGCAGTCTGCTGAAAGCAAGCTGTGCTCTGACAGTCTTTTTTATGGAGTGCAGTTCAGCTAATAAAACTCTTTCTGCCTTTCATTGCAAGCGAGCCCGAAAGTGTTTTTATGCTTCATAACGGGTTGTAAAAGCAAAGATGCAGTTTGCTGAAAACAAGTTGTTCTTTGACAGTCTTGAATACTGAGTGCGGTTCAGTTAATAAAACTGTCTTTCTGGTGCTCATTGCAAGCAAGCCAGAAAGTGTTTTTCTGGGTTCCAATTGCTAGTATAAAGAAATACGCAGTCTGCTAAAAGCAAGCTGTGCTCTGACAGTCTTTCTTATGGAGTGCAGTTCAGCTAATAAAACTGTCTTTCTGCCTTTCATTGCAAGCGAGCCCGAAAGTGTTTTTATGCTTCATATTGGGTTGTAAAAGCAAAGATGCAGTTTGCTGAAAACAAGTTGTTCTTTGACAGTCTTGAATACTGAGTGCAGTTGAGTTAATAAAACCGTCTTTCTGGTGCTCATTGCAAGCAAGCCCGAAAGTGTTTTTCTGTGTTCCAATTGCTAGTATAAAGAAATACGCAGTCTGCTGAAAGCAAGCTGTGCTCTGACAGTCTTTCTTATGGAGCGCAGTTCAGCTAATAAAACTCTTTCTGCCTTTCATTGCAAGCGAGCCCGAAAGTGTTTTTATGCTTCATATTGGGTTGTAAAAGCAAAGATGCAGTTTGCTGAAAACAAGTTGTTCTTTGACAGTCTTGAATACTGAGTGCGGTTCAGTTAATAAAACTGTCTTTCTGGTGCTCATTGCAAGCAAGCCAGAAAGTGTTTTTCTGTGTTCCAATTGCTAGTATAAAGAAATACGCAGTCTGCTGAAAGCAAGCTGTGCTCTGACAGTTTTTCTTATGGAGCGCAGTTCAGCTAATAAAAATCTTTCTGCCTTTCATTGCAAGCGAGCCCGAAAGTGTTTTTATGCTTCATAACGGGTTGTAAAAGCAAAGATGCAGTTTGCTGAAAACAAGTTGTTCTTTGACAGTCTTGAATACTGAGTGCGGTTCAGTTAATAAAACTGTCTTTCTGGTGCTCATTGCAAACAAACCAGAAAGTGTTTTTCTGTGTTCTACTTGTTAGTATAAACAAAAATGCAGTCTGCTGAAAGCAAGCTGTGCTCTGACAGTCTTTCTTATGGAGCGCAGTTCAGCTAATAAAACTCTTTCTGCCTTTCATTGCAAGCGAGCCCGAAAGTGTTTTTATGCTTCATAACGGGTTGTAAAAGCAAAGATGCAGTTTGCTGAAAACAAGTTGTTCTTTGACAGTCTTGAATACTGAGTGCGGTTCAGTTAATAAAACTGTCTTTCTGCCTTTCATTGCAAGCGAGCCCGAAAGTGTTTTTATGCTTCATATTGTGTTGTAAAAGCAAAGATGCAGTTTGCTGAAAACAAGTTGTTCTTTGACAGTCTTGAATACTGAGTGCGGTTCAGTTAATAAAACTGTCTTTCTGGTGCTCATTGCAAGCAAGCCAGAAAGTGTTTTTCTGTGTTCCAATTGCTAGTATAAAGAAATACGCAGTCTGCTGAAAGCAAGCTGTGCTCTGACAGTCTTTCTTATGGAGTGCAGTTCAGCTAATAAAACTCTTTCTGCCTTTCATTGCAAGCGAGCCCGAAAGTGTTTTTATGCTTCATAACGGGTTGTAAAAGCAAAGATGCAGTTTGCTGAAAACAAGTTGTTCTTTGACAGTCTTGAATACTGAGTGCGGTTCAGTTAATAAAACTGTCTTTCTGGTGCTCATTGCAAACACGCCAGAAAGTGTTTTTCTGTGTTCCAATTGTTAGTATAAAGAAATACGCAGTCTGCTGAAAGCAAGCTGTGCTCTGACAGTCTTTCTTATGGAGCGCAGTTCAGCTAATAAAACTCTTTCTGCCTTTCATTGCAAGCAAGCCCGAAAGTGTTTTTATGCTTCATAATGGATTGTAAAAGCAAAGATGCAGTTTGCTGAAAACAAGTTTATCTTTGACAGTCTTGAATACTGAGTGCAGTTGAGTTAATAAAACCGTCTTTCTGGTGCTCATTGCAAGCAAGCCCGAAAGTGTTTTTCTGTGTTCCAATTGCTAGTATAAAGAAATACGCAGTCTGCTGAAAGCAAGCTGTTCTCTGACAGTCTTTCTTATGGAGTGCAGTTCAGCTAATAAAACTCTTTCTGCCTTTCATTGCAAGCGAGCCCGAAAGTGTTTTTATGCTTCATAATGGACTGTAAAAGCAAAGATGCAGTTTGCTGAAAACAAGTTGTTCTTTGACAGTCTTGAATACTGAGTGCGGTTCAGTTAATAAAACTGTCTTTCTGGTGCTCATTGCAAACAAACCAGAAAGTGTTTTTCTGTGTTCTACTTGTTAGTATAAACAAAAATGCAGTCTGCTGAAAGCAAGCTGTGCTCTGACAGTCTTTCTTATGGAGCGCAGTTCAGCTAATAAAACTCTTTCTGCCTTTCATTGCAAGCGAGCCCGAAAGTGTTTTTATGCTTCATAACGGGTTGTAAAAGCAAAGATGCAGTTTGCTGAAAACAAGTTGTTCTTTGACAGTCTTGAATACTGAGTGCGGTTCAGTTAATAAAACTGTCTTTCTGCCTTTCATTGCAAGCGAGCCCGAAAGTGTTTTTATGCTTCATATTGGGTTGTAAAAGCAAAGATGCAGTTTGCTGAAAACAAGTTGTTCTTTGACAGTCTTGAATACTGAGTGCGGTTCAGTTAATAAAACTGTCTTTCTGGTGCTCATTGCAAGCAAGCCAGAAAGTGTTTTTCTGTGTTCCAATTGCTAGTATAAAGAAATACGCAGTCTGCTGAAAGCAAGCTGTGCTCTGACAGTCTTTCTTATGGAGTGCAGTTCAGCTAATAAAACTCTTTCTGCCTTTCATTGCAAGCGAGCCCGAAAGTGTTTTTATGCTTCATAACGGGTTGTAAAAGCAAAGATGCAGTTTGCTGAAAACAAGTTGTTCTTTGACAGTCTTGAATACTGAGTGCGGTTCAGTTAATAAAACTGTCTTTCTGGTGCTCATTGCAAACACGCCAGAAAGTGTTTTTCTGTGTTCCAATTGTTAGTATAAACAAATACGCAGTCTGCTGAAAGCAAGCTGTGCTCTGACAGTCTTTCTTATGGAGTGCAGTTCAGCTAATAAAACTGTCTTTCTGCCTTTCATTGCAAGCGAGCCCGAAAGTGTTTTTATGCTTCATATTGGGTTGTAAAAGCAAAGATGCAGTTTGCTGAAAACAAGTTGTTCTTTGACAGTCTTGAATACTGAGTGCAGTTGAGTTAATAAAACCGTCTTTCTGGTGCTCATTGCAAGCAAGCCCGAAAGTGTTTTTCTGTGTTCCAATTGCTAGTATAAAGAAATACACAGTCTGCTGAAAGCAAGCTGTGCTCTGACAGTCTTTCTTATGGAGCGCAGTTCAGCTAATAAAACTCTTTCTGCCTTTCATTGCAAGCGAGCCCGAAAGTGTTTTTATGCTTCATAACGGGTTGTAAAAGCAAAGATGCAGTTTGCTGAAAACAAGTTGTTCTTTGACAGTCTTGAATACTGAGTGCGGTTCAGTTAATAAAACTGTCTTTCTGCCTTTCATTGCAAGCGAGCCCGAAAGTGTTTTTATGCTTCATATTGGGTTGTAAAAGCAAAGATGCAGTTTGCTGAAAACAAGTTGTTCTTTGACAGTCTTGAATACTGAGTGCGGTTCAGTTAATAAAACTGTCTTTCTGGTGCTCATTGCAAGCAAGCCAGAAAGTGTTTTTCTGTGTTCCAATTGCTAGTATAAAGAAATACGCAGTCTGCTGAAAGCAAGCTGTGCTCTGACAGTCTTTTTTATGGAGTGCAGTTCAGCTAATAAAACTCTTTCTGCCTTTCATTGCAAGCGAGCCCGAAAGTGTTTTTATGCTTCATAACGGGTTGTAAAAGCAAAGATGCAGTTTGCTGAAAACAAGTTGTTCTTTGACAGTCTTGAATACTGAGTGCGGTTCAGTTAATAAAACTGTCTTTCTGGTGCTCATTGCAAGCAAGCCAGAAAGTGTTTTTCTGGGTTCCAATTGCTAGTATAAAGAAATACGCAGTCTGCTAAAAGCAAGCTGTGCTCTGACAGTCTTTCTTATGGAGTGCAGTTCAGCTAATAAAACTGTCTTTCTGCCTTTCATTGCAAGCGAGCCCGAAAGTGTTTTTATGCTTCATATTGGGTTGTAAAAGCAAAGATGCAGTTTGCTGAAAACAAGTTGTTCTTTGACAGTCTTGAATACTGAGTGCAGTTGAGTTAATAAAACCGTCTTTCTGGTGCTCATTGCAAGCAAGCCCGAAAGTGTTTTTCTGTGTTCCAATTGCTAGTATAAAGAAATACGCAGTCTGCTGAAAGCAAGCTGTGCTCTGACAGTCTTTCTTATGGAGCGCAGTTCAGCTAATAAAACTCTTTCTGCCTTTCATTGCAAGCGAGCCCGAAAGTGTTTTTATGCTTCATATTGGGTTGTAAAAGCAAAGATGCAGTTTGCTGAAAACAAGTTGTTCTTTGACAGTCTTGAATACTGAGTGCGGTTCAGTTAATAAAACTGTCTTTCTGGTGCTCATTGCAAGCAAGCCAGAAAGTGTTTTTCTGTGTTCCAATTGCTAGTATAAAGAAATACGCAGTCTGCTGAAAGCAAGCTGTGCTCTGACAGTTTTTCTTATGGAGCGCAGTTCAGCTAATAAAAATCTTTCTGCCTTTCATTGCAAGCGAGCCCGAAAGTGTTTTTATGCTTCATAACGGGTTGTAAAAGCAAAGATGCAGTTTGCTGAAAACAAGTTGTTCTTTGACAGTCTTGAATACTGAGTGCGGTTCAGTTAATAAAACTGTCTTTCTGGTGCTCATTGCAAACAAACCAGAAAGTGTTTTTCTGTGTTCTACTTGTTAGTATAAACAAAAATGCAGTCTGCTGAAAGCAAGCTGTGCTCTGACAGTCTTTCTTATGGAGCGCAGTTCAGCTAATAAAACTCTTTCTGCCTTTCATTGCAAGCGAGCCCGAAAGTGTTTTTATGCTTCATAACGGGTTGTAAAAGCAAAGATGCAGTTTGCTGAAAACAAGTTGTTCTTTGACAGTCTTGAATACTGAGTGCGGTTCAGTTAATAAAACTGTCTTTCTGCCTTTCATTGCAAGCGAGCCCGAAAGTGTTTTTATGCTTCATATTGTGTTGTAAAAGCAAAGATGCAGTTTGCTGAAAACAAGTTGTTCTTTGACAGTCTTGAATACTGAGTGCGGTTCAGTTAATAAAACTGTCTTTCTGGTGCTCATTGCAAGCAAGCCAGAAAGTGTTTTTCTGTGTTCCAATTGCTAGTATAAAGAAATACGCAGTCTGCTGAAAGCAAGCTGTGCTCTGACAGTCTTTCTTATGGAGTGCAGTTCAGCTAATAAAACTCTTTCTGCCTTTCATTGCAAGCGAGCCCGAAAGTGTTTTTATGCTTCATAACGGGTTGTAAAAGCAAAGATGCAGTTTGCTGAAAACAAGTTGTTCTTTGACAGTCTTGAATACTGAGTGCGGTTCAGTTAATAAAACTGTCTTTCTGGTGCTCATTGCAAACACGCCAGAAAGTGTTTTTCTGTGTTCCAATTGTTAGTATAAAGAAATACGCAGTCTGCTGAAAGCAAGCTGTGCTCTGACAGTCTTTCTTATGGAGCGCAGTTCAGCTAATAAAACTCTTTCTGCCTTTCATTGCAAGCAAGCCCGAAAGTGTTTTTATGCTTCATAATGGATTGTAAAAGCAAAGATGCAGTTTGCTGAAAACAAGTTTATCTTTGACAGTCTTGAATACTGAGTGCAGTTGAGTTAATAAAACCGTCTTTCTGGTGCTCATTGCAAGCAAGCCCGAAAGTGTTTTTCTGTGTTCCAATTGCTAGTATAAAGAAATACGCAGTCTGCTGAAAGCAAGCTGTTCTCTGACAGTCTTTCTTATGGAGTGCAGTTCAGCTAATAAAACTCTTTCTGCCTTTCATTGCAAGCGAGCCCGAAAGTGTTTTTATGCTTCATAATGGACTGTAAAAGCAAAGATGCAGTTTGCTGAAAACAAGTTGTTCTTTGACAGTCTTGAATACTGAGTGCGGTTCAGTTAATAAAACTGTCTTTCTGGTGCTCATTGCAAGCAAGCCAGAAAGTGTTTTTCTGTGTTCCAATTGCTAGTATAAAGAAATACGCAGTCTGCTGAAAGCAAGCTGTGCTCTGACAGTCTCTTATGGAGTGCAGTTCAGCTAATAAAACTCTTTCTGCCTTTCATTGCAAGCGAGCCCGAAAGTGTTTTTATGCTTCATAACGGGTTGTAAAAGCAAAGATGCAGTTTGCTGAAAACAAGTTGTTCTTTGACAGTCTTGAATACTGAGTGCGGTTCAGTTAATAAAACTGTCTTTCTGGTGCTCATTGCAAACACGCCAGAAAGTGTTTTTCTGTGTTCCAATTGTTAGTATAAACAAATACGCAGTCTGCTGAAAGCAAGCTGTGCTCTGACAGTCTTTCTTATGGAGTGCAGTTCAGCTAATAAAACTGTCTTTCTGCCTTTCATTGCAAGCGAGCCCGAAAGTGTTTTTATGCTTCATATTGGGTTGTAAAAGCAAAGATGCAGTTTGCTGAAAACAAGTTGTTCTTTGACAGTCTTGAATACTGAGTGCAGTTGAGTTAATAAAACCGTCTTTCTGGTGCTCATTGCAAGCAAGCCCGAAAGTGTTTTTCTGTGTTCCAATTGCTAGTATAAAGAAATACACAGTCTGCTGAAAGCAAGCTGTGCTCTGACAGTCTTTCTTATGGAGCGCAGTTCAGCTAATAAAACTCTTTCTGCCTTTCATTGCAAGCGAGCCCGAAAGTGTTTTTATGCTTCATATTGGGTTGTAAAAGCAAAGATGCAGTTTGCTGAAAACAAGTTGTTCTTTGACAGTCTTGAATACTGAGTGCGGTTCAGTTAATAAAACTGTCTTTCTGGTGCTCATTGCAAACAAACCAGAAAGTGTTTTTCTGTGTTCTACTTGTTAGTATAAACAAAAATGCAGTCTGCTGAAAGCAAGCTGTGCTCTGACAGTCTTTCTTATGGAGCGCAGTTCAGCTAATAAAACTCTTTCTGCCTTTCATTGCAAGCGAGCCCGAAAGTGTTTTTATGCTTCATAACGGGTTGTAAAAGCAAAGATGCAGTTTGCTGAAAACAAGTTGTTCTTTGACAGTCTTGAATACTGAGTGTGGTTCAGTTAATAAAACTGTCTTTCTGCCTTTCATTGCAAGCGAGCCCGAAAGTGTTTTTATGCTTCATATTGGGTTGTAAAAGCAAAGATGCAGTTTGCTGAAAACAAGTTGTTCTTTGACAGTCTTGAATACTGAGTGCGGTTCAGTTAATAAAACTGTCTTTCTGGTGCTCATTGCAAGCAAGCCAGAAAGTGTTTTTCTGTGTTCCAATTGCTAGTATAAAGAAATACGCAGTCTGCTGAAAGCAAGCTGTGCTCTGACAGTCTTTTTTATGGAGTGCAGTTCAGCTAATAAAACTCTTTCTGCCTTTCATTGCAAGCGAGCCCGAAAGTGTTTTTATGCTTCATAACGGGTTGTAAAAGCAAAGATGCAGTTTGCTGAAAACAAGTTGTTCTTTGACAGTCTTGAATACTGAGTGCGGTTCAGTTAATAAAACTGTCTTTCTGGTGCTCATTGCAAACACGCCAGAAAGTGTTTTTCTGTGTTCCAATTGTTAGTATAAACAAATACGCAGTCTGCTGAAAGCAAGCTGTGCTCTGACAGTCTTTCTTATGGAGCGCAGTTCAGCTAATAAAACTCTTTCTGCCTTTCATTGCAAGCAAGCCCGAAAGTGTTTTTATGCTTCATAATGGATTGTAAAAGCAAAGATGCAGTTTGCTGAAAACAAGTTTATCTTTGACAGTCTTGAATACTGAGTGCAGTCGAGTTAATAAAACCGTCTTTCTGGTGCTCATTGCAAGCAAGCCCGAAAGTGTTTTTCTGTGTTCCAATTGCTAGTATAAAGAAATACGCAGTCTGCTGAAAGCAAGCTGTTCTCTGACAGTCTTTCTTATGGAGTGCAGTTCAGCTAATAAAACTCTTTCTGCCTTTCATTGCAAGCGAGCCCGAAAGTGTTTTTATGCTTCATAATGGACTGTAAAAGCAAAGATGCAGTTTGCTGAAAACAAGTTGTTCTTTGACAGTCTTGAATACTGAGTGCGGTTCAGTTAATAAAACTGTCTTTCTGGTGCTCATTGCAAACAAACCAGAAAGTGTTTTTCTGTGTTCTGCTTGTTAGTATAAACAAAAATGCAGTCTGCTGAAAGCAAGCTGTGCTCTGACAGTCTTTCTTATGGAGCGCAGTTCAGCTAATAAAACTCTTTCTGCCTTTCATTGCAAGCGAGCCCGAAAGTGTTTTTATGCTTCATAACGGGTTGTAAAAGCAAAGATGCAGTTTGCTGAAAACATGTTGTTCTTTGACAGTCTTGAATACTGAGTGCGGTTCAGTTAATAAAACTGTCTTTCTGCCTTTCATTGCAAGCGAGCCCGAAAGTGTTTTTATGCTTCATATTGGGTTGTAAAAGCAAAGATGCAGTTTGCTGAAAACAAGTTGTTCTTTGACAGTCTTGAATACTGAGTGCGGTTCAGTTAATAAAACTGTCTTTCTGGTGCTCATTGCAAGCAAGCCAGAAAGTGTTTTTCTGTGTTCCAATTGCTAGTATAAAGAAATACGCAGTCTGCTGAAAGCAAGCTGTGCTCTGACAGTCTTTCTTATGGAGTGCAGTTCAGCTAATAAAACTCTTTCTGCCTTTCATTGCAAGCGAGCCCGAAAGTGTTTTTATGCTTCATAACGGGTTGTAAAAGCAAAGATGCAGTTTGCTGAAAACAAGTTGTTCTTTGACAGTCTTGAATACTGAGTGCGGTTCAGTTAATAAAACTGTCTTTCTGGTGCTCATTGCAAACACGCCAGAAAGTGTTTTTCTGTGTTCCAATTGTTAGTATAAAGAAATACGCAGTCTGCTGAAAGCAAGCTGTGCTCTGACAGTCTTTCTTATGGAGCGCAGTTCAGCTAATAAAACTCTTTCTGCCTTTCATTGCAAGCGAGCCCGAAAGTGTTTTTATGCTTCATAATGGACTGTAAAAGCAAAGATGCAGTTTGCTGAAAACAAGTTGTTCTTTGACAGTCTTGAATACTGAGTGCGGTTCAGTTAATAAAACTGTCTTTCTGCCTTTCATTGCAAGCGAGCCCGAAAGTGTTTTTATGCTTCATATTGTGTTGTAAAAGCAAAGATGCAGTTTGCTGAAAACAAGTTGTTCTTTGACAGTCTTGAATACTGAGTGCGGTTCAGTTAATAAAACTGTCTTTCTGGTGCTCATTGCAAGCAAGCCAGAAAGTGTTTTTCTGTGTTCCAATTGCTAGTATAAAGAAATACGCAGTCTGCTGAAAGCAAGCTGTGCTCTGACAGTCTTTCTTATGGAGTGCAGTTCAGCTAATAAAACTCTTTCTGCCTTTCATTGCAAGCGAGCCCGAAAGTGTTTTTATGCTTCATATTGGGTTGTAAAAGCAAAGATGCAGTTTGCTGAAAACAAGTTGTTCTTTGACAGTCTTGAATACTGAGTGCAGTTGAGTTAATAAAACCGTCTTTCTGGTGCTCATTGCAAGCAAGCCCGAAAGTGTTTTTCTGTGTTCCAATTGCTAGTATAAAGAAATACGCAGTCTGCTGAAAACAAGCTGTGCTCTGACAGTCTTTCTTATGGAGCGCAGTTCAGCTAATAAAACTCTTTCTGCCTTTCATTGCAAGCGAGCCCGAAAGTGTTTTTATGCTTCATATTGGGTTGTAAAAGCAAAGATGCAGTTTGCTGAAAACAAGTTGTTCTTTGACAGTCTTGAATACTGAGTGCGGTTCAGTTAATAAAACTGTCTTTCTGGTGCTCATTGCAAGCAAGCCAGAAAGTGTTTTTCTGTGTTCCAATTGCTAGTATAAAGAAATACGCAGTCTGCTGAAAGCAAGCTGTGCTCTGACAGTTTTTCTTATGGAGCGCAGTTCAGCTAATAAAAATCTTTCTGCCTTTCATTGCAAGCGAGCCCGAAAGTGTTTTTATGCTTCATAACGGGTTGTAAAAGCAAAGATGCAGTTTGCTGAAAACAAGTTGTTCTTTGACAGTCTTGAATACTGAGTGCGGTTCAGTTAATAAAACTGTCTTTCTGGTGCTCATTGCAAACACGCCAGAAAGTGTTTTTCTGTGTTCCAATTGTTAGTATAAAGAAATACGCAGTCTGCTGAAAGCAAGCTGTGCTCTGACAGTCTTTCTTATGGAGCGCAGTTCAGCTAATAAAACTCTTTCTGCCTTTCATTGCAAGCAAGCCCGAAAGTGTTTTTATGCTTCATAAGGGATTGTAAAAGCAAAGATGCAGTTTGCTGAAAACAAGTTTATCTTTGACAGTCTTGAATACTGAGTGCAGTTGAGTTAATAAAACCGTCTTTCTGGTGCTCATTGCAAGCAAGCCCGAAAGTGTTTTTCTGTGTTCCAATTGCTAGTATAAAGAAATTCGCAGTCTGCTGAAAGCAAGCTGTTCTCTGACAGTCTTTCTTATGGAGTGCAGTTCAGCTAATAAAACTCTTTCTGCCTTTCATTGCAAGCGAGCCCGAAAGTGTTTTTATGCTTCATAATGGACTGTAAAAGCAAAGATGCAGTTTGCTGAAAACAAGTTGTTCTTTGACAGTCTTGAATACTGAGTGCGGTTCAGTTAATAAAACTGTCTTTCTGGTGCTCATTGCAAACAAACCAGAAAGTGTTTTTCTGTGTTCTACTTGTTAGTATAAACAAAAATGCAGTCTGCTGAAAGCAAGCTGTGCTCTGACAGTCTTTCTTATGGAGCGCAGTTCAGCTAATAAAACTCTTTCTGCCTTTCATTGCAAGCGAGCCCGAAAGTGTTTTTATGCTTCATAACGGGTTGTAAAAGCAAAGATGCAGTTTGCTGAAAACAAGTTGTTCTTTGACAGTCTTGAATACTGAGTGCGGTTCAGTTAATAAAACTGTCTTTCTGGTGCTCATTGCAAACAAACCAGAAAGTGTTTTTCTGTGTTCTACTTGTTAGTATAAACAAAAATGCAGTCTGCTGAAAGCAAGCTGTGCTCTGACAGTCTTTCTTATGGAGCGCAGTTCAGCTAATAAAACTCTTTCTGCCTTTCATTGCAAGCGAGCCCGAAAGTGTTTTTATGCTTCATAACGGGTTGTAAAAGCAAAGATGCAGTTTGCTGAAAGCAAGTTGTTCTTTGACAGTCTTGAATACTGAGTGCGGTTCAGTTAATAAAACTGTCTTTCTGCCTTTCATTGCAAGCGAGCCCGAAAGTGTTTTTATGCTTCATATTGGGTTGTAAAAGCAAAGATGCAGTTTGCTGAAAACAAGTTGTTCTTTGACAGTCTTGAATACTGAGTGCGGTTCAGTTAATAAAACTGTCTTTCTGGTGCTCATTGCAAGCAAGCCAGAAAGTGTTTTTCTGGGTTCCAATTGCTAGTATAAAGAAATACGCAGTCTGCTAAAAGCAAGCTGTGCTCTGACAGTCTTTCTTATGGAGTGCAGTTCAGCTAATAAAACTGTCTTTCTGCCTTTCATTGCAAGCGAGCCCGAAAGTGTTTTTATGCTTCATATTGGGTTGTAAAAGCAAAGATGCAGTTTGCTGAAAACAAGTTGTTCTTTGACAGTCTTGAATACTGAGTGCAGTTGAGTTAATAAAACCGTCTTTCTGGTGCTCATTGCAAGCAAGCCCGAAAGTGTTTTTCTGTGTTCCAATTGCTAGTATAAAGAAATACGCAGTCTGCTGAAAGCAAGCTGTGCTCTGACAGTCTTTCTTATGGAGCGCAGTTCAGCTAATAAAACTCTTTCTGCCTTTCATTGCAAGCGAGCCCGAAAGTGTTTTTATGCTTCATATTGGGTTGTAAAAGCAAAGATGCAGTTTGCTGAAAACAAGTTGTTCTTTGACAGTCTTGAATACTGAGTGCGGTTCAGTTAATAAAACTGTCTTTCTGGTGCTCATTGCAAGCAAGCCAGAAAGTGTTTTTCTGTGTTCCAATTGCTAGTATAAAGAAATACGCAGTCTGCTGAAAGCAAGCTGTGCTCTGACAGTTTTTCTTATGGAGCGCAGTTCAGCTAATAAAAATCTTTCTGCCTTTCATTGCAAGCGAGCCCGAAAGTGTTTTTATGCTTCATAACGGGTTGTAAAAGCAAAGATGCAGTTTGCTGAAAACAAGTTGTTCTTTGACAGTCTTGAATACTGAGTGCGGTTCAGTTAATAAAACTGTCTTTCTGGTGCTCATTGCAAACAAACCAGAAAGTGTTTTTCTGTGTTCTACTTGTTAGTATAAACAAAAATGCAGTCTTCTGAAAGCAAGCTGTGCTCTGACAGTCTTTCTTATGGAGCGCAGTTCAGCTAATAAAACTCTTTCTGCCTTTCATTGCAAGCGAGCCCGAAAGTGTTTTTATGCTTCATAACGGGTTGTAAAAGCAAAGATGCAGTTTGCTGAAAACAAGTTGTTCTTTGACAGTCTTGAATACTGAGTGCGGTTCAGTTAATAAAACTGTCTTTCTGCCTTTCATTGCAAGCGAGCCCGAAAGTGTTTTTATGCTTCATATTGTGTTGTAAAAGCAAAGATGCAGTTTGCTGAAAACAAGTTGTTCTTTGACAGTCTTGAATACTGAGTGCGGTTCAGTTAATAAAACTGTCTTTCTGGTGCTCATTGCAAGCAAGCCAGAAAGTGTTTTTCTGTGTTCCAATTGCTAGTATAAAGAAATACGCAGTCTGCTGAAAGCAAGCTGTGCTCTGACAGTCTTTCTTATGGAGTGCAGTTCAGCTAATAAAACTCTTTCTGCCTTTCATTGCAAGCGAGCCCGAAAGTGTTTTTATGCTTCATAACGGGTTGTAAAAGCAAAGATGCAGTTTGCTGAAAACAAGTTGTTCTTTGACAGTCTTGAATACTGAGTGCGGTTCAGTTAATAAAACTGTCTTTCTGGTGCTCATTGCAAACACGCCAGAAAGTGTTTTTCTGTGTTCCAATTGTTAGTATAAAGAAATACGCAGTCTGCTGAAAGCAAGCTGTGCTCTGACAGTCTTTCTTATGGAGCGCAGTTCAGCTAATAAAACTCTTTCTGCCTTTCATTGCAAGCAAGCCCGAAAGTGTTTTTATGCTTCATAACGGATTGTAAAAGCAAAGATGCAGTTTGCTGAAAACAAGTTTATCTTTGACAGTCTTGAATACTGAGTGCAGTTGAGTTAATAAAACCGTCTTTCTGGTGCTCATTGCAAGCAAGCCCGAAAGTGTTTTTCTGTGTTCCAATTGCTAGTATAAAGAAATACGCAGTCTGCTGAAAGCAAGCTGTTCTCTGACAGTCTTTCTTATGGAGTGCAGTTCAGCTAATAAAACTCTTTCTGCCTTTCATTGCAAGCGAGCCCGAAAGTGTTTTTATGCTTCATAATGGACTGTAAAAGCAAAGATGCAGTTTGCTGAAAACAAGTTGTTCTTTGACAGTCTTGAATACTGAGTGCGGTTCAGTTAATAAAACTGTCTTTCTGGTGCTCATTGCAAACAAACCAGAAAGTGTTTTTCTGTGTTCTACTTGTTAGTATAAACAAAAATGCAGTCTGCTGAAAGCAAGCTGTGCTCTGACAGTCTTTCTTATGGAGCGCAGTTCAGCTAATAAAACTCTTTCTGCCTTTCATTGCAAGCGAGCCCGAAAGTGTTTTTATGCTTCATAACGGGTTGTAAAAGCAAAGATGCAGTTTGCTGAAAACAAGTTGTTCTTTGACAGTCTTGAATACTGAGTGCGGTTCAGTTAATAAAACTGTCTTTCTGCCTTTCATTGCAAGCGAGCCCGAAAGTGTTTTTATGCTTCATATTGGGTTGTAAAAGCAAAGATGCAGTTTGCTGAAAACAAGTTGTTCTTTGACAGTCTTGAATACTGAGTGCGGTTCAGTTAATAAAACTGTCTTTCTGGTGCTCATTGCAAGCAAGCCAGAAAGTGTTTTTCTGTGTTCCAATTGCTAGTATAAAGAAATACGCAGTCTGCTGAAAGCAAGCTGTGCTCTGACAGTCTTTCTTATGGAGTGCAGTTCAGCTAATAAAACTCTTTCTGCCTTTCATTGCAAGCGAGCCCGAAAGTGTTTTTATGCTTCATAACGGGTTGTAAAAGCAAAGATGCAGTTTGCTGAAAACAAGTTGTTCTTTGACAGTCTTGAATACTGAGTGCGGTTCAGTTAATAAAACTGTCTTTCTGGTGCTCATTGCAAACACGCCAGAAAGTGTTTTTCTGTGTTCCAATTGTTAGTATAAACAAATACGCAGTCTGCTGAAAGCAAGCTGTGCTCTGACAGTCTTTCTTATGGAGTGCAGTTCAGCTAATAAAACTGTCTTTCTGCCTTTCATTGCAAGCGAGCCCGAAAGTGTTTTTATGCTTCATATTGGGTTGTAAAAGCAAAGATGCAGTTTGCTGAAAACAAGTTGTTCTTTGACAGTCTTGAATACTGAGTGCAGTTGAGTTAATAAAACCGTCTTTCTGGTGCTCATTGCAAGCAAGCCCGAAAGTGTTTTTCTGTGTTCCAATTGCTAGTATAAAGAAATACACAGTCTGCTGAAAGCAAGCTGTGCTCTGACAGTCTTTCTTATGGAGCGCAGTTCAGCTAATAAAACTCTTTCTGCCTTTCATTGCAAGCGAGCCCGAAAGTGTTTTTATGCTTCATAACGGGTTGTAAAAGCAAAGATGCAGTTTGCTGAAAACAAGTTGTTCTTTGACAGTCTTGAATACTGAGTGCGGTTCAGTTAATAAAACTGTCTTTCTGCCTTTCATTGCAAGCGAGCCCGAAAGTGTTTTTATGCTTCATATTGGGTTGTAAAAGCAAAGATGCAGTTTGCTGAAAACAAGTTGTTCTTTGACAGTCTTGAATACTGAGTGCGGTTCAGTTAATAAAACTGTCTTTCTGGTGCTCATTGCAAGCAAGCCAGAAAGTGTTTTTCTGTGTTCCAATTGCTAGTATAAAGAAATACGCAGTCTGCTGAAAGCAAGCTGTGCTCTGACAGTCTTTTTTATGGAGTGCAGTTCAGCTAATAAAACTCTTTCTGCCTTTCATTGCAAGCGAGCCCGAAAGTGTTTTTATGCTTCATAACGGGTTGTAAAAGCAAAGATGCAGTTTGCTGAAAACAAGTTGTTCTTTGACAGTCTTGAATACTGAGTGCGGTTCAGTTAATAAAACTGTCTTTCTGGTGCTCATTGCAAGCAAGCCAGAAAGTGTTTTTCTGGGTTCCAATTGCTAGTATAAAGAAATACGCAGTCTGCTAAAAGCAAGCTGTGCTCTGACAGTCTTTCTTATGGAGTGCAGTTCAGCTAATAAAACTGTCTTTCTGCCTTTCATTGCAAGCGAGCCCGAAAGTGTTTTTATGCTTCATATTGGGTTGTAAAAGCAAAGATGCAGTTTGCTGAAAACAAGTTGTTCTTTGACAGTCTTGAATACTGAGTGCAGTTGAGTTAATAAAACCGTCTTTCTGGTGCTCATTGCAAGCAAGCCCGAAAGTGTTTTTCTGTGTTCCAATTGCTAGTATAAAGAAATACGCAGTCTGCTGAAAGCAAGCTGTGCTCTGACAGTCTTTCTTATGGAGCGCAGTTCAGCTAATAAAACTCTTTCTGCCTTTCATTGCAAGCGAGCCCGAAAGTGTTTTTATGCTTCATATTGGGTTGTAAAAGCAAAGATGCAGTTTGCTGAAAACAAGTTGTTCTTTGACAGTCTTGAATACTGAGTGCGGTTCAGTTAATAAAACTGTCTTTCTGGTGCTCATTGCAAGCAAGCCAGAAAGTGTTTTTCTGTGTTCCAATTGCTAGTATAAAGAAATACGCAGTCTGCTGAAAGCAAGCTGTGCTCTGACAGTTTTTCTTATGGAGCGCAGTTCAGCTAATAAAAATCTTTCTGCCTTTCATTGCAAGCGAGCCCGAAAGTGTTTTTATGCTTCATAACGGGTTGTAAAAGCAAAGATGCAGTTTGCTGAAAACAAGTTGTTCTTTGACAGTCTTGAATACTGAGTGCGGTTCAGTTAATAAAACTGTCTTTCTGGTGCTCATTGCAAACAAACCAGAAAGTGTTTTTCTGTGTTCTACTTGTTAGTATAAACAAAAATGCAGTCTGCTGAAAGCAAGCTGTGCTCTGACAGTCTTTCTTATGGAGCGCAGTTCAGCTAATAAAACTCTTTCTGCCTTTCATTGCAAGCGAGCCCGAAAGTGTTTTTATGCTTCATAACGGGTTGTAAAAGCAAAGATGCAGTTTGCTGAAAACAAGTTGTTCTTTGACAGTCTTGAATACTGAGTGCGGTTCAGTTAATAAAACTGTCTTTCTGCCTTTCATTGCAAGCGAGCCTGAAAGTGTTTTTATGCTTCATATTGTGTTGTAAAAGCAAAGATGCAGTTTGCTGAAAACAAGTTGTTCTTTGACAGTCTTGAATACTGAGTGCGGTTCAGTTAATAAAACTGTCTTTCTGGTGCTCATTGCAAGCAAGCCAGAAAGTGTTTTTCTGTGTTCCAATTGCTAGTATAAAGAAATACGCAGTCTGCTGAAAGCAAGCTGTGCTCTGACAGTCTTTCTTATGGAGTGCAGTTCAGCTAATAAAACTCTTTCTGCCTTTCATTGCAAGCGAGCCCGAAAGTGTTTTTATGCTTCATAACGGGTTGTAAAAGCAAAGATGCAGTTTGCTGAAAACAAGTTGTTCTTTGACAGTCTTGAATACTGAGTGCGGTTCAGTTAATAAAACTGTCTTTCTGGTGCTCATTGCAAACACGCCAGAAAGTGTTTTTCTGTGTTCCAATTGTTAGTATAAAGAAATACGCAGTCTGCTGAAAGCAAGCTGTGCTCTGACAGTCTTTCTTATGGAGCGCAGTTCAGCTAATAAAACTCTTTCTGCCTTTCATTGCAAGCAAGCCCGAAAGTGTTTTTATGCTTCATAATGGATTGTAAAAGCAAAGATGCAGTTTGCTGAAAACAAGTTTATCTTTGACAGTCTTGAATACTGAGTGCAGTTGAGTTAATAAAACCGTCTTTCTGGTGCTCATTGCAAGCAAGCCCGAAAGTGTTTTTCTGTGTTCCAATTGCTAGTATAAAGAAATACGCAGTCTGCTGAAAGCAAGCTGTTCTCTGACAGTCTTTCTTATGGAGTGCAGTTCAGCTAATAAAACTCTTTCTGCCTTTCATTGCAAGCGAGCCCGAAAGTGTTTTTATGCTTCATAATGGACTGTAAAAGCAAAGATGCAGTTTGCTGAAAACAAGTTGTTCTTTGACAGTCTTGAATACTGAGTGCGGTTCAGTTAATAAAACTGTCTTTCTGGTGCTCATTGCAAACAAACCAGAAAGTGTTTTTCTGTGTTCTACTTGTTAGTATAAACAAAAATGCAGTCTGCTGAAAGCAAGCTGTGCTCTGACAGTCTTTCTTATGGAGCGCAGTTCAGCTAATAAAACTCTTTCTGCCTTTCATTGCAAGCGAGCCCGAAAGTGTTTTTATGCTTCATAACGGGTTGTAAAAGCAAAGATGCAGTTTGCTGAAAACAAGTTGTTCTTTGACAGTCTTGAATACTGAGTGTGGTTCAGTTAATAAAACTGTCTTTCTGCCTTTCATTGCAAGCGAGCCCGAAAGTGTTTTTATGCTTCATATTGGGTTGTAAAAGCAAAGATGCAGTTTGCTGAAAACAAGTTGTTCTTTGACAGTCTTGAATACTGAGTGCGGTTCAGTTAATAAAACTGTCTTTCTGGTGCTCATTGCAAGCAAGCCAGAAAGTGTTTTTCTGTGTTCCAATTGCTAGTATAAAGAAATACGCAGTCTGCTGAAAGCAAGCTGTGCTCTGACAGTCTTTTTTATGGAGTGCAGTTCAGCTAATAAAACTCTTTCTGCCTTTCATTGCAAGCGAGCCCGAAAGTGTTTTTATGCTTCATAACGGGTTGTAAAAGCAAAGATGCAGTTTGCTGAAAACAAGTTGTTCTTTGACAGTCTTGAATACTGAGTGCGGTTCAGTTAATAAAACTGTCTTTCTGGTGCTCATTGCAAACACGCCAGAAAGTGTTTTTCTGTGTTCCAATTGTTAGTATAAACAAATACGCAGTCTGCTGAAAGCAAGCTGTGCTCTGACAGTCTTTCTTATGGAGCGCAGTTCAGCTAATAAAACTCTTTCTGCCTTTCATTGCAAGCAAGCCCGAAAGTGTTTTTATGCTTCATAATGGATTGTAAAAGCAAAGATGCAGTTTGCTGAAAACAAGTTTATCTTTGACAGTCTTGAATACTGAGTGCAGTCGAGTTAATAAAACCGTCTTTCTGGTGCTCATTGCAAGCAAGCCCGAAAGTGTTTTTCTGTGTTCCAATTGCTAGTATAAAGAAATACGCAGTCTGCTGAAAGCAAGCTGTTCTCTGACAGTCTTTCTTATGGAGTGCAGTTCAGCTAATAAAACTCTTTCTGCCTTTCATTGCAAGCGAGCCCGAAAGTGTTTTTATGCTTCATAATGGACTGTAAAAGCAAAGATGCAGTTTGCTGAAAACAAGTTGTTCTTTGACAGTCTTGAATACTGAGTGCGGTTCAGTTAATAAAACTGTCTTTCTGGTGCTCATTGCAAACAAACCAGAAAGTGTTTTTCTGTGTTCTGCTTGTTAGTATAAACAAAAATGCAGTCTGCTGAAAGCAAGCTGTGCTCTGACAGTCTTTCTTATGGAGCGCAGTTCAGCTAATAAAACTCTTTCTGCCTTTCATTGCAAGCGAGCCCGAAAGTGTTTTTATGCTTCATAACGGGTTGTAAAAGCAAAGATGCAGTTTGCTGAAAACATGTTGTTCTTTGACAGTCTTGAATACTGAGTGCGGTTCAGTTAATAAAACTGTCTTTCTGCCTTTCATTGCAAGCGAGCCCGAAAGTGTTTTTATGCTTCATATTGGGTTGTAAAAGCAAAGATGCAGTTTGCTGAAAACAAGTTGTTCTTTGACAGTCTTGAATACTGAGTGCGGTTCAGTTAATAAAACTGTCTTTCTGGTGCTCATTGCAAGCAAGCCAGAAAGTGTTTTTCTGTGTTCCAATTGCTAGTATAAAGAAATACGCAGTCTGCTGAAAGCAAGCTGTGCTCTGACAGTCTTTCTTATGGAGTGCAGTTCAGCTAATAAAACTCTTTCTGCCTTTCATTGCAAGCGAGCCCGAAAGTGTTTTTATGCTTCATAACGGGTTGTAAAAGCAAAGATGCAGTTTGCTGAAAACAAGTTGTTCTTTGACAGTCTTGAATACTGAGTGCGGTTCAGTTAATAAAACTGTCTTTCTGGTGCTCATTGCAAACACGCCAGAAAGTGTTTTTCTGTGTTCCAATTGTTAGTATAAAGAAATACGCAGTCTGCTGAAAGCAAGCTGTGCTCTGACAGTCTTTCTTATGGAGCGCAGTTCAGCTAATAAAACTCTTTCTGCCTTTCATTGCAAGCGAGCCCGAAAGTGTTTTTATGCTTCATAATGGACTGTAAAAGCAAAGATGCAGTTTGCTGAAAACAAGTTGTTCTTTGACAGTCTTGAATACTGAGTGCGGTTCAGTTAATAAAACTGTCTTTCTGCCTTTCATTGCAAGCGAGCCCGAAAGTGTTTTTATGCTTCATATTGTGTTGTAAAAGCAAAGATGCAGTTTGCTGAAAACAAGTTGTTCTTTGACAGTCTTGAATACTGAGTGCGGTTCAGTTAATAAAACTGTCTTTCTGGTGCTCATTGCAAGCAAGCCAGAAAGTGTTTTTCTGTGTTCCAATTGCTAGTATAAAGAAATACGCAGTCTGCTGAAAGCAAGCTGTGCTCTGACAGTCTTTCTTATGGAGTGCAGTTCAGCTAATAAAACTCTTTCTGCCTTTCATTGCAAGCGAGCCCGAAAGTGTTTTTATGCTTCATAACGGGTTGTAAAAGCAAAGATGCAGTTTGCTGAAAACAAGTTGTTCTTTGACAGTCTTGAATACTGAGTGCGGTTCAGTTAATAAAACTGTCTTTCTGGTGCTCATTGCAAACACGCCAGAAAGTGTTTTTCTGTGTTCCAATTGTTAGTATAAAGAAATACGCAGTCTGCTGAAAGCAAGCTGTGCTCTGACAGTCTTTCTTATGGAGCGCAGTTCAGCTAATAAAACTCTTTCTGCCTTTCATTGCAAGCAAGCCCGAAAGTGTTTTTATGCTTCATAATGGATTGTAAAAGCAAAGATGCAGTTTGCTGAAAACAAGTTTATCTTTGACAGTCTTGAATACTGAGTGCAGTTGAGTTAATAAAACCGTCTTTCTGGTGCTCATTGCAAGCAAGCCCGAAAGTGTTTTTCTGTGTTCCAATTGCTAGTATAAAGAAATACGCAGTCTGCTGAAAGCAAGCTGTTCTCTGACAGTCTTTCTTATGGAGTACAGTTCAGCTAATAAAACTCTTTCTGCCTTTCATTGCAAGCGAGCCCGAAAGTGTTTTTATGCTTCATAATGGACTGTAAAAGCAAAGATGCAGTTTGCTGAAAACAAGTTGTTCTTTGACAGTCTTGAATACTGAGTGCGGTTCAGTTAATAAAACTGTCTTTCTGGTGCTCATTGCAAACAAACCAGAAAGTGTTTTTCTGTGTTCTACTTGTTAGTATAAACAAAAATGCAGTCTGCTGAAAGCAAGCTGTGCTCTGACAGTCTTTCTTATGGAGCGCAGTTCAGCTAATAAAACTCTTTCTGCCTTTCATTGCAAGCGAGCCCGAAAGTGTTTTTATGCTTCATAACGGGTTGTAAAAGCAAAGATGCAGTTTGCTGAAAACAAGTTGTTCTTTGACAGTCTTGAATACTGAGTGCGGTTCAGTTAATAAAACTGTCTTTCTGCCTTTCATTGCAAGCGAGCCCGAAAGTGTTTTTATGCTTCATATTGGGTTGTAAAAGCAAAGATGCAGTTTGCTGAAAACAAGTTGTTCTTTGACAGTCTTGAATACTGAGTGCGGTTCAGTTAATAAAACTGTCTTTCTGGTGCTCATTGCAAGCAAGCCAGAAAGTGTTTTTCTGTGTTCCAATTGCTAGTATAAAGAAATACGCAGTCTGCTGAAAGCAAGCTGTGCTCTGACAGTCTTTCTTATGGAGTGCAGTTCAGCTAATAAAACTCTTTCTGCCTTTCATTGCAAGCGAGCCCGAAAGTGTTTTTATGCTTCATAACGGGTTGTAAAAGCAAAGATGCAGTTTGCTGAAAACAAGTTGTTCTTTGACAGTCTTGAATACTGAGTGCGGTTCAGTTAATAAAACTGTCTTTCTGGTGCTCATTGCAAACACGCCAGAAAGTGTTTTTCTGTGTTCCAATTGTTAGTATAAACAAATACGCAGTCTGCTGAAAGCAAGCTGTGCTCTGACAGTCTTTCTTATGGAGTGCAGTTCAGCTAATAAAACTGTCTTTCTGCCTTTCATTGCAAGCGAGCCCGAAAGTGTTTTTATGCTTCATATTGGGTTGTAAAAGCAAAGATGCAGTTTGCTGAAAACAAGTTGTTCTTTGACAGTCTTGAATACTGAGTGCAGTTGAGTTAATAAAACCGTCTTTCTGGTGCTCATTGCAAGCAAGCCCGAAAGTGTTTTTCTGTGTTCCAATTGCTAGTATAAAGAAATACACAGTCTGCTGAAAGCAAGCTGTGCTCTGACAGTCTTTCTTATGGAGCGCAGTTCAGCTAATAAAACTCTTTCTGCCTTTCATTGCAAGCGAGCCCGAAAGTGTTTTTATGCTTCATATTGGGTTGTAAAAGCAAAGATGCAGTTTGCTGAAAACAAGTTGTTCTTTGACAGTCTTGAATACTGAGTGCGGTTCAGTTAATAAAACTGTCTTTCTGGTGCTCATTGCAAGCAAGCCAGAAAGTGTTTTTCTGTGTTCCAATTGCTAGTATAAAGAAATACGCAGTCTGCTGAAAGCAAGCTGTGCTCTGACAGTTTTTCTTATGGAGCGCAGTTCAGCTAATAAAAATCTTTCTGCCTTTCATTGCAAGCGAGCCCGAAAGTGTTTTTATGCTTCATAACGGGTTGTAAAAGCAAAGATGCAGTTTGCTGAAAACAAGTTGTTCTTTGACAGTCTTGAATACTGAGTGCGGTTCAGTTAATAAAACTGTCTTTCTGGTGCTCATTGCAAACAAACCAGAAAGTGTTTTTCTGTGTTCTACTTGTTAGTATAAACAAAAATGCAGTCTGCTGAAAGCAAGCTGTGCTCTGACAGTCTTTCTTATGGAGCGCAGTTCAGCTAATAAAACTCTTTCTGCCTTTCATTGCAAGCGAGCCCGAAAGTGTTTTTATGCTTCATAACGGGTTGTAAAAGCAAAGATGCAGTTTGCTGAAAACAAGTTGTTCTTTGACAGTCTTGAATACTGAGTGTGGTTCAGTTAATAAAACTGTCTTTCTGCCTTTCATTGCAAGCGAGCCCGAAAGTGTTTTTATGCTTCATATTGGGTTGTAAAAGCAAAGATGCAGTTTGCTGAAAACAAGTTGTTCTTTGACAGTCTTGAATACTGAGTGCGGTTCAGTTAATAAAACTGTCTTTCTGGTGCTCATTGCAAGCAAGCCAGAAAGTGTTTTTCTGTGTTCCAATTGCTAGTATAAAGAAATACGCAGTCTGCTGAAAGCAAGCTGTGCTCTGACAGTCTTTTTTATGGAGTGCAGTTCAGCTAATAAAACTCTTTCTGCCTTTCATTGCAAGCGAGCCCGAAAGTGTTTTTATGCTTCATAACGGGTTGTAAAAGCAAAGATGCAGTTTGCTGAAAACAAGTTGTTCTTTGACAGTCTTGAATACTGAGTGCGGTTCAGTTAATAAAACTGTCTTTCTGGTGCTCATTGCAAACACGCCAGAAAGTGTTTTTCTGTGTTCCAATTGTTAGTATAAACAAATACGCAGTCTGCTGAAAGCAAGCTGTGCTCTGACAGTCTTTCTTATGGAGCGCAGTTCAGCTAATAAAACTCTTTCTGCCTTTCATTGCAAGCAAGCCCGAAAGTGTTTTTATGCTTCATAATGGATTGTAAAAGCAAAGATGCAGTTTGCTGAAAACAAGTTTATCTTTGACAGTCTTGAATACTGAGTGCAGTCGAGTTAATAAAACCGTCTTTCTGGTGCTCATTGCAAGCAAGCCCGAAAGTGTTTTTCTGTGTTCCAATTGCTAGTATAAAGAAATACGCAGTCTGCTGAAAGCAAGCTGTTCTCTGACAGTCTTTCTTATGGAGTGCAGTTCAGCTAATAAAACTCTTTCTGCCTTTCATTGCAAGCGAGCCCGAAAGTGTTTTTATGCTTCATAATGGACTGTAAAAGCAAAGATGCAGTTTGCTGAAAACAAGTTGTTCTTTGACAGTCTTGAATACTGAGTGCGGTTCAGTTAATAAAACTGTCTTTCTGGTGCTCATTGCAAACAAACCAGAAAGTGTTTTTCTGTGTTCTGCTTGTTAGTATAAACAAAAATGCAGTCTGCTGAAAGCAAGGTGTGCTCTGACAGTCTTTCTTATGGAGCGCAGTTCAGCTAATAAAACTCTTTCTGCCTTTCATTGCAAGCGAGCCCGAAAGTGTTTTTATGCTTCATAACGGGTTGTAAAAGCAAAGATGCAGTTTGCTGAAAACATGTTGTTCTTTGACAGTCTTGAATACTGAGTGCGGTTCAGTTAATAAAACTGTCTTTCTGCCTTTCATTGCAAGCGAGCCCGAAAGTGTTTTTATGCTTCATATTGGGTTGTAAAAGCAAAGATGCAGTTTGCTGAAAACAAGTTGTTCTTTGACAGTCTTGAATACTGAGTGCGGTTCAGTTAATAAAACTGTCTTTCTGGTGCTCATTGCAAACAAACCAGAAAGTGTTTTTCTGTGTTCTACTTGTTAGTATAAACAAAAATGCAGTCTGCTGAAAGCAAGCTGTGCTCTGACAGTCTTTCTTATGGAGCGCAGTTCAGCTAATAAAACTCTTTCTGCCTTTCATTGCAAGCGAGCCCGAAAGTGTTTTTATGCTTCATAACGGGTTGTAAAAGCAAAGATGCAGTTTGCTGAAAACAAGTTGTTCTTTGACAGTCTTGAATACTGAGTGCGGTTCAGTTAATAAAACTGTCTTTCTGCCTTTCATTGCAAGCGAGCCCGAAAGTGTTTTTATGCTTCATATTGGGTTGTAAAAGCAAAGATGCAGTTTGCTGAAAACAAGTTGTTCTTTGACAGTCTTGAATACTGAGTGCGGTTCAGTTAATAAAACTGTCTTTCTGGTGCTCATTGCAAGCAAGCCAGAAAGTGTTTTTCTGTGTTCCAATTGCTAGTATAAAGAAATACACAGTCTGCTGAAAGCAAGCTGTGCTCTGACAGTCTTTCTTATGGAGCGCAGTTCAGCTAATAAAAATCTTTCTGCCTTTCATTGCAAGCGAGCCCGAAAGTGTTTTTATGCTTCATAACGGGTTGTAAAAGCAAAGATGCAGTTTGCTGAAAACAAGTTGTTCTTTGACAGTCTTGAATACTGAGTGTGGTTCAGTTAATAAAACTGTCTTTCTGCCTTTCATTGCAAGCGAGCCCGAAAGTGTTTTTATGCTTCATATTGGGTTGTAAAAGCAAAGATGCAGTTTGCTGAAAACAAGTTGTTCTTTGACAGTCTTGAATACTGAGTGCGGTTCAGTTAATAAAACTGTCTTTCTGGTGCTCATTGCAAGCAAGCCAGAAAGTGTTTTTCTGTGTTCCAATTGCTAGTATAAAGAAATACGCAGTCTGCTGAAAGCAAGCTGTGCTCTGACAGTCTTTTTTATGGAGTGCAGTTCAGCTAATAAAACTCTTTCTGCCTTTCATTGCAAGCGAGCCCGAAAGTGTTTTTATGCTTCATAACGGGTTGTAAAAGCAAAGATGCAGTTTGCTGAAAACAAGTTGTTCTTTGACAGTCTTGAATACTGAGTGCGGTTCAGTTAATAAAACTGTCTTTCTGGTGCTCATTGCAAACACGCCAGAAAGTGTTTTTCTGTGTTCCAATTGTTAGTATAAACAAATACGCAGTCTGCTGAAAGCAAGCTGTGCTCTGACAGTCTTTCTTATGGAGCGCAGTTCAGCTAATAAAACTCTTTCTGCCTTTCATTGCAAGCAAGCCCGAAAGTGTTTTTATGCTTCATAATGGATTGTAAAAGCAAAGATGCAGTTTGCTGAAAACAAGTTTATCTTTGACAGTCTTGAATACTGAGTGCAGTCGAGTTAATAAAACCGTCTTTCTGGTGCTCATTGCAAGCAAGCCCGAAAGTGTTTTTCTGTGTTCCAATTGCTAGTATAAAGAAATACGCAGTCTGCTGAAAGCAAGCTGTTCTCTGACAGTCTTTCTTATGGAGTGCAGTTCAGCTAATAAAACTCTTTCTGCCTTTCATTGCAAGCGAGCCCGAAAGTGTTTTTATGCTTCATAATGGACTGTAAAAGCAAAGATGCAGTTTGCTGAAAACAAGTTGTTCTTTGACAGTCTTGAATACTGAGTGCGGTTCAGTTAATAAAACTGTCTTTCTGGTGCTCATTGCAAACAAACCAGAAAGTGTTTTTCTGTGTTCTGCTTGTTAGTATAAACAAAAATGCAGTCTGCTGAAAGCAAGGTGTGCTCTGACAGTCTTTCTTATGGAGCGCAGTTCAGCTAATAAAACTCTTTCTGCCTTTCATTGCAAGCGAGCCCGAAAGTGTTTTTATGCTTCATAACGGGTTGTAAAAGCAAAGATGCAGTTTGCTGAAAACATGTTGTTCTTTGACAGTCTTGAATACTGAGTGCGGTTCAGTTAATAAAACTGTCTTTCTGCCTTTCATTGCAAGCGAGCCCGAAAGTGTTTTTATGCTTCATATTGGGTTGTAAAAGCAAAGATGCAGTTTGCTGAAAACAAGTTGTTCTTTGACAGTCTTGAATACTGAGTGCGGTTCAGTTAATAAAACTGTCTTTCTGGTGCTCATTGCAAGCAAGCCAGAAAGTGTTTTTCTGTGTTCCAATTGCTAGTATAAAGAAATACGCAGTCTGCTGAAAGCAAGCTGTGCTCTGACAGTCTTTCTTATGGAGTGCAGTTCAGCTAATAAAACTCTTTCTGCCTTTCATTGCAAGCGAGCCCGAAAGTGTTTTTATGCTTCATAACGGGTTGTAAAAGCAAAGATGCAGTTTGCTGAAAACAAGTTGTTCTTTGACAGTCTTGAATACTGAGTGCGGTTCAGTTAATAAAACTGTCTTTCTGGTGCTCATTGCAAACACGCCAGAAAGTGTTTTTCTGTGTTCCAATTGTTAGTATAAAGAAATACGCAGTCTGCTGAAAGCAAGCTGTGCTCTGACAGTCTTTCTTATGGAGCGCAGTTCAGCTAATAAAACTCTTTCTGCCTTTCATTGCAAGCGAGCCCGAAAGTGTTTTTATGCTTCATAATGGACTGTAAAAGCAAAGATGCAGTTTGCTGAAAACAAGTTGTTCTTTGACAGTCTTGAATACTGAGTGCGGTTCAGTTAATAAAACTGTCTTTCTGGTGCTCATTGCAAACAAACCAGAAAGTGTTTTTCTGTGTTCTGCTTGTTAGTATAAACAAAAATGCAGTCTGCTGAAAGCAAGCTGTGCTCTGACAGTCTTTCTTATGGAGCGCAGTTCAGCTAATAAAACTCTTTCTGCCTTTCATTGCAAGCGAGCCCGAAAGTGTTTTTATGCTTCATAACGGGTTGTAAAAGCAAAGATGCAGTTTGCTGAAAACATGTTGTTCTTTGACAGTCTTGAATACTGAGTGCGGTTCAGTTAATAAAACTGTCTTTCTGCCTTTCATTGCAAGCGAGCCCGAAAGTGTTTTTATGCTTCATATTGGGTTGTAAAAGCAAAGATGCAGTTTGCTGAAAACAAGTTGTTCTTTGACAGTCTTGAATACTGAGTGCGGTTCAGTTAATAAAACTTTCTTTCTGGTGCTCATTGCAAGCAAGCCAGAAAGTGTTTTTCTGTGTTCCAATTGCTAGTATAAAGAAATACGCAGTCTGCTGACAGCAAGCTGTGCTCTGACAGTCTTTCTTATGGAGTGCAGTTCAGCTAATAAAACTCTTTCTGCCTTTCATTGCAAGCGAGCCCGAAAGTGTTTTTATGCTTCATAACGGGTTGTAAAAGCAAAGATGCAGTTTGCTGAAAACAAGTTGTTCTTTGACAGTCTTGAATACTGAGTGCGGTTCAGTTAATAAAACTGTCTTTCTGGTGCTCATTGCAAACACGCCAGAAAGTGTTTTTCTGTGTTCCAATTGTTAGTATAAAGAAATACGCAGTCTGCTGAAAGCAAGCTGTGCTCTGACAGTCTTTCTTATGGAGCGCAGTTCAGCTAATAAAACTCTTTCTGCCTTTCATTGCAAGCGAGCCCGAAAGTGTTTTTATGCTTCATAATGGATTGTAAAAGCAAAGATGCAGTTTGCTGAAAACAAGTTGTTCTTTGACAGTCTTGAATACTGAGTGCGGTTCAGTTAATAAAACTGTCTTTCTGGTGCTCATTGCAAACACGCCAGAAAGTGTTTTTCTGTGTTCCAATTGTTAGTATAAACAAATACGCAGTCTGCTGAAAGCAAGCTGTGCTCTGACAGTCTTTCTTATGGAGCGCAGTTCAGCTAATAAAACTCTTTCTGCCTTTCATTGCAAGCAAGCCCGAAAGTGTTTTTATGCTTCATAATGGACTGTAAAAGCAAAGATGCAGTTTGCTGAAAACAAGTTGTTCTTTGACAGTCTTGAATACTGAGTGCGGTTCAGTTAATAAAACTGTCTTTCTGGTGCTCATTGCAAACAAACCAGAAAGTGTTTTTCTGTGTTCTACTTGTTAGTATAAACAAAAATGCAGTCTGCTGAAAGCAAGCTGTGCTCTGACAGTCTTTCTTATGGAGTGCAGTTCAGCTAATAAAACTCTTTCTGCCTTTCATTGCAAGCGAGCCCGAAAGTGTTTTTATGCTTCATAACGGGTTGTAAAAGCAAAGATGCAGTTTGCTGAAAACAAGTTGTTCTTTGACAGTCTTGAATACTGAGTGCGGTTCAGTTAATAAAACTGTCTTTCTGGTGCTCATTGCAAACACGCCAGAAAGTGTTTTTCTGTGTTCCAATTGTTAGTATAAACAAATACGCAGTCTGCTGAAAGCAAGCTGTGCTCTGACAGTCTTTCTTATGGAGCGCAGTTCAGCTAATAAAACTCTTTCTGCCTTTCATTGCAAGCAAGCCCGAAAGTGTTTTTATGCTTCATAATGGATTGTAAAAGCAAAGATGCAGTTTGCTGAAAACAAGTTTATCTTTGACAGTCTTGAATACTGAGTGCAGTTGAGTTAATAAAACCGTCTTTCTGGTGCTCATTGCAAGCAAGCCCGAAAGTGTTTTTCTGTGTTCCAATTGCTAGTATAAAGAAATACGCAGTCTGCTGAAAGCAAGCTGTTCTCTGACAGTCTTTCTTATGGAGTGCAGTTCAGCTAATAAAACTCTTTCTGCCTTTCATTGCAAGCGAGCCCGAAAGTGTTTTTATGCTTCATAATGGACTGTAAAAGCAAAGATGCAGTTTGCTGAAAACAAGTTGTTCTTTGACAGTCTTGAATACTGAGTGCGGTTCAGTTAATAAAACTGTCTTTCTGGTGCTCATTGCAAACAAACCAGAAAGTGTTTTTCTGTGTTCTGCTTGTTAGTATAAACAAAAATGCAGTCTGCTGAAAGCAAGCTGTGCTCTGACAGTCTTTCTTATGGAGCGCAGTTCAGCTAATAAAACTCTTTCTGCCTTTCATTGCAAGCGAGCCCGAAAGTGTTTTTATGCTTCATAACGGGTTGTAAAAGCAAAGATGCAGTTTGCTGAAAACATGTTGTTCTTTGACAGTCTTGAATACTGAGTGCGGTTCAGTTAATAAAACTGTCTTTCTGCCTTTCATTGCAAGCGAGCCCGAAAGTGTTTTTATGCTTCATATTGGGTTGTAAAAGCAAGATGCAGTTTGCTGAAAACAAGTTGTTCTTTGACAGTCTTAAATACTGAGTGCGGTTCAGTTAATAAAACTGTCTTTCTGGTGCTCATTGCAAGCAAGCCAGAAAGTGTTTTTCTGTGTTCCAATTGCTAGTATAAAGAAATACGCAGTCTGCTGAAAGCAAGCTGTGCTCTGACAGTCTTTCTTATGGAGTGCAGTTCAGCTAATAAAACTCTTTCTGCCTTTCATTGCAAGCGAGCCCGAAAGTGTTTTTATGCTTCATAACGGGTTGTAAAAGCAAAGATGCAGTTTGCTGAAAACAAGTTGTTCTTTGACAGTCTTGAATACTGAGTGCGGTTCAGTTAATAAAACTGTCTTTCTGGTGCTCATTGCAAACACGCCAGAAAGTGTTTTTCTGTGTTCCAATTGTTAGTATAAAGAAATACGCAGTCTGCTGAAAGCAAGCTGTGCTCTGACAGTCTTTCTTATGGAGCGCAGTTCAGCTAATAAAACTCTTTCTGCCTTTCATTGCAAGCGAGCCCGAAAGTGTTTTTATGCTTCATAATGGACTGTAAAAGCAAAGATGCAGTTTGCTGAAAACAAGTTGTTCTTTGACAGTCTTGAATACTGAGTGCGGTTCAGTTAATAAAACTGTCTTTCTGGTGCTCATTGCAAACAAACCAGAAAGTGTTTTTCTGTGTTCTGCTTGTTAGTATAAACAAAAATGCAGTCTGCTGAAAGCAAGCTGTGCTCTGACAGTCTTTCTTATGGAGCGCAGTTCAGCTAATAAAACTCTTTCTGCCTTTCATTGCAAGCGAGCCCGAAAGTGTTTTTATGCTTCATAACGGGTTGTAAAAGCAAAGATGCAGTTTGCTGAAAACATGTTGTTCTTTGACAGTCTTGAATACTGAGTGCGGTTCAGTTAATAAAACTGTCTTTCTGCCTTTCATTGCAAGCGAGCCCGAAAGTGTTTTTATGCTTCATATTGGGTTGTAAAAGCAAAGATGCAGTTTGCTGAAAACAAGTTGTTCTTTGACAGTCTTGAATACTGAGTGCGGTTCAGTTAATAAAACTGTCTTTCTGGTGCTCATTGCAAGCAAGCCAGAAAGTGTTTTTCTGTGTTCCAATTGCTAGTATAAAGAAATACGCAGTCTGCTGACAGCAAGCTGTGCTCTGACAGTCTTTCTTATGGAGTGCAGTTCAGCTAATAAAACTCTTTCTGCCTTTCATTGCAAGCGAGCCCGAAAGTGTTTTTATGCTTCATAACGGGTTGTAAAAGCAAAGATGCAGTTTGCTGAAAACAAGTTGTTCTTTGACAGTCTTGAATACTGAGTGCGGTTCAGTTAATAAAACTGTCTTTCTGGTGCTCATTGCAAACACGCCAGAAAGTGTTTTTCTGTGTTCCAATTGTTAGTATAAAGAAATACGCAGTCTGCTGAAAGCAAGCTGTGCTCTGACAGTCTTTCTTATGGAGCGCAGTTCAGCTAATAAAACTCTTTCTGCCTTTCATTGCAAGCGAGCCCGAAAGTGTTTTTATGCTTCATAATGGATTGTAAAAGCAAAGATGCAGTTTGCTGAAAACAAGTTGTTCTTTGAAAGTCTTGAATACTGAGTGCGGTTCAGTTAATAAAACTGTCTTTCTGGTGCTCATTGCAAACACGCCAGAAAGTGTTTTTCTGTGTTCCAATTGTTAGTATAAACAAATACGCAGTCTGCTGAAAGCAAGCTGTGCTCTGACAGTCTTTCTTATGGAGCGCAGTTCAGCTAATAAAACTCTTTCTGCCTTTCATTGCAAGCAAGCCCGAAAGTGTTTTTATGCTTCATAATGGACTGTAAAAGCAAAGATGCAGTTTGCTGAAAACAAGTTGTTCTTTGACAGTCTTGAATACTGAGTGCGGTTCAGTTAATAAAACTGTCTTTCTGGTGCTCATTGCAAACAAACCAGAAAGTGTTTTTCTGTGTTCTACTTGTTAGTATAAACAAAAATGCAGTCTGCTGAAAGCAAGCTGTGCTCTGACAGTCTTTCTTATGGAGTGCAGTTCAGCTAATAAAACTGTCTTTCTGCCTTTCATTGCAAGCGAGCCCGAAAGTGTTTTTATGCTTCATATTGGGTTGTAAAAGCAAAGATGCAGTTTGCTGAAAACAAGTTGTTCTTTGACAGTCTTGAATACTGAGTGCAGTTGAGTTAATAAAACCGTCTTTCTGGTGCTCATTGCAAGCAAGCCCGAAAGTGTTTTTCTGTGTTCCAATTGCTAGTATAAAGAAATACGCAGTCTGCTGAAAGCAAGCTGTGCTCTGACAGTCTTTCTTATGGAGCGCAGTTCAGCTAATAAAACTCTTTCTGCCTTTCATTGCAAACGAGCCCGAAAGTGTTTTTATGCTTCATATTGGGTTGTAAAAGCAAAGATGCAGTTTGCTGAAAACAAGTTGTTCTTTGACAGTCTTGAATACTGAGTGCGGTTCAGTTAATAAAACTGTCTTTCGGGTGCTCATTGCAAACACGCCAGAAAGTGTTTTTCTGTGTTCTACTTGTTAGTATAAACAAATATGCAGTCTGCTGAAAGCAAGCTGTGCTCTGACAGTCTTTCTCATGGAGCGCATTTCAGCTAATAAAACTCTTTCTGCCTTTCATTGCAAGCGAGCCCGAAAGTGTTTTTATGCTTCATAATGGTTTGTAAAAGCAAAGATGCAGTTTGCTGAAAACAAGTTGTTCTTTGACAGTCTTGAATACTGAGTGCGGTTCAGTTAATAAAACTGTCTTTCTGGTGCTCATTGCAAACACGCCAGAAAGTGTTTTTCTGTGTTCCAATTGTTAGTATAAACAAATACGCAGTCTGCTGAAAGCAAGCTGTGCTCTGACAGTCTTTCTTATGGAGCGCAGTTCAGCTAATAAAACTCTTTCTGCCTTTCATTGCAAGCGAGCCCGAAAGTGTTTTTATGCTTCATAACGGGTTGTAAAGGCAAAGATGCAGTTTGCTGAAAGCAAGTTGTTCTTTGACAGTCTTGAATACTGAGTGCGGTTCAGTTAATAAAACTGTCTTTCTGCCTTTCATTGCAAGCGAGCCCGAAAGTGTTTTTATGCTTCATATTGGGTTGTAAAAGCAAAGATGCAGTTTGCTGAAAACAAGTTGTTCTTTGACAGTCTTGAATACTGAGTGCGGTTCAGTTAATAAAACTGTCTTTCTGGTGCTCATTGCAAGCAAGCCAGAAAGTGTTTTTCTGTGTTCCAATTGCTAGTATAAAGAAATACGCAGTCTGCTGAAAGCAAGCTGTGCTCTGACAGTTTTTCTTATGGAGCGCAGTTCAGCTAATAAAAATCTTTCTGCCTTTCATTGCAAGCGAGCCCGAAAGTGTTTTTATGCTTCATATTGGGTTGTAAAAGCAAAGATGCAGTTTGCTGAAAACAAGTTGTTCTTTGACAGTCTTGAATACTGAGTGCGGTTCAGTTAATAAAACTGTCTTTCTGGTGCTCATTGCAAACAAACCAGAAAGTGTTTTTCTGTGTTCTACTTGTTAGTATAAACAAAAATGCAGTCTGCTGAAAGCAAGCTGTGCTCTGACAGTCTTTCTTATGGAGCGCAGTTCAGCTAATAAAACTCTTTCTGCCTTTCATTGCAAGCGAGCCCGAAAGTGTTTTTATGCTTCATAACGGGTTGTAAAAGCAAAGATGCAGTTTGCTGAAAACAAGTTGTTCTTTGACAGTCTTGAATACTGAGTGCGGTTCAGTTAATAAAACTGTCTTTCTGGTGCTCATTGCAAACAAACCAGAAAGTGTTTTTCTGTGTTCTACTTGTTAGTATAAACAAAAATGCAGTCTGCTGAAAGCAAGCTGTGCTCTGACAGTCTTTCTTATGGAGCGCAGTTCAGCTAATAAAACTCTTTCTGCCTTTCATTGCAAGCAAGCCCGAAAGTGTTTTTATGCTTCATAATGGATTGTAAAAGCAAAGATGCAGTTTGCTGAAAACAAGTTTATCTTTGACAGTCTTGAATACTGAGTGCAGTTGAGTTAATAAAACCGTCTTTCTGGTGCTCATTGCAAGCAAGCCCGAAAGTGTTTTTCTGTGTTCCAATTGCTAGTATAAAGAAATACGCAGTCTGCTGAAAGCAAGCTGTTCTCTGACAGTCTTTCTTATGGAGTGCAGTTCAGCTAATAAAACTCTTTCTGCCTTTCATTGCAAGCAAGCCCGAAAGTGTTTTTATGCTTCATAATGGATTGTAAAAGCAAAGATGCAGTTTGCTGAAAACAAGTTTATCTTTGACAGTCTTGAATACTGAGTGCAGTTGAGTTAATAAAACCGTCTTTCTGGTGCTCATTGCAAGCAAGCCCGAAAGTGTTTTTCTGTGTTCCAATTGCTAGTATAAAGAAATACGCAGTCTGCTGAAAGCAAGCTGTTCTCTGACAGTCTTTCTTATGGAGTGCAGTTCAGCTAATAAAACTCTTTCTGCCTTTCATTGCAAGCGAGCCCGAAAGTGTTTTTATGCTTCATAATGGACTGTAAAAGCAAAGATGCAGTTTGCTGAAAACAAGTTGTTCTTTGACAGTCTTGAATACTGAGTGCGGTTCAGTTAATAAAACTGTCTTTCTGGTGCTCATTGCAAACAAACCAGAAAGTGTTTTTCTGTGTTCTACTTGTTAGTATAAACAAAAATGCAGTCTGCTGAAAGCAAGCTGTTCTCTGACAGTCTTTCTTATGGAGTGCAGTTCAGCTAATAAAACTCTTTCTGCCTTTCATTGCAAGCGAGCCCGAAAGTGTTTTTATGCTTCATAACGGGTTGTAAAAGCAAAGATGCAGTTTGCTGAAAACAAGTTGTTCTTTGACAGTCTTGAATACTGAGTGCGGTTCAGTTAATATAACTGTCTTTCTGCCTTTCATTGCAAGCGAGCCCGAAAGTGTTTTTATGCTTCATATTGGGTTGTAAAAGCAAAGATGCAGTTTGCTGAAAACAAGTTGTTCTTTGACAGTCTTGAATACTGAGTGCGGTTCAGTTAATAAAACTGTCTTTCTGGTGCTCATTGCAAACACGCCAGAAAGTGTTTTTCTGTGTTCCAATTGTTAGTATAAAGAAATACGCAGTCTGCTGAAAGCAAGCTGTGCTCTGACAGTCTTTCTTATGGAGTGCAGTTCAGCTAATAAAACTCTTTCTGCCTTTCATTGCAAGCGAGCCCGAAAGTGTTTTTATGCTTCATAACGGGTTGTAAAAGCAAAGATGCAGTTTGCTGAAAACAAGTTGTTCTTTGACAGTCTTGAATACTGAGTGCGGTTCAGTTAATAAAACTGTCTTTCTGGTGCTCATTGCAAACACGCCAGAAAGTGTTTTTCTGTGTTCCAATTGTTAGTATAAAGAAATACGCAGTCTGCTGAAAGCAAGCTGTGCTCTGACAGTCTTTCTTATGGAGTGCAGTTCAGCTAATAAAACTCTTTCTGCCTTTCATTGCAAGCGAGCCCGAAAGTGTTTTTATGCTTCATAACGGGTTGTAAAAGCAAAGATGCAGTTTGCTGAAAACAAGTTGTTCTTTGACAGTCTGGAATACTGAGTGCGGTTCAGTTAATAAAACTGTCTTTCTGCCTTTCATTGCAAGCGAGCCCGAAAGTGTTTTTATGCTTCATATTGGGTTGTAAAAGCAAAGATGCAGTTTGCTGAAAACAAGTTGTTCTTTGACAGTCTTGAATACTGAGTGCGGTTCAGTTAATAAAACTGTCTTTCTGGTGCTCATTGCAAGCAAGCCAGAAAGTGTTTTTCTGTGTTCCAATTGCTAGTATAAAGAAATACGCAGTCTGCTGAAAGCAAGCTGTGCTCTGACAGTTTTTCTTATGGAGCGCAGTTCAGCTAATAAAACTCTTTCTGCCTTTCATTGCAAGCGAGCCCGAAAGTGTTTTTATGCTTCATAACGGGTTGTAAAAGCAAAGATGCAGTTTGCTGAAAACAAGTTGTTCTTTGACAGTCTTGAATACTGAGTGCGGTTCAGTTAATAAAACTGTCTTTCTGGTGCTCATTGCAAACACGCCAGAAAGTGTTTTTCTGTGTTCCAATTGTTAGTATAAAGAAATACGCAGTCTGCTGAAAGCAAGCTGTTCTCTGACAGTCTTTCTTATGGAGTGCAGTTCAGCTAATAAAACTCTTTCTGCCTTTCATTGCAAGCGAGCCCGAAAGTGTTTTTATGCTTCATAACGGGTTGTAAAAGCAAAGATGCAGTTTGCTGAAAACAAGTTGTTCTTTGACAGTCTTGAATACTGAGTGCGGTTCAGTTAATATAACTGTCTTTCTGCCTTTCATTGCAAGCGAGCCCGAAAGTGTTTTTATGCTTCATATTGGGTTGTAAAAGCAAAGATGCAGTTTGCTGAAAACAAGTTGTTCTTTGACAGTCTTGAATACTGAGTGCGGTTCAGTTAATAAAACTGTCTTTCTGGTGCTCATTGCAAGCAAGCCAGAAAGTGTTTTTCTGTGTTCCAATTGCTAGTATAAAGAAATACGCAGTCTGCTGAAAGCAAGCTGTGCTCTGACAGTCTTTCTTATGGAGTGCAGTTCAGCTAATAAAACTCTTTCTGCCTTTCATTGCAAGCGAGCCCGAAAGTGTTTTTATGCTTCATAACGGGTTGTAAAAGCAAAGATGCAGTTTGCTGAAAACAAGTTGTTCTTTGACAGTCTTGAATACTGAGTGCGGTTCAGTTAATAAAACTGTCTTTCTGGTGCTCATTGCAAACACGCCAGAAAGTGTTTTTCTGTGTTCCAATTGCTAGTATAAAGAAATACGCAGTCTGCTGAAAGCAAGCTGTGCTCTGACAGTTTTTCTTATGGAGCGCAGTTCAGCTAATAAAAATCTTTCTGCCTTTCATTGCAAGCGAGCCCGAAAGTGTTTTTATGCTTCATAACGGGTTGTAAAAGCAAAGATGCAGTTTGCTGAAAACAAGTTGTTCTTTGACAGTCTTGAATACTGAGTGCGGTTCAGTTAATAAAACTGTCTTTCTGGTGCTCATTGCAAACACGCCAGAAAGTGTTTTTCTGTGTTCCAATTGCTAGTATAAAGAAATACGCAGTCTGCTGAAAGCAAGCTGTTCTCTGACAGTCTTTCTTATGGAGGGCAGTTCAGCTAATAAAACTCTTTCTGCCTTTCATTGCAAGCGAGCCCGAAAGTGTTTTTATGCTTCATAACGGGTTGTAAAAGCAAAGATGCAGTTTGCTGAAAACAAGTTGTTCTTTGACAGTCTTGAATACTGAGTGCGGTTCAGTTAATAAAACTGTCTTTCTGCCTTTCATTGCAAGCGAGCCCGAAAGTGTTTTTATGCTTCATATTGGGTTGTAAAAGCAAAGATGCAGTTTGCTGAAAACAAGTTGTTCTTTGACAGTCTTGAATACTGAGTGCGGTTCAGTTAATAAAACTGTCTTTCTGGTGCTCATTGCAAACACGCCAGAAAGTGTTTTTCTGTGTTCCAATTGTTAGTATAAAGAAATACGCAGTCTGCTGAAAGCAAGCTGTGCTCTGACAGTCTTTCTTATGGAGTGCAGTTCAGCTAATAAAACTCTTTCTGCCTTTCATTGCAAGCGAGCCCGAAAGTGTTTTTATGCTTCATAACGGGTTGTAAAAGCAAAGATGCAGTTTGCTGAAAGCAAGTTGTTCTTTGACAGTCTTGAATACTGAGTGCGGTTCAGTTAATAAAACTGTCTTTCTGGTGCTCATTGCAAACACGCCAGAAAGTGTTTTTCTGTGTTCCAATTGTTAGTATAAAGAAATACGCAGTCTGCTGAAAGCAAGCTGTGCTCTGACAGTCTTTCTTATGGAGCGCAGTTCAGCTAATAAAACTCTTTCTGCCTTTCATTGCAAGCAAGCCCGAAAGTGTTTTTATGCTTCATAATGGATTGTAAAAGCAAAGATGCAGTTTGCTGAAAACAAGTTTATCTTTGACAGTCTTGAATACTGAGTGCAGTTGAGTTAATAAAACCGTCTTTCTGGTGCTCATTGCAAACACGCCAGAAAGTGTTTTTCTGTGTTCCAATTGCTAGTATAAAGAAATACGCAGTCTGCTGAAAGCAAGCTGTTCTCTGACAGTCTTTCTTATGGAGTGCAGTTCAGCTAATAAAACTCTTTCTGCCTTTCATTGCAAGCGAGCCCGAAAGTGTTTTTATGCTTCATAACGGGTTGTAAAAGCAAAGATGCAGTTTGCTGAAAACAAGTTGTTCTTTGACAGTCTGGAATACTGAGTGCGGTTCAGTTAATAAAACTGTCTTTCTGCCTTTCATTGCAAGCGAGCCCGAAAGTGTTTTTATGCTTCATATTGGGTTGTAAAAGCAAAGATGCAGTTTGCTGAAAACAAGTTGTTCTTTGACAGTCTTGAATACTGAGTGCGGTTCAGTTAATAAAACTGTCTTTCTGGTGCTCATTGCAAGCAAGCCAGAAAGTGTTTTTCTGTGTTCCAATTGCTAGTATAAAGAAATACGCAGTCTGCTGAAAGCAAGCTGTGCTCTGACAGTTTTTCTTATGGAGCGCAGTTCAGCTAATAAAACTCTTTCTGCCTTTCATTGCAAGCGAGCCCGAAAGTGTTTTTATGCTTCATAACGGGTTGTAAAAGCAAAGATGCAGTTTGCTGAAAACAAGTTGTTCTTTGACAGTCTTGAATACTGAGTGCGGTTCAGTTAATAAAACTGTCTTTCTGGTGCTCATTGCAAACACGCCAGAAAGTGTTTTTCTGTGTTCCAATTGTTAGTATAAAGAAATACGCAGTCTGCTGAAAGCAAGCTGTTCTCTGACAGTCTTTCTTATGGAGTGCAGTTCAGCTAATAAAACTCTTTCTGCCTTTCATTGCAAGCGAGCCCGAAAGTGTTTTTATGCTTCATAACGGGTTGTAAAAGCAAAGATGCAGTTTGCTGAAAACAAGTTGTTCTTTGACAGTCTTGAATACTGAGTGCGGTTCAGTTAATATAACTGTCTTTCTGCCTTTCATTGCAAGCGAGCCCGAAAGTGTTTTTATGCTTCATATTGGGTTGTAAAAGCAAAGATGCAGTTTGCTGAAAACAAGTTGTTCTTTGACAGTCTTGAATACTGAGTGCGGTTCAGTTAATAAAACTGTCTTTCTGGTGCTCATTGCAAGCAAGCCAGAAAGTGTTTTTCTGTGTTCCAATTGCTAGTATAAAGAAATACGCAGTCTGCTGAAAGCAAGCTGTGCTCTGACAGTCTTTCTTATGGAGTGCAGTTCAGCTAATAAAACTCTTTCTGCCTTTCATTGCAAGCGAGCCCGAAAGTGTTTTTATGCTTCATAACGGGTTGTAAAAGCAAAGATGCAGTTTGCTGAAAACAAGTTGTTCTTTGACAGTCTTGAATACTGAGTGCGGTTCAGTTAATAAAACTGTCTTTCTGGTGCTCATTGCAAACACGCCAGAAAGTGTTTTTCTGTGTTCCAATTGTTAGTATAAAGAAATACGCAGTCTGCTGAAAGCAAGCTGTGCTCTGACAGTCTTTCTTATGGAGCGCAGTTCAGCTAATAAAACTCTTTCTGCCTTTCATTGCAAGCAAGCCCGAAAGTGTTTTTATGCTTCATAATGGATTGTAAAAGCAAAGATGCAGTTTGCTGAAAACAAGTTTATCTTTGACAGTCTTGAATACTGAGTGCAGTTGAGTTAATAAAACCGTCTTTCTGGTGCTCATTGCAAACACGCCAGAAAGTGTTTTTCTGTGTTCCAATTGCTAGTATAAAGAAATACGCAGTCTGCTGAAAGCAAGCTGTTCTCTGACAGTCTTTCTTATGGAGTGCAGTTCAGCTAATAAAACTCTTTCTGCCTTTCATTGCAAGCGAGCCCGAAAGTGTTTTTATGCTTCATAACGGGTTGTAAAAGCAAAGATGCAGTTTGCTGAAAACAAGTTGTTCTTTGACAGTCTGGAATACTGAGTGCGGTTCAGTTAATAAAACTGTCTTTCTGCCTTTCATTGCAAGCGAGCCCGAAAGTGTTTTTATGCTTCATATTGGGTTGTAAAAGCAAAGATGCAGTTTGCTGAAAACAAGTTGTTCTTTGACAGTCTTGAATACTGAGTGCGGTTCAGTTAATAAAACTGTCTTTCTGGTGCTCATTGCAAGCAAGCCAGAAAGTGTTTTTCTGTGTTCCAATTGCTAGTATAAAGAAATACGCAGTCTGCTGAAAGCAAGCTGTGCTCTGACAGTCTTTCTTATGGAGTGCAGTTCGGCTAATAAAACTCTTTCTGCCTTTCATTGCAAGCGAGCCCGAAAGTGTTTTTATGCTTCATAACGGGTTGTAAAAGCAAAGATGCAGTTTGCTGAAAACAAGTTGTTCTTTGACAGTCTTGAATACTGAGTGCGGTTCAGTTAATAAAACTGTCTTTCTGGTGCTCATTGCAAACACGCCAGAAAGTGTTTTTCTGTGTTCCAATTGTTAGTATAAACAAATACGCAGTCTGCTGAAAGCAAGCTGTGCTCTGACAGTCTTTCTTATGGAGCGCAGTTCAGCTAATAAAACTCTTTCTGCCTTTCATTGCAAGCGAGCCCGAAAGTGTTTTTATGCTTCATAATGGATTGTAAAAGCAAAGATGCAGTTTGCTGAAAACAAGTTGTTCTTTGACAGTCTTGAATACTGAGTGCGGTTCAGTTAATAAAACTGTCTTTCTGGTGCTCATTGCAAACACGCCAGAAAGTGTTTTTCTGTGTTCCAATTGTTAGTATAAACAAATACACAGTCTGCTGAAAGCAAGCTGTGCTCTGACAGTCTTTCTTATGGAGCGCAGTTCAGCTAATAAAACTCTTTCTGCCTTTCATTGCAAGCAAGCCCGAAAGTGTTTTTATGCTTCATAATGGACTGTAAAAGCAAAGATGCAGTTTGCTGAAAACAAGTTGTTCTTTGACAGTCTTGAATACTGAGTGCGGTTCAGTTAATATAACTGTCTTTCTGCCTTTCATTGCAAGCGAGCCCGAAAGTGTTTTTATGCTTCATATTGGGTTGTAAAAGCAAAGATGCAGTTTGCTGAAAACAAGTTGTTCTTTGACAGTCTTGAATACTGAGTGCGGTTCAGTTAATAAAACTGTCTTTCTGCCTTTCATTGCAAGCGAGCCCGAAAGTGTTTTTATGCTTCATATTGGGTTGTAAAAGCAAAGATGCAGTTTGCTGAAAACAAGTTGTTCTTTGACAGTCTTGAATACTGAGTGCGGTTCAGTTAATAAAACTGTCTTTCTGGTGCTCATTGCAAGCAAGCCAGAAAGTGTTTTTCTGTGTTCCAATTGCTAGTATAAAGAAATACGCAGTCTGCTGAAAGCAAGCTGTGCTCTGACAGTCTTTCTTATGGAGTGCAGTTCAGCTAATAAAACTCTTTCTGCCTTTCATTGCAAGCGAGCCCGAAAGTGTTTTTATGCTTCATAACGGGTTGTAAAAGCAAAGATGCAGTTTGCTGAAAACAAGTTGTTCTTTGACAGTCTTGAATACTGAGTGCGGTTCAGTTAATAAAACTGTCTTTCTGGTGCTCATTGCAAACACGCCAGAAAGTGTTTTTCTGTGTTCCAATTGTTAGTATAAACAAATACGCAGTCTGCTGAAAGCAAGCTGTGCTCTGACAGTCTTTCTTATGGAGTGCAGTTCAGCTAATAAAACTGTCTTTCTGCCTTTCATTGCAAGCGAGCCCGAAAGTGTTTTTATGCTTCATATTGGGTTGTAAAAGCAAAGATGCAGTTTGCTGAAAACAAGTTGTTCTTTGACAGTCTTGAATACTGAGTGCAGTTGAGTTAATAAAACCGTCTTTCTGGTGCTCATTGCAAGCAAGCCCGAAAGTGTTTTTCTGTGTTCCAATTGCTAGTATAAAGAAATACACAGTCTGCTGAAAGCAAGCTGTGCTCTGACAGTCTTTCTTATGGAGCGCAGTTCAGCTAATAAAACTCTTTCTGCCTTTCATTGCAAGCGAGCCCGAAAGTGTTTTTATGCTTCATAACGGGTTGTAAAAGCAAAGATGCAGTTTGCTGAAAACAAGTTGTTCTTTGACAGTCTTGAATACTGAGTGCGGTTCAGTTAATAAAACTGTCTTTCTGCCTTTCATTGCAAGCGAGCCCGAAAGTGTTTTTATGCTTCATATTGGGTTGTAAAAGCAAAGATGCAGTTTGCTGAAAACAAGTTGTTCTTTGACAGTCTTGAATACTGAGTGCGGTTCAGTTAATAAAACTGTCTTTCTGGTGCTCATTGCAAGCAAGCCAGAAAGTGTTTTTCTGTGTTCCAATTGCTAGTATAAAGAAATACGCAGTCTGCTGAAAGCAAGCTGTGCTCTGACAGTCTTTTTTATGGAGTGCAGTTCAGCTAATAAAACTCTTTCTGCCTTTCATTGCAAGCGAGCCCGAAAGTGTTTTTATGCTTCATAACGGGTTGTAAAAGCAAAGATGCAGTTTGCTGAAAACAAGTTGTTCTTTGACAGTCTTGAATACTGAGTGCGGTTCAGTTAATAAAACTGTCTTTCTGGTGCTCATTGCAAGCAAGCCAGAAAGTGTTTTTCTGGGTTCCAATTGCTAGTATAAAGAAATACGCAGTCTGCTAAAAGCAAGCTGTGCTCTGACAGTCTTTCTTATGGAGTGCAGTTCAGCTAATAAAACTGTCTTTCTGCCTTTCATTGCAAGCGAGCCCGAAAGTGTTTTTATGCTTCATATTGGGTTGTAAAAGCAAAGATGCAGTTTGCTGAAAACAAGTTGTTCTTTGACAGTCTTGAATACTGAGTGCAGTTGAGTTAATAAAACCGTCTTTCTGGTGCTCATTGCAAGCAAGCCCGAAAGTGTTTTTCTGTGTTCCAATTGCTAGTATAAAGAAATACGCAGTCTGCTGAAAGCAAGCTGTGCTCTGACAGTCTTTCTTATGGAGCGCAGTTCAGCTAATAAAACTCTTTCTGCCTTTCATTGCAAGCGAGCCCGAAAGTGTTTTTATGCTTCATATTGGGTTGTAAAAGCAAAGATGCAGTTTGCTGAAAACAAGTTGTTCTTTGACAGTCTTGAATACTGAGTGCGGTTCAGTTAATAAAACTGTCTTTCTGGTGCTCATTGCAAGCAAGCCAGAAAGTGTTTTTCTGTGTTCCAATTGCTAGTATAAAGAAATACGCAGTCTGCTGAAAGCAAGCTGTGCTCTGACAGTTTTTCTTATGGAGCGCAGTTCAGCTAATAAAAATCTTTCTGCCTTTCATTGCAAGCGAGCCCGAAAGTGTTTTTATGCTTCATAACGGGTTGTAAAAGCAAAGATGCAGTTTGCTGAAAACAAGTTGTTCTTTGACAGTCTTGAATACTGAGTGCGGTTCAGTTAATAAAACTGTCTTTCTGGTGCTCATTGCAAACAAACCAGAAAGTGTTTTTCTGTGTTCTACTTGTTAGTATAAACAAAAATGCAGTCTGCTGAAAGCAAGCTGTGCTCTGACAGTCTTTCTTATGGAGCGCAGTTCAGCTAATAAAACTCTTTCTGCCTTTCATTGCAAGCGAGCCCGAAAGTGTTTTTATGCTTCATAACGGGTTGTAAAAGCAAAGATGCAGTTTGCTGAAAACAAGTTGTTCTTTGACAGTCTTGAATACTGAGTGCGGTTCAGTTAATAAAACTGTCTTTCTGCCTTTCATTGCAAGCGAGCCTGAAAGTGTTTTTATGCTTCATATTGTGTTGTAAAAGCAAAGATGCAGTTTGCTGAAAACAAGTTGTTCTTTGACAGTCTTGAATACTGAGTGCGGTTCAGTTAATAAAACTGTCTTTCTGGTGCTCATTGCAAGCAAGCCAGAAAGTGTTTTTCTGTGTTCCAATTGCTAGTATAAAGAAATACGCAGTCTGCTGAAAGCAAGCTGTGCTCTGACAGTCTTTCTTATGGAGTGCAGTTCAGCTAATAAAACTCTTTCTGCCTTTCATTGCAAGCGAGCCCGAAAGTGTTTTTATGCTTCATAACGGGTTGTAAAAGCAAAGATGCAGTTTGCTGAAAACAAGTTGTTCTTTGACAGTCTTGAATACTGAGTGCGGTTCAGTTAATAAAACTGTCTTTCTGGTGCTCATTGCAAACACGCCAGAAAGTGTTTTTCTGTGTTCCAATTGTTAGTATAAAGAAATACGCAGTCTGCTGAAAGCAAGCTGTGCTCTGACAGTCTTTCTTATGGAGCGCAGTTCAGCTAATAAAACTCTTTCTGCCTTTCATTGCAAGCAAGCCCGAAAGTGTTTTTATGCTTCATAATGGATTGTAAAAGCAAAGATGCAGTTTGCTGAAAACAAGTTTATCTTTGACAGTCTTGAATACTGAGTGCAGTTGAGTTAATAAAACCGTCTTTCTGGTGCTCATTGCAAGCAAGCCCGAAAGTGTTTTTCTGTGTTCCAATTGCTAGTATAAAGAAATACGCAGTCTGCTGAAAGCAAGCTGTTCTCTGACAGTCTTTCTTATGGAGTGCAGTTCAGCTAATAAAACTCTTTCTGCCTTTCATTGCAAGCGAGCCCGAAAGTGTTTTTATGCTTCATAATGGACTGTAAAAGCAAAGATGCAGTTTGCTGAAAACAAGTTGTTCTTTGACAGTCTTGAATACTGAGTGCGGTTCAGTTAATAAAACTGTCTTTCTGGTGCTCATTGCAAACAAACCAGAAAGTGTTTTTCTGTGTTCTACTTGTTAGTATAAACAAAAATGCAGTCTGCTGAAAGCAAGCTGTGCTCTGACAGTCTTTCTTATGGAGCGCAGTTCAGCTAATAAAACTCTTTCTGCCTTTCATTGCAAGCGAGCCCGAAAGTGTTTTTATGCTTCATAACGGGTTGTAAAAGCAAAGATGCAGTTTGCTGAAAACAAGTTGTTCTTTGACAGTCTTGAATACTGAGTGTGGTTCAGTTAATAAAACTGTCTTTCTGCCTTTCATTGCAAGCGAGCCCGAAAGTGTTTTTATGCTTCATATTGGGTTGTAAAAGCAAAGATGCAGTTTGCTGAAAACAAGTTGTTCTTTGACAGTCTTGAATACTGAGTGCGGTTCAGTTAATAAAACTGTCTTTCTGGTGCTCATTGCAAGCAAGCCAGAAAGTGTTTTTCTGTGTTCCAATTGCTAGTATAAAGAAATACGCAGTCTGCTGAAAGCAAGCTGTGCTCTGACAGTCTTTTTTATGGAGTGCAGTTCAGCTAATAAAACTCTTTCTGCCTTTCATTGCAAGCGAGCCCGAAAGTGTTTTTATGCTTCATAACGGGTTGTAAAAGCAAAGATGCAGTTTGCTGAAAACAAGTTGTTCTTTGACAGTCTTGAATACTGAGTGCGGTTCAGTTAATAAAACTGTCTTTCTGGTGCTCATTGCAAACACGCCAGAAAGTGTTTTTCTGTGTTCCAATTGTTAGTATAAACAAATACGCAGTCTGCTGAAAGCAAGCTGTGCTCTGACAGTCTTTCTTATGGAGCGCAGTTCAGCTAATAAAACTCTTTCTGCCTTTCATTGCAAGCAAGCCCGAAAGTGTTTTTATGCTTCATAATGGATTGTAAAAGCAAAGATGCAGTTTGCTGAAAACAAGTTTATCTTTGACAGTCTTGAATACTGAGTGCAGTCGAGTTAATAAAACCGTCTTTCTGGTGCTCATTGCAAGCAAGCCCGAAAGTGTTTTTCTGTGTTCCAATTGCTAGTATAAAGAAATACGCAGTCTGCTGAAAGCAAGCTGTTCTCTGACAGTCTTTCTTATGGAGTGCAGTTCAGCTAATAAAACTCTTTCTGCCTTTCATTGCAAGCGAGCCCGAAAGTGTTTTTATGCTTCATAATGGACTGTAAAAGCAAAGATGCAGTTTGCTGAAAACAAGTTGTTCTTTGACAGTCTTGAATACTGAGTGCGGTTCAGTTAATAAAACTGTCTTTCTGGTGCTCATTGCAAACAAACCAGAAAGTGTTTTTCTGTGTTCTGCTTGTTAGTATAAACAAAAATGCAGTCTGCTGAAAGCAAGCTGTGCTCTGACAGTCTTTCTTATGGAGCGCAGTTCAGCTAATAAAACTCTTTCTGCCTTTCATTGCAAGCGAGCCCGAAAGTGTTTTTATGCTTCATAACGGGTTGTAAAAGCAAAGATGCAGTTTGCTGAAAACATGTTGTTCTTTGACAGTCTTGAATACTGAGTGCGGTTCAGTTAATAAAACTGTCTTTCTGCCTTTCATTGCAAGCGAGCCCGAAAGTGTTTTTATGCTTCATATTGGGTTGTAAAAGCAAAGATGCAGTTTGCTGAAAACAAGTTGTTCTTTGACAGTCTTGAATACTGAGTGCGGTTCAGTTAATAAAACTGTCTTTCTGGTGCTCATTGCAAGCAAGCCAGAAAGTGTTTTTCTGTGTTCCAATTGCTAGTATAAAGAAATACGCAGTCTGCTGAAAGCAAGCTGTGCTCTGACAGTCTTTCTTATGGAGTGCAGTTCAGCTAATAAAACTCTTTCTGCCTTTCATTGCAAGCGAGCCCGAAAGTGTTTTTATGCTTCATAACGGGTTGTAAAAGCAAAGATGCAGTTTGCTGAAAACAAGTTGTTCTTTGACAGTCTTGAATACTGAGTGCGGTTCAGTTAATAAAACTGTCTTTCTGGTGCTCATTGCAAACACGCCAGAAAGTGTTTTTCTGTGTTCCAATTGTTAGTATAAAGAAATACGCAGTCTGCTGAAAGCAAGCTGTGCTCTGACAGTCTTTCTTATGGAGCGCAGTTCAGCTAATAAAACTCTTTCTGCCTTTCATTGCAAGCGAGCCCGAAAGTGTTTTTATGCTTCATAATGGACTGTAAAAGCAAAGATGCAGTTTGCTGAAAACAAGTTGTTCTTTGACAGTCTTGAATACTGAGTGCGGTTCAGTTAATAAAACTGTCTTTCTGCCTTTCATTGCAAGCGAGCCCGAAAGTGTTTTTATGCTTCATATTGTGTTGTAAAAGCAAAGATGCAGTTTGCTGAAAACAAGTTGTTCTTTGACAGTCTTGAATACTGAGTGCGGTTCAGTTAATAAAACTGTCTTTCTGGTGCTCATTGCAAGCAAGCCAGAAAGTGTTTTTCTGTGTTCCAATTGCTAGTATAAAGAAATACGCAGTCTGCTGAAAGCAAGCTGTGCTCTGACAGTCTTTCTTATGGAGTGCAGTTCAGCTAATAAAACTCTTTCTGCCTTTCATTGCAAGCGAGCCCGAAAGTGTTTTTATGCTTCATAACGGGTTGTAAAAGCAAAGATGCAGTTTGCTGAAAACAAGTTGTTCTTTGACAGTCTTGAATACTGAGTGCGGTTCAGTTAATAAAACTGTCTTTCTGGTGCTCATTGCAAACACGCCAGAAAGTGTTTTTCTGTGTTCCAATTGTTAGTATAAAGAAATACGCAGTCTGCTGAAAGCAAGCTGTGCTCTGACAGTCTTTCTTATGGAGCGCAGTTCAGCTAATAAAACTCTTTCTGCCTTTCATTGCAAGCAAGCCCGAAAGTGTTTTTATGCTTCATAATGGATTGTAAAAGCAAAGATGCAGTTTGCTGAAAACAAGTTTATCTTTGACAGTCTTGAATACTGAGTGCAGTTGAGTTAATAAAACCGTCTTTCTGGTGCTCATTGCAAGCAAGCCCGAAAGTGTTTTTCTGTGTTCCAATTGCTAGTATAAAGAAATACGCAGTCTGCTGAAAGCAAGCTGTTCTCTGACAGTCTTTCTTATGGAGTACAGTTCAGCTAATAAAACTCTTTCTGCCTTTCATTGCAAGCGAGCCCGAAAGTGTTTTTATGCTTCATAATGGACTGTAAAAGCAAAGATGCAGTTTGCTGAAAACAAGTTGTTCTTTGACAGTCTTGAATACTGAGTGCGGTTCAGTTAATAAAACTGTCTTTCTGGTGCTCATTGCAAACAAACCAGAAAGTGTTTTTCTGTGTTCTACTTGTTAGTATAAACAAAAATGCAGTCTGCTGAAAGCAAGCTGTGCTCTGACAGTCTTTCTTATGGAGCGCAGTTCAGCTAATAAAACTCTTTCTGCCTTTCATTGCAAGCGAGCCCGAAAGTGTTTTTATGCTTCATAACGGGTTGTAAAAGCAAAGATGCAGTTTGCTGAAAACAAGTTGTTCTTTGACAGTCTTGAATACTGAGTGCGGTTCAGTTAATAAAACTGTCTTTCTGCCTTTCATTGCAAGCGAGCCCGAAAGTGTTTTTATGCTTCATATTGGGTTGTAAAAGCAAAGATGCAGTTTGCTGAAAACAAGTTGTTCTTTGACAGTCTTGAATACTGAGTGCGGTTCAGTTAATAAAACTGTCTTTCTGGTGCTCATTGCAAGCAAGCCAGAAAGTGTTTTTCTGTGTTCCAATTGCTAGTATAAAGAAATACGCAGTCTGCTGAAAGCAAGCTGTGCTCTGACAGTCTTTCTTATGGAGTGCAGTTCAGCTAATAAAACTCTTTCTGCCTTTCATTGCAAGCGAGCCCGAAAGTGTTTTTATGCTTCATAACGGGTTGTAAAAGCAAAGATGCAGTTTGCTGAAAACAAGTTGTTCTTTGACAGTCTTGAATACTGAGTGCGGTTCAGTTAATAAAACTGTCTTTCTGGTGCTCATTGCAAACACGCCAGAAAGTGTTTTTCTGTGTTCCAATTGTTAGTATAAACAAATACGCAGTCTGCTGAAAGCAAGCTGTGCTCTGACAGTCTTTCTTATGGAGTGCAGTTCAGCTAATAAAACTGTCTTTCTGCCTTTCATTGCAAGCGAGCCCGAAAGTGTTTTTATGCTTCATATTGGGTTGTAAAAGCAAAGATGCAGTTTGCTGAAAACAAGTTGTTCTTTGACAGTCTTGAATACTGAGTGCAGTTGAGTTAATAAAACCGTCTTTCTGGTGCTCATTGCAAGCAAGCCCGAAAGTGTTTTTCTGTGTTCCAATTGCTAGTATAAAGAAATACACAGTCTGCTGAAAGCAAGCTGTGCTCTGACAGTCTTTCTTATGGAGCGCAGTTCAGCTAATAAAACTCTTTCTGCCTTTCATTGCAAGCGAGCCCGAAAGTGTTTTTATGCTTCATATTGGGTTGTAAAAGCAAAGATGCAGTTTGCTGAAAACAAGTTGTTCTTTGACAGTCTTGAATACTGAGTGCGGTTCAGTTAATAAAACTGTCTTTCTGGTGCTCATTGCAAGCAAGCCAGAAAGTGTTTTTCTGTGTTCCAATTGCTAGTATAAAGAAATACGCAGTCTGCTGAAAGCAAGCTGTGCTCTGACAGTTTTTCTTATGGAGCGCAGTTCAGCTAATAAAAATCTTTCTGCCTTTCATTGCAAGCGAGCCCGAAAGTGTTTTTATGCTTCATAACGGGTTGTAAAAGCAAAGATGCAGTTTGCTGAAAACAAGTTGTTCTTTGACAGTCTTGAATACTGAGTGCGGTTCAGTTAATAAAACTGTCTTTCTGGTGCTCATTGCAAACAAACCAGAAAGTGTTTTTCTGTGTTCTACTTGTTAGTATAAACAAAAATGCAGTCTGCTGAAAGCAAGCTGTGCTCTGACAGTCTTTCTTATGGAGCGCAGTTCAGCTAATAAAACTCTTTCTGCCTTTCATTGCAAGCGAGCCCGAAAGTGTTTTTATGCTTCATAACGGGTTGTAAAAGCAAAGATGCAGTTTGCTGAAAACAAGTTGTTCTTTGACAGTCTTGAATACTGAGTGTGGTTCAGTTAATAAAACTGTCTTTCTGCCTTTCATTGCAAGCGAGCCCGAAAGTGTTTTTATGCTTCATATTGGGTTGTAAAAGCAAAGATGCAGTTTGCTGAAAACAAGTTGTTCTTTGACAGTCTTGAATACTGAGTGCGGTTCAGTTAATAAAACTGTCTTTCTGGTGCTCATTGCAAGCAAGCCAGAAAGTGTTTTTCTGTGTTCCAATTGCTAGTATAAAGAAATACGCAGTCTGCTGAAAGCAAGCTGTGCTCTGACAGTCTTTTTTATGGAGTGCAGTTCAGCTAATAAAACTCTTTCTGCCTTTCATTGCAAGCGAGCCCGAAAGTGTTTTTATGCTTCATAACGGGTTGTAAAAGCAAAGATGCAGTTTGCTGAAAACAAGTTGTTCTTTGACAGTCTTGAATACTGAGTGCGGTTCAGTTAATAAAACTGTCTTTCTGGTGCTCATTGCAAACACGCCAGAAAGTGTTTTTCTGTGTTCCAATTGTTAGTATAAACAAATACGCAGTCTGCTGAAAGCAAGCTGTGCTCTGACAGTCTTTCTTATGGAGCGCAGTTCAGCTAATAAAACTCTTTCTGCCTTTCATTGCAAGCAAGCCCGAAAGTGTTTTTATGCTTCATAATGGATTGTAAAAGCAAAGATGCAGTTTGCTGAAAACAAGTTTATCTTTGACAGTCTTGAATACTGAGTGCAGTCGAGTTAATAAAACCGTCTTTCTGGTGCTCATTGCAAGCAAGCCCGAAAGTGTTTTTCTGTGTTCCAATTGCTAGTATAAAGAAATACGCAGTCTGCTGAAAGCAAGCTGTTCTCTGACAGTCTTTCTTATGGAGTGCAGTTCAGCTAATAAAACTCTTTCTGCCTTTCATTGCAAGCGAGCCCGAAAGTGTTTTTATGCTTCATAATGGACTGTAAAAGCAAAGATGCAGTTTGCTGAAAACAAGTTGTTCTTTGACAGTCTTGAATACTGAGTGCGGTTCAGTTAATAAAACTGTCTTTCTGGTGCTCATTGCAAACAAACCAGAAAGTGTTTTTCTGTGTTCTGCTTGTTAGTATAAACAAAAATGCAGTCTGCTGAAAGCAAGGTGTGCTCTGACAGTCTTTCTTATGGAGCGCAGTTCAGCTAATAAAACTCTTTCTGCCTTTCATTGCAAGCGAGCCCGAAAGTGTTTTTATGCTTCATAACGGGTTGTAAAAGCAAAGATGCAGTTTGCTGAAAACATGTTGTTCTTTGACAGTCTTGAATACTGAGTGCGGTTCAGTTAATAAAACTGTCTTTCTGCCTTTCATTGCAAGCGAGCCCGAAAGTGTTTTTATGCTTCATATTGGGTTGTAAAAGCAAAGATGCAGTTTGCTGAAAACAAGTTGTTCTTTGACAGTCTTGAATACTGAGTGCGGTTCAGTTAATAAAACTGTCTTTCTGGTGCTCATTGCAAACAAACCAGAAAGTGTTTTTCTGTGTTCTACTTGTTAGTATAAACAAAAATGCAGTCTGCTGAAAGCAAGCTGTGCTCTGACAGTCTTTCTTATGGAGCGCAGTTCAGCTAATAAAACTCTTTCTGCCTTTCATTGCAAGCGAGCCCGAAAGTGTTTTTATGCTTCATAACGGGTTGTAAAAGCAAAGATGCAGTTTGCTGAAAACAAGTTGTTCTTTGACAGTCTTGAATACTGAGTGCGGTTCAGTTAATAAAACTGTCTTTCTGCCTTTCATTGCAAGCGAGCCCGAAAGTGTTTTTATGCTTCATATTGGGTTGTAAAAGCAAAGATGCAGTTTGCTGAAAACAAGTTGTTCTTTGACAGTCTTGAATACTGAGTGCGGTTCAGTTAATAAAACTGTCTTTCTGGTGCTCATTGCAAGCAAGCCAGAAAGTGTTTTTCTGTGTTCCAATTGCTAGTATAAAGAAATACGCAGTCTGCTGAAAGCAAGCTGTGCTCTGACAGTCTTTCTTATGGAGTGCAGTTCAGCTAATAAAACTCTTTCTGCCTTTCATTGCAAGCGAGCCCGAAAGTGTTTTTATGCTTCATAACGGGTTGTAAAAGCAAAGATGCAGTTTGCTGAAAACAAGTTGTTCTTTGACAGTCTTGAATACTGAGTGCGGTTCAGTTAATAAAACTGTCTTTCTGGTGCTCATTGCAAACACGCCAGAAAGTGTTTTTCTGTGTTCCAATTGTTAGTATAAACAAATACGCAGTCTGCTGAAAGCAAGCTGTGCTCTGACAGTCTTTCTTATGGAGTGCAGTTCAGCTAATAAAACTGTCTTTCTGCCTTTCATTGCAAGCGAGCCCGAAAGTGTTTTTATGCTTCATATTGGGTTGTAAAAGCAAAGATGCAGTTTGCTGAAAACAAGTTGTTCTTTGACAGTCTTGAATACTGAGTGCAGTTGAGTTAATAAAACCGTCTTTCTGGTGCTCATTGCAAGCAAGCCCGAAAGTGTTTTTCTGTGTTCCAATTGCTAGTATAAAGAAATACACAGTCTGCTGAAAGCAAGCTGTGCTCTGACAGTCTTTCTTATGGAGCGCAGTTCAGCTAATAAAAATCTTTCTGCCTTTCATTGCAAGCGAGCCCGAAAGTGTTTTTATGCTTCATAACGGGTTGTAAAAGCAAAGATGCAGTTTGCTGAAAACAAGTTGTTCTTTGACAGTCTTGAATACTGAGTGTGGTTCAGTTAATAAAACTGTCTTTCTGCCTTTCATTGCAAGCGAGCCCGAAAGTGTTTTTATGCTTCATATTGGGTTGTAAAAGCAAAGATGCAGTTTGCTGAAAACAAGTTGTTCTTTGACAGTCTTGAATACTGAGTGCGGTTCAGTTAATAAAACTGTCTTTCTGGTGCTCATTGCAAGCAAGCCAGAAAGTGTTTTTCTGTGTTCCAATTGCTAGTATAAAGAAATACGCAGTCTGCTGAAAGCAAGCTGTGCTCTGACAGTCTTTTTTATGGAGTGCAGTTCAGCTAATAAAACTCTTTCTGCCTTTCATTGCAAGCGAGCCCGAAAGTGTTTTTATGCTTCATAACGGGTTGTAAAAGCAAAGATGCAGTTTGCTGAAAACAAGTTGTTCTTTGACAGTCTTGAATACTGAGTGCGGTTCAGTTAATAAAACTGTCTTTCTGGTGCTCATTGCAAACACGCCAGAAAGTGTTTTTCTGTGTTCCAATTGTTAGTATAAACAAATACGCAGTCTGCTGAAAGCAAGCTGTGCTCTGACAGTCTTTCTTATGGAGCGCAGTTCAGCTAATAAAACTCTTTCTGCCTTTCATTGCAAGCAAGCCCGAAAGTGTTTTTATGCTTCATAATGGATTGTAAAAGCAAAGATGCAGTTTGCTGAAAACAAGTTTATCTTTGACAGTCTTGAATACTGAGTGCAGTCGAGTTAATAAAACCGTCTTTCTGGTGCTCATTGCAAGCAAGCCCGAAAGTGTTTTTCTGTGTTCCAATTGCTAGTATAAAGAAATACGCAGTCTGCTGAAAGCAAGCTGTTCTCTGACAGTCTTTCTTATGGAGTGCAGTTCAGCTAATAAAACTCTTTCTGCCTTTCATTGCAAGCGAGCCCGAAAGTGTTTTTATGCTTCATAATGGACTGTAAAAGCAAAGATGCAGTTTGCTGAAAACAAGTTGTTCTTTGACAGTCTTGAATACTGAGTGCGGTTCAGTTAATAAAACTGTCTTTCTGGTGCTCATTGCAAACAAACCAGAAAGTGTTTTTCTGTGTTCTGCTTGTTAGTATAAACAAAAATGCAGTCTGCTGAAAGCAAGGTGTGCTCTGACAGTCTTTCTTATGGAGCGCAGTTCAGCTAATAAAACTCTTTCTGCCTTTCATTGCAAGCGAGCCCGAAAGTGTTTTTATGCTTCATAACGGGTTGTAAAAGCAAAGATGCAGTTTGCTGAAAACATGTTGTTCTTTGACAGTCTTGAATACTGAGTGCGGTTCAGTTAATAAAACTGTCTTTCTGCCTTTCATTGCAAGCGAGCCCGAAAGTGTTTTTATGCTTCATATTGGGTTGTAAAAGCAAAGATGCAGTTTGCTGAAAACAAGTTGTTCTTTGACAGTCTTGAATACTGAGTGCGGTTCAGTTAATAAAACTGTCTTTCTGGTGCTCATTGCAAGCAAGCCAGAAAGTGTTTTTCTGTGTTCCAATTGCTAGTATAAAGAAATACGCAGTCTGCTGAAAGCAAGCTGTGCTCTGACAGTCTTTCTTATGGAGTGCAGTTCAGCTAATAAAACTCTTTCTGCCTTTCATTGCAAGCGAGCCCGAAAGTGTTTTTATGCTTCATAACGGGTTGTAAAAGCAAAGATGCAGTTTGCTGAAAACAAGTTGTTCTTTGACAGTCTTGAATACTGAGTGCGGTTCAGTTAATAAAACTGTCTTTCTGGTGCTCATTGCAAACACGCCAGAAAGTGTTTTTCTGTGTTCCAATTGCTAGTATAAAGAAATACACAGTCTGCTGAAAGCAAGCTGTGCTCTGACAGTCTTTCTTATGGAGCGCAGTTCAGCTAATAAAACTCTTTCTGCCTTTCATTGCAAGCGAGCCCGAAAGTGTTTTTATGCTTCATATTGGGTTGTAAAAGCAAAGATGCAGTTTGCTGAAAACAAGTTGTTCTTTGACAGTCTTGAATACTGAGTGCGGTTCAGTTAATAAAACTGTCTTTCTGGTGCTCATTGCAAGCAAGCCAGAAAGTGTTTTTCTGTGTTCCAATTGCTAGTATAAAGAAATACGCAGTCTGCTGAAAGCAAGCTGTGCTCTGACAGTTTTTCTTATGGAGCGCAGTTCAGCTAATAAAAATCTTTCTGCCTTTCATTGCAAGCGAGCCCGAAAGTGTTTTTATGCTTCATAACGGGTTGTAAAAGCAAAGATGCAGTTTGCTGAAAACAAGTTGTTCTTTGACAGTCTTGAATACTGAGTGCGGTTCAGTTAATAAAACTGTCTTTCTGGTGCTCATTGCAAACAAACCAGAAAGTGTTTTTCTGTGTTCTACTTGTTAGTATAAACAAAAATGCAGTCTGCTGAAAGCAAGCTGTGCTCTGACAGTCTTTCTTATGGAGCGCAGTTCAGCTAATAAAACTCTTTCTGCCTTTCATTGCAAGCGAGCCCGAAAGTGTTTTTATGCTTCATAACGGGTTGTAAAAGCAAAGATGCAGTTTGCTGAAAACAAGTTGTTCTTTGACAGTCTTGAATACTGAGTGTGGTTCAGTTAATAAAACTGTCTTTCTGCCTTTCATTGCAAGCGAGCCCGAAAGTGTTTTTATGCTTCATATTGGGTTGTAAAAGCAAAGATGCAGTTTGCTGAAAACAAGTTGTTCTTTGACAGTCTTGAATACTGAGTGCGGTTCAGTTAATAAAACTGTCTTTCTGGTGCTCATTGCAAGCAAGCCAGAAAGTGTTTTTCTGTGTTCCAATTGCTAGTATAAAGAAATACGCAGTCTGCTGAAAGCAAGCTGTGCTCTGACAGTCTTTTTTATGGAGTGCAGTTCAGCTAATAAAACTCTTTCTGCCTTTCATTGCAAGCGAGCCCGAAAGTGTTTTTATGCTTCATAACGGGTTGTAAAAGCAAAGATGCAGTTTGCTGAAAACAAGTTGTTCTTTGACAGTCTTGAATACTGAGTGCGGTTCAGTTAATAAAACTGTCTTTCTGGTGCTCATTGCAAACACGCCAGAAAGTGTTTTTCTGTGTTCCAATTGTTAGTATAAACAAATACGCAGTCTGCTGAAAGCAAGCTGTGCTCTGACAGTCTTTCTTATGGAGCGCAGTTCAGCTAATAAAACTCTTTCTGCCTTTCATTGCAAGCAAGCCCGAAAGTGTTTTTATGCTTCATAATGGATTGTAAAAGCAAAGATGCAGTTTGCTGAAAACAAGTTTATCTTTGACAGTCTTGAATACTGAGTGCAGTCGAGTTAATAAAACCGTCTTTCTGGTGCTCATTGCAAGCAAGCCCGAAAGTGTTTTTCTGTGTTCCAATTGCTAGTATAAAGAAATACGCAGTCTGCTGAAAGCAAGCTGTTCTCTGACAGTCTTTCTTATGGAGTGCAGTTCAGCTAATAAAACTCTTTCTGCCTTTCATTGCAAGCGAGCCCGAAAGTGTTTTTATGCTTCATAATGGACTGTAAAAGCAAAGATGCAGTTTGCTGAAAACAAGTTGTTCTTTGACAGTCTTGAATACTGAGTGCGGTTCAGTTAATAAAACTGTCTTTCTGGTGCTCATTGCAAACAAACCAGAAAGTGTTTTTCTGTGTTCTGCTTGTTAGTATAAACAAAAATGCAGTCTGCTGAAAGCAAGGTGTGCTCTGACAGTCTTTCTTATGGAGCGCAGTTCAGCTAATAAAACTCTTTCTGCCTTTCATTGCAAGCGAGCCCGAAAGTGTTTTTATGCTTCATAACGGGTTGTAAAAGCAAAGATGCAGTTTGCTGAAAACATGTTGTTCTTTGACAGTCTTGAATACTGAGTGCGGTTCAGTTAATAAAACTGTCTTTCTGCCTTTCATTGCAAGCGAGCCCGAAAGTGTTTTTATGCTTCATATTGGGTTGTAAAAGCAAAGATGCAGTTTGCTGAAAACAAGTTGTTCTTTGACAGTCTTGAATACTGAGTGCGGTTCAGTTAATAAAACTGTCTTTCTGGTGCTCATTGCAAACAAACCAGAAAGTGTTTTTCTGTGTTCTACTTGTTAGTATAAACAAAAATGCAGTCTGCTGAAAGCAAGCTGTGCTCTGACAGTCTTTCTTATGGAGCGCAGTTCAGCTAATAAAACTCTTTCTGCCTTTCATTGCAAGCGAGCCCGAAAGTGTTTTTATGCTTCATAACGGGTTGTAAAAGCAAAGATGCAGTTTGCTGAAAACAAGTTGTTCTTTGACAGTCTTGAATACTGAGTGCGGTTCAGTTAATAAAACTGTCTTTCTGCCTTTCATTGCAAGCGAGCCCGAAAGTGTTTTTATGCTTCATATTGGGTTGTAAAAGCAAAGATGCAGTTTGCTGAAAACAAGTTGTTCTTTGACAGTCTTGAATACTGAGTGCGGTTCAGTTAATAAAACTGTCTTTCTGGTGCTCATTGCAAGCAAGCCAGAAAGTGTTTTTCTGTGTTCCAATTGCTAGTATAAAGAAATACGCAGTCTGCTGAAAGCAAGCTGTGCTCTGACAGTCTTTCTTATGGAGTGCAGTTCAGCTAATAAAACTCTTTCTGCCTTTCATTGCAAGCGAGCCCGAAAGTGTTTTTATGCTTCATAACGGGTTGTAAAAGCAAAGATGCAGTTTGCTGAAAACAAGTTGTTCTTTGACAGTCTTGAATACTGAGTGCGGTTCAGTTAATAAAACTGTCTTTCTGGTGCTCATTGCAAACACGCCAGAAAGTGTTTTTCTGTGTTCCAATTGTTAGTATAAACAAATACGCAGTCTGCTGAAAGCAAGCTGTGCTCTGACAGTCTTTCTTATGGAGTGCAGTTCAGCTAATAAAACTGTCTTTCTGCCTTTCATTGCAAGCGAGCCCGAAAGTGTTTTTATGCTTCATATTGGGTTGTAAAAGCAAAGATGCAGTTTGCTGAAAACAAGTTGTTCTTTGACAGTCTTGAATACTGAGTGCAGTTGAGTTAATAAAACCGTCTTTCTGGTGCTCATTGCAAGCAAGCCCGAAAGTGTTTTTCTGTGTTCCAATTGCTAGTATAAAGAAATACACAGTCTGCTGAAAGCAAGCTGTGCTCTGACAGTCTTTCTTATGGAGCGCAGTTCAGCTAATAAAAATCTTTCTGCCTTTCATTGCAAGCGAGCCCGAAAGTGTTTTTATGCTTCATAACGGGTTGTAAAAGCAAAGATGCAGTTTGCTGAAAACAAGTTGTTCTTTGACAGTCTTGAATACTGAGTGTGGTTCAGTTAATAAAACTGTCTTTCTGCCTTTCATTGCAAGCGAGCCCGAAAGTGTTTTTATGCTTCATATTGGGTTGTAAAAGCAAAGATGCAGTTTGCTGAAAACAAGTTGTTCTTTGACAGTCTTGAATACTGAGTGCGGTTCAGTTAATAAAACTGTCTTTCTGGTGCTCATTGCAAGCAAGCCAGAAAGTGTTTTTCTGTGTTCCAATTGCTAGTATAAAGAAATACGCAGTCTGCTGAAAGCAAGCTGTGCTCTGACAGTCTTTTTTATGGAGTGCAGTTCAGCTAATAAAACTCTTTCTGCCTTTCATTGCAAGCGAGCCCGAAAGTGTTTTTATGCTTCATAACGGGTTGTAAAAGCAAAGATGCAGTTTGCTGAAAACAAGTTGTTCTTTGACAGTCTTGAATACTGAGTGCGGTTCAGTTAATAAAACTGTCTTTCTGGTGCTCATTGCAAACACGCCAGAAAGTGTTTTTCTGTGTTCCAATTGTTAGTATAAACAAATACGCAGTCTGCTGAAAGCAAGCTGTGCTCTGACAGTCTTTCTTATGGAGCGCAGTTCAGCTAATAAAACTCTTTCTGCCTTTCATTGCAAGCAAGCCCGAAAGTGTTTTTATGCTTCATAATGGATTGTAAAAGCAAAGATGCAGTTTGCTGAAAACAAGTTTATCTTTGACAGTCTTGAATACTGAGTGCAGTCGAGTTAATAAAACCGTCTTTCTGGTGCTCATTGCAAGCAAGCCCGAAAGTGTTTTTCTGTGTTCCAATTGCTAGTATAAAGAAATACGCAGTCTGCTGAAAGCAAGCTGTTCTCTGACAGTCTTTCTTATGGAGTGCAGTTCAGCTAATAAAACTCTTTCTGCCTTTCATTGCAAGCGAGCCCGAAAGTGTTTTTATGCTTCATAATGGACTGTAAAAGCAAAGATGCAGTTTGCTGAAAACAAGTTGTTCTTTGACAGTCTTGAATACTGAGTGCGGTTCAGTTAATAAAACTGTCTTTCTGGTGCTCATTGCAAACAAACCAGAAAGTGTTTTTCTGTGTTCTGCTTGTTAGTATAAACAAAAATGCAGTCTGCTGAAAGCAAGGTGTGCTCTGACAGTCTTTCTTATGGAGCGCAGTTCAGCTAATAAAACTCTTTCTGCCTTTCATTGCAAGCGAGCCCGAAAGTGTTTTTATGCTTCATAACGGGTTGTAAAAGCAAAGATGCAGTTTGCTGAAAACATGTTGTTCTTTGACAGTCTTGAATACTGAGTGCGGTTCAGTTAATAAAACTGTCTTTCTGCCTTTCATTGCAAGCGAGCCCGAAAGTGTTTTTATGCTTCATATTGGGTTGTAAAAGCAAAGATGCAGTTTGCTGAAAACAAGTTGTTCTTTGACAGTCTTGAATACTGAGTGCGGTTCAGTTAATAAAACTGTCTTTCTGGTGCTCATTGCAAGCAAGCCAGAAAGTGTTTTTCTGTGTTCCAATTGCTAGTATAAAGAAATACGCAGTCTGCTGAAAGCAAGCTGTGCTCTGACAGTCTTTCTTATGGAGTGCAGTTCAGCTAATAAAACTCTTTCTGCCTTTCATTGCAAGCGAGCCCGAAAGTGTTTTTATGCTTCATAACGGGTTGTAAAAGCAAAGATGCAGTTTGCTGAAAACAAGTTGTTCTTTGACAGTCTTGAATACTGAGTGCGGTTCAGTTAATAAAACTGTCTTTCTGGTGCTCATTGCAAACACGCCAGAAAGTGTTTTTCTGTGTTCCAATTGTTAGTATAAAGAAATACGCAGTCTGCTGAAAGCAAGCTGTGCTCTGACAGTCTTTCTTATGGAGCGCAGTTCAGCTAATAAAACTCTTTCTGCCTTTCATTGCAAGCGAGCCCGAAAGTGTTTTTATGCTTCATAATGGACTGTAAAAGCAAAGATGCAGTTTGCTGAAAACAAGTTGTTCTTTGACAGTCTTGAATACTGAGTGCGGTTCAGTTAATAAAACTGTCTTTCTGGTGCTCATTGCAAACAAACCAGAAAGTGTTTTTCTGTGTTCTGCTTGTTAGTATAAACAAAAATGCAGTCTGCTGAAAGCAAGCTGTGCTCTGACAGTCTTTCTTATGGAGCGCAGTTCAGCTAATAAAACTCTTTCTGCCTTTCATTGCAAGCGAGCCCGAAAGTGTTTTTATGCTTCATAACGGGTTGTAAAAGCAAAGATGCAGTTTGCTGAAAACATGTTGTTCTTTGACAGTCTTGAATACTGAGTGCGGTTCAGTTAATAAAACTGTCTTTCTGCCTTTCATTGCAAGCGAGCCCGAAAGTGTTTTTATGCTTCATATTGGGTTGTAAAAGCAAAGATGCAGTTTGCTGAAAACAAGTTGTTCTTTGACAGTCTTGAATACTGAGTGCGGTTCAGTTAATAAAACTTTCTTTCTGGTGCTCATTGCAAGCAAGCCAGAAAGTGTTTTTCTGTGTTCCAATTGCTAGTATAAAGAAATACGCAGTCTGCTGACAGCAAGCTGTGCTCTGACAGTCTTTCTTATGGAGTGCAGTTCAGCTAATAAAACTCTTTCTGCCTTTCATTGCAAGCGAGCCCGAAAGTGTTTTTATGCTTCATAACGGGTTGTAAAAGCAAAGATGCAGTTTGCTGAAAACAAGTTGTTCTTTGACAGTCTTGAATACTGAGTGCGGTTCAGTTAATAAAACTGTCTTTCTGGTGCTCATTGCAAACACGCCAGAAAGTGTTTTTCTGTGTTCCAATTGTTAGTATAAAGAAATACGCAGTCTGCTGAAAGCAAGCTGTGCTCTGACAGTCTTTCTTATGGAGCGCAGTTCAGCTAATAAAACTCTTTCTGCCTTTCATTGCAAGCGAGCCCGAAAGTGTTTTTATGCTTCATAATGGATTGTAAAAGCAAAGATGCAGTTTGCTGAAAACAAGTTGTTCTTTGACAGTCTTGAATACTGAGTGCGGTTCAGTTAATAAAACTGTCTTTCTGGTGCTCATTGCAAACACGCCAGAAAGTGTTTTTCTGTGTTCCAATTGTTAGTATAAACAAATACGCAGTCTGCTGAAAGCAAGCTGTGCTCTGACAGTCTTTCTTATGGAGCGCAGTTCAGCTAATAAAACTCTTTCTGCCTTTCATTGCAAGCAAGCCCGAAAGTGTTTTTATGCTTCATAATGGACTGTAAAAGCAAAGATGCAGTTTGCTGAAAACAAGTTGTTCTTTGACAGTCTTGAATACTGAGTGCGGTTCAGTTAATAAAACTGTCTTTCTGGTGCTCATTGCAAACAAACCAGAAAGTGTTTTTCTGTGTTCTACTTGTTAGTATAAACAAAAATGCAGTCTGCTGAAAGCAAGCTGTGCTCTGACAGTCTTTCTTATGGAGTGCAGTTCAGCTAATAAAACTCTTTCTGCCTTTCATTGCAAGCGAGCCCGAAAGTGTTTTTATGCTTCATAACGGGTTGTAAAAGCAAAGATGCAGTTTGCTGAAAACAAGTTGTTCTTTGACAGTCTTGAATACTGAGTGCGGTTCAGTTAATAAAACTGTCTTTCTGGTGCTCATTGCAAACACGCCAGAAAGTGTTTTTCTGTGTTCCAATTGTTAGTATAAACAAATACGCAGTCTGCTGAAAGCAAGCTGTGCTCTGACAGTCTTTCTTATGGAGCGCAGTTCAGCTAATAAAACTCTTTCTGCCTTTCATTGCAAGCAAGCCCGAAAGTGTTTTTATGCTTCATAATGGATTGTAAAAGCAAAGATGCAGTTTGCTGAAAACAAGTTTATCTTTGACAGTCTTGAATACTGAGTGCAGTTGAGTTAATAAAACCGTCTTTCTGGTGCTCATTGCAAGCAAGCCCGAAAGTGTTTTTCTGTGTTCCAATTGCTAGTATAAAGAAATACGCAGTCTGCTGAAAGCAAGCTGTTCTCTGACAGTCTTTCTTATGGAGTGCAGTTCAGCTAATAAAACTCTTTCTGCCTTTCATTGCAAGCGAGCCCGAAAGTGTTTTTATGCTTCATAATGGACTGTAAAAGCAAAGATGCAGTTTGCTGAAAACAAGTTGTTCTTTGACAGTCTTGAATACTGAGTGCGGTTCAGTTAATAAAACTGTCTTTCTGGTGCTCATTGCAAACAAACCAGAAAGTGTTTTTCTGTGTTCTGCTTGTTAGTATAAACAAAAATGCAGTCTGCTGAAAGCAAGCTGTGCTCTGACAGTCTTTCTTATGGAGCGCAGTTCAGCTAATAAAACTCTTTCTGCCTTTCATTGCAAGCGAGCCCGAAAGTGTTTTTATGCTTCATAACGGGTTGTAAAAGCAAAGATGCAGTTTGCTGAAAACATGTTGTTCTTTGACAGTCTTGAATACTGAGTGCGGTTCAGTTAATAAAACTGTCTTTCTGCCTTTCATTGCAAGCGAGCCCGAAAGTGTTTTTATGCTTCATATTGGGTTGTAAAAGCAAGATGCAGTTTGCTGAAAACAAGTTGTTCTTTGACAGTCTTAAATACTGAGTGCGGTTCAGTTAATAAAACTGTCTTTCTGGTGCTCATTGCAAGCAAGCCAGAAAGTGTTTTTCTGTGTTCCAATTGCTAGTATAAAGAAATACGCAGTCTGCTGAAAGCAAGCTGTGCTCTGACAGTCTTTCTTATGGAGTGCAGTTCAGCTAATAAAACTCTTTCTGCCTTTCATTGCAAGCGAGCCCGAAAGTGTTTTTATGCTTCATAACGGGTTGTAAAAGCAAAGATGCAGTTTGCTGAAAACAAGTTGTTCTTTGACAGTCTTGAATACTGAGTGCGGTTCAGTTAATAAAACTGTCTTTCTGGTGCTCATTGCAAACACGCCAGAAAGTGTTTTTCTGTGTTCCAATTGTTAGTATAAAGAAATACGCAGTCTGCTGAAAGCAAGCTGTGCTCTGACAGTCTTTCTTATGGAGCGCAGTTCAGCTAATAAAACTCTTTCTGCCTTTCATTGCAAGCGAGCCCGAAAGTGTTTTTATGCTTCATAATGGACTGTAAAAGCAAAGATGCAGTTTGCTGAAAACAAGTTGTTCTTTGACAGTCTTGAATACTGAGTGCGGTTCAGTTAATAAAACTGTCTTTCTGGTGCTCATTGCAAACAAACCAGAAAGTGTTTTTCTGTGTTCTGCTTGTTAGTATAAACAAAAATGCAGTCTGCTGAAAGCAAGCTGTGCTCTGACAGTCTTTCTTATGGAGCGCAGTTCAGCTAATAAAACTCTTTCTGCCTTTCATTGCAAGCGAGCCCGAAAGTGTTTTTATGCTTCATAACGGGTTGTAAAAGCAAAGATGCAGTTTGCTGAAAACATGTTGTTCTTTGACAGTCTTGAATACTGAGTGCGGTTCAGTTAATAAAACTGTCTTTCTGCCTTTCATTGCAAGCGAGCCCGAAAGTGTTTTTATGCTTCATATTGGGTTGTAAAAGCAAAGATGCAGTTTGCTGAAAACAAGTTGTTCTTTGACAGTCTTGAATACTGAGTGCGGTTCAGTTAATAAAACTGTCTTTCTGGTGCTCATTGCAAGCAAGCCAGAAAGTGTTTTTCTGTGTTCCAATTGCTAGTATAAAGAAATACGCAGTCTGCTGACAGCAAGCTGTGCTCTGACAGTCTTTCTTATGGAGTGCAGTTCAGCTAATAAAACTCTTTCTGCCTTTCATTGCAAGCGAGCCCGAAAGTGTTTTTATGCTTCATAACGGGTTGTAAAAGCAAAGATGCAGTTTGCTGAAAACAAGTTGTTCTTTGACAGTCTTGAATACTGAGTGCGGTTCAGTTAATAAAACTGTCTTTCTGGTGCTCATTGCAAACACGCCAGAAAGTGTTTTTCTGTGTTCCAATTGTTAGTATAAAGAAATACGCAGTCTGCTGAAAGCAAGCTGTGCTCTGACAGTCTTTCTTATGGAGCGCAGTTCAGCTAATAAAACTCTTTCTGCCTTTCATTGCAAGCGAGCCCGAAAGTGTTTTTATGCTTCATAATGGATTGTAAAAGCAAAGATGCAGTTTGCTGAAAACAAGTTGTTCTTTGAAAGTCTTGAATACTGAGTGCGGTTCAGTTAATAAAACTGTCTTTCTGGTGCTCATTGCAAACACGCCAGAAAGTGTTTTTCTGTGTTCCAATTGTTAGTATAAACAAATACGCAGTCTGCTGAAAGCAAGCTGTGCTCTGACAGTCTTTCTTATGGAGCGCAGTTCAGCTAATAAAACTCTTTCTGCCTTTCATTGCAAGCAAGCCCGAAAGTGTTTTTATGCTTCATAATGGACTGTAAAAGCAAAGATGCAGTTTGCTGAAAACAAGTTGTTCTTTGACAGTCTTGAATACTGAGTGCGGTTCAGTTAATAAAACTGTCTTTCTGGTGCTCATTGCAAACAAACCAGAAAGTGTTTTTCTGTGTTCTACTTGTTAGTATAAACAAAAATGCAGTCTGCTGAAAGCAAGCTGTGCTCTGACAGTCTTTCTTATGGAGTGCAGTTCAGCTAATAAAACTGTCTTTCTGCCTTTCATTGCAAGCGAGCCCGAAAGTGTTTTTATGCTTCATATTGGGTTGTAAAAGCAAAGATGCAGTTTGCTGAAAACAAGTTGTTCTTTGACAGTCTTGAATACTGAGTGCAGTTGAGTTAATAAAACCGTCTTTCTGGTGCTCATTGCAAGCAAGCCCGAAAGTGTTTTTCTGTGTTCCAATTGCTAGTATAAAGAAATACGCAGTCTGCTGAAAGCAAGCTGTGCTCTGACAGTCTTTCTTATGGAGCGCAGTTCAGCTAATAAAACTCTTTCTGCCTTTCATTGCAAACGAGCCCGAAAGTGTTTTTATGCTTCATATTGGGTTGTAAAAGCAAAGATGCAGTTTGCTGAAAACAAGTTGTTCTTTGACAGTCTTGAATACTGAGTGCGGTTCAGTTAATAAAACTGTCTTTCGGGTGCTCATTGCAAACACGCCAGAAAGTGTTTTTCTGTGTTCTACTTGTTAGTATAAACAAATATGCAGTCTGCTGAAAGCAAGCTGTGCTCTGACAGTCTTTCTCATGGAGCGCATTTCAGCTAATAAAACTCTTTCTGCCTTTCATTGCAAGCGAGCCCGAAAGTGTTTTTATGCTTCATAATGGTTTGTAAAAGCAAAGATGCAGTTTGCTGAAAACAAGTTGTTCTTTGACAGTCTTGAATACTGAGTGCGGTTCAGTTAATAAAACTGTCTTTCTGGTGCTCATTGCAAACACGCCAGAAAGTGTTTTTCTGTGTTCCAATTGTTAGTATAAACAAATACGCAGTCTGCTGAAAGCAAGCTGTGCTCTGACAGTCTTTCTTATGGAGCGCAGTTCAGCTAATAAAACTCTTTCTGCCTTTCATTGCAAGCGAGCCCGAAAGTGTTTTTATGCTTCATAACGGGTTGTAAAGGCAAAGATGCAGTTTGCTGAAAGCAAGTTGTTCTTTGACAGTCTTGAATACTGAGTGCGGTTCAGTTAATAAAACTGTCTTTCTGCCTTTCATTGCAAGCGAGCCCGAAAGTGTTTTTATGCTTCATATTGGGTTGTAAAAGCAAAGATGCAGTTTGCTGAAAACAAGTTGTTCTTTGACAGTCTTGAATACTGAGTGCGGTTCAGTTAATAAAACTGTCTTTCTGGTGCTCATTGCAAGCAAGCCAGAAAGTGTTTTTCTGTGTTCCAATTGCTAGTATAAAGAAATACGCAGTCTGCTGAAAGCAAGCTGTGCTCTGACAGTTTTTCTTATGGAGCGCAGTTCAGCTAATAAAAATCTTTCTGCCTTTCATTGCAAGCGAGCCCGAAAGTGTTTTTATGCTTCATATTGGGTTGTAAAAGCAAAGATGCAGTTTGCTGAAAACAAGTTGTTCTTTGACAGTCTTGAATACTGAGTGCGGTTCAGTTAATAAAACTGTCTTTCTGGTGCTCATTGCAAACAAACCAGAAAGTGTTTTTCTGTGTTCTACTTGTTAGTATAAACAAAAATGCAGTCTGCTGAAAGCAAGCTGTGCTCTGACAGTCTTTCTTATGGAGCGCAGTTCAGCTAATAAAACTCTTTCTGCCTTTCATTGCAAGCGAGCCCGAAAGTGTTTTTATGCTTCATAACGGGTTGTAAAAGCAAAGATGCAGTTTGCTGAAAACAAGTTGTTCTTTGACAGTCTTGAATACTGAGTGCGGTTCAGTTAATAAAACTGTCTTTCTGGTGCTCATTGCAAACAAACCAGAAAGTGTTTTTCTGTGTTCTACTTGTTAGTATAAACAAAAATGCAGTCTGCTGAAAGCAAGCTGTGCTCTGACAGTCTTTCTTATGGAGCGCAGTTCAGCTAATAAAACTCTTTCTGCCTTTCATTGCAAGCAAGCCCGAAAGTGTTTTTATGCTTCATAATGGATTGTAAAAGCAAAGATGCAGTTTGCTGAAAACAAGTTTATCTTTGACAGTCTTGAATACTGAGTGCAGTTGAGTTAATAAAACCGTCTTTCTGGTGCTCATTGCAAGCAAGCCCGAAAGTGTTTTTCTGTGTTCCAATTGCTAGTATAAAGAAATACGCAGTCTGCTGAAAGCAAGCTGTTCTCTGACAGTCTTTCTTATGGAGTGCAGTTCAGCTAATAAAACTCTTTCTGCCTTTCATTGCAAGCAAGCCCGAAAGTGTTTTTATGCTTCATAATGGATTGTAAAAGCAAAGATGCAGTTTGCTGAAAACAAGTTTATCTTTGACAGTCTTGAATACTGAGTGCAGTTGAGTTAATAAAACCGTCTTTCTGGTGCTCATTGCAAGCAAGCCCGAAAGTGTTTTTCTGTGTTCCAATTGCTAGTATAAAGAAATACGCAGTCTGCTGAAAGCAAGCTGTTCTCTGACAGTCTTTCTTATGGAGTGCAGTTCAGCTAATAAAACTCTTTCTGCCTTTCATTGCAAGCGAGCCCGAAAGTGTTTTTATGCTTCATAATGGACTGTAAAAGCAAAGATGCAGTTTGCTGAAAACAAGTTGTTCTTTGACAGTCTTGAATACTGAGTGCGGTTCAGTTAATAAAACTGTCTTTCTGGTGCTCATTGCAAACAAACCAGAAAGTGTTTTTCTGTGTTCTACTTGTTAGTATAAACAAAAATGCAGTCTGCTGAAAGCAAGCTGTTCTCTGACAGTCTTTCTTATGGAGTGCAGTTCAGCTAATAAAACTCTTTCTGCCTTTCATTGCAAGCGAGCCCGAAAGTGTTTTTATGCTTCATAACGGGTTGTAAAAGCAAAGATGCAGTTTGCTGAAAACAAGTTGTTCTTTGACAGTCTTGAATACTGAGTGCGGTTCAGTTAATATAACTGTCTTTCTGCCTTTCATTGCAAGCGAGCCCGAAAGTGTTTTTATGCTTCATATTGGGTTGTAAAAGCAAAGATGCAGTTTGCTGAAAACAAGTTGTTCTTTGACAGTCTTGAATACTGAGTGCGGTTCAGTTAATAAAACTGTCTTTCTGGTGCTCATTGCAAACACGCCAGAAAGTGTTTTTCTGTGTTCCAATTGTTAGTATAAAGAAATACGCAGTCTGCTGAAAGCAAGCTGTGCTCTGACAGTCTTTCTTATGGAGTGCAGTTCAGCTAATAAAACTCTTTCTGCCTTTCATTGCAAGCGAGCCCGAAAGTGTTTTTATGCTTCATAACGGGTTGTAAAAGCAAAGATGCAGTTTGCTGAAAACAAGTTGTTCTTTGACAGTCTTGAATACTGAGTGCGGTTCAGTTAATAAAACTGTCTTTCTGGTGCTCATTGCAAACACGCCAGAAAGTGTTTTTCTGTGTTCCAATTGTTAGTATAAAGAAATACGCAGTCTGCTGAAAGCAAGCTGTGCTCTGACAGTCTTTCTTATGGAGTGCAGTTCAGCTAATAAAACTCTTTCTGCCTTTCATTGCAAGCGAGCCCGAAAGTGTTTTTATGCTTCATAACGGGTTGTAAAAGCAAAGATGCAGTTTGCTGAAAACAAGTTGTTCTTTGACAGTCTGGAATACTGAGTGCGGTTCAGTTAATAAAACTGTCTTTCTGCCTTTCATTGCAAGCGAGCCCGAAAGTGTTTTTATGCTTCATATTGGGTTGTAAAAGCAAAGATGCAGTTTGCTGAAAACAAGTTGTTCTTTGACAGTCTTGAATACTGAGTGCGGTTCAGTTAATAAAACTGTCTTTCTGGTGCTCATTGCAAGCAAGCCAGAAAGTGTTTTTCTGTGTTCCAATTGCTAGTATAAAGAAATACGCAGTCTGCTGAAAGCAAGCTGTGCTCTGACAGTTTTTCTTATGGAGCGCAGTTCAGCTAATAAAACTCTTTCTGCCTTTCATTGCAAGCGAGCCCGAAAGTGTTTTTATGCTTCATAACGGGTTGTAAAAGCAAAGATGCAGTTTGCTGAAAACAAGTTGTTCTTTGACAGTCTTGAATACTGAGTGCGGTTCAGTTAATAAAACTGTCTTTCTGGTGCTCATTGCAAACACGCCAGAAAGTGTTTTTCTGTGTTCCAATTGTTAGTATAAAGAAATACGCAGTCTGCTGAAAGCAAGCTGTTCTCTGACAGTCTTTCTTATGGAGTGCAGTTCAGCTAATAAAACTCTTTCTGCCTTTCATTGCAAGCGAGCCCGAAAGTGTTTTTATGCTTCATAACGGGTTGTAAAAGCAAAGATGCAGTTTGCTGAAAACAAGTTGTTCTTTGACAGTCTTGAATACTGAGTGCGGTTCAGTTAATATAACTGTCTTTCTGCCTTTCATTGCAAGCGAGCCCGAAAGTGTTTTTATGCTTCATATTGGGTTGTAAAAGCAAAGATGCAGTTTGCTGAAAACAAGTTGTTCTTTGACAGTCTTGAATACTGAGTGCGGTTCAGTTAATAAAACTGTCTTTCTGGTGCTCATTGCAAGCAAGCCAGAAAGTGTTTTTCTGTGTTCCAATTGCTAGTATAAAGAAATACGCAGTCTGCTGAAAGCAAGCTGTGCTCTGACAGTCTTTCTTATGGAGTGCAGTTCAGCTAATAAAACTCTTTCTGCCTTTCATTGCAAGCGAGCCCGAAAGTGTTTTTATGCTTCATAACGGGTTGTAAAAGCAAAGATGCAGTTTGCTGAAAACAAGTTGTTCTTTGACAGTCTTGAATACTGAGTGCGGTTCAGTTAATAAAACTGTCTTTCTGGTGCTCATTGCAAACACGCCAGAAAGTGTTTTTCTGTGTTCCAATTGTTAGTATAAAGAAATACGCAGTCTGCTGAAAGCAAGCTGTGCTCTGACAGTCTTTCTTATGGAGCGCAGTTCAGCTAATAAAACTCTTTCTGCCTTTCATTGCAAGCAAGCCCGAAAGTGTTTTTATGCTTCATAATGGATTGTAAAAGCAAAGATGCAGTTTGCTGAAAACAAGTTTATCTTTGACAGTCTTGAATACTGAGTGCAGTTGAGTTAATAAAACCGTCTTTCTGGTGCTCATTGCAAACACGCCAGAAAGTGTTTTTCTGTGTTCCAATTGTTAGTATAAAGAAATACGCAGTCTGCTGAAAGCAAGCTGTGCTCTGACAGTCTTTCTTATGGAGCGCAGTTCAGCTAATAAAACTCTTTCTGCCTTTCATTGCAAGCGAGCCCGAAAGTGTTTTTATGCTTCATAACGGGTTGTAAAAGCAAAGATGCAGTTTGCTGAAAACAAGTTGTTCTTTGACAGTCTGGAATACTGAGTGCGGTTCAGTTAATAAAACTGTCTTTCTGCCTTTCATTGCAAGCGAGCCCGAAAGTGTTTTTATGCTTCATATTGGGTTGTAAAAGCAAAGATGCAGTTTGCTGAAAACAAGTTGTTCTTTGACAGTCTTGAATACTGAGTGCGGTTCAGTTAATAAAACTGTCTTTCTGGTGCTCATTGCAAGCAAGCCAGAAAGTGTTTTTCTGTGTTCCAATTGCTAGTATAAAGAAATACGCAGTCTGCTGAAAGCAAGCTGTGCTCTGACAGTTTTTCTTATGGAGCGCAGTTCAGCTAATAAAAATCTTTCTGCCTTTCATTGCAAGCGAGCCCGAAAGTGTTTTTATGCTTCATAACGGGTTGTAAAAGCAAAGATGCAGTTTGCTGAAAACAAGTTGTTCTTTGACAGTCTTGAATACTGAGTGCGGTTCAGTTAATAAAACTGTCTTTCTGGTGCTCATTGCAAACACGCCAGAAAGTGTTTTTCTGTGTTCCAATTGTTAGTATAAAGAAATACGCAGTCTGCTGAAAGCAAGCTGTGCTCTGACAGTCTTTCTTATGGAGCGCAGTTCAGCTAATAAAACTCTTTCTGCCTTTCATTGCAAGCAAGCCCGAAAGTGTTTTTATGCTTCATAATGGATTGTAAAAGCAAAGATGCAGTTTGCTGAAAACAAGTTTATCTTTGACAGTCTTGAATACTGAGTGCAGTTGAGTTAATAAAACCGTCTTTCTGGTGCTCATTGCAAGCAAGCCCGAAAGTGTTTTTCTGTGTTCCAATTGCTAGTATAAAGAAATACGCAGTCTGCTGAAAGCAAGCTGTTCTCTGACAGTCTTTCTTATGGAGGGCAGTTCAGCTAATAAAACTCTTTCTGCCTTTCATTGCAAGCGAGCCCGAAAGTGTTTTTATGCTTCATAACGGGTTGTAAAAGCAAAGATGCAGTTTGCTGAAAACAAGTTGTTCTTTGACAGTCTTGAATACTGAGTGCGGTTCAGTTAATAAAACTGTCTTTCTGCCTTTCATTGCAAGCGAGCCCGAAAGTGTTTTTATGCTTCATATTGGGTTGTAAAAGCAAAGATGCAGTTTGCTGAAAACAAGTTGTTCTTTGACAGTCTTGAATACTGAGTGCGGTTCAGTTAATAAAACTGTCTTTCTGGTGCTCATTGCAAACACGCCAGAAAGTGTTTTTCTGTGTTCCAATTGTTAGTATAAAGAAATACGCAGTCTGCTGAAAGCAAGCTGTGCTCTGACAGTCTTTCTTATGGAGTGCAGTTCAGCTAATAAAACTCTTTCTGCCTTTCATTGCAAGCGAGCCCGAAAGTGTTTTTATGCTTCATAACGGGTTGTAAAAGCAAAGATGCAGTTTGCTGAAAGCAAGTTGTTCTTTGACAGTCTTGAATACTGAGTGCGGTTCAGTTAATAAAACTGTCTTTCTGGTGCTCATTGCAAACACGCCAGAAAGTGTTTTTCTGTGTTCCAATTGTTAGTATAAAGAAATACGCAGTCTGCTGAAAGCAAGCTGTGCTCTGACAGTCTTTCTTATGGAGCGCAGTTCAGCTAATAAAACTCTTTCTGCCTTTCATTGCAAGCAAGCCCGAAAGTGTTTTTATGCTTCATAATGGATTGTAAAAGCAAAGATGCAGTTTGCTGAAAACAAGTTTATCTTTGACAGTCTTGAATACTGAGTGCAGTTGAGTTAATAAAACCGTCTTTCTGGTGCTCATTGCAAACACGCCAGAAAGTGTTTTTCTGTGTTCCAATTGCTAGTATAAAGAAATACGCAGTCTGCTGAAAGCAAGCTGTTCTCTGACAGTCTTTCTTATGGAGTGCAGTTCAGCTAATAAAACTCTTTCTGCCTTTCATTGCAAGCGAGCCCGAAAGTGTTTTTATGCTTCATAACGGGTTGTAAAAGCAAAGATGCAGTTTGCTGAAAACAAGTTGTTCTTTGACAGTCTGGAATACTGAGTGCGGTTCAGTTAATAAAACTGTCTTTCTGCCTTTCATTGCAAGCGAGCCCGAAAGTGTTTTTATGCTTCATATTGGGTTGTAAAAGCAAAGATGCAGTTTGCTGAAAACAAGTTGTTCTTTGACAGTCTTGAATACTGAGTGCGGTTCAGTTAATAAAACTGTCTTTCTGGTGCTCATTGCAAGCAAGCCAGAAAGTGTTTTTCTGTGTTCCAATTGCTAGTATAAAGAAATACGCAGTCTGCTGAAAGCAAGCTGTGCTCTGACAGTTTTTCTTATGGAGCGCAGTTCAGCTAATAAAACTCTTTCTGCCTTTCATTGCAAGCGAGCCCGAAAGTGTTTTTATGCTTCATAACGGGTTGTAAAAGCAAAGATGCAGTTTGCTGAAAACAAGTTGTTCTTTGACAGTCTTGAATACTGAGTGCGGTTCAGTTAATAAAACTGTCTTTCTGGTGCTCATTGCAAACACGCCAGAAAGTGTTTTTCTGTGTTCCAATTGTTAGTATAAAGAAATACGCAGTCTGCTGAAAGCAAGCTGTTCTCTGACAGTCTTTCTTATGGAGTGCAGTTCAGCTAATAAAACTCTTTCTGCCTTTCATTGCAAGCGAGCCCGAAAGTGTTTTTATGCTTCATAACGGGTTGTAAAAGCAAAGATGCAGTTTGCTGAAAACAAGTTGTTCTTTGACAGTCTTGAATACTGAGTGCGGTTCAGTTAATATAACTGTCTTTCTGCCTTTCATTGCAAGCGAGCCCGAAAGTGTTTTTATGCTTCATATTGGGTTGTAAAAGCAAAGATGCAGTTTGCTGAAAACAAGTTGTTCTTTGACAGTCTTGAATACTGAGTGCGGTTCAGTTAATAAAACTGTCTTTCTGGTGCTCATTGCAAGCAAGCCAGAAAGTGTTTTTCTGTGTTCCAATTGCTAGTATAAAGAAATACGCAGTCTGCTGAAAGCAAGCTGTGCTCTGACAGTCTTTCTTATGGAGTGCAGTTCAGCTAATAAAACTCTTTCTGCCTTTCATTGCAAGCGAGCCCGAAAGTGTTTTTATGCTTCATAACGGGTTGTAAAAGCAAAGATGCAGTTTGCTGAAAACAAGTTGTTCTTTGACAGTCTTGAATACTGAGTGCGGTTCAGTTAATAAAACTGTCTTTCTGGTGCTCATTGCAAACACGCCAGAAAGTGTTTTTCTGTGTTCCAATTGTTAGTATAAAGAAATACGCAGTCTGCTGAAAGCAAGCTGTGCTCTGACAGTCTTTCTTATGGAGCGCAGTTCAGCTAATAAAACTCTTTCTGCCTTTCATTGCAAGCAAGCCCGAAAGTGTTTTTATGCTTCATAATGGATTGTAAAAGCAAAGATGCAGTTTGCTGAAAACAAGTTTATCTTTGACAGTCTTGAATACTGAGTGCAGTTGAGTTAATAAAACCGTCTTTCTGGTGCTCATTGCAAACACGCCAGAAAGTGTTTTTCTGTGTTCCAATTGCTAGTATAAAGAAATACGCAGTCTGCTGAAAGCAAGCTGTTCTCTGACAGTCTTTCTTATGGAGTGCAGTTCAGCTAATAAAACTCTTTCTGCCTTTCATTGCAAGCGAGCCCGAAAGTGTTTTTATGCTTCATAACGGGTTGTAAAAGCAAAGATGCAGTTTGCTGAAAACAAGTTGTTCTTTGACAGTCTGGAATACTGAGTGCGGTTCAGTTAATAAAACTGTCTTTCTGCCTTTCATTGCAAGCGAGCCCGAAAGTGTTTTTATGCTTCATATTGGGTTGTAAAAGCAAAGATGCAGTTTGCTGAAAACAAGTTGTTCTTTGACAGTCTTGAATACTGAGTGCGGTTCAGTTAATAAAACTGTCTTTCTGGTGCTCATTGCAAGCAAGCCAGAAAGTGTTTTTCTGTGTTCCAATTGCTAGTATAAAGAAATACGCAGTCTGCTGAAAGCAAGCTGTGCTCTGACAGTCTTTCTTATGGAGTGCAGTTCGGCTAATAAAACTCTTTCTGCCTTTCATTGCAAGCGAGCCCGAAAGTGTTTTTATGCTTCATAACGGGTTGTAAAAGCAAAGATGCAGTTTGCTGAAAACAAGTTGTTCTTTGACAGTCTTGAATACTGAGTGCGGTTCAGTTAATAAAACTGTCTTTCTGGTGCTCATTGCAAACACGCCAGAAAGTGTTTTTCTGTGTTCCAATTGTTAGTATAAACAAATACGCAGTCTGCTGAAAGCAAGCTGTGCTCTGACAGTCTTTCTTATGGAGCGCAGTTCAGCTAATAAAACTCTTTCTGCCTTTCATTGCAAGCGAGCCCGAAAGTGTTTTTATGCTTCATAATGGATTGTAAAAGCAAAGATGCAGTTTGCTGAAAACAAGTTGTTCTTTGACAGTCTTGAATACTGAGTGCGGTTCAGTTAATAAAACTGTCTTTCTGGTGCTCATTGCAAACACGCCAGAAAGTGTTTTTCTGTGTTCCAATTGTTAGTATAAACAAATACACAGTCTGCTGAAAGCAAGCTGTGCTCTGACAGTCTTTCTTATGGAGCGCAGTTCAGCTAATAAAACTCTTTCTGCCTTTCATTGCAAGCAAGCCCGAAAGTGTTTTTATGCTTCATAATGGACTGTAAAAGCAAAGATGCAGTTTGCTGAAAACAAGTTGTTCTTTGACAGTCTTGAATACTGAGTGCGGTTCAGTTAATATAACTGTCTTTCTGCCTTTCATTGCAAGCGAGCCCGAAAGTGTTTTTATGCTTCATATTGGGTTGTAAAAGCAAAGATGCAGTTTGCTGAAAACAAGTTGTTCTTTGACAGTCTTGAATACTGAGTGCGGTTCAGTTAATAAAACTGTCTTTCTGGTGCTCATTGCAAACACGCCAGAAAGTGTTTTTCTGTGTTCCAATTGTTAGTATAAAGAAATACGCAGTCTGCTGAAAGCAAGCTGTGCTCTGACAGTCTTTCTTATGGAGTGCAGTTCAGCTAATAAAACTCTTTCTGCCTTTCATTGCAAGCGAGCCCGAAAGTGTTTTTATGCTTCATAACGGGTTGTAAAAGCAAAGATGCAGTTTGCTGAAAACAAGTTGTTCTTTGACAGTCTTGAATACTGAGTGCGGTTCAGTTAATAAAACTGTCTTTCTGGTGCTCATTGCAAACACGCCAGAAAGTGTTTTTCTGTGTTCCAATTGTTAGTATAAAGAAATACGCAGTCTGCTGAAAGCAAGCTGTGCTCTGACAGTCTTTCTTATGGAGCGCAGTTCAGCTAATAAAACTCTTTCTGCCTTTCATTGCAAGCAAGCCCGAAAGTGTTTTTATGCTTCATAATGGATTGTAAAAGCAAAGATGCAGTTTGCTGAAAACAAGTTTATCTTTGACAGTCTTGAATACTGAGTGCAGTTGAGTTAATAAAACCGTCTTTCTGGTGCTCATTGCAAACACGCCAGAAAGTGTTTTTCTGTGTTCCAATTGCTAGTATAAAGAAATACGCAGTCTGCTGAAAGCAAGCTGTTCTCTGACAGTCTTTCTTATGGAGTGCAGTTCAGCTAATAAAACTCTTTCTGCCTTTCATTGCAAGCGAGCCCGAAAGTGTTTTTATGCTTCATAACGGGTTGTAAAAGCAAAGATGCAGTTTGCTGAAAACAAGTTGTTCTTTGACAGTCTGGAATACTGAGTGCGGTTCAGTTAATAAAACTGTCTTTCTGCCTTTCATTGCAAGCGAGCCCGAAAGTGTTTTTATGCTTCATATTGGGTTGTAAAAGCAAAGATGCAGTTTGCTGAAAACAAGTTGTTCTTTGACAGTCTTGAATACTGAGTGCGGTTCAGTTAATAAAACTGTCTTTCTGGTGCTCATTGCAAGCAAGCCAGAAAGTGTTTTTCTGTGTTCCAATTGCTAGTATAAAGAAATACGCAGTCTGCTGAAAGCAAGCTGTGCTCTGACAGTTTTTCTTATGGAGCGCAGTTCAGCTAATAAAACTCTTTCTGCCTTTCATTGCAAGCGAGCCCGAAAGTGTTTTTATGCTTCATAACGGGTTGTAAAAGCAAAGATGCAGTTTGCTGAAAACAAGTTGTTCTTTGACAGTCTTGAATACTGAGTGCGGTTCAGTTAATAAAACTGTCTTTCTGGTGCTCATTGCAAACACGCCAGAAAGTGTTTTTCTGTGTTCCAATTGTTAGTATAAAGAAATACGCAGTCTGCTGAAAGCAAGCTGTTCTCTGACAGTCTTTCTTATGGAGTGCAGTTCAGCTAATAAAACTCTTTCTGCCTTTCATTGCAAGCGAGCCCGAAAGTGTTTTTATGCTTCATAACGGGTTGTAAAAGCAAAGATGCAGTTTGCTGAAAACAAGTTGTTCTTTGACAGTCTTGAATACTGAGTGCGGTTCAGTTAATATAACTGTCTTTCTGCCTTTCATTGCAAGCGAGCCCGAAAGTGTTTTTATGCTTCATATTGGGTTGTAAAAGCAAAGATGCAGTTTGCTGAAAACAAGTTGTTCTTTGACAGTCTTGAATACTGAGTGCGGTTCAGTTAATAAAACTGTCTTTCTGGTGCTCATTGCAAGCAAGCCAGAAAGTGTTTTTCTGTGTTCCAATTGCTAGTATAAAGAAATACGCAGTCTGCTGAAAGCAAGCTGTGCTCTGACAGTCTTTCTTATGGAGTGCAGTTCAGCTAATAAAACTCTTTCTGCCTTTCATTGCAAGCGAGCCCGAAAGTGTTTTTATGCTTCATAACGGGTTGTAAAAGCAAAGATGCAGTTTGCTGAAAACAAGTTGTTCTTTGACAGTCTTGAATACTGAGTGCGGTTCAGTTAATAAAACTGTCTTTCTGGTGCTCATTGCAAACACGCCAGAAAGTGTTTTTCTGTGTTCCAATTGTTAGTATAAAGAAATACGCAGTCTGCTGAAAGCAAGCTGTGCTCTGACAGTCTTTCTTATGGAGCGCAGTTCAGCTAATAAAACTCTTTCTGCCTTTCATTGCAAGCAAGCCCGAAAGTGTTTTTATGCTTCATAATGGATTGTAAAAGCAAAGATGCAGTTTGCTGAAAACAAGTTTATCTTTGACAGTCTTGAATACTGAGTGCAGTTGAGTTAATAAAACCGTCTTTCTGGTGCTCATTGCAAACACGCCAGAAAGTGTTTTTCTGTGTTCCAATTGCTAGTATAAAGAAATACGCAGTCTGCTGAAAGCAAGCTGTTCTCTGACAGTCTTTCTTATGGAGTGCAGTTCAGCTAATAAAACTCTTTCTGCCTTTCATTGCAAGCGAGCCCGAAAGTGTTTTTATGCTTCATAACGGGTTGTAAAAGCAAAGATGCAGTTTGCTGAAAACAAGTTGTTCTTTGACAGTCTGGAATACTGAGTGCGGTTCAGTTAATAAAACTGTCTTTCTGCCTTTCATTGCAAGCGAGCCCGAAAGTGTTTTTATGCTTCATATTGGGTTGTAAAAGCAAAGATGCAGTTTGCTGAAAACAAGTTGTTCTTTGACAGTCTTGAATACTGAGTGCGGTTCAGTTAATAAAACTGTCTTTCTGGTGCTCATTGCAAGCAAGCCAGAAAGTGTTTTTCTGTGTTCCAATTGCTAGTATAAAGAAATACGCAGTCTGCTGAAAGCAAGCTGTGCTCTGACAGTTTTTCTTATGGAGCGCAGTTCAGCTAATAAAAATCTTTCTGCCTTTCATTGCAAGCGAGCCCGAAAGTGTTTTTATGCTTCATAACGGGTTGTAAAAGCAAAGATGCAGTTTGCTGAAAACAAGTTGTTCTTTGACAGTCTTGAATACTGAGTGCGGTTCAGTTAATAAAACTGTCTTTCTGGTGCTCATTGCAAACACGCCAGAAAGTGTTTTTCTGTGTTCCAATTGTTAGTATAAAGAAATACGCAGTCTGCTGAAAGCAAGCTGTGCTCTGACAGTCTTTCTTATGGAGCGCAGTTCAGCTAATAAAACTCTTTCTGCCTTTCATTGCAAGCAAGCCCGAAAGTGTTTTTATGCTTCATAATGGATTGTAAAAGCAAAGATGCAGTTTGCTGAAAACAAGTTTATCTTTGACAGTCTTGAATACTGAGTGCAGTTGAGTTAATAAAACCGTCTTTCTGGTGCTCATTGCAAGCAAGCCCGAAAGTGTTTTTCTGTGTTCCAATTGCTAGTATAAAGAAATACGCAGTCTGCTGAAAGCAAGCTGTTCTCTGACAGTCTTTCTTATGGAGGGCAGTTCAGCTAATAAAACTCTTTCTGCCTTTCATTGCAAGCGAGCCCGAAAGTGTTTTTATGCTTCATAACGGGTTGTAAAAGCAAAGATGCAGTTTGCTGAAAACAAGTTGTTCTTTGACAGTCTTGAATACTGAGTGCGGTTCAGTTAATAAAACTGTCTTTCTGCCTTTCATTGCAAGCGAGCCCGAAAGTGTTTTTATGCTTCATATTGGGTTGTAAAAGCAAAGATGCAGTTTGCTGAAAACAAGTTGTTCTTTGACAGTCTTGAATACTGAGTGCGGTTCAGTTAATAAAACTGTCTTTCTGGTGCTCATTGCAAGCAAGCCAGAAAGTGTTTTTCTGTGTTCCAATTGCTAGTATAAAGAAATACGCAGTCTGCTGAAAGCAAGCTGTGCTCTGACAGTCTTTCTTATGGAGTGCAGTTCGGCTAATAAAACTCTTTCTGCCTTTCATTGCAAGCGAGCCCGAAAGTGTTTTTATGCTTCATAACGGGTTGTAAAAGCAAAGATGCAGTTTGCTGAAAACAAGTTGTTCTTTGACAGTCTTGAATACTGAGTGCGGTTCAGTTAATAAAACTGTCTTTCTGGTGCTCATTGCAAACACGCCAGAAAGTGTTTTTCTGTGTTCCAATTGTTAGTATAAACAAATACGCAGTCTGCTGAAAGCAAGCTGTGCTCTGACAGTCTTTCTTATGGAGCGCAGTTCAGCTAATAAAACTCTTTCTGCCTTTCATTGCAAGCAAGCCCGAAAGTGTTTTTATGCTTCATAACGGGTTGTAAAAGCAAAGATGCAGTTTGCTGAAAACAAGTTGTTCTTTGACAGTCTTGAATACTGAGTGCGGTTCAGTTAATAAAACTGTCTTTCTGCCTTTCATTGCAAGCGAGCCCGAAAGTGTTTTTATGCTTCATATTGGGTTGTAAAAGCAAAGATGCAGTTTGCTGAAAACAAGTTTATCTTTGACAGTCTTGAATACTGAGTGCAGTTGAGTTAATAAAACCGTCTTTCTGGTGCTCATTGCAAACACGCCAGAAAGTGTTTTTCTGTGTTCCAATTGCTAGTATAAAGAAATACGCAGTCTGCTGAAAGCAAGCTGTTCTCTGACAGTCTTTCTTATGGAGTGCAGTTCAGCTAATAAAACTCTTTCTGCCTTTCATTGCAAGCGAGCCCGAAAGTGTTTTTATGCTTCGTAACGGGTTGTAAAAGCAAAGATGCAGTTTGCTGAAAACAAGTTGTTCTTTGACAGTCTTGAATACTGAGTGCGGTTCAGTTAATAAAACTGTCTTTCTGGTGCTCATTGCAAACACGCCAGAAAGTGTTTTCTGTGTTCCAATTGTTAGTATAAACAAATACGCAGTCTGCTGAAAGCAAGCTGTGCTCTGACAGTCTTTCTTATGGAGTGCAGTTCAGCTAATAAAACTCTTTCTGCCTTTCATTGCAAGCGAGCCCGAAAGTGTTTTTATGCTTCATAATGGATTGTAAAAGCAAATATGCAGTTTGCTGAAAACAAGTTGTTCTTTGACAGTCTTGAATACTGAGTGCGGTTCAGTTAATAAAACTGTCTTTCTGGTGCTCATTGCAAACACGCCAGAAAGTGTTTTTCTGTGTTCCAATTGTTAGTATAAACAAATACGCAGTCTGCTGAAAGCAAGCTGTGCTCTGACAGTCTTTCTTATGGAGCGCAGTTCAGCTAATAAAACTCTTTCTGCCTTTCATTGCAAGCGAGCCCGAAAGTGTTTTTATGCTTCATATTGGGTTGTAAAAGCAAAGATGCAGTTTGCTGAAAACAAGTTGTTCTTTGACAGTCTTGAATACTGAGTGCGGTTCAGTTAATAAAACTGTCTTTCTGGTGCTCATTGCAAACACGCCAGAAAGTGTTTTTCTGTGTTCCAATTGTTAGTATAAACAAATACGCAGTCTGCTGAAAGCAAGCTGTGCTCTGACAGTCTTTCTTATGGAGCGCAGTTCAGCTAATAAAACTCTTTCTGCCTTTCATTGCAAGCGAGCCCGAAAGTGTTTTTATGCTTCATATTGGGTTGTAAAAGCAAAGATGCAGTTTGCTGAAAACAAGTTGTTCTTTGACAGTCTTGAATACTGAGTGCGGTTCAGTTAATAAAACTGTCTTTCTGGTGCTCATTGCAAACACGCCAGAAAGTGTTTTTCTGTGTTCCAATTGTTAGTATAAACAAATACGCAGTCTGCTGAAAGCAAGCTGTGCTCTGACAGTCTTTCTTATGGAGCGCAGTTCAGCTAATAAAACTCTTTCTGCCTTTCATTGCAAGCAAGCCCGAAAGTGTTTTTATGCTTCATAACGGGTTGTAAAAGCAAAGATGCAGTTTGCTGAAAACAAGTTGTTCTTTGACAGTCTTGAATACTGAGTGCGGTTCAGTTAATAAAACTGTCTTTCTGCCTTTCATTGCAAGCGAGCCCGAAAGTGTTTTTATGCTTCATATTGGGTTGTAAAAGCAAAGATGCAGTTTGCTGAAAACAAGTTTATCTTTGACAGTCTTGAATACTGAGTGCAGTTGAGTTAATAAAACCGTCTTTCTGGTGCTCATTGCAAACACGCCAGAAAGTGTTTTTCTGTGTTCCAATTGCTAGTATAAAGAAATACGCAGTCTGCTGAAAGCAAGCTGTTCTCTGACAGTCTTTCTTATGGAGTGCAGTTCAGCTAATAAAACTCTTTCTGCCTTTCATTGCAAGCGAGCCCGAAAGTGTTTTTATGCTTCGTAACGGGTTGTAAAAGCAAAGATGCAGTTTGCTGAAAACAAGTTGTTCTTTGACAGTCTTGAATACTGAGTGCGGTTCAGTTAATAAAACTGTCTTTCTGGTGCTCATTGCAAACACGCCAGAAAGTGTTTTCTGTGTTCCAATTGTTAGTATAAACAAATACGCAGTCTGCTGAAAGCAAGCTGTGCTCTGACAGTCTTTCTTATGGAGTGCAGTTCAGCTAATAAAACTCTTTCTGCCTTTCATTGCAAGCGAGCCCGAAAGTGTTTTTATGCTTCATAATGGATTGTAAAAGCAAATATGCAGTTTGCTGAAAACAAGTTGTTCTTTGACAGTCTTGAATACTGAGTGCGGTTCAGTTAATAAAACTGTCTTTCTGGTGCTCATTGCAAACACGCCAGAAAGTGTTTTTCTGTGTTCCAATTGTTAGTATAAACAAATACGCAGTCTGCTGAAAGCAAGCTGTGCTCTGACAGTCTTTCTTATGGAGCGCAGTTCAGCTAATAAAACTCTTTCTGCCTTTCATTGCAAGCGAGCCCGAAAGTGTTTTTATGCTTCATATTGGGTTGTAAAAGCAAAGATGCAGTTTGCTGAAAACAAGTTGTTCTTTGACAGTCTTGAATACTGAGTGCGGTTCAGTTAATAAAACTGTCTTTCTGGTGCTCATTGCAAACACGCCAGAAAGTGTTTTTCTGTGTTCCAATTGTTAGTATAAACAAATACGCAGTCTGCTGAAAGCAAGCTGTGCTCTGACAGTCTTTCTTATGGAGCGCAGTTCAGCTAATAAAACTCTTTCTGCCTTTCATTGCAAGCGAGCCCGAAAGTGTTTTTATGCTTCATATTGGGTTGTAAAAGCAAAGATGCAGTTTGCTGAAAACAAGTTGTTCTTTGACAGTCTTGAATACTGAGTGCGGTTCAGTTAATAAAACTGTCTTTCTGGTGCTCATTGCAAACACGCCAGAAAGTGTTTTTCTGTGTTCCAATTGTTAGTATAAACAAATACGCAGTCTGCTGAAAGCAAGCTGTGCTCTGACAGTCTTTCTTATGGAGCGCAGTTCAGCTAATAAAACTCTTTCTGCCTTTCATTGCAAGCAAGCCCGAAAGTGTTTTTATGCTTCATAACGGGTTGTAAAAGCAAAGATGCAGTTTGCTGAAAACAAGTTGTTCTTTGACAGTCTTGAATACTGAGTGCGGTTCAGTTAATAAAACTGTCTTTCTGCCTTTCATTGCAAGCGAGCCCGAAAGTGTTTTTATGCTTCATATTGGGTTGTAAAAGCAAAGATGCAGTTTGCTGAAAACAAGTTTATCTTTGACAGTCTTGAATACTGAGTGCAGTTGAGTTAATAAAACCGTCTTTCTGGTGCTCATTGCAAACACGCCAGAAAGTGTTTTTCTGTGTTCCAATTGCTAGTATAAAGAAATACGCAGTCTGCTGAAAGCAAGCTGTTCTCTGACAGTCTTTCTTATGGAGTGCAGTTCAGCTAATAAAACTCTTTCTGCCTTTCATTGCAAGCGAGCCCAAAAGTGTTTTTATGCTTCGTAACGGGTTGTAAAAGCAAAGATGCAGTTTGCTGAAAACAAGTTGTTCTTTGACAGTCTTGAATACTGAGTGCGGTTCAGTTAATAAAACTGTCTTTCTGGTGCTCATTGCAAACAAAAAAGAAAGTGTTTTTCTGTGTTCTACTTGTTAGTATAAACAAATATGCAGTCTGCTGAAAGCAAGCTGTGCTCTGACAGTCTTTCTTATGGAGCGCAGTTCAGCTAATAAAACTCTTTCTGCCTTTCATTGCAAGCGAGCCCGAAAGTGTTTTTATGCTACATAATGGATTGTAAAAGCAAATATGCAGTTTGCTGAAAACAAGTTGTTCTTTGACAGTCTTGAATACTGAGTGCGGTTCAGTTAATAAAACTGTCTTTCTGGTGCTCATTGCAAACACGCCAGAAAGTGTTTTTCTGTGTTCCAATTGTTAGTATAAACAAATACGCAGTCTGCTGAAAGCAAGCTGTGCTCTGACAGTCTTTCTTATGGAGCGCAGTTCAGCTAATAAAACTCTTTCTGCCTTTCATTGCAAGCAAGCCCGAAAGTGTTTTTATGCTTCATAACGGGTTGTAAAAGCAAAGATGCAGTTTGCTGAAAACAAGTTGTTCTTTGACAGTCTTGAATACTGAGTGCGGTTCAGTTAATAAAACTGTCTTTCTGCCTTTCATTGCAAGCGAGCCCGAAAGTGTTTTTATGCTTCATATTGGGTTGTAAAAGCAAAGATGCAGTTTGCTGAAAACAAGTTTATCTTTGACAGTCTTGAATACTGAGTGCAGTTGAGTTAATAAAACCGTCTTTCTGGTGCTCATTGCAAACACGCCAGAAAGTGTTTTTCTGTGTTCCAATTGCTAGTATAAAGAAATACGCAGTCTGCTGAAAGCAAGCTGTTCTCTGACAGTCTTTCTTATGGAGTGCAGTTCAGCTAATAAAACTCTTTCTGCCTTTCATTGCAAGCGAGCCCGAAAGTGTTTTTATGCTTCGTAACGGGTTGTAAAAGCAAAGATGCAGTTTGCTGAAAACAAGTTGTTCTTTGACAGTCTTGAATACTGAGTGCGGTTCAGTTAATAAAACTGTCTTTCTGGTGCTCATTGCAAACACGCCAGAAAGTGTTTTCTGTGTTCCAATTGTTAGTATAAACAAATACGCAGTCTGCTGAAAGCAAGCTGTGCTCTGACAGTCTTTCTTATGGAGTGCAGTTCAGCTAATAAAACTCTTTCTGCCTTTCATTGCAAGCGAGCCCGAAAGTGTTTTTATGCTTCATAATGGATTGTAAAAGCAAATATGCAGTTTGCTGAAAACAAGTTGTTCTTTGACAGTCTTGAATACTGAGTGCGGTTCAGTTAATAAAACTGTCTTTCTGGTGCTCATTGCAAACACGCCAGAAAGTGTTTTTCTGTGTTCCAATTGTTAGTATAAACAAATACGCAGTCTGCTGAAAGCAAGCTGTGCTCTGACAGTCTTTCTTATGGAGCGCAGTTCAGCTAATAAAACTCTTTCTGCCTTTCATTGCAAGCGAGCCCGAAAGTGTTTTTATGCTTCATATTGGGTTGTAAAAGCAAAGATGCAGTTTGCTGAAAACAAGTTGTTCTTTGACAGTCTTGAATACTGAGTGCGGTTCAGTTAATAAAACTGTCTTTCTGGTGCTCATTGCAAACACGCCAGAAAGTGTTTTTCTGTGTTCCAATTGTTAGTATAAACAAATACGCAGTCTGCTGAAAGCAAGCTGTGCTCTGACAGTCTTTCTTATGGAGCGCAGTTCAGCTAATAAAACTCTTTCTGCCTTTCATTGCAAGCGAGCCCGAAAGTGTTTTTATGCTTCATATTGGGTTGTAAAAGCAAAGATGCAGTTTGCTGAAAACAAGTTGTTCTTTGACAGTCTTGAATACTGAGTGCGGTTCAGTTAATAAAACTGTCTTTCTGGTGCTCATTGCAAACACGCCAGAAAGTGTTTTTCTGTGTTCCAATTGTTAGTATAAACAAATACGCAGTCTGCTGAAAGCAAGCTGTGCTCTGACAGTCTTTCTTATGGAGCGCAGTTCAGCTAATAAAACTCTTTCTGCCTTTCATTGCAAGCAAGCCCGAAAGTGTTTTTATGCTTCATAACGGGTTGTAAAAGCAAAGATGCAGTTTGCTGAAAACAAGTTGTTCTTTGACAGTCTTGAATACTGAGTGCGGTTCAGTTAATAAAACTGTCTTTCTGCCTTTCATTGCAAGCGAGCCCGAAAGTGTTTTTATGCTTCATATTGGGTTGTAAAAGCAAAGATGCAGTTTGCTGAAAACAAGTTTATCTTTGACAGTCTTGAATACTGAGTGCAGTTGAGTTAATAAAACCGTCTTTCTGGTGCTCATTGCAAACACGCCAGAAAGTGTTTTTCTGTGTTCCAATTGCTAGTATAAAGAAATACGCAGTCTGCTGAAAGCAAGCTGTTCTCTGACAGTCTTTCTTATGGAGTGCAGTTCAGCTAATAAAACTCTTTCTGCCTTTCATTGCAAGCGAGCCCAAAAGTGTTTTTATGCTTCGTAACGGGTTGTAAAAGCAAAGATGCAGTTTGCTGAAAACAAGTTGTTCTTTGACAGTCTTGAATACTGAGTGCGGTTCAGTTAATAAAACTGTCTTTCTGGTGCTCATTGCAAACAAAAAAGAAAGTGTTTTTCTGTGTTCTACTTGTTAGTATAAACAAATATGCAGTCTGCTGAAAGCAAGCTGTGCTCTGACAGTCTTTCTTATGGAGCGCAGTTCAGCTAATAAAACTCTTTCTGCCTTTCATTGCAAGCGAGCCCGAAAGTGTTTTTATGCTACATAATGGATTGTAAAAGCAAATATGCAGTTTGCTGAAAACAAGTTGTTCTTTGACAGTCTTGAATACTGAGTGCGGTTCAGTTAATAAAACTGTCTTTCTGGTGCTCATTGCAAACACGCCAGAAAGTGTTTTTCTGTGTTCCAATTGTTAGTATAAACAAATACGCAGTCTGCTGAAAGCAAGCTGTGCTCTGACAGTCTTTCTTATGGAGCGCAGTTCAGCTAATAAAACTCTTTCTGCCTTTCATTGCAAGCGAGCCCGAAAGTGTTTTTATGCTTCATATTGGGTTGTAAAAGCAAAGATGCAGTTTGCTGAAAACAAGTTGTTCTTTGACAGTCTTGAATACTGAGTGCGGTTCAGTTAATAAAACTGTCTTTCTGGTGCTCATTGCAAGCAAGCCAGAAAGTGTTTTTCTGTGTTCCAATTGCTAGTATAAAGAAATACGCAGTCTGCTGAAAGCAAGCTGTTCTCTGACAGTCTTTCTTATGGAGTGCAGTTCAGCTAATAAAACTCTTTCTGCCTTTCATTGCAAGCGAGCCCGAAAGTGTTTTTATGCTTCATAACGGGTTGTAAAAGCAAAGATGCAGTTTGCTGAAAACAAGTTGTTCTTTGACAGTCTGGAATACTGAGTGCGGTTCAGTTAATAAAACTGTCTTTCTGCCTTTCATTGCAAGCGAGCCCGAAAGTGTTTTTATGCTTCATATTGGGTTGTAAAAGCAAAGATGCAGTTTGCTGAAAACAAGTTGTTCTTTGACAGTCTTGAATACTGAGTGCGGTTCAGTTAATAAAACTGTCTTTCTGGTGCTCATTGCAAGCAAGCCAGAAAGTGTTTTTCTGTGTTCCAATTGCTAGTATAAAGAAATACGCAGTCTGCTGAAAGCAAGCTGTGCTCTGACAGTTTTTCTTATGGAGCGCAGTTCAGCTAATAAAAATCTTTCTGCCTTTCATTGCAAGCGAGCCCGAAAGTGTTTTTATGCTTCATAACGGGTTGTAAAAGCAAAGATGCAGTTTGCTGAAAACAAGTTGTTCTTTGACAGTCTTGAATACTGAGTGCGGTTCAGTTAATAAAACTGTCTTTCTGGTGCTCATTGCAAACACGCCAGAAAGTGTTTTTCTGTGTTCCAATTGTTAGTATAAAGAAATACGCAGTCTGCTGAAAGCAAGCTGTGCTCTGACAGTCTTTCTTATGGAGTGCAGTTCAGCTAATAAAACTCTTTCTGCCTTTCATTGCAAGCGAGCCCGAAAGTGTTTTTATGCTTCATAACGGGTTGTAAAAGCAAAGATGCAGTTTGCTGAAAACAAGTTGTTCTTTGACAGTCTTGAATACTGAGTGCGGTTCAGTTAATAAAACTGTCTTTCTGGTGCTCATTGCAAACACGCCAGAAAGTGTTTTTCTGTGTTCCAATTGTTAGTATAAAGAAATACGCAGTCTGCTGAAAGCAAGCTGTGCTCTGACAGTCTTTCTTATGGAGCGCAGTTCAGCTAATAAAACTCTTTCTGCCTTTCATTGCAAGCAAGCCCGAAAGTGTTTTTATGCTTCATAATGGATTGTAAAAGCAAAGATGCAGTTTGCTGAAAACAAGTTTATCTTTGACAGTCTTGAATACTGAGTGCAGTTGAGTTAATAAAACCGTCTTTCTGGTGCTCATTGCAAACACGCCAGAAAGTGTTTTTCTGTGTTCCAATTGCTAGTATAAAGAAATACGCAGTCTGCTGAAAGCAAGCTGTTCTCTGACAGTCTTTCTTATGGAGTGCAGTTCAGCTAATAAAACTCTTTCTGCCTTTCATTGCAAGCGAGCCCGAAAGTGTTTTTATGCTTCATAACGGGTTGTAAAAGCAAAGATGCAGTTTGCTGAAAACAAGTTGTTCTTTGACAGTCTGGAATACTGAGTGCGGTTCAGTTAATAAAACTGTCTTTCTGCCTTTCATTGCAAGCGAGCCCGAAAGTGTTTTTATGCTTCATATTGGGTTGTAAAAGCAAAGATGCAGTTTGCTGAAAACAAGTTGTTCTTTGACAGTCTTGAATACTGAGTGCGGTTCAGTTAATAAAACTGTCTTTCTGGTGCTCATTGCAAGCAAGCCAGAAAGTGTTTTTCTGTGTTCCAATTGCTAGTATAAAGAAATACGCAGTCTGCTGAAAGCAAGCTGTGCTCTGACAGTTTTTCTTATGGAGCGCAGTTCAGCTAATAAAACTCTTTCTGCCTTTCATTGCAAGCGAGCCCGAAAGTGTTTTTATGCTTCATAACGGGTTGTAAAAGCAAAGATGCAGTTTGCTGAAAACAAGTTGTTCTTTGACAGTCTTGAATACTGAGTGCGGTTCAGTTAATAAAACTGTCTTTCTGGTGCTCATTGCAAACACGCCAGAAAGTGTTTTTCTGTGTTCCAATTGTTAGTATAAAGAAATACGCAGTCTGCTGAAAGCAAGCTGTTCTCTGACAGTCTTTCTTATGGAGTGCAGTTCAGCTAATAAAACTCTTTCTGCCTTTCATTGCAAGCGAGCCCGAAAGTGTTTTTATGCTTCATAACGGGTTGTAAAAGCAAAGATGCAGTTTGCTGAAAACAAGTTGTTCTTTGACAGTCTTGAATACTGAGTGCGGTTCAGTTAATATAACTGTCTTTCTGCCTTTCATTGCAAGCGAGCCCGAAAGTGTTTTTATGCTTCATATTGGGTTGTAAAAGCAAAGATGCAGTTTGCTGAAAACAAGTTGTTCTTTGACAGTCTTGAATACTGAGTGCGGTTCAGTTAATAAAACTGTCTTTCTGGTGCTCATTGCAAGCAAGCCAGAAAGTGTTTTTCTGTGTTCCAATTGCTAGTATAAAGAAATACGCAGTCTGCTGAAAGCAAGCTGTGCTCTGACAGTCTTTCTTATGGAGTGCAGTTCAGCTAATAAAACTCTTTCTGCCTTTCATTGCAAGCGAGCCCGAAAGTGTTTTTATGCTTCATAATGGATTGTAAAAGCAAATATGCAGTTTGCTGAAAACAAGTTGTTCTTTGACAGTCTTGAATACTGAGTGCGGTTCAGTTAATAAAACTGTCTTTCTGGTGCTCATTGCAAACACGCCAGAAAGTGTTTTTCTGTGTTCCAATTGTTAGTATAAACAAATACGCAGTCTGCTGAAAGCAAGCTGTGCTCTGACAGTCTTTCTTATGGAGCGCAGTTCAGCTAATAAAACTCTTTCTGCCTTTCATTGCAAGCGAGCCCGAAAGTGTTTTTATGCTTCATATTGGGTTGTAAAAGCAAAGATGCAGTTTGCTGAAAACAAGTTGTTCTTTGACAGTCTTGAATACTGAGTGCGGTTCAGTTAATAAAACTGTCTTTCTGGTGCTCATTGCAAACACGCCAGAAAGTGTTTTTCTGTGTTCCAATTGTTAGTATAAACAAATACGCAGTCTGCTGAAAGCAAGCTGTGCTCTGACAGTCTTTCTTATGGAGCGCAGTTCAGCTAATAAAACTCTTTCTGCCTTTCATTGCAAGCGAGCCCGAAAGTGTTTTTATGCTTCATATTGGGTTGTAAAAGCAAAGATGCAGTTTGCTGAAAACAAGTTGTTCTTTGACAGTCTTGAATACTGAGTGCGGTTCAGTTAATAAAACTGTCTTTCTGGTGCTCATTGCAAACACGCCAGAAAGTGTTTTTCTGTGTTCCAATTGTTAGTATAAACAAATACGCAGTCTGCTGAAAGCAAGCTGTGCTCTGACAGTCTTTCTTATGGAGCGCAGTTCAGCTAATAAAACTCTTTCTGCCTTTCATTGCAAGCAAGCCCGAAAGTGTTTTTATGCTTCATAACGGGTTGTAAAAGCAAAGATGCAGTTTGCTGAAAACAAGTTGTTCTTTGACAGTCTTGAATACTGAGTGCGGTTCAGTTAATAAAACTGTCTTTCTGCCTTTCATTGCAAGCGAGCCCGAAAGTGTTTTTATGCTTCATATTGGGTTGTAAAAGCAAAGATGCAGTTTGCTGAAAACAAGTTTATCTTTGACAGTCTTGAATACTGAGTGCAGTTGAGTTAATAAAACCGTCTTTCTGGTGCTCATTGCAAACACGCCAGAAAGTGTTTTTCTGTGTTCCAATTGCTAGTATAAAGAAATACGCAGTCTGCTGAAAGCAAGCTGTTCTCTGACAGTCTTTCTTATGGAGTGCAGTTCAGCTAATAAAACTCTTTCTGCCTTTCATTGCAAGCGAGCCCAAAAGTGTTTTTATGCTTCGTAACGGGTTGTAAAAGCAAAGATGCAGTTTGCTGAAAACAAGTTGTTCTTTGACAGTCTTGAATACTGAGTGCGGTTCAGTTAATAAAACTGTCTTTCTGGTGCTCATTGCAAACAAACCAGAAAGTGTTTTTCTGTGTTCTACTTGTTAGTATAAACAAATATGCAGTCTGCTGAAAGCAAGCTGTGCTCTGACAGTCTTTCTTATGGAGCGCAGTTCAGCTAATAAAACTCTTTCTGCCTTTCATTGCAAGCGAGCCCGAAAGTGTTTTTATGCTACATAATGGATTGTAAAAGCAAATATGCAGTTTGCTGAAAACAAGTTGTTCTTTGACAGTCTTGAATACTGAGTGCGGTTCAGTTAATAAAACTGTCTTTCTGGTGCTCATTGCAAACACGCCAGAAAGTGTTTTTCTGTGTTCCAATTGTTAGTATAAACAAATACGCAGTCTGCTGAAAGCAAGCTGTGCTCTGACAGTCTTTCTTATGGAGCGCAGTTCAGCTAATAAAACTCTTTCTGCCTTTCATTGCAAGCGAGCCCGAAAGTGTTTTTATGCTTCATATTGGGTTGTAAAAGCAAAGATGCAGTTTGCTGAAAACAAGTTGTTCTTTGACAGTCTTGAATACTGAGTGCGGTTCAGTTAATAAAACTGTCTTTCTGGTGCTCATTGCAAGCAAGCCAGAAAGTGTTTTTCTGTGTTCCAATTGCTAGTATAAAGAAATACGCAGTCTGCTGAAAGCAAGCTGTTCTCTGACAGTCTTTCTTATGGAGTGCAGTTCAGCTAATAAAACTCTTTCTGCCTTTCATTGCAAGCGAGCCCGAAAGTGTTTTTATGCTTCATAACGGGTTGTAAAAGCAAAGATGCAGTTTGCTGAAAACAAGTTGTTCTTTGACAGTCTGGAATACTGAGTGCGGTTCAGTTAATAAAACTGTCTTTCTGCCTTTCATTGCAAGCGAGCCCGAAAGTGTTTTTATGCTTCATATTGGGTTGTAAAAGCAAAGATGCAGTTTGCTGAAAACAAGTTGTTCTTTGACAGTCTTGAATACTGAGTGCGGTTCAGTTAATAAAACTGTCTTTCTGGTGCTCATTGCAAGCAAGCCAGAAAGTGTTTTTCTGTGTTCCAATTGCTAGTATAAAGAAATACGCAGTCTGCTGAAAGCAAGCTGTGCTCTGACAGTTTTTCTTATGGAGCGCAGTTCAGCTAATAAAAATCTTTCTGCCTTTCATTGCAAGCGAGCCCGAAAGTGTTTTTATGCTTCATAACGGGTTGTAAAAGCAAAGATGCAGTTTGCTGAAAACAAGTTGTTCTTTGACAGTCTTGAATACTGAGTGCGGTTCAGTTAATAAAACTGTCTTTCTGGTGCTCATTGCAAACACGCCAGAAAGTGTTTTTCTGTGTTCCAATTGTTAGTATAAAGAAATACGCAGTCTGCTGAAAGCAAGCTGTGCTCTGACAGTCTTTCTTATGGAGTGCAGTTCAGCTAATAAAACTCTTTCTGCCTTTCATTGCAAGCGAGCCCGAAAGTGTTTTTATGCTTCATAACGGGTTGTAAAAGCAAAGATGCAGTTTGCTGAAAACAAGTTGTTCTTTGACAGTCTTGAATACTGAGTGCGGTTCAGTTAATAAAACTGTCTTTCTGGTGCTCATTGCAAACACGCCAGAAAGTGTTTTTCTGTGTTCCAATTGTTAGTATAAAGAAATACGCAGTCTGCTGAAAGCAAGCTGTGCTCTGACAGTCTTTCTTATGGAGCGCAGTTCAGCTAATAAAACTCTTTCTGCCTTTCATTGCAAGCAAGCCCGAAAGTGTTTTTATGCTTCATAATGGATTGTAAAAGCAAAGATGCAGTTTGCTGAAAACAAGTTTATCTTTGACAGTCTTGAATACTGAGTGCAGTTGAGTTAATAAAACCGTCTTTCTGGTGCTCATTGCAAACACGCCAGAAAGTGTTTTTCTGTGTTCCAATTGCTAGTATAAAGAAATACGCAGTCTGCTGAAAGCAAGCTGTTCTCTGACAGTCTTTCTTATGGAGTGCAGTTCAGCTAATAAAACTCTTTCTGCCTTTCATTGCAAGCGAGCCCGAAAGTGTTTTTATGCTTCATAACGGGTTGTAAAAGCAAAGATGCAGTTTGCTGAAAACAAGTTGTTCTTTGACAGTCTGGAATACTGAGTGCGGTTCAGTTAATAAAACTGTCTTTCTGCCTTTCATTGCAAGCGAGCCCGAAAGTGTTTTTATGCTTCATATTGGGTTGTAAAAGCAAAGATGCAGTTTGCTGAAAACAAGTTGTTCTTTGACAGTCTTGAATACTGAGTGCGGTTCAGTTAATAAAACTGTCTTTCTGGTGCTCATTGCAAGCAAGCCAGAAAGTGTTTTTCTGTGTTCCAATTGCTAGTATAAAGAAATACGCAGTCTGCTGAAAGCAAGCTGTGCTCTGACAGTTTTTCTTATGGAGCGCAGTTCAGCTAATAAAACTCTTTCTGCCTTTCATTGCAAGCGAGCCCGAAAGTGTTTTTATGCTTCATAACGGGTTGTAAAAGCAAAGATGCAGTTTGCTGAAAACAAGTTGTTCTTTGACAGTCTTGAATACTGAGTGCGGTTCAGTTAATATAACTGTCTTTCTGCCTTTCTGTTTTTATGCTTCATATTGGGTTGTAAAAGCAAAGATGCAGTTTGCTGAAAACAAGTTGTTCTTTGACAGTCTTGAATACTGAGTGCGGTTCAGTTAATAAAACTGTCTTTCTGGTGCTCATTGCAAACACGCCAGAAAGTGTTTTTCTGTGTTCCAATTGTTAGTATAAAGAAATACGCAGTCTGCTGAAAGCAAGCTGTTCTCTGACAGTCTTTCTTATGGAGTGCAGTTCAGCTAATAAAACTCTTTCTGCCTTTCATTGCAAGCGAGCCCGAAAGTGTTTTTATGCTTCATAACGGGTTGTAAAAGCAAAGATGCAGTTTGCTGAAAACAAGTTGTTCTTTGACAGTCTTGAATACTGAGTGCGGTTCAGTTAATATAACTGTCTTTCTGCCTTTCATTGCAAGCGAGCCCGAAAGTGTTTTTATGCTTCATATTGGGTTGTAAAAGCAAAGATGCAGTTTGCTGAAAACAAGTTGTTCTTTGACAGTCTTGAATACTGAGTGCGGTTCAGTTAATAAAACTGTCTTTCTGGTGCTCATTGCAAGCAAGCCAGAAAGTGTTTTTCTGTGTTCCAATTGCTAGTATAAAGAAATACGCAGTCTGCTGAAAGCAAGCTGTGCTCTGACAGTCTTTCTTATGGAGTGCAGTTCAGCTAATAAAACTCTTTCTGCCTTTCATTGCAAGCGAGCCCGAAAGTGTTTTTATGCTTCATAACGGGTTGTAAAAGCAAAGATGCAGTTTGCTGAAAACAAGTTGTTCTTTGACAGTCTTGAATACTGAGTGCGGTTCAGTTAATAAAACTGTCTTTCTGGTGCTCATTGCAAACACGCCAGAAAGTGTTTTTCTGTGTTCCAATTGTTAGTATAAAGAAATACGCAGTCTGCTGAAAGCAAGCTGTGCTCTGACAGTCTTTCTTATGGAGCGCAGTTCAGCTAATAAAACTCTTTCTGCCTTTCATTGCAAGCAAGCCCGAAAGTGTTTTTATGCTTCATAATGGATTGTAAAAGCAAAGATGCAGTTTGCTGAAAACAAGTTTATCTTTGACAGTCTTGAATACTGAGTGCAGTTGAGTTAATAAAACCGTCTTTCTGGTGCTCATTGCAAACACGCCAGAAAGTGTTTTTCTGTGTTCCAATTGCTAGTATAAAGAAATACGCAGTCTGCTGAAAGCAAGCTGTTCTCTGACAGTCTTTCTTATGGAGTGCAGTTCAGCTAATAAAACTCTTTCTGCCTTTCATTGCAAGCGAGCCCGAAAGTGTTTTTATGCTTCATAACGGGTTGTAAAAGCAAAGATGCAGTTTGCTGAAAACAAGTTGTTCTTTGACAGTCTGGAATACTGAGTGCGGTTCAGTTAATAAAACTGTCTTTCTGCCTTTCATTGCAAGCGAGCCCGAAAGTGTTTTTATGCTTCATATTGGGTTGTAAAAGCAAAGATGCAGTTTGCTGAAAACAAGTTGTTCTTTGACAGTCTTGAATACTGAGTGCGGTTCAGTTAATAAAACTGTCTTTCTGGTGCTCATTGCAAGCAAGCCAGAAAGTGTTTTTCTGTGTTCCAATTGCTAGTATAAAGAAATACGCAGTCTGCTGAAAGCAAGCTGTGCTCTGACAGTTTTTCTTATGGAGCGCAGTTCAGCTAATAAAACTCTTTCTGCCTTTCATTGCAAGCGAGCCCGAAAGTGTTTTTATGCTTCATAACGGGTTGTAAAAGCAAAGATGCAGTTTGCTGAAAACAAGTTGTTCTTTGACAGTCTTGAATACTGAGTGCGGTTCAGTTAATAAAACTGTCTTTCTGGTGCTCATTGCAAACACGCCAGAAAGTGTTTTTCTGTGTTCCAATTGTTAGTATAAAGAAATACGCAGTCTGCTGAAAGCAAGCTGTTCTCTGACAGTCTTTCTTATGGAGTGCAGTTCAGCTAATAAAACTCTTTCTGCCTTTCATTGCAAGCGAGCCCGAAAGTGTTTTTATGCTTCATAACGGGTTGTAAAAGCAAAGATGCAGTTTGCTGAAAACAAGTTGTTCTTTGACAGTCTTGAATACTGAGTGCGGTTCAGTTAATATAACTGTCTTTCTGCCTTTCATTGCAAGCGAGCCCGAAAGTGTTTTTATGCTTCATATTGGGTTGTAAAAGCAAAGATGCAGTTTGCTGAAAACAAGTTGTTCTTTGACAGTCTTGAATACTGAGTGCGGTTCAGTTAATAAAACTGTCTTTCTGGTGCTCATTGCAAGCAAGCCAGAAAGTGTTTTTCTGTGTTCCAATTGCTAGTATAAAGAAATACGCAGTCTGCTGAAAGCAAGCTGTGCTCTGACAGTCTTTCTTATGGAGTGCAGTTCAGCTAATAAAACTCTTTCTGCCTTTCATTGCAAGCGAGCCCGAAAGTGTTTTTATGCTTCATAACGGGTTGTAAAAGCAAAGATGCAGTTTGCTGAAAACAAGTTGTTCTTTGACAGTCTTGAATACTGAGTGCGGTTCAGTTAATAAAACTGTCTTTCTGGTGCTCATTGCAAACACGCCAGAAAGTGTTTTTCTGTGTTCCAATTGTTAGTATAAAGAAATACGCAGTCTGCTGAAAGCAAGCTGTGCTCTGACAGTCTTTCTTATGGAGCGCAGTTCAGCTAATAAAACTCTTTCTGCCTTTCATTGCAAGCAAGCCCGAAAGTGTTTTTATGCTTCATAATGGATTGTAAAAGCAAAGATGCAGTTTGCTGAAAACAAGTTTATCTTTGACAGTCTTGAATACTGAGTGCAGTTGAGTTAATAAAACCGTCTTTCTGGTGCTCATTGCAAACACGCCAGAAAGTGTTTTTCTGTGTTCCAATTGCTAGTATAAAGAAATACGCAGTCTGCTGAAAGCAAGCTGTTCTCTGACAGTCTTTCTTATGGAGTGCAGTTCAGCTAATAAAACTCTTTCTGCCTTTCATTGCAAGCGAGCCCGAAAGTGTTTTTATGCTTCATAACGGGTTGTAAAAGCAAAGATGCAGTTTGCTGAAAACAAGTTGTTCTTTGACAGTCTGGAATACTGAGTGCGGTTCAGTTAATAAAACTGTCTTTCTGCCTTTCATTGCAAGCGAGCCCGAAAGTGTTTTTATGCTTCATATTGGGTTGTAAAAGCAAAGATGCAGTTTGCTGAAAACAAGTTGTTCTTTGACAGTCTTGAATACTGAGTGCGGTTCAGTTAATAAAACTGTCTTTCTGGTGCTCATTGCAAGCAAGCCAGAAAGTGTTTTTCTGTGTTCCAATTGCTAGTATAAAGAAATACGCAGTCTGCTGAAAGCAAGCTGTGCTCTGACAGTTTTTCTTATGGAGCGCAGTTCAGCTAATAAAAATCTTTCTGCCTTTCATTGCAAGCGAGCCCGAAAGTGTTTTTATGCTTCATAACGGGTTGTAAAAGCAAAGATGCAGTTTGCTGAAAACAAGTTGTTCTTTGACAGTCTTGAATACTGAGTGCGGTTCAGTTAATAAAACTGTCTTTCTGGTGCTCATTGCAAACACGCCAGAAAGTGTTTTTCTGTGTTCCAATTGTTAGTATAAAGAAATACGCAGTCTGCTGAAAGCAAGCTGTGCTCTGACAGTCTTTCTTATGGAGCGCAGTTCAGCTAATAAAACTCTTTCTGCCTTTCATTGCAAGCAAGCCCGAAAGTGTTTTTATGCTTCATAATGGATTGTAAAAGCAAAGATGCAGTTTGCTGAAAACAAGTTTATCTTTGACAGTCTTGAATACTGAGTGCAGTTGAGTTAATAAAACCGTCTTTCTGGTGCTCATTGCAAGCAAGCCCGAAAGTGTTTTTCTGTGTTCCAATTGCTAGTATAAAGAAATACGCAGTCTGCTGAAAGCAAGCTGTTCTCTGACAGTCTTTCTTATGGAGGGCAGTTCAGCTAATAAAACTCTTTCTGCCTTTCATTGCAAGCGAGCCCGAAAGTGTTTTTATGCTTCATAACGGGTTGTAAAAGCAAAGATGCAGTTTGCTGAAAACAAGTTGTTCTTTGACAGTCTTGAATACTGAGTGCGGTTCAGTTAATAAAACTGTCTTTCTGCCTTTCATTGCAAGCGAGCCCGAAAGTGTTTTTATGCTTCATATTGGGTTGTAAAAGCAAAGATGCAGTTTGCTGAAAACAAGTTGTTCTTTGACAGTCTTGAATACTGAGTGCGGTTCAGTTAATAAAACTGTCTTTCTGGTGCTCATTGCAAGCAAGCCAGAAAGTGTTTTTCTGTGTTCCAATTGCTAGTATAAAGAAATACGCAGTCTGCTGAAAGCAAGCTGTGCTCTGACAGTCTTTCTTATGGAGTGCAGTTCGGCTAATAAAACTCTTTCTGCCTTTCATTGCAAGCGAGCCCGAAAGTGTTTTTATGCTTCATAACGGGTTGTAAAAGCAAAGATGCAGTTTGCTGAAAACAAGTTGTTCTTTGACAGTCTTGAATACTGAGTGCGGTTCAGTTAATAAAACTGTCTTTCTGGTGCTCATTGCAAACACGCCAGAAAGTGTTTTTCTGTGTTCCAATTGTTAGTATAAACAAATACGCAGTCTGCTGAAAGCAAGCTGTGCTCTGACAGTCTTTCTTATGGAGCGCAGTTCAGCTAATAAAACTCTTTCTGCCTTTCATTGCAAGCAAGCCCGAAAGTGTTTTTATGCTTCATAACGGGTTGTAAAAGCAAAGATGCAGTTTGCTGAAAACAAGTTGTTCTTTGACAGTCTTGAATACTGAGTGCGGTTCAGTTAATAAAACTGTCTTTCTGCCTTTCATTGCAAGCGAGCCCGAAAGTGTTTTTATGCTTCATATTGGGTTGTAAAAGCAAAGATGCAGTTTGCTGAAAACAAGTTTATCTTTGACAGTCTTGAATACTGAGTGCAGTTGAGTTAATAAAACCGTCTTTCTGGTGCTCATTGCAAACACGCCAGAAAGTGTTTTTCTGTGTTCCAATTGCTAGTATAAAGAAATACGCAGTCTGCTGAAAGCAAGCTGTTCTCTGACAGTCTTTCTTATGGAGTGCAGTTCAGCTAATAAAACTCTTTCTGCCTTTCATTGCAAGCGAGCCCGAAAGTGTTTTTATGCTTCGTAACGGGTTGTAAAAGCAAAGATGCAGTTTGCTGAAAACAAGTTGTTCTTTGACAGTCTTGAATACTGAGTGCGGTTCAGTTAATAAAACTGTCTTTCTGGTGCTCATTGCAAACACGCCAGAAAGTGTTTTCTGTGTTCCAATTGTTAGTATAAACAAATACGCAGTCTGCTGAAAGCAAGCTGTGCTCTGACAGTCTTTCTTATGGAGTGCAGTTCAGCTAATAAAACTCTTTCTGCCTTTCATTGCAAGCGAGCCCGAAAGTGTTTTTATGCTTCATAATGGATTGTAAAAGCAAATATGCAGTTTGCTGAAAACAAGTTGTTCTTTGACAGTCTTGAATACTGAGTGCGGTTCAGTTAATAAAACTGTCTTTCTGGTGCTCATTGCAAACACGCCAGAAAGTGTTTTTCTGTGTTCCAATTGTTAGTATAAACAAATACGCAGTCTGCTGAAAGCAAGCTGTGCTCTGACAGTCTTTCTTATGGAGCGCAGTTCAGCTAATAAAACTCTTTCTGCCTTTCATTGCAAGCGAGCCCGAAAGTGTTTTTATGCTTCATATTGGGTTGTAAAAGCAAAGATGCAGTTTGCTGAAAACAAGTTTATCTTTGACAGTCTTGAATACTGAGTGCAGTTGAGTTAATAAAACCGTCTTTCTGGTGCTCATTGCAAACACGCCAGAAAGTGTTTTTCTGTGTTCCAATTGCTAGTATAAAGAAATACGCAGTCTGCTGAAAGCAAGCTGTTCTCTGACAGTCTTTCTTATGGAGTGCAGTTCAGCTAATAAAACTCTTTCTGCCTTTCATTGCAAGCGAGCCCAAAAGTGTTTTTATGCTTCGTAACGGGTTGTAAAAGCAAAGATGCAGTTTGCTGAAAACAAGTTGTTCTTTGACAGTCTTGAATACTGAGTGCGGTTCAGTTAATAAAACTGTCTTTCTGGTGCTCATTGCAAACAAACCAGAAAGTGTTTTTCTGTGTTCTACTTGTTAGTATAAACAAATATGCAGTCTGCTGAAAGCAAGCTGTGCTCTGACAGTCTTTCTTATGGAGCGCAGTTCAGCTAATAAAACTCTTTCTGCCTTTCATTGCAAGCGAGCCCGAAAGTGTTTTTATGCTACATAATGGATTGTAAAAGCAAATATGCAGTTTGCTGAAAACAAGTTGTTCTTTGACAGTCTTGAATACTGAGTGCGGTTCAGTTAATAAAACTGTCTTTCTGGTGCTCATTGCAAACACGCCAGAAAGTGTTTTTCTGTGTTCCAATTGTTAGTATAAACAAATACGCAGTCTGCTGAAAGCAAGCTGTGCTCTGACAGTCTTTCTTATGGAGCGCAGTTCAGCTAATAAAACTCTTTCTGCCTTTCATTGCAAGCGAGCCCGAAAGTGTTTTTATGCTTCATATTGGGTTGTAAAAGCAAAGATGCAGTTTGCTGAAAACAAGTTTATCTTTGACAGTCTTGAATACTGAGTGCAGTTGAGTTAATAAAACCGTCTTTCTGGTGCTCATTGCAAACACGCCAGAAAGTGTTTTTCTGTGTTCCAATTGCTAGTATAAAGAAATACGCAGTCTGCTGAAAGCAAGCTGTTCTCTGACAGTCTTTCTTATGGAGTGCAGTTCAGCTAATAAAACTCTTTCTGCCTTTCATTGCAAGCGAGCCCAAAAGTGTTTTTATGCTTCGTAACGGGTTGTAAAAGCAAAGATGCAGTTTGCTGAAAACAAGTTGTTCTTTGACAGTCTTGAATACTGAGTGCGGTTCAGTTAATAAAACTGTCTTTCTGGTGCTCATTGCAAACAAACCAGAAAGTGTTTTTCTGTGTTCTACTTGTTAGTATAAACAAATATGCAGTCTGCTGAAAGCAAGCTGTGCTCTGACAGTCTTTCTTATGGAGCGCAGTTCAGCTAATAAAACTCTTTCTGCCTTTCATTGCAAGCGAGCCCGAAAGTGTTTTTATGCTACATAATGGATTGTAAAAGCAAATATGCAGTTTGCTGAAAACAAGTTGTTCTTTGACAGTCTTGAATACTGAGTGCGGTTCAGTTAATAAAACTGTCTTTCTGGTGCTCATTGCAAACACGCCAGAAAGTGTTTTTCTGTGTTCCAATTGTTAGTATAAACAAATACGCAGTCTGCTGAAAGCAAGCTGTGCTCTGACAGTCTTTCTTATGGAGCGCAGTTCAGCTAATAAAACTCTTTCTGCCTTTCATTGCAAGCGAGCCCGAAAGTGTTTTTATGCTTCATATTGGGTTGTAAAAGCAAAGATGCAGTTTGCTGAAAACAAGTTGTTCTTTGACAGTCTTGAATACTGAGTGCGGTTCAGTTAATAAAACTGTCTTTCTGGTGCTCATTGCAAGCAAGCCAGAAAGTGTTTTTCTGTGTTCCAATTGCTAGTATAAAGAAATACGCAGTCTGCTGAAAGCAAGCTGTTCTCTGACAGTCTTTCTTATGGAGTGCAGTTCAGCTAATAAAACTCTTTCTGCCTTTCATTGCAAGCGAGCCCGAAAGTGTTTTTATGCTTCATAACGGGTTGTAAAAGCAAAGATGCAGTTTGCTGAAAACAAGTTGTTCTTTGACAGTCTGGAATACTGAGTGCGGTTCAGTTAATAAAACTGTCTTTCTGCCTTTCATTGCAAGCGAGCCCGAAAGTGTTTTTATGCTTCATATTGGGTTGTAAAAGCAAAGATGCAGTTTGCTGAAAACAAGTTGTTCTTTGACAGTCTTGAATACTGAGTGCGGTTCAGTTAATAAAACTGTCTTTCTGGTGCTCATTGCAAGCAAGCCAGAAAGTGTTTTTCTGTGTTCCAATTGCTAGTATAAAGAAATACGCAGTCTGCTGAAAGCAAGCTGTGCTCTGACAGTTTTTCTTATGGAGCGCAGTTCAGCTAATAAAAATCTTTCTGCCTTTCATTGCAAGCGAGCCCGAAAGTGTTTTTATGCTTCATAACGGGTTGTAAAAGCAAAGATGCAGTTTGCTGAAAACAAGTTGTTCTTTGACAGTCTTGAATACTGAGTGCGGTTCAGTTAATAAAACTGTCTTTCTGGTGCTCATTGCAAACACGCCAGAAAGTGTTTTTCTGTGTTCCAATTGTTAGTATAAAGAAATACGCAGTCTGCTGAAAGCAAGCTGTGCTCTGACAGTCTTTCTTATGGAGTGCAGTTCAGCTAATAAAACTCTTTCTGCCTTTCATTGCAAGCGAGCCCGAAAGTGTTTTTATGCTTCATAACGGGTTGTAAAAGCAAAGATGCAGTTTGCTGAAAACAAGTTGTTCTTTGACAGTCTTGAATACTGAGTGCGGTTCAGTTAATAAAACTGTCTTTCTGGTGCTCATTGCAAACACGCCAGAAAGTGTTTTTCTGTGTTCCAATTGTTAGTATAAAGAAATACGCAGTCTGCTGAAAGCAAGCTGTGCTCTGACAGTCTTTCTTATGGAGCGCAGTTCAGCTAATAAAACTCTTTCTGCCTTTCATTGCAAGCAAGCCCGAAAGTGTTTTTATGCTTCATAATGGATTGTAAAAGCAAAGATGCAGTTTGCTGAAAACAAGTTTATCTTTGACAGTCTTGAATACTGAGTGCAGTTGAGTTAATAAAACCGTCTTTCTGGTGCTCATTGCAAACACGCCAGAAAGTGTTTTTCTGTGTTCCAATTGCTAGTATAAAGAAATACGCAGTCTGCTGAAAGCAAGCTGTTCTCTGACAGTCTTTCTTATGGAGTGCAGTTCAGCTAATAAAACTCTTTCTGCCTTTCATTGCAAGCGAGCCCGAAAGTGTTTTTATGCTTCATAACGGGTTGTAAAAGCAAAGATGCAGTTTGCTGAAAACAAGTTGTTCTTTGACAGTCTGGAATACTGAGTGCGGTTCAGTTAATAAAACTGTCTTTCTGCCTTTCATTGCAAGCGAGCCCGAAAGTGTTTTTATGCTTCATATTGGGTTGTAAAAGCAAAGATGCAGTTTGCTGAAAACAAGTTGTTCTTTGACAGTCTTGAATACTGAGTGCGGTTCAGTTAATAAAACTGTCTTTCTGGTGCTCATTGCAAGCAAGCCAGAAAGTGTTTTTCTGTGTTCCAATTGCTAGTATAAAGAAATACGCAGTCTGCTGAAAGCAAGCTGTGCTCTGACAGTTTTTCTTATGGAGCGCAGTTCAGCTAATAAAACTCTTTCTGCCTTTCATTGCAAGCGAGCCCGAAAGTGTTTTTATGCTTCATAACGGGTTGTAAAAGCAAAGATGCAGTTTGCTGAAAACAAGTTGTTCTTTGACAGTCTTGAATACTGAGTGCGGTTCAGTTAATAAAACTGTCTTTCTGGTGCTCATTGCAAACACGCCAGAAAGTGTTTTTCTGTGTTCCAATTGTTAGTATAAAGAAATACGCAGTCTGCTGAAAGCAAGCTGTTCTCTGACAGTCTTTCTTATGGAGTGCAGTTCAGCTAATAAAACTCTTTCTGCCTTTCATTGCAAGCGAGCCCGAAAGTGTTTTTATGCTTCATAACGGGTTGTAAAAGCAAAGATGCAGTTTGCTGAAAACAAGTTGTTCTTTGACAGTCTGGAATACTGAGTGCGGTTCAGTTAATAAAACTGTCTTTCTGCCTTTCATTGCAAGCGAGCCCGAAAGTGTTTTTATGCTTCATAACGGGTTGTAAAAGCAAAGATGCAGTTTGCTGAAAACAAGTTGTTCTTTGACAGTCTTGAATACTGAGTGCGGTTCAGTTAATAAAACTGTCTTTCTGGTGCTCATTGCAAACACGCCAGAAAGTGTTTTTCTGTGTTCCAATTGTTAGTATAAAGAAATACGCAGTCTGCTGAAAGCAAGCTGTGCTCTGACAGTCTTTCTTATGGAGCGCAGTTCAGCTAATAAAACTCTTTCTGCCTTTCATTGCAAGCAAGCCCGAAAGTGTTTTTATGCTTCATAATGGATTGTAAAAGCAAAGATGCAGTTTGCTGAAAACAAGTTTATCTTTGACAGTCTTGAATACTGAGTGCAGTTGAGTTAATAAAACCGTCTTTCTGGTGCTCATTGCAAGCAAGCCCGAAAGTGTTTTTCTGTGTTCCAATTGCTAGTATAAAGAAATACGCAGTCTGCTGAAAGCAAGCTGTTCTCTGACAGTCTTTCTTATGGAGGGCAGTTCAGCTAATAAAACTCTTTCTGCCTTTCATTGCAAGCGAGCCCGAAAGTGTTTTTATGCTTCATAACGGGTTGTAAAAGCAAAGATGCAGTTTGCTGAAAACAAGTTGTTCTTTGACAGTCTTGAATACTGAGTGCGGTTCAGTTAATAAAACTGTCTTTCTGGTGCTCATTGCAAACACGCCAGAAAGTGTTTTTCTGTGTTCCAATTGTTAGTATAAACAAATACGCAGTCTGCTGAAAGCAAGCTGTGCTCTGACAGTCTTTCTTATGGAGCGCAGTTCAGCTAATAAAACTCTTTCTGCCTTTCATTGCAAGCAAGCCCGAAAGTGTTTTTATGCTTCATAACGGGTTGTAAAAGCAAAGATGCAGTTTGCTGAAAACAAGTTGTTCTTTGACAGTCTTGAATACTGAGTGCGGTTCAGTTAATAAAACTGTCTTTCTGCCTTTCATTGCAAGCGAGCCCGAAAGTGTTTTTATGCTTCATATTGGGTTGTAAAAGCAAAGATGCAGTTTGCTGAAAACAAGTTTATCTTTGACAGTCTTGAATACTGAGTGCAGTTGAGTTAATAAAACCGTCTTTCTGGTGCTCATTGCAAACACGCCAGAAAGTGTTTTTTTGTGTTCCAATTGCTAGTATAAAGAAATACGCAGTCTGCTGAAAGCAAGCTGTTCTCTGACAGTCTTTCTTATGGAGTGCAGTTCAGCTAATAAAACTCTTTCTGCCTTTCATTGCAAGCGAGCCCGAAAGTGTTTTTATGCTTCGTAACGGGTTGTAAAAGCAAAGATGCAGTTTGCTGAAAACAAGTTGTTCTTTGACAGTCTTGAATACTGAGTGCGGTTCAGTTAATAAAACTGTCTTTCTGGTGCTCATTGCAAACACGCCAGAAAGTGTTTTCTGTGTTCCAATTGTTAGTATAAACAAATACGCAGTCTGCTGAAAGCAAGCTGTGCTCTGACAGTCTTTCTTATGGAGCGCAGTTCAGCTAATAAAACTCTTTCTGCCTTTCATTGCAAGCGAGCCCGAAAGTGTTTTTATGCTTCATAATGGATTGTAAAAGCAAATATGCAGTTTGCTGAAAACAAGTTGTTCTTTGACAGTCTTGAATACTGAGTGCGGTTCAGTTAATAAAACTGTCTTTCTGGTGCTCATTGCAAACACGCCAGAAAGTGTTTTTCTGTGTTCCAATTGTTAGTATAAACAAATACGCAGTCTGCTGAAAGCAAGCTGTGCTCTGACAGTCTTTCTTATGGAGCGCAGTTCAGCTAATAAAACTCTTTCTGCCTTTCATTGCAAGCGAGCCCGAAAGTGTTTTTATGCTTCATATTGGGTTGTAAAAGCAAAAATGCAGTTTGCTGAAAACAAGTTGTTCTTTGACAGTCTTGAATACTGAGTGCGGTTCAGTTAATAAAACTGTCTTTCTGGTGCTCATTGCAAACACGCCAGAAAGTGTTTTTCTGTGTTCCAATTGTTAGTATAAACAAATACGCAGTCTGCTGAAAGCAAGCTGTGCTCTGACAGTCTTTCTTATGGAGCGCAGTTCAGCTAATAAAACTCTTTCTGCCTTTCATTGCAAGCGAGCCCGAAAGTGTTTTTATGCTTCATATTGGGTTGTAAAAGCAAAGATGCAGTTTGCTGAAAACAAGTTGTTCTTTGACAGTCTTGAATACTGAGTGCGGTTCAGTTAATAAAACTGTCTTTCTGGTGCTCATTGCAAACACGCCAGAAAGTGTTTTTCTGTGTTCCAATTGTTAGTATAAACAAATACGCAGTCTGCTGAAAGCAAGCTGTGCTCTGACAGTCTTTCTTATGGAGCGCAGTTCAGCTAATAAAACTCTTTCTGCCTTTCATTGCAAGCAAGCCCGAAAGTGTTTTTATGCTTCATAACGGGTTGTAAAAGCAAAGATGCAGTTTGCTGAAAACAAGTTGTTCTTTGACAGTCTTGAATACTGAGTGCGGTTCAGTTAATAAAACTGTCTTTCTGCCTTTCATTGCAAGCGAGCCCGAAAGTGTTTTTATGCTTCATATTGGGTTGTAAAAGCAAAGATGCAGTTTGCTGAAAACAAGTTTATCTTTGACAGTCTTGAATACTGAGTGCAGTTGAGTTAATAAAACCGTCTTTCTGGTGCTCATTGCAAACACGCCAGAAAGTGTTTTTCTGTGTTCCAATTGCTAGTATAAAGAAATACGCAGTCTGCTGAAAGCAAGCTGTTCTCTGACAGTCTTTCTTATGGAGTGCAGTTCAGCTAATAAAACTCTTTCTGCCTTTCATTGCAAGCGAGCCCAAAAGTGTTTTTATGCTTCGTAACGGGTTGTAAAAGCAAAGATGCAGTTTGCTGAAAACAAGTTGTTCTTTGACAGTCTTGAATACTGAGTGCGGTTCAGTTAATAAAACTGTCTTTCTGGTGCTCATTGCAAACAAACCAGAAAGTGTTTTTCTGTGTTCTACTTGTTAGTATAAACAAATATGCAGTCTGCTGAAAGCAAGCTGTGCTCTGACAGTCTTTCTTATGGAGCGCAGTTCAGCTAATAAAACTCTTTCTGCCTTTCATTGCAAGCGAGCCCGAAAGTGTTTTTATGCTACATAATGGATTGTAAAAGCAAATATGCAGTTTGCTGAAAACAAGTTGTTCTTTGACAGTCTTGAATACTGAGTGCGGTTCAGTTAATAAAACTGTCTTTCTGGTGCTCATTGCAAACACGCCAGAAAGTGTTTTTCTGTGTTCCAATTGTTAGTATAAACAAATACGCAGTCTGCTGAAAGCAAGCTGTGCTCTGACAGTCTTTCTTATGGAGCGCAGTTCAGCTAATAAAACTCTTTCTGCCCTTCATTGCAAGCGAGCCCGAAAGTGTTTTTATGCTTCATATTGGGTTGTAAAAGCAAAGATGCAGTTTGCTGAAAACAAGTTGTTCTTTGACAGTCTTGAATACTGAGTGCGGTTCAGTTAATAAAACTGTCTTTCTGGTGCTCATTGCAAGCAAGCCAGAAAGTGTTTTTCTGTGTTCCAATTGCTAGTATAAAGAAATACGCAGTCTGCTGAAAGCAAGCTGTTCTCTGACAGTCTTTCTTATGGAGTGCAGTTCAGCTAATAAAACTCTTTCTGCCTTTCATTGCAAGCGAGCCCGAAAGTGTTTTTATGCTTCATAACGGGTTGTAAAAGCAAAGATGCAGTTTGCTGAAAACAAGTTGTTCTTTGACAGTCTGGAATACTGAGTGCGGTTCAGTTAATAAAACTGTCTTTCTGCCTTTCATTGCAAGCGAGCCCGAAAGTGTTTTTATGCTTCATATTGGGTTGTAAAAGCAAAGATGCAGTTTGCTGAAAACAAGTTGTTCTTTGACAGTCTTGAATACTGAGTGCGGTTCAGTTAATAAAACTGTCTTTCTGGTGCTCATTGCAAGCAAGCCAGAAAGTGTTTTTCTGTGTTCCAATTGCTAGTATAAAGAAATACGCAGTCTGCTGAAAGCAAGCTGTGCTCTGACAGTTTTTCTTATGGAGCGCAGTTCAGCTAATAAAAATCTTTCTGCCTTTCATTGCAAGCGAGCCCGAAAGTGTTTTTATGCTTCATAACGGGTTGTAAAAGCAAAGATGCAGTTTGCTGAAAACAAGTTGTTCTTTGACAGTCTTGAATACTGAGTGCGGTTCAGTTAATAAAACTGTCTTTCTGGTGCTCATTGCAAACACGCCAGAAAGTGTTTTTCTGTGTTCCAATTGTTAGTATAAAGAAATACGCAGTCTGCTGAAAGCAAGCTGTGCTCTGACAGTCTTTCTTATGGAGCGCAGTTCAGCTAATAAAACTCTTTCTGCCTTTCATTGCAAGCAAGCCCGAAAGTGTTTTTATGCTTCATAATGGATTGTAAAAGCAAAGATGCAGTTTGCTGAAAACAAGTTTATCTTTGACAGTCTTGAATACTGAGTGCAGTTGAGTTAATAAAACCGTCTTTCTGGTGCTCATTGCAAGCAAGCCCGAAAGTGTTTTTCTGTGTTCCAATTGCTAGTATAAAGAAATACGCAGTCTGCTGAAAGCAAGCTGTTCTCTGACAGTCTTTCTTATGGAGGGCAGTTCAGCTAATAAAACTCTTTCTGCCTTTCATTGCAAGCGAGCCCGAAAGTGTTTTTATGCTTCATAACGGGTTGTAAAAGCAAAGATGCAGTTTGCTGAAAACAAGTTGTTCTTTGACAGTCTTGAATACTGAGTGCGGTTCAGTTAATAAAACTGTCTTTCTGCCTTTCATTGCAAGCGAGCCCGAAAGTGTTTTTATGCTTCATATTGGGTTGTAAAAGCAAAGATGCAGTTTGCTGAAAACAAGTTGTTCTTTGACAGTCTTGAATACTGAGTGCGGTTCAGTTAATAAAACTGTCTTTCTGGTGCTCATTGCAAGCAAGCCAGAAAGTGTTTTTCTGTGTTCCAATTGCTAGTATAAAGAAATACGCAGTCTGCTGAAAGCAAGCTGTGCTCTGACAGTCTTTCTTATGGAGTGCAGTTCGGCTAATAAAACTCTTTCTGCCTTTCATTGCAAGCGAGCCCGAAAGTGTTTTTATGCTTCATAACGGGTTGTAAAAGCAAAGATGCAGTTTGCTGAAAACAAGTTGTTCTTTGACAGTCTTGAATACTGAGTGCGGTTCAGTTAATAAAACTGTCTTTCTGGTGCTCATTGCAAACACGCCAGAAAGTGTTTTTCTGTGTTCCAATTGTTAGTATAAACAAATACGCAGTCTGCTGAAAGCAAGCTGTGCTCTGACAGTCTTTCTTATGGAGCGCAGTTCAGCTAATAAAACTCTTTCTGCCTTTCATTGCAAGCAAGCCCGAAAGTGTTTTTATGCTTCATAACGGGTTGTAAAAGCAAAGATGCAGTTTGCTGAAAACAAGTTGTTCTTTGACAGTCTTGAATACTGAGTGCGGTTCAGTTAATAAAACTGTCTTTCTGCCTTTCATTGCAAGCGAGCCCGAAAGTGTTTTTATGCTTCATATTGGGTTGTAAAAGCAAAGATGCAGTTTGCTGAAAACAAGTTTATCTTTGACAGTCTTGAATACTGAGTGCAGTTGAGTTAATAAAACCGTCTTTCTGGTGCTCATTGCAAACACGCCAGAAAGTGTTTTTCTGTGTTCCAATTGCTAGTATAAAGAAATACGCAGTCTGCTGAAAGCAAGCTGTTCTCTGACAGTCTTTCTTATGGAGTGCAGTTCAGCTAATAAAACTCTTTCTGCCTTTCATTGCAAGCGAGCCCGAAAGTGTTTTTATGCTTCGTAACGGGTTGTAAAAGCAAAGATGCAGTTTGCTGAAAACAAGTTGTTCTTTGACAGTCTTGAATACTGAGTGCGGTTCAGTTAATAAAACTGTCTTTCTGGTGCTCATTGCAAACACGCCAGAAAGTGTTTTCTGTGTTCCAATTGTTAGTATAAACAAATACGCAGTCTGCTGAAAGCAAGCTGTGCTCTGACAGTCTTTCTTATGGAGCGCAGTTCAGCTAATAAAACTCTTTCTGCCTTTCATTGCAAGCGAGCCCGAAAGTGTTTTTATGCTTCATAATGGATTGTAAAAGCAAATATGCAGTTTGCTGAAAACAAGTTGTTCTTTGACAGTCTTGAATACTGAGTGCGGTTCAGTTAATAAAACTGTCTTTCTGGTGCTCATTGCAAACACGCCAGAAAGTGTTTTTCTGTGTTCCAATTGTTAGTATAAACAAATACGCAGTCTGCTGAAAGCAAGCTGTGCTCTGACAGTCTTTCTTATGGAGCGCAGTTCAGCTAATAAAACTCTTTCTGCCTTTCATTGCAAGCGAGCCCGAAAGTGTTTTTATGCTTCATATTGGGTTGTAAAAGCAAAGATGCAGTTTGCTGAAAACAAGTTGTTCTTTGACAGTCTTGAATACTGAGTGCGGTTCAGTTAATAAAACTGTCTTTCTGGTGCTCATTGCAAACACGCCAGAAAGTGTTTTTCTGTGTTCCAATTGTTAGTATAAACAAATACGCAGTCTGCTGAAAGCAAGCTGTGCTCTGACAGTCTTTCTTATGGAGCGCAGTTCAGCTAATAAAACTCTTTCTGCCTTTCATTGCAAGCAAGCCCGAAAGTGTTTTTATGCTTCATAACGGGTTGTAAAAGCAAAGATGCAGTTTGCTGAAAACAAGTTGTTCTTTGACAGTCTTGAATACTGAGTGCGGTTCAGTTAATAAAACTGTCTTTCTGCCTTTCATTGCAAGCGAGCCCGAAAGTGTTTTTATGCTTCATATTGGGTTGTAAAAGCAAAGATGCAGTTTGCTGAAAACAAGTTTATCTTTGACAGTCTTGAATACTGAGTGCAGTTGAGTTAATAAAACCGTCTTTCTGGTGCTCATTGCAAACACGCCAGAAAGTGTTTTTCTGTGTTCCAATTGCTAGTATAAAGAAATACGCAGTCTGCTGAAAGCAAGCTGTTCTCTGACAGTCTTTCTTATGGAGTGCAGTTCAGCTAATAAAACTCTTTCTGCCTTTCATTGCAAGCGAGCCCAAAAGTGTTTTTATGCTTCGTAACGGGTTGTAAAAGCAAAGATGCAGTTTGCTGAAAACAAGTTGTTCTTTGACAGTCTTGAATACTGAGTGCGGTTCAGTTAATAAAACTGTCTTTCTGGTGCTCATTGCAAACAAACCAGAAAGTGTTTTTCTGTGTTCTACTTGTTAGTATAAACAAATATGCAGTCTGCTGAAAGCAAGCTGTGCTCTGACAGTCTTTCTTATGGAGCGCAGTTCAGCTAATAAAACTCTTTCTGCCTTTCATTGCAAGCGAGCCCGAAAGTGTTTTTATGCTACATAATGGATTGTAAAAGCAAATATGCAGTTTGCTGAAAACAAGTTGTTCTTTGACAGTCTTGAATACTGAGTGCGGTTCAGTTAATAAAACTGTCTTTCTGGTGCTCATTGCAAACACGCCAGAAAGTGTTTTTCTGTGTTCCAATTGTTAGTATAAACAAATACGCAGTCTGCTGAAAGCAAGCTGTGCTCTGACAGTCTTTCTTATGGAGCGCAGTTCAGCTAATAAAACTCTTTCTGCCTTTCATTGCAAGCGAGCCCGAAAGTGTTTTTATGCTTCATATTGGGTTGTAAAAGCAAAGATGCAGTTTGCTGAAAACAAGTTGTTCTTTGACAGTCTTGAATACTGAGTGCGGTTCAGTTAATAAAACTGTCTTTCTGGTGCTCATTGCAAGCAAGCCAGAAAGTGTTTTTCTGTGTTCCAATTGCTAGTATAAAGAAATACGCAGTCTGCTGAAAGCAAGCTGTGCTCTGACAGTCTTTCTTATGGAGCGCAGTTCAGCTAATAAAACTCTTTCTGCCTTTCATTGCAAGCGAGCCCGAAAGTGTTTTTATGCTTCATAATGGATTGTAAAAGCAAAGATGCAGTTTGCTGAAAACAAGTTGTTCTTTGACAGTCTTGAATACTGAGTGCGGTTCAGTTAATAAAACTGTCTTTCTGGTGCTCATTGCAAACACGCCAGAAAGTGTTTTTCTGTGTTCCAATTGTTAGTATAAACAAATACGCAGTCTGCTGAAAGCAAGCTGTGCTCTGACAGTCTTTCTTATGGAGCGCAGTTCAGCTAATAAAACTCTTTCTGCCTTTCATTGCAAGCAAGCCCGAAAGTGTTTTTATGCTTCATAATGGACGGTAAAAGCAAAGATGCAGTTTGCTGAAAACAAGTTGTTCTTTGACAGTCTTGAATACTGAGTGCGGTTCAGTTAATAAAACTGTCTTTCTGCCTTTCATTGCAAGCGAGCCCGAAAGTGTTTTTATGCTTCATATTGGGTTGTAAAAGCAAAGATGCAGTTTGCTGAAAACAAGTTGTTCTTTGACAGTCTTGAATACTGAGTGCGGTTCAGTTAATAAAACTGTCTTTCTGGTGCTCATTGCAAGCAAGCCAGAAAGTGTTTTTCTGTGTTCCAATTGCTAGTATAAAGAAATACGCAGTCTGCTGAAAGCAAGCTGTGCTCTGACAGTTTTTCTTATGGAGCGCAGTTCAGCTAATAAAACTCTTTCTGCCTTTCATTGCAAGCGAGCCCGAAAGTGTTTTTATGCTTCATAACGGGTTGTAAAAGCAAAGATGCAGTTTGCTGAAAACAAGTTGTTCTTTGACAGTCTTGAATACTGAGTGCGGTTCAGTTAATAAAACTGTCTTTCTGGTGCTCATTGCAAACACGCCAGAAAGTGTTTTTCTGTGTTCCAATTGTTAGTATAAACAAATACGCAGTCTGCTGAAAGCAAGCTGTGCTCTGACAGTCTTTCTTATGGAGCGCAGTTCAGCTAATAAAACTCTTTCTGCCTTTCATTGCAAGCGAGCCCGAATGTGTTTTTATGCTTCATAACGGGTTGTAAAAGCAAAGATGCAGTTTGCTGAAAGCAAGTTGTTCTTTGACAGTCTTGAATACTGAGTGCGGTTCAGTTAATAAAACTGTCTTTCTGCCTTTCATTGCAAGCGAGCCCGAAAGTGTTTTTATGCTTCATATTGGGTTGTAAAAGCAAAGATGCAGTTTGCTGAAAACAAGTTGTTCTTTGACAGTCTTGAATACTGAGTGCGGTTCAGTTAATAAAACTGTCTTTCTGCCTTTCATTGCAAGCGAGCCCGAAAGTGTTTTTATGCTTCATATTGGGTTGTAAAAGCAAAGATGCAGTTTGCTGAAAACAAGTTGTTCTTTGACAGTCTTGAATACTGAGTGCGGTTCAGTTAATAAAACTGTCTTTCTGGTGCTCATTGCAAGCAAGCCAGAAAGTGTTTTTCTGTGTTCCAATTGCTAGTATAAAGAAATACGCAGTCTGCTGAAAGCAAGCTGTGCTCTGACTGTCTTTCTTATGGAGTGCAGTTCAGCTAATAAAACTGTCTTTCTGCCTTTCATTGCAAGCGAGCCCGAAAGTGTTTTTATGCTTCATATTGGGTTGTAAAAGCAAAGATGCAGTTTGCTGAAAACAAGTTGTTCTTTGACAGTCTTGAATACTGAGTGCAGTTGAGTTAATAAAACCGTCTTTCTGGTGCTCATTGCAAGCAAGCCCGAAAGTGTTTTTCTGTGTTCCAATTGCTAGTATAAAGAAATACGCAGTCTGCTGAAAGCAAGCTGTTCTCTGACAGTCTTTCTTATGGAGTGCAGTTCAGCTAATAAAACTCTTTCTGCCTTTCATTGCAAGCGAGCCCGAAAGTGTTTTTATGCTTCGTAACGGGTTGTAAAAGCAAAGATGCAGTTTGCTGAAAACAAGTTGTTCTTTGACTGTCTTGAATACTGAGTGCGGTTCAGTTAATAAAACTGTCTTTCTGGTGCTCATTGCAAACACGCCAGAAAGTGTTTTCTGTGTTCCAATTGTTAGTATAAACAAATACGCAGTCTGCTGAAAGTAAGCTGTGCTCTGACAGTTTTTCTTATGGAGCGCAGTTCAGCTAATAAAACTCTTTCTGCCTTTCATTGCAAGCGAGCCCGAAAGTGTTTTTATGCTTCATAACGGGTTGTAAAAGCAAAGATGCAGTTTGCTGAAAACAAGTTGTTCTTTGACAGTCTTGAATACTGAGTTCGGTTCAGTTAATAAAACTGTCTTTCTGGTGCTCATTGCAAACACGCCAGAAAGTGTTTTTCTGTGTTCTACTTGTTAGTATAAACAAATATGCAGTCTGCTGAAAGCAAGCTGTGCTCTGACAGTCTTTCTTATGGAGCGCAGTTCAGCTAATAAAACTCTTTCTGCCTTTCATTGCAAGCGAGCCCGAAAGTGTTTTTATGCTTCATAACGGGTTGTAAAAGCAAAGATGCAGTTTGCTGAAAACAAGTTGTTCTTTGACAGTCTTGAATACTGAGTGCGGTTCAGTTAATAAAACTGTCTTTCTGGTGCTTATTGCAAACACGCCAGAAAGTGTTTTTCTGTGTTCCAATTGTTAGTATAAAGAAATACGCAGTCTGCTGAAAGCAAGCTGTGCTCTCACAGTCTTTCTTATGGAGCGCAGTTCAGCTAATAAAACTCTTTCTGCCTTTCATTGCAAGCAAGCCCGAAAGTGTTTTTATGCTTCATAATGGATTGTAAAAGCAAAGATGCAGTTTGCTGAAAACAAGTTTATCTTTGACAGTCTTGAATACTGAGTGCAGTTGAGTTAATAAAACCGTCTTTCTGGTGCTCATTGCAAGCAAGCCCGAAAGTGTTTTTCTGTGTTCCAATTGCTAGTATAAAGAAATACGCAGTCTGCTGAAAGCAAGCTGTTCTCTGACAGTCTTTCTTATGGAGTGCAGTTCAGCTAATAAAACTCTTTCTGCCTTTCATTGCAAGCGAGCCCGAAAGTGTTTTTATGCTTCATAATGGACTGTAAAAGCAAAGATGCAGTTTGCTGAAAACAAGTTGTTCTTTGACAGTCTTGAATACTGAGTGCGGTTCAGTTAATAAAACTGTCTTTCTGGTGCTCATTGCAAACACGCCAGAAAGTGTTTTTCTGTGTTCTACTTGTTAGTATAAACAAATATGCAGTCTGCTGAAAGCAAGCTGTGCTCTGACAGTCTTTCTTATGGAGCGCAGTTCAGCTAATAAAACTCTTTCTGCCTTTCATTGCAAGCGAGCCCGAAAGTGTTTTTATGCTTCATAATGGATTGTAAAAGCAAAGATGCAGTTTGCTGAAAACAAGTTGTTCTTTGACAGTCTTGAATACTGAGTGCGGTTCAGTTAATAAAACTGTCTTTCTGGTGCTCATTGCAAACACGCCAGAAAGTGTTTTTCTGTGTTCCAATTGTTAGTATAAACAAATACGCAGTCTGCTGAAAGCAAGCTGTGCTCTGACAGTCTTTCTTATGGAGCGCAGTTCAGCTAATAAAACTCTTTCTGCCTTTCATTGCAAGCGAGCCTGAAAGTGTTTTTATGCTTCATATTGGGTTGTAAAAGCAAAGATGCAGTTTGCTGAAAACAAGTTGTTCTTTGACAGTCTTGAATACTGAGTGCGGTTCAGTTAATAAAACTGTCTTTCTGGTGCTCATTGCAAACACGCCAGAAAGTGTTTTTCTGTGTTCCAATTGTTAGTATAAACAAATACGCAGTCTGCTGAAAGCAAGCTGTGCTCTGACAGTCTTTCTTATGGAGCGCAGTTCAGCTAATAAAACTCTTTCTGCCTTTCATTGCAAGCAAGCCCGAAAGTGTTTTTATGCTTCATAACGGGTTGTAAAAGCAAAGATGCAGTTTGCTGAAAACAAGTTGTTCTTTGACAGTCTTGAATACTGAGTGCGGTTCAGTTAATAAAACTGTCTTTCTGCCTTTCATTGCAAGCGAGCCCGAAAGTGTTTTTATGCTTCATATTGGGTTGTAAAAGCAAAGATGCAGTTTGCTGAAAACAAGTTGTTCTTTGACAGTCTTGAATACTGAGTGCGGTTCAGTTAATAAAACTGTCTTTCTGGTGCTCATTGCAAGCAAGCCAGAAAGTGTTTTTCTGTGTTCCAATTGCTAGTATAAAGAAATACGCAGTCTGCTGAAAGCAAGCTGTGCTCTGACAGTCTTTCTTATGGAGCGCAGTTCAGCTAATAAAACTCTTTCTGCCTTTCATTGCAAGCGAGCCCGAAAGTGTTTTTATGCTTCATATTGGGTTGTAAAAGCAAAGATGCAGTTTGCTGAAAACAAGTTGTTCTTTGACAGTCTTGAATACTGAGTGCAGTTGAGTTAATAAAACCGTCTTTCTGGTGCTCATTGCAAGCAAGCCCGAAAGTGTTTTTCTGTGTTCCAATTGCTAGTATAAAGAAATACGCAGTCTGCTGAAAGCAAGCTGTTCTCTGACAGTCTTTCTTATGGAGTGCAGTTCAGCTAATAAAACTCTTTCTGCCTTTCATTGCAAGCGAGCCCGAAAGTGTTTTTATGCTTCATAATGGACTGTAAAAGCAAAGATGCAGTTTGCTGAAAACAAGTTGTTCTTTGACAGTCTTGAATACTGAGTGCGGTTCAGTTAATAAAACTGTCTTTCTGGTGCTCATTGCAAACACGCCAGAAAGTGTTTTTCTGTGTTCCAATTGTTAGTATAAACAAATACGCAGTCTGCTGAAAGCAAGCTGTGCTCTGACAGTCTTTCTTATGGAGCGCAGTTCAGCTAATAAAACTCTTTCTGCCTTTCATTGCAAGCGAGCCCGAAAGTGTTTTTATGCTTCATATTGGGTTGTAAAAGCAAAGATGCAGTTTGCTGAAAACAAGTGGTTCTTTGACAGTCTTGAATACTGAGTGCGGTTCAGTTAATAAAACTGTCTTTCTGGTGCTCATTGCAAGCAAGCCAGAAAGTGTTTTTCTGTGTTCCAATTGCTAGTATAAAGAAATACGCAGTCTGCTGAAAGCAAGCTGTGCTCTGACAGTTTTTCTTATGGAGCGCAGTTCAGCTAATAAAACTCTTTCTGCCTTTCATTGCAAGCGACCCCGAAAGTGTTTTTATGCTTCATAACGGGTTGTAAAAGCAAAGATGCAGTTTGCTGAAAACAAGTTGTTCTTTGACAGTCTTGAATACTGAGTGCGGTTCAGTTAATAAAACTGTCTTTCTGGTGCTCATTGCAAACACACCAGAAAGTGTTTTTCTGTGTTCTACTTGTTAGTATAAACAAATATGCAGTCTGCTGAAAGCAAGCTGTGCTCTGACAGTCTTTCTTATGGAGCGCAGTTCAGCTAATAAAACTCTTTCTGCCTTTCATTGCAAGCGAGCCCGAAAGTGTTTTTTTGCTTCATAATGGATTGTAAAAGCAAAGATGCAGTTTGCTGAAAACAAGTTGTTCTTTGACAGTCTTGAATACTGAGTGCGGTTCAGTTAATAAAACTGTCTTTCTGGTGCTCATTGCAAGCAAGCCAGAAAGTGTTTTTCTGTGTTCCAATTGCTAGTATAAAGAAATACGCAGTCTGCTGAAAGCAAGCTGTGCTCTGACAGTCTTTCTTATGGAGCGCAGTTCAGCTAATAAAACTCTTTCTGCCTTTCATTGCAAGCAAGCCCGAAAGTGTTTTTATGCTTCATAATGGATTGTAAAAGCAAAGATGCAGTTTGCTGAAAACAAGTTTATCTTTGACAGTCTTGAATACTGAGTGCAGTTGAGTTAATAAAACCGTCTTTCTGGTGCTCATTGCAAGCAAGCCCGAAAGTATTTTTCTGTGTTCCAATTGCTAGTATAAAGAAATACGCAGTCTGCTGAAAGCAAGCTGTTCTCTGACAGTCTTTCTTATGGAGTGCAGTTCAGCTAATAAAACTCTTTCTGCCTTTCATTGCAAGCGAGCCCGAAAGTGTTTTTATGCTTCGTAACGGGTTGTAAAAGCAAAGATGCAGTTTGCTGAAAACAAGTTGTTCTTTGACAGTCTTGAATACTGAGTGCGGTTCAGTTAATAAAACTGTCTTTCTGGTGCTCATTGCAAACAAACCAGAAAGTGTTTTTCTGTGTTCTACTTGTTAGTATAAACAAATATGCAGTCTGCTGAAAGCAAGCTGTGCTCTGACAGTCTTTCTTATGGAGCGCAGTTCAGCTAATAAAACTCTTTCTGCCTTTCATTGCAAGCGAGCCCGAAAGTGTTTTTATGCTTCATAATGGATTGTAAAAGCAAATATGCAGTTTGCTGAAAACAAGTTGTTCTTTGACAGTCTTGAATACTGAGTGCGGTTCAGTTAATAAAACTGTCTTTCTGGTGCTCATTGCAAACACGCCAGAAAGTGTTTTTCTGTGTTCCAATTGTTAGTATAAACAAATACGCAGTCTGCTGAAAGCAAGCTGTGCTCTGACAGTCTTTCTTATGGAGCGCAGTTCAGCTAATAAAACTCTTTCTGCCTTTCATTGCAAGCGAGCCCGAAAGTGTTTTTATGCTTCATATTGGGTTGTAAAAGCAAAGATGCAGTTTGCTGAAAACAAGTTGTTCTTTGACAGTCTTGAATACTGAGTGCGGTTCAGTTAATAAAACTGTCTTTCTGGTGCTCATTGCAAGCAAGCCAGAAAGTGTTTTTCTGTGTTCCAATTGCTAGTATAAAGAAATACGCAGTCTGCTGAAAGTAAGCTGTGCTCTGACAGTTTTTCTTATGGAGCGCAGTTCAGCTAATAAAACTCTTTCTGCCTTTCATTGCAAGCGAGCCCGAAAGTGTTTTTATGCTTCATAACGGGTTGTAAAAGCAAAGATGCAGTTTGCTGAAAACAAGTTGTTCTTTGACAGTCTTGAATACTGAGTTCGGCTCAGTTAATAAAACTGTCTTTCTGGTGCTCATTGCAAACACGCCAGAAAGTGTTTTTCTGTGTTCTACTTGTTAGTATAAACAAATATGCAGTCTGCTGAAAGCAAGCTGTGCTCTGACAGTCTTTCTTATGGAGCGCAGTTCAGCTAATAAAACTCTTTCTGCCTTTCATTGCAAGCGAGCCCGAAAGTGTTTTTATGCTTCATAACGGGTTGTAAAAGCAAAGATGCAGTTTGCTGAAAACAAGTTGTTCTTTGACAGTCTTGAATACTGAGTGCGGTTCAGTTAATAAAACTGTCTTTCTGGTGCTTATTGCAAACACGCCAGAAAGTGTTTTTCTGTGTTCCAATTGTTAGTATAAAGAAATACGCAGTCTGCTGAAAGCAAGCTGTGCTCTCACAGTCTTTCTTATGGAGCGCAGTTCAGATAATAAAACTCTTTCTGCCTTTCATTGCAAGCAAGCCCGAAAGTGTTTTTATGCTTCATAATGGATTGTAAAAGCAAAGATGCAGTTTGCTGAAAACAAGTTTATCTTTGACAGTCTTGAATACTGAGTGCAGTTGAGTTAATAAAACCGTCTTTCTGGTGCTCATTGCAAGCAAGCCCGAAAGTGTTTTTCTGTGTTCCAATTGCTAGTATAAAGAAATACGCAGTCTGCTGAAAGCAAGCTGTTCTCTGACAGTCTTTCTTATGGAGTGCAGTTCAGCTAATAAAACTCTTTCTGCCTTTCATTGCAAGCGAGCCCGAAAGTGTTTTTATGCTTCATAATGGACTGTAAAAGCAAAGATGCAGTTTGCTGAAAACAAGTTGTTCTTTGACAGTCTTGAATACTGAGTGCGGTTCAGTTAATAAAACTGTCTTTCTGGTGCTCATTGCAAACACGCCAGAAAGTGTTTTTCTGTGTTCTACTTGTTAGTATAAACAAATATGCAGTCTGCTGAAAGCAAGCTGTGCTCTGACAGTCTTTCTTATGGAGCGCAGTTCAGCTAATAAAACTCTTTCTGCCTTTCATTGCAAGCGAGCCCGAAAGTGTTTTTATGCTTCATAATGGATTGTAAAAGCAAAGATGCAGTTTGCTGAAAACAAGTTGTTCTTTGACAGTCTTGAATACTGAGTGCGGTTCAGTTAATAAAACTGTCTTTCTGGTGCTCATTGCAAACAAACCAGAAAGTGTTTTTCTGTGTTCTACTTGTTAGTATAAACAAATATGCAGTCTGCTGAAAGCAAGCTGTGCTCTGACAGTCTTTCTTATGGAGCGCAGTTCAGCTAATAAAACTCTTTCTGCCTTTCATTGCAAGCGAGCCCGAAAGTGTTTTTATGCTTCATAATGGATTGTAAAAGCAAATATGCAGTTTGCTGAAAACAAGTTGTTCTTTGACAGTCTTGAATACTGAGTGCGGTTCAGTTAATAAAACTGTCTTTCTGGTGCTCATTGCAAGCAAGCCAGAAAGTGTTTTTCTGTGTTCCAATTGCTAGTATAAAGAAATACGCAGTCTGCTGAAAGCAAGCTGTGCTCTGACAGTTTTTCTTATGGAGCGCAGTTCAGCTAATAAAACTCTTTCTGCCTTTCATTGCAAGCGAGCCCGAAAGTGTTTTTATGCTTCATAACGGGTTGTAAAAGCAAAGATGCAGTTTGCTGAAAACAAGTTGTTCTTTGACAGTCTTGAATACTGAGTGCGGTTCAGTTAATAAAACTGTCTTTCTGGTGCTCATTGCAAACACGCCAGAAAGTGTTTTTCTGTGTTCCAATTGTTAGTATAAACAAATACGCAGTCTGCTGAAAGCAAGCTGTGCTCTGACAGTCTTTCTTATGGAGCGCAGTTCAGCTAATAAAACTCTTTCTGCCTTTCATTGCAAGCAAGCCCGAAAGTGTTTTTATGCTTCATAACGGGTTGTAAAAGCAAAGATGCAGTTTGCTGAAAACAAGTTGTTCTTTGACAGTCTTGAATACTGAGTGCGGTTCAGTTAATAAAACTGTCTTTCTGCCTTTCATTGCAAGCGAGCCCGAAAGTGTTTTTATGCTTCATATTGGGTTGTAAAAGCAAAGATGCAGTTTGCTGAAAACAAGTTGTTCTTTGACAGTCTTGAATACTGAGTGCGGTTCAGTTAATAAAACTGTCTTTCTGGTGCTCATTGCAAGCAAGCCAGAAAGTGTTTTTCTGTGTTCCAATTGCTAGTATAAAGAAATACGCAGTCTGCTGAAAGCAAGCTGTGCTCTGACAGTCTTTCTTATGGAGCGCAGTTCAGCTAATAAAACTCTTTCTGCCTTTCATTGCAAGCGAGCCCGAAAGTGTTTTTATGCTTCATATTGGGTTGTAAAAGCAAAGATGCAGTTTGCTGAAAACAAGTTGTTCTTTGACAGTCTTGAATACTGAGTGCAGTTGAGTTAATAAAACCGTCTTTCTGGTGCTCATTGCAAGCAAGCCCGAAAGTGTTTTTCTGTGTTCCAATTGCTAGTATAAAGAAATACGCAGTCTGCTGAAAGCAAGCTGTTCTCTGACAGTCTTTCTTATGGAGTGCAGTTCAGCTAATAAAACTCTTTCTGCCTTTCATTGCAAGCGAGCCCGAAAGTGTTTTTATGCTTCATAATGGACTGTAAAAGCAAAGATGCAGTTTGCTGAAAACAAGTTGTTCTTTGACAGTCTTGAATACTGAGTGCGGTTCAGTTAATAAAACTGTCTTTCTGGTGCTCATTGCAAACACGCCAGAAAGTGTTTTTCTGTGTTCCAATTGTTAGTATAAACAAATACGCAGTCTGCTGAAAGCAAGCTGTGCTCTGACAGTCTTTCTTATGGAGCGCAGTTCAGCTAATAAAACTCTTTCTGCCTTTCATTGCAAGCGAGCCCGAAAGTGTTTTTATGCTTCATATTGGGTTGTAAAAGCAAAGATGCAGTTTGCTGAAAACAAGTTGTTCTTTGACAGTCTTGAATACTGAGTGCGGTTCAGTTAATAAAACTGTCTTTCTGGTGCTCATTGCAAGCAAGCCAGAAAGTGTTTTTCTGTGTTCCAATTGCTAGTATAAAGAAATACGCAGTCTGCTGAAAGCAAGCTGTGCTCTGACAGTTTTTCTTATGGAGCGCAGTTCAGCTAATAAAACTCTTTCTGCCTTTCATTGCAAGCGACCCCGAAAGTGTTTTTATGCTTCATAACGGGTTGTAAAAGCAAAGATGCAGTTTGCTGAAAACAAGTTGTTCTTTGACAGTCTTGAATACTGAGTGCGGTTCAGTTAATAAAACTGTCTTTCTGGTGCTCATTGCAAACACACCAGAAAGTGTTTTTCTGTGTTCTACTTGTTAGTATAAACAAATATGCAGTCTGCTGAAAGCAAGCTGTGCTCTGACAGTCTTTCTTATGGAGCGCAGTTCAGCTAATAAAACTCTTTCTGCCTTTCATTGCAAGCGAGCCCGAAAGTGTTTTTATGCTTCATAATGGATTGTAAAAGCAAAGATGCAGTTTGCTGAAAACAAGTTGTTCTTTGACAGTCTTGAATACTGAGTGCGGTTCAGTTAATAAAACTGTCTTTCTGGTGCTCATTGCAAGCAAGCCAGAAAGTGTTTTTCTGTGTTCCAATTGCTAGTATAAAGAAATACGCAGTCTGCTGAAAGCAAGCTGTGCTCTGACAGTCTTTCTTATGGAGCGCAGTTCAGCTAATAAAACTCTTTCTGCCTTTCATTGCAAGCAAGCCCGAAAGTGTTTTTATGCTTCATAATGGATTGTAAAAGCAAAGATGCAGTTTGCTGAAAACAAGTTTATCTTTGACAGTCTTGAATACTGAGTGCAGTTGAGTTAATAAAACCGTCTTTCTGGTGCTCATTGCAAGCAAGCCCGAAAGTATTTTTCTGTGTTCCAATTGCTAGTATAAAGAAATACGCAGTCTGCTGAAAGCAAGCTGTTCTCTGACAGTCTTTCTTATGGAGTGCAGTTCAGCTAATAAAACTCTTTCTGCCTTTCATTGCAAGCGAGCCCGAAAGTGTTTTTATGCTTCGTAACGGGTTGTAAAAGCAAAGATGCAGTTTGCTGAAAACAAGTTGTTCTTTGACTGTCTTGAATACTGAGTGCGGTTCAGTTAATAAAACTGTCTTTCTGGTGCTCATTGCAAACACGCCAGAAAGTGTTTTCTGTGTTCCAATTGTTAGTATAAACAAATACGCAGTCTGCTGAAAGCAAGCTGTGCTCTGACAGTCTTTCTTATGGAGCGCAGTTCAGCTAATAAAACTCTTTCTGCCTTTCATTGCAAGCGAGCCCAAAAGTGTTTTTATGCTTCGTAACGGGTTGTAAAAGCAAAGATGCAGTTTGCTGAAAACAAGTTGTTCTTTGACAGTCTTGAATACTGAGTGCGGTTCAGTTAATAAAACTGTCTTTCTGGTGCTCATTGCAAACAAACCAGAAAGTGTTTTTCTGTGTTCTACTTGTTAGTATAAACAAATATGCAGTCTGCTGAAAGCAAGCTGTGCTCTGACAGTCTTTCTTATGGAGCGCAGTTCAGCTAATAAAACTCTTTCTGCCTTTCATTGCAAGCGAGCCCGAAAGTGTTTTTATGCTTCATAATGGATTGTAAAAGCAAATATGCAGTTTGCTGAAAACAAGTTGTTCTTTGACAGTCTTGAATACTGAGTGCGGTTCAGTTAATAAAACTGTCTTTCTGGTGCTCATTGCAAACACGCCAGAAAGTGTTTTTCTGTGTTCCAATTGTTAGTATAAACAAATACGCAGTCTGCTGAAAGCAAGCTGTGCTCTGACAGTCTTTCTTATGGAGCGCAGTTCAGCTAATAAAACTCTTTCTGCCTTTCATTGCAAGCGAGCCCGAAAGTGTTTTTATGCTTCATATTGGGTTGTAAAAGCAAAGATGCAGTTTGCTGAAAACAAGTTGTTCTTTGACAGTCTTGAATACTGAGTGCGGTTCAGTTAATAAAACTGTCTTTCTGGTGCTCATTGCAAGCAAGCCAGAAAGTGTTTTTCTGTGTTCCAATTGCTAGTATAAAGAAATACGCAGTCTGCTGAAAGTAAGCTGTGCTCTGACAGTTTTTCTTATGGAGCGCAGTTCAGCTAATAAAACTCTTTCTGCCTTTCATTGCAAGCGAGCCCGAAAGTGTTTTTATGCTTCATAACGGGTTGTAAAAGCAAAGATGCAGTTTGCTGAAAACAAGTTGTTCTTTGACAGTCTTGAATACTGAGTTCGGTTCAGTTAATAAAACTGTCTTTCTGGTGCTCATTGCAAACACGCCAGAAAGTGTTTTTCTGTGTTCTACTTGTTAGTATAAACAAATATGCAGTCTGCTGAAAGCAAGCTGTGCTCTGACAGTCTTTCTTATGGAGCGCAGTTCAGCTAATAAAACTCTTTCTGCCTTTCATTGCAAGCGAGCCCGAAAGTGTTTTTATGCTTCATAACGGGTTGTAAAAGCAAAGATGCAGTTTGCTGAAAACAAGTTGTTCTTTGACAGTCTTGAATACTGAGTGCGGTTCAGTTAATAAAACTGTCTTTCTGGTGCTTATTGCAAACACGCCAGAAAGTGTTTTTCTGTGTTCCAATTGTTAGTATAAAGAAATACGCAGTCTGCTGAAAGCAAGCTGTGCTCTGACAGTCTTTCTTATGGAGCGCAGTTCAGCTAATAAAACTCTTTCTGCCTTTCATTGCAAGCGAGCCCAAAAGTGTTTTTATGCTTCGTAACGGGTTGTAAAAGCAAAGATGCAGTTTGCTGAAAACAAGTTGTTCTTTGACTGTCTTGAATACTGAGTGCGGTTCAGTTAATAAAACTGTCTTTCTGGTGCTCATTGCAAACACGCCAGAAAGTGTTTTTCTGTGTTCCAATTGTTAGTATAAAGAAATACGCAGTCTGCTGAAAGCAAGCTGTGCTCTGACAGTCTTTCTTATGGAGTGCAGTTCAGCTAATAAAACTCTTTCTGCCTTTCATTGCAAGCGAGCCCGAAAGTGTTTTTATGCTTCGTAACGGGTTGTAAAAGCAAAGATGCAGTTTGCTGAAAACAAGTTGTTCTTTGACAGTCTTGAATACTGAATGCGGTTCAGTTAATAAAACTGTCTTTCTGGTGCTCATTGCAAACACGCCAGAAAGTGTTTTTCTGTGTTCCAATTGTTAGTATAAACAAATACACCAGTCTGCTGAAAGCAAGCTGTGCTCTGACAGTCTTTCTTATGGAGCGCAGTTCAGCTAATAAAACTCTTTCTGCCTTTCATTGCAAGCGAGCCCAAAAGTGTTTTTATGCTTCGTAACGGGTTGTAAAAGCAAAGATGCAGTTTGCTGAAAACAAGTTGTTCTTTGACTGTCTTGAATACTGAGTGCGGTTCAGTTAATAAAACTGTCTTTCTGGTGCTCATTGCAAACACGCCAGAAAGTGTTTTTCTGTGTTCCAATTGTTAGTGTAAACAAATACGCAGTCTGCTGAAAGCAAGCTGTGCTCTGACAGTCTTTCTTATGGAGCGCAGTTCAGCTAATAAAAGTCTTTCTGCCTTTCATTGCAAGCGAGCCCAAAAGTGTTTTTATGCTTCATAACGGGTTGTAAAAGCAAAGATGCAGTTTGCTGAAAACAAGTTGTTCTTTGACAGTCTTGAATACTGAGTGCGGTTCAGTTAATAAAACTGTCTTTCTGGTGCTCATTGCAAGCAAGCCAGAAAGTGTTTTTCTGTGTTTCAATTGCTAGTATAAAGAAATACGCAGTCTGCTGAAAGCAAGCTGTGCTCTGACAGTCTTTCTTATGGAGTGCAGTTCAGCTAATAAAACTCTTTCTGCCTTTCATTGCAAGCGAGCCCGAAAGTGTTTTTATGCTTCATAACGGGTTGTAAAAGCAAAGATGCAGTTTGCTGAAAACAAGTTGTTCTTTGACAGTCTTGAATACTTAGTGCGGTTCAGTTAATAAAACTGTCTTTCTGGTGCTCATTGCAAAGACGCCAGAAAGTGTTTTTCTGTGTTCCAATTGTTAGTATAAAGAAATACGCAGTCTGCTGAAAGCAAGCTGTGCTCTGACAGTCTTTCTTATGGAGCGCAGTTCAGCTAATAAAACTCTTTCTGCCTTTCATTGCAAGCGAGCCCGAAAGTGTTTTTATGCTTCATAATGGATTGTAAAAGCAAATATGCAGTTTGCTGAAAACAAGTGGTTCTTTGACAGTCTTGAATACTGAGTGCGGTTCAGTTAATAAAACTGTCTTTCTGGTGCTCATTGCAATCACGCCAGAAAGTGTTTTTCTGTGTTCCAATTGTTAGTATAAACAAATACGCAGTCTGCTGAAAGCAAGCTGTGCTCTGACAGTCTTTCTTATGGAGTGCAGTTCAGCTAATAAAACTCTTTCTGCCTTTCATTGCAAGCGAGCCCGAAAGTGTTTTTATGCTTCGTAACGGGTTGTAAAAGCAAAGATGCAGTTTGCTGAAAACAAGTTGTTCTTTGACAGTCTTGAATACTGAGTGCGGTTCAGTTAATAAAACTGTCTTTCTGGTGCTCATTGCAAACACGCCAGAAAGTGTTTTTCTGTGTTCCAATTGTTAGTATAAACAAATACACCAGTCTGCTGAAAGCAAGCTGTGCTCTGACAGTCTTTCTTATGGAGCGCAGTTCAGCTAATAAAACTCTTTCTGCCTTTCATTGCAAGCGAGCCCAAAAGTGTTTTTATGCTTCGTAACGGGTTGTAAAAGCAAAGATGCAGTTTGCTGAAAACAAGTTGTTCTTTGACTGTCTTGAATACTGAGTGCGGTTCAGTTAATAAAACTGTCTTTCTGGTGCTCATTGCAAACACGCCAGAAAGTGTTTTTCTGTGTTCCAATTGTTAGTGTAAACAAATACGCAGTCTGCTGAAAGCAAGCTGTGCTCTGACAGTCTTTCTTATGGAGCGCAGTTCAGCTAATAAAAGTCTTTCTGCCTTTCATTGCAAGCGAGCCCAAAAGTGTTTTTATGCTTCATAACGGGTTGTAAAAGCAAAGATGCAGTTTGCTGAAAACAAGTTGTTCTTTGACAGTCTTGAATACTGAGTGCGGTTCAGTTAATAAAACTGTCTTTCTGGTGCTCATTGCAAGCAAGCCAGAAAGTGTTTTTCTGTGTTCCAATTGCTAGTATAAAGAAATACGCAGTCTGCTGAAAGCAAGCTGTGCTCTGACAGTCTTTCTTATGGAGTGCAGTTCAGCTAATAAAACTCTTTCTGCCTTTCATTGCAAGCGAGCCCGAAAGTGTTTTTATGCTTCATAACGGGTTGTAAAAGCAAAGATGCAGTTTGCTGAAAACAAGTTGTTCTTTGACAGTCTTGAATACTTAGTGCGGTTCAGTTAATAAAACTGTCTTTCTGGTGCTCATTGCAAAGACGCCAGAAAGTGTTTTTCTGTGTTCCAATTGTTAGTATAAAGAAATACGCAGTCTGCTGAAAGCAAGCTGTGCCCTGACAGTCTTTCTTATGGAGCGCAGTTCAGCTAATAAAACTCTTTCTGCCTTTCATTGCAAGCGAGCCCGAAAGTGTTTTTATGCTTCATATTGGGTTGTAAAAGCAAAGATGCAGTTTGCTGAAAACAAGTTTATCTTTGACAGTCTTGAATACTGAGTGCAGTTGAGTTAATAAAACCGTCTTTCTGGTGCTCATTGCAAACACGCCAGAAAGTGTTTTTCTGTGTTCCAATTGCTAGTATAAAGAAATACGCAGTCTGCTGAAAGCAAGCTGTGCTCTGACAGTCTTTCTTATGGAGCGCAGTTCAGCTAATAAAACTCTTTCTGCCTTTCATTGCAAGCGAGCCCAAAAGTGTTTTTATGCTTCGTAACGGGTTGTAAAAGCAAAGATGCAGTTTGCTGAAAACAAGTTGTTCTTTGACAGTCTTGAATACTGAGTGCGGTTCAGTTAATAAAACTGTCTTTCTGGTGCTCATTGCAAACACGCCAGAAAGTGTTTTTCTGTGTTCCAATTGTTAGTGTAAACAAATACGCAGTCTGCTGAAAGCAAGCTGTGCTCTGACAGTCTTTCTTATGGAGCGCAGTTCAGCTAATAAAAGTCTTTCTGCCTTTCATTGCAAGCGAGCCCAAAAGTGTTTTTATGCTTCATAACGGGTTGTAAAAGCAAAGATGCAGTTTGCTGAAAACAAGTTGTTCTTTGACAGTCTTGAATACTGAGTGCGGTTCAGTTAATAAAACTGTCTTTCTGGTGCTCATTGCAAGCAAGCCAGAAAGTGTTTTTCTGTGTTCCAATTGCTAGTATAAAGAAATACGCAGTCTGCTGAAAGCAAGCTGTGCTCTGACAGTCTTCCTTATGGAGTGCAGTTCAGCTAATAAAACTCTTTCTGCCTTTCATTGCAAGCGAGCCCGAAAGTGTTTTTATGCTTCATAACGGGTTGTAAAAGCAAAGATGCAGTTTGCTGAAAACAAGTTGTTCTTTGACAGTCTTGAATACTTAGTGCGGTTCAGTTAATAAAACTGTCTTTCTGGTGCTCATTGCAAAGACGCCAGAAAGTGTTTTTCTGTGTTCCAATTGTTAGTATAAAGAAATACGCAGTCTGCTGAAAGCAAGCTGTGCTCTGACAGTCTTTCTTATGGAGCGCAGTTCAGCTAATAAAACTCTTTCTGCCTTTCATTGCAAGCGAGCCCGAAAGTGTTTTTATGCTTCATAATGGATTGTAAAAGCAAATATGCAGTTTGCTGAAAACAAGTTGTTCTTTGACAGTCTTGAATACTGAGTGCGGTTCAGTTAATAAAACTGTCTTTCTGGTGCTCATTGCAATCACGCCGGAAAGTGTTTTTCTGTGTTCCAATTGTTAGTATAAACAAATACGCAGTCTGCTGAAAGCAAGCTGTGCTCTGACAGTCTTTCTTATGGAGTGCAGTTCAGCTAATAAAACTCTTTCTGCCTTTCATTGCAAGCGAGCCCGAAAGTGTTTTTATGCTTCGTAACGGGTTGTAAAAGCAAAGATGCAGTTTGCTGAAAACAAGTTGTTCTTTGACAGTCTTGAATACTGAGTGCGGTTCAGTTAATAAAACTGTCTTTCTGGTGCTCATTGCAAACACGCCAGAAAGTGTTTTTCTGTGTTCCAATTGTTAGTATAAACAAATACGCAGTCTGCTGAAAGCAAGCTGTGCTCTGACAGTCTTTCTTATGGAGCGCAGTTCAGCTAATAAAACTCTTTCTGCCTTTCATTGCAAGCGAGCCCAAAAGTGTTTTTATGCTTCATAACGGGTTGTAAAAGCAAAGATGCAGTTTGCTGAAAACAAGTTGTTCTTTGACAGTCTTGAATACTGAGTGCGGTTCAGTTAATAAAACTGTCTTTCTGGAGCTCATTGCAAGCAAGCCAGAAAGTGTTTTTCTGTGTTTCAATTGCTAGTATAAAGAAATACGCAGTCTGCTGAAAGCAAGCTGTGCTCTGACAGTCTTTCTTATGGAGTGCAGTTCAGCTAATAAAACTCTTTCTGCCTTTCATTGCAAGCGAGCCCGAAAGTGTTTTTATGCTTCATAACGGGTTGTAAAAGCAAAGATGCAGTTTGCTGAAAACAAGTTGTTCTTTGACAGTCTTGAATACTGAGTGCGGTTCAGTTAATAAAACTGTCTTTCTGGTGCTCATTGCAAGCAAGCCAGAAAGTGTTTTTCTGTGTTCCAATTGCTAGTATAAAGAAATACGCAGTCTGCTGAAAGCAAGCTGTGCTCTGACAGTCTTTCTTATGGAGTGCAGTTCAGCTAATAAAACTCTTTCTGCCTTTCATTGCAAGCGAGCCCGAAAGTGTTTTTATGCTTCGTAACGGGTTGTAAAAGCAAAGATGCAGTTTGCTGAAAACAAGTTGTTCTTTGACAGTCTTGAATACTGAGTGCGGTTCAGTTAATAAAACTGTCTTTCTGGTGCTCATTGCAAACACGCCAGAAAGTGTTTTTCTGTGTTCCAATTGTTAGTATAAACAAATACGCAGTCCGCTGAAAGCAAGCTGTGCTCTGACAGTCTTTCTTATGGAGTGCAGTTCAGCTAATAAAACTCTTTCTGCCTTTCATTGCAAGCGAGCCCAAAAGTGTTTTTATGCTTCGTAACGGGTTGTAAAAGCAAAGATGCAGTTTGCTGAAAACAAGTTGTTCTTTGACTGTATTGAATACTGAGTGCGGTTCAGTTAATAAAACTGTATTTCTGGTGCTAATTGCAAACACGCCAGAAAGTGTTTTTCTGTGTTCCAATTGTTAGTATAAACAAATACGCAGTCTGCTGAAAGCAAGCTGTGCTCTGACAGTCTTTCTTATGGAGCGCAGTTCAGCTAATAAAAGTCTTTCTGCCTTTCATTGCAAGCGAGCCCAAAAGTGTTTTTATGCTTCATAACGGGTTGTAAAAGCAAAGATGCAGTGTGCTGAAAACAAGTTGTTCTTTGACAGTCTTGAATACTGAGTGCGGTTCAGTTAATAAAACTGTCTTTCTGGTGCTCATTGCAAACACGCCAGAAAGTGTTTTTCTGTGTTCCAATTGTTAGTATAAACAAATACGCAGTCTGCTGAAAGCAAGCTGTGCTCTGACAGTCTTTCTTATGGAGCGCAGTTCAGCTAATAAAATTCTTTCTGCCTTTCATTGCAAGCGAGCCCAAAAGTGTTTTTATGCTTCGTAACGGGTTGTAAAAGCAAAGATGCAGTTTGCTGAAAACAAGTTGTTCTTTGACAGTCTTGAATACTAAGTGCGGTTCAGTTAATAAAACTGTCTTTCTGGAGCTCATTGCAAGCAAGCCAGAAAGTGTTTTTCTGTGTTTCAATTGCTAGTATAAAGAAATACGCAGTCTGCTGAAAGCAAGCTGTGCTCTGACAGTCTTTCTTATGGAGTGCAGTTCAGCTAATAAAACTCTTTCTGCCTTTCATTGCAAGCGAGCCCGAAAGTGTTTTTATGCTTCATAACGGGTTGTAAAAGCAAAGATGCAGTTTGCTGAAAACAAGTTGTTCTTTGACAGTCTTGAATACTGAGTGCGGTTCAGTTAATAAAACTGTCTTTCTGGTGCTCATTGCAAGCAAGCCAGAAAGTGTTTTTCTGTGTTCCAATTGCTAGTATAAAGAAATACGCAGTCTGCTGAAAGCAAGCTGTGCTCTGACAGTCTTTCTTATGGAGTGCAGTTCAGCTAATAAAACTCTTTCTGCCTTTCATTGCAAGCGAGCCCGAAAGTGTTTTTATGCTTCGTAACGGGTTGTAAAAGCAAAGATGCAGTTTGCTGAAAACAAGTTGTTCTTTGACAGTCTTGAATACTGAGTGCGGTTCAGTTAATAAAACTGTCTTTCTGGTGCTCATTGCAAACACGCCAGAAAGTGTTTTTCTGTGTTCCAATTGTTAGTATAAACAAATACGCAGTCCGCTGAAAGCAAGCTGTGCTCTGACAGTCTTTCTTATGGAGTGCAGTTCAGCTAATAAAACTCTTTCTGCCTTTCATTGCAAGCGAGCCCAAAAGTGTTTTTATGCTTCGTAACGGGTTGTAAAAGCAAAGATGCAGTTTGCTGAAAACAAGTTGTTCTTTGACTGTATTGAATACTGAGTGCGGTTCAGTTAATAAAACTGTATTTCTGGTGCTAATTGCAAACACGCCAGAAAGTGTTTTTCTGTGTTCCAATTGTTAGTATAAACAAATACGCAGTCTGCTGAAAGCAAGCTGTGCTCTGACAGTCTTTCTTATGGAGCGCAGTTCAGCTAATAAAAGTCTTTCTGCCTTTCATTGCAAGCGAGCCCAAAAGTGTTTTTATGCTTCATAACGGGTTGTAAAAGCAAAGATGCAGTGTGCTGAAAACAAGTTGTTCTTTGACAGTCTTGAATACTGAGTGCGGTTCAGTTAATAAAACTGTCTTTCTGGTGCTCATTGCAAACACGCCAGAAAGTGTTTTTCTGTGTTCCAATTGTTAGTATAAACAAATACGCAGTCTGCTGAAAGCAAGCTGTGCTCTGACAGTCTTTCTTATGGAGCGCAGTTCAGCTAATAAAATTCTTTCTGCCTTTCATTGCAAGCGAGCCCAAAAGTGTTTTTATGCTTCGTAACGGGTTGTAAAAGCAAAGATGCAGTTTGCTGAAAACAAGTTGTTCTTTGACAGTCTTGAATACTAAGTGCGGTTCAGTTAATAAAACTGTCTTTCTGGTGCTCATTGCAAGCAAGCCAGAATATGTTTTTCTGTGTTCCAATTGCTAGTATAAAGAAATACGCAGTCTGCTGAAAGCAAGCTGTGCTCTGACAGTCTTTCTTATGGAGCGCAGTTCAGCTAATAAAACTCTTTCTGCCTTTCATTGCAAGCGAGCCCGAAAGTGTTTTTATGCTTCATAATGGACTGTAAAAGCAAAGATGCAGTTTGCTGAAAACAAGTTGTTCTTTGACAGTCTTGAATACTGAGTGCGGTTCAGTTAATAAAACTGTCTTTCTGGTGCTCATTGCAAACAAACCAGAAAGTGTTTTTCTGTGTTCCACTTGTTAGTATAAACAAATATGCAGTCTGCTGAAAGCAAGCTGTGCTCTGACAGTCTTTCTTATGGAGTGCAGTTCAGCTAATAAAACTCTTTCTGCCTTTCATTGCAAGCGAGCCCAAAAGTGTTTTTATGCTTCATGACGGGTTGTAAAAGCAAAGATGCAGTTTGCTGAAAACAAGTTGTTCTTTGACAGTCTTGAATACTGAGTGCGGTTCAGTTAATAAAACTGTCTTTCTGGTGCTCATTGCAAGCAAGCCAGAAAGTGTTTTTCTGTGTTCCAATTGCTAGTATAAAGAAATACGCAGTCTGCTGAAAGCAAGCTGTGCTCTGACAGTCTTTCTTATGGAGTGCAGTTCAGCTAATAAAACTCTTTCTGCCTTTCATTGCAAGCGAGCCCGAAAGTGTTTTTATGCTTCGTAACGGGTTGTAAAAGCAAAGATGCAGTTTGCTGAAAACAAGTTGTTCTTTGACAGTCTTGAATACTGAGTGCGGTTCAGTTAATAAAACTGTCTTTCTGGTGCTCATTGCAAACACGCCAGAAAGTGTTTTTCTGTGTTCCAATTGTTAGTATAAACAAATACGCAGTCTGCTGAAAGCAAGCTGTGCTCTGACAGTCTTTCTTATGGAGCGCAGTTCAGCTAATAAAATTCTTTCTGCCTTTCATTGCAAGCGAGCCCAAAAGTGTTTTTATGCTTCGTAACGGGTTGTAAAAGCAAAGATGCAGTTTGCTGAAAACAAGTTGTTCTTTGACAGTCTTGAATACTAAGTGCGGTTCAGTTAATAAAACTGTCTTTCTGGTGCTCATTGCAAGCAAGCCAGAATATGTTTTTCTGTGTTCCAATTGCTAGTATAAAGAAATACGCAGTCTGCTGAAAGCAAGCTGTGCTCTGACAGTCTTTCTTATGGAGCGCAGTTCAGCTAATAAAACTCTTTCTGCCTTTCATTGCAAGCGAGCCCGAAAGTGTTTTTATGCTTCATAATGGACTGTAAAAGCAAAGATGCAGTTTGCTGAAAACAAGTTGTTCTTTGACAGTCTTGAATACTGAGTGCGGTTCAGTTAATAAAACTGTCTTTCTGGTGCTCATTGCAAACAAACCAGAAAGTGTTTTTCTGTGTTCCACTTGTTAGTATAAACAAATATGCAGTCTGCTGAAAGCAAGCTGTGCTCTGACAGTCTTTCTTATGGAGTGCAGTTCAGCTAATAAAACTCTTTCTGCCTTTCATTGCAAGCGAGCCCAAAAGTGTTTTTATGCTTCATGACGGGTTGTAAAAGCAAAGATGCAGTTTGCTGAAAACAAGTTGTTCTTTGACAGTCTTGAATACTGAGTGCGGTTCAGTTAATAAAACTGTCTTTCTGGTGCTCATTGCAAGCAAGCCAGAAAGTGTTTTTCTGTGTTCCAATTGCTAGTATAAAGAAATACGCAGTCTGCTGAAAGCAAGCTGTGCTCTGACAGTCTTTCTTATGGAGTGCAGTTCAGCTAATAAAACTCTTTCTGCCTTTCATTGCAAGCGAGCCCGAAAGTGTTTTTATGCTTCGTAACGGGTTGTAAAAGCAAAGATGCAGTTTGCTGAAAACAAGTTGTTCTTTGACAGTCTTGAATACTGAGTGCGGTTCAGTTAATAAAACTGTCTTTCTGGTGCTCATTGCAAACACGCCAGAAAGTGTTTTTCTGTGTTCCAATTGTTAGTATAAACAAATACGCAGTCTGCTGAAAGCAAGCTGTGCTCTGACAGTCTTTCTTATGGAGTGCAGTTCAGCTAATAAAACTCTTTCTGCCTTTCATTGCAAGCGAGCCCAAAAGTGTTTTTATGCTTCGTAACGGGTTGTAAAAGCAAAGATGCAGTTTGCTGAAAACAAGTTGTTCTTTGACTGTCTTGAATACTGAGTGCGGTTCAGTTAATAAAACTGTCTTTCTGGTGCTCATTGCAAACACGCCAGAAAGTGTTTTTCTGTGTTCCAATTGTTAGTATAAACAAATACGCAGTCTGCTGAAAGCAAGCTGTGCTCTGACAGTCTTTCTTATGGAGTGCAGTTCAGCTAATAAAACTCTTTCTGCCTTTCATTGCAAGCGAGCCCGAAAGTGTTTTTATGCTTCGTAACGGGTTGTAAAAGCAAAGATGCAGTTTGCTGAAAACAAGTTGTTCTTTGACAGTCTTGAATACTGAGTGCGGTTCAGTTAATAAAACTGTCTTTCTGGTGCTCATTGCAAACACGCCAGAAAGTGTTTTTCTGTGTTCCAATTGTTAGTATAAACAAATACGCAGTCTGCTGAAAGCAAGCTGTGCTCTGACAGTCTTTCTTATGGAGCGCAGTTCAGCTAATAAAACTCTTTCTGCCTTTCATTGCAAGCGAGCCCAAAAGTGTTTTTATGCTTCATAACGGGTTGTAAAAGCAAAGATGCAGTTTGCTGAAAACAAGTTGTTCTTTGACAGTCTTGAATACTGAGTGCGGTTCAGTTAATAAAACTGTCTTTCTGGAGCTCATTGCAAGCAAGCCAGAAAGTGTTTTTCTGTGTTTCAATTGCTAGTATAAAGAAATACGCAGTCTGCTGAAAGCAAGCTGTGCTCTGACAGTCTTTCTTATGGAGTGCAGTTCAGCTAATAAAACTCTTTCTGCCTTTCATTGCAAGCGAGCCCGAAAGTGTTTTTATGCTTCATAACGGGTTGTAAAAGCAAAGATGCAGTTTGCTGAAAACAAGTTGTTCTTTGACAGTCTTGAATACTGAGTGCGGTTCAGTTAATAAAACTGTCTTTCTGGTGCTCATTGCAAGCAAGCCAGAAAGTGTTTTTCTGTGTTCCAATTGCTAGTATAAAGAAATACGCAGTCTGCTGAAAGCAAGCTGTGCTCTGACAGTCTTTCTTATGGAGCGCAGTTCAGCTAATAAAAGTCTTTCTGCCTTTCATTGCAAGCGAGCCCAAAAGTGTTTTTATGCTTCATAACGGGTTGTAAAAGCAAAGATGCAGTTTGCTGAAAACAAGTTGTTCTTTGACAGTCTTGAATACTGAGTGCGGTTCAGTTAATAAAACTGTCTTTCTGGTGCTCATTGCAAACACGCCAGAAAGTGTTTTTCTGTGTTCCAATTGTTAGTATAAACAAATACGCAGTCTGCTGAAAGCAAGCTGTGCTCTGACAGTCTTTCTTATGGAGTGCAGTTCAGCTAATAAAACTCTTTCTGCCCTTCATTGCAAGCGAGCCCAAAAGTGTTTTTATGCTTCGTAACGGGTTGTAAAAGCAAAGATGCAGTTTGCTGAAAACAAGTTGTTCTTTGACTGTCTTGAATACTGAGTGCGGTTCAGTTAATAAAACTGTCTTTCTGGTGCTCATTGCAAACACGCCAGAAAGTGTTTTTCTGTGTTCCAATTGTTAGTATAAACAAATACGCAGTCTGCTGAAAGCAAGCTGTGCTCTGACAGTCTTTCTTATGGGGCGCAGTTCAGCTAATAAAAGTCTTTCTGCCTTTCATTGCAAGCGAGCCCAAAAGTGTTTTTATGCTTCATAACGGGTTGTAAAAGCAAAGATGCAGTTTGCTGAAAACAAGTTGTTCTTTGACAGTCTTGAATACTGAGTGCGGTTCAGTTAATAAAACTGTCTTTCTGGTGCTCATTGCAAACACGCCAGAAAGTGTTTTTCTGTGTTCCAATTGTTAGTATAAAGAAATACGGAGTCTGCTGAAAGCAAGCTGTGCTCTGACAGTCTTTCTTATGGAGCGCAGTTCAGCTAATAAAACTCTTTCTGCCTTTCATTGCAAGCGAGCCCGAAAGTGTTTTTATGCTTCATAATGGACTGTAAAAGCAAAGATGCAGTTTGCTGAAAACAAGTTGTTCTTTGACAGTCTTGAATACTGAGTGCGGTTCAGTTAATAAAACTGTCTTTCTGGTGCTCATTGCAAGCAAGCCAGAATATGTTTTTCTGTGTTCCAATTGCTAGTATAAAGAAATACGCAGTCTGCTGAAAGCAAGCTGTGCTCTGACAGTCTTTCTTATGGAGCGCAGTTCAGCTAATAAAAGTCTTTCTGCCTTTCATTGCAAGCGAGCCCGAAAGTGTTTTTATGCTTCATAATGGACTGTAAAAGCAAAGATGCAGTTTGCTGAAAACAAGTTGTTCTTTGACAGTCTTGAATACTGAGTGCGGTTCAGTTAATAAAACTGTCTTTCTGGTGCTCATTGCAAACACGCCAGAAAGTGTTTTTCTGTGTTCCAATTGTTAGTATAAAGAAATACGCAGTCTGCTGAAAGCAAGCTGTGCTCTGACAGTCTTTCTTATGGAGCGCAGTTCAGCTAATAAAACTCTTTCTGCCTTTCATTGCAAGCGAGCCCGAAAGTGTTTTTATGCTTCGTAACGGGTTGTAAAAGCAAAGATGCAGTTTGCTGAAAACAAGTTGTTCTTTGACTGTCTTGAATACTGAGTGCGGTTCAGTTAATAAAACTGTCTTTCTGGTGCTCATTGCAAACACGCCAGAAAGTGTTTTTCTGTGTTCCAATTGTTAGTATAAACAAATACGCAGTCTGCTGAAAGCAAGCTGTGCTCTGACAGTCTTTCTTATGGAGCGCAGTTCAGCTAATAAAAGTCTTTCTGCCTTTCATTGCAAGCGAGCCCAAAAGTGTTTTTATGCTTCATAACGGGTTGTAAAAGCAAAGATGCAGTTTGCTGAAAACAAGTTGTTCTTTGACAGTCTTGAATACTGAGTGCGGTTCAGTTAATAAAACTGTCTTTCTGGTGCTCATTGCAAACACGCCAGAAAGTGTTTTCTGTGTTCCAATTGTTAGTATAAACAAATACGCAGTCTGCTGAAAGCAAGCTGTGCTCTGACAGTCTTTCTTATGGAGCGCAGTTCAGCTAATAAAACTCTTTCTGCCTTTCATTGCAAGCGAGCCCAAAAGTGTTTTTATGCTTCGTAACGGGTTGTAAAAGCAAAGATGCAGTTTGCTGAAAACAAGAAGTTCTTTGACTGTCTTGAATACTGAGTGCGGTTCAGTTAATAAAACTGTCTTTCTGGTGCTCATTGCAATCACGCCAGAAAGTGTTTTTCTGTGTTCCAATTGTTAGTATAAACAAATACGCAGTCTGCTGAAAGCAAGCTGTGCCCTGACAGTCTTTCTTATGGAGCGCAGTTCAGCTAATAAAACTCTTTCTGCCTTTCATTGCAAGCGAGCCCGAAAGTGTTTTTATGCTTCGTAACGGGTTGTAAAAGCAAAGATGCAGTTTGCTGAAAACAAGTTGTTCTTTGACAGTCTTGAATACTGAGTGCGGTTCAGTTAATAAAACTGTCTTTCTGGTGCTCATTGCAATCACGCCAGAAAGTGTTTTTCTGTGTTCCAATTGTTAGTATAAACAAATACGCAGTCTGCTGAAAGCAAGCTGTGCTCTGACAGTCTTTCTTATGGAGCGCAGTTCAGCTAATAAAACTCTTTCTGCCTTTCATTGCAAGCGAGCCCGAAAGTGTTTTTATGCTTCATATTGGGTTGTAAAAGCAAAGATGCAGTTTGCTGAAAACAAGTTGTTCTTTGACAGTCTTGAATACTGAGTGCGGTTCAGTTAATAAAACTGTCTTTCTGGTGCTCATTGCAAGCAAGCCAGAAAGTGTTTTTCTGTGTTCCAATTGCTAGTATAAAGAAATACGCAGTCTGCTGAAAGCAAGCTGTGCTCTGACAGTCTTTCTTATGGAGTGCAGTTCAGCTAATAAAACTCTTTCTGCCTTTCATTGCAAGCGAGCCCGAAAGTGTTTTTATGCTTCGTAACGGGTTGTAAAAGCAAAGATGCAGTTTGCTGAAAACAAGTTGTTCTTTGACAGTCTTGAATACTGAGTGCGGTTCAGTTAATAAAACTGTCTTTCTGGTGCTCATTGCAAACACGCCAGAAAGTGTTTTTCTGTGTTCCAATTGTTAGTATAAACAAATACGCAGTCTGCTGAAAGCAAGCTGTGCTCTGACAGTCTTTCTTATGGAGCGCAGTTCAGCTAATAAAACTCTTTCTGCCTTTCATTGCAAGCGAGCCCAAAAGTGTTTTTATGCTTCGTAACGGGTTGTAAAAGCAAAGATGCAGTTTGCTGAAAACAAGTTGTTCTTTGACTGTCTTGAATACTGAGTGCGGTTCAGTTAATAAAACTGTCTTTCTGGTGCTCATTGCAAACACGCCAGAAAGTGTTTTTCTGTGTTCCAATTGTTAGTATAAACAAATACGCAGTCTGCTGAAAGCAAGCTGTGCTCTGACAGTCTTTCTTATGGAGCGCAGTTCAGCTAATAAAACTCTTTCTGCCTTTCATTGCAAGCGAGCCCGAAAGTGTTTTTATGCTTCATAATGGACTGTAAAAGCAAAGATGCAGTTTGCTGAAAACAAGTTGTTCTTTGACAGTCTTGAATACTGAGTGCGGTTCAGTTAATAAAACTGTCTTTCTGGTGCTCATTGCAAGCAAGCCAGAATATGTTTTTCTGTGTTCCAATTGCTAGTATAAAGAAATACGCAGTCTGCTGAAAGCAAGCTGTGCTCTGACAGTCTTTCTTATGGAGCGCAGTTCAGCTAATAAAAGTCTTTCTGCCTTTCATTGCAAGCGAGCCTGAAAGTGTTTTTATGCTTCGTAACGGGTTGTAAAAGCAAAGATGCAGTTTGCTGAAAACAAGTTGTTCTTTGACAGTCTTGAATACTGAGTGCGGTTCAGTTAATAAAACTGTCTTTCTGGTGCTCATTGCAAACACGCCAGAAAGTGTTTTTCTGTGTTCCAATTGTTAGTATAAAGAAATACGCAGTCTGCTGAAAGCAAGCTGTGCTCTGACAGTCTTTCTTATGGAGCGCAGTTCAGCTAATAAAACTCTTTCTGCCTTTCATTGCAAGCGAGCCCAAAAGTGTTTTTATGCTTCGTAACGGGTTGTAAAAGCAAAGATGCAGTTTGCTGAAAACAAGTTGTTCTTTGACAGTCTTGAATACTGAGTGCGGTTCAGTTAATAAAACTGTCTTTCTGGTGCTCATTGCAAACACGCCAGAAAGTGTTTTTCTGTGTTCCAATTGTTAGTATAAACAAATACGCAGTCTGCTGAAAGCAAGCTGTGCTCTGACAGTCTTTCTTATGGAGCGCAGTTCAGCTAATAAAACTCTTTCTGCCTTTCATTGCAAGCGAGCCCGAAAGTGTTTTTATGCTTCATAACGGGTTGTAAAAGCAAAGATGCAGTTTGCTGAAAACAAGTTGTTCTTTGACAGTCTTGAATACTGAGTGCGGTTCAGTTAATAAAACTGTCTTTCTGGTGCTCATTGCAAGCAAGCCAGAAAGTGTTTTTCTGTGTTCCAATTGCTAGTATAAAGAAATACGCAGTCTGCTGAAAGCAAGCTGTGCTCTGACAGTCTTTCTTATGGAGTGCAGTTCAGCTAATAAAACTCTTTCTGCCTTTCATTGCAAGCGAGCCCGAAAGTGTTTTTATGCTTCGTAACGGGTTGTAAAAGCAAAGATGCAGTTTGCTGAAAACAAGTTGTTCTTTGACAGTCTTGAATACTGAGTGCGGTTCAGTTAATAAAACTGTCTTTCTGGTGCTCATTGCAAACACGCCAGAAAGTGTTTTTCTGTGTTCCAATTGTTAGTATAAACAAATACGCAGTCTGCTGAAAGCAAGCTGTGCTCTGACAGTCTTTCTTATGGAGCGCAGTTCAGCTAATAAAACTCTTTCTGCCTTTCATTGCAAGCGAGCCCAAAAGTGTTTTTATGCTTCGTAACGGGTTGTAAAAGCAAAGATGCAGTTTGCTGAAAACAAGTTGTTCTTTGACTGTCTTGAATACTGAGTGCGGTTCAGTTAATAAAACTGTCTTTCTGGTGCTCATTGCAAACACGCCAGAAAGTGTTTTTCTGTGTTCCAATTGTTAGTATAAACAAATACGCAGTCTGCTGAAAGCAAGCTGTGCTCTGACAGTCTTTCTTATGGAGCGCAGTTCAGCTAATAAAACTCTTTCTGCCTTTCATTGCAAGCGAGCCCGAAAGTGTTTTTATGCTTCATAATGGACTGTAAAAGCAAAGATGCAGTTTGCTGAAAACAAGTTGTTCTTTGACAGTCTTGAATACTGAGTGCGGTTCAGTTAATAAAACTGTCTTTCTGGTGCTCATTGCAAGCAAGCCAGAATATGTTTTTCTGTGTTCCAATTGCTAGTATAAAGAAATACGCAGTCTGCTGAAAGCAAGCTGTGCTCTGACAGTCTTTCTTATGGAGCGCAGTTCAGCTAATAAAAGTCTTTCTGCCTTTCATTGCAAGCGAGCCTGAAAGTGTTTTTATGCTTCGTAACGGGTTGTAAAAGCAAAGATGCAGTTTGCTGAAAACAAGTTGTTCTTTGACAGTCTTGAATACTGAGTGCGGTTCAGTTAATAAAACTGTCTTTCTGGTGCTCATTGCAAACACGCCAGAAAGTGTTTTTCTGTGTTCCAATTGTTAGTATAAACAAATACGCAGTCTGCTGAAAGCAAGCTGTGCTCTGACAGTCTTTCTTATGGAGCGCAGTTCAGCTAATAAAACTCTTTCTGCCTTTCATTGCAAGCGAGCCCAAAAGTGTTTTTATGCTTCGTAACGGGTTGTAAAAGCAAAGATGCAGTTTGCTGAAAACAAGTTGTTCTTTGACTGTCTTGAATACTGAGTGCGGTTCAGTTAATAAAACTGTCTTTCTGGTGCTCATTGCAAACACGCCAGAAAGTGTTTTTCTGTGTTCCAATTGTTAGTATAAACAAATACGCAGTCTGCTGAAAGCAAGCTGTGCTCTGACAGTCTTTCTTATGGAGCGCAGTTCAGCTAATAAAACTCTTTCTGCCTTTCATTGCAAGCGAGCCCGAAAGTGTTTTTATGCTTCATAATGGACTGTAAAAGCAAAGATGCAGTTTGCTGAAAACAAGTTGTTCTTTGACAGTCTTGAATACTGAGTGCGGTTCAGTTAATAAAACTGTCTTTCTGGTGCTCATTGCAAGCAAGCCAGAATATGTTTTTCTGTGTTCCAATTGCTAGTATAAAGAAATACGCAGTCTGCTGAAAGCAAGCTGTGCTCTGACAGTCTTTCTTATGGAGCGCAGTTCAGCTAATAAAAGTCTTTCTGCCTTTCATTGCAAGCGAGCCTGAAAGTGTTTTTATGCTTCGTAACGGGTTGTAAAAGCAAAGATGCAGTTTGCTGAAAACAAGTTGTTCTTTGACAGTCTTGAATACTGAGTGCGGTTCAGTTAATAAAACTGTCTTTCTGGTGCTCATTGCAAACACGCCAGAAAGTGTTTTTCTGTGTTCCAATTGTTAGTATAAAGAAATACGCAGTCTGCTGAAAGCAAGCTGTGCTCTGACAGTCTTTCTTATGGAGCGCAGTTCAGCTAATAAAACTCTTTCTGCCTTTCATTGCAAGCGAGCCCAAAAGTGTTTTTATGCTTCGTAACGGGTTGTAAAAGCAAAGATGCAGTTTGCTGAAAACAAGTTGTTCTTTGACAGTCTTGAATACTGAGTGCGGTTCAGTTAATAAAACTGTCTTTCTGGTGCTCATTGCAAACACGCCAGAAAGTGTTTTTCTGTGTTCCAATTGTTAGTATAAACAAATACGCAGTCTGCTGAAAGCAAGCTGTGCTCTGACAGTCTTTCTTATGGAGCGCAGTTCAGCTAATAAAACTCTTTCTGCCTTTCATTGCAAGCGAGCCCGAAAGTGTTTTTATGCTTCATAACGGGTTGTAAAAGCAAAGATGCAGTTTGCTGAAAACAAGTTGTTCTTTGACAGTCTTGAATACTGAGTGCGGTTCAGTTAATAAAACTGTCTTTCTGGTGCTCATTGCAAGCAAGCCAGAAAGTGTTTTTCTGTGTTCCAATTGCTAGTATAAAGAAATACGCAGTCTGCTGAAAGCAAGCTGTGCTCTGACAGTCTTTCTTATGGAGTGCAGTTCAGCTAATAAAACTCTTTCTGCCTTTCATTGCAAGCGAGCCCGAAAGTGTTTTTATGCTTCGTAACGGGTTGTAAAAGCAAAGATGCAGTTTGCTGAAAACAAGTTGTTCTTTGACAGTCTTGAATACTGAGTGCGGTTCAGTTAATAAAACTGTCTTTCTGGTGCTCATTGCAAACACGCCAGAAAGTGTTTTTCTGTGTTCCAATTGTTAGTATAAACAAATACGCAGTCTGCTGAAAGCAAGCTGTGCTCTGACAGTCTTTCTTATGGAGCGCAGTTCAGCTAATAAAACTCTTTCTGCCTTTCATTGCAAGCGAGCCCAAAAGTGTTTTTATGCTTCGTAACGGGTTGTAAAAGCAAAGATGCAGTTTGCTGAAAACAAGTTGTTCTTTGACTGTCTTGAATACTGAGTGCGGTTCAGTTAATAAAACTGTCTTTCTGGTGCTCATTGCAAACACGCCAGAAAGTGTTTTTCTGTGTTCCAATTGTTAGTATAAACAAATACGCAGTCTGCTGAAAGCAAGCTGTGCTCTGACAGTCTTTCTTATGGAGCGCAGTTCAGCTAATAAAACTCTTTCTGCCTTTCATTGCAAGCGAGCCCGAAAGTGTTTTTATGCTTCATAATGGACTGTAAAAGCAAAGATGCAGTTTGCTGAAAACAAGTTGTTCTTTGACAGTCTTGAATACTGAGTGCGGTTCAGTTAATAAAACTGTCTTTCTGGTGCTCATTGCAAGCAAGCCAGAATATGTTTTTCTGTGTTCCAATTGCTAGTATAAAGAAATACGCAGTCTGCTGAAAGCAAGCTGTGCTCTGACAGTCTTTCTTATGGAGCGCAGTTCAGCTAATAAAAGTCTTTCTGCCTTTCATTGCAAGCGAGCCTGAAAGTGTTTTTATGCTTCGTAACGGGTTGTAAAAGCAAAGATGCAGTTTGCTGAAAACAAGTTGTTCTTTGACAGTCTTGAATACTGAGTGCGGTTCAGTTAATAAAACTGTCTTTCTGGTGCTCATTGCAAACACGCCAGAAAGTGTTTTTCTGTGTTCCAATTGTTAGTATAAAGAAATACGCAGTCTGCTGAAAGCAAGCTGTGCTCTGACAGTCTTTCTTATGGAGCGCAGTTCAGCTAATAAAACTCTTTCTGCCTTTCATTGCAAGCGAGCCCAAAAGTGTTTTTATGCTTCGTAACGGGTTGTAAAAGCAAAGATGCAGTTTGCTGAAAACAAGTTGTTCTTTGACAGTCTTGAATACTGAGTGCGGTTCAGTTAATAAAACTGTCTTTCTGGTGCTCATTGCAATCACGCCAGAAAGTGTTTTTCTGTGTTCCAATTGTTAGTATAAACAAATACGCAGTCTGCTGAAAGCAAGCTGTGCTCTGACAGTCTTTCTTATGGAGCGCAGTTCAGCTAATAAAACTCTTTCTGCCTTTCATTGCAAGCGAGCCCGAAAGTGTTTTTATGCTTCATATTGGGTTGTAAAAGCAAAGATGCAGTTTGCTGAAAACAAGTTGTTCTTTGACAGTCTTGAATACTGAGTGCGGTTCAGTTAATAAAACTGTCTTTCTGGTGCTCATTGCAAGCAAGCCAGAAAGTGTTTTTCTGTGTTCCAATTGCTAGTATAAAGAAATACGCAGTCTGCTGAAAGCAAGCTGTGCTCTGACAGTCTTTCTTATGGAGTGCAGTTCAGCTAATAAAACTCTTTCTGCCTTTCATTGCAAGCGAGCCCGAAAGTGTTTTTATGCTTCGTAACGGGTTGTAAAAGCAAAGATGCAGTTTGCTGAAAACAAGTTGTTCTTTGACAGTCTTGAATACTGAGTGCGGTTCAGTTAATAAAACTGTCTTTCTGGTGCTCATTGCAAACACGCCAGAAAGTGTTTTTCTGTGTTCCAATTGTTAGTATAAACAAATACGCAGTCTGCTGAAAGCAAGCTGTGCTCTGACAGTCTTTCTTATGGAGCGCAGTTCAGCTAATAAAACTCTTTCTGCCTTTCATTGCAAGCGAGCCCAAAAGTGTTTTTATGCTTCGTAACGGGTTGTAAAAGCAAAGATGCAGTTTGCTGAAAACAAGTTGTTCTTTGACTGTCTTGAATACTGAGTGCGGTTCAGTTAATAAAACTGTCTTTCTGGTGCTCATTGCAAACACGCCAGAAAGTGTTTTTCTGTGTTCCAATTGTTAGTATAAACAAATACGCAGTCTGCTGAAAGCAAGCTGTGCTCTGACAGTCTTTCTTATGGAGCGCAGTTCAGCTAATAAAACTCTTTCTGCCTTTCATTGCAAGCGAGCCCGAAAGTGTTTTTATGCTTCATAATGGACTGTAAAAGCAAAGATGCAGTTTGCTGAAAACAAGTTGTTCTTTGACAGTCTTGAATACTGAGTGCGGTTCAGTTAATAAAACTGTCTTTCTGGTGCTCATTGCAAGCAAGCCAGAATATGTTTTTCTGTGTTCCAATTGCTAGTATAAAGAAATACGCAGTCTGCTGAAAGCAAGCTGTGCTCTGACAGTCTTTCTTATGGAGCGCAGTTCAGCTAATAAAAGTCTTTCTGCCTTTCATTGCAAGCGAGCCTGAAAGTGTTTTTATGCTTCGTAACGGGTTGTAAAAGCAAAGATGCAGTTTGCTGAAAACAAGTTGTTCTTTGACAGTCTTGAATACTGAGTGCGGTTCAGTTAATAAAACTGTCTTTCTGGTGCTCATTGCAAACACGCCAGAAAGTGTTTTTCTGTGTTCCAATTGTTAGTATAAAGAAATACGCAGTCTGCTGAAAGCAAGCTGTGCTCTGACAGTCTTTCTTATGGAGCGCAGTTCAGCTAATAAAACTCTTTCTGCCTTTCATTGCAAGCGAGCCCAAAAGTGTTTTTATGCTTCGTAACGGGTTGTAAAAGCAAAGATGCAGTTTGCTGAAAACAAGTTGTTCTTTGACAGTCTTGAATACTGAGTGCGGTTCAGTTAATAAAACTGTCTTTCTGGTGCTCATTGCAAACACGCCAGAAAGTGTTTTTCTGTGTTCCAATTGTTAGTATAAACAAACACGCAGTCTGCTGAAAGCAAGCTGTGCTCTGACAGTCTTTCTTATGGAGCGCAGTTCAGCTAATAAAACTCTTTCTGCCTTTCATTGCAAGCGAGCCCGAAAGTGTTTTTATGCTTCATAACGGGTTGTAAAAGCAAAGATGCAGTTTGCTGAAAACAAGTTGTTCTTTGACAGTCTTGAATACTGAGTGCGGTTCAGTTAATAAAACTGTCTTTCTGGTGCTCATTGCAAGCAAGCCAGAAAGTGTTTTTCTGTGTTCCAATTGCTAGTATAAAGAAATACGCAGTCTGCTGAAAGCAAGCTGTGCTCTGACAGTCTTTCTTATGGAGTGCAGTTCAGCTAATAAAACTCTTTCTGCCTTTCATTGCAAGCGAGCCCGAAAGTGTTTTTATGCTTCGTAACGGGTTGTAAAAGCAAAGATGCAGTTTGCTGAAAACAAGTTGTTCTTTGACAGTCTTGAATACTGAGTGCGGTTCAGTTAATAAAACTGTCTTTCTGGTGCTCATTGCAAACACGCCAGAAAGTGTTTTTCTGTGTTCCAATTGTTAGTATAAACAAATACGCAGTCTGCTGAAAGCAAGCTGTGCTCTGACAGTCTTTCTTATGGAGCGCAGTTCAGCTAATAAAACTCTTTCTGCCTTTCATTGCAAGCGAGCCCAAAAGTGTTTTTATGCTTCGTAACGGGTTGTAAAAGCAAAGATGCAGTTTGCTGAAAACAAGTTGTTCTTTGACTGTCTTGAATACTGAGTGCGGTTCAGTTAATAAAACTGTCTTTCTGGTGCTCATTGCAAACACGCCAGAAAGTGTTTTTCTGTGTTCCAATTGTTAGTATAAACAAATACGCAGTCTGCTGAAAGCAAGCTGTGCTCTGACAGTCTTTCTTATGGAGCGCAGTTCAGCTAATAAAACTCTTTCTGCCTTTCATTGCAAGCGAGCCCGAAAGTGTTTTTATGCTTCATAATGGACTGTAAAAGCAAAGATGCAGTTTGCTGAAAACAAGTTGTTCTTTGACAGTCTTGAATACTGAGTGCGGTTCAGTTAATAAAACTGTCTTTCTGGTGCTCATTGCAAGCAAGCCAGAATATGTTTTTCTGTGTTCCAATTGCTAGTATAAAGAAATACGCAGTCTGCTGAAAGCAAGCTGTGCTCTGACAGTCTTTCTTATGGAGCGCAGTTCAGCTAATAAAAGTCTTTCTGCCTTTCATTGCAAGCGAGCCTGAAAGTGTTTTTATGCTTCGTAACGGGTTGTAAAAGCAAAGATGCAGTTTGCTGAAAACAAGTTGTTCTTTGACAGTCTTGAATACTGAGTGCGGTTCAGTTAATAAAACTGTCTTTCTGGTGCTCATTGCAAACACGCCAGAAAGTGTTTTTCTGTGTTCCAATTGTTAGTATAAAGAAATACGCAGTCTGCTGAAAGCAAGCTGTGCTCTGACAGTCTTTCTTATGGAGCGCAGTTCAGCTAATAAAACTCTTTCTGCCTTTCATTGCAAGCGAGCCCAAAAGTGTTTTTATGCTTCGTAACGGGTTGTAAAAGCAAAGATGCAGTTTGCTGAAAACAAGTTGTTCTTTGACAGTCTTGAATACTGAGTGCGGTTCAGTTAATAAAACTGTCTTTCTGGTGCTCATTGCAAACACGCCAGAAAGTGTTTTTCTGTGTTCCAATTGTTAGTATAAACAAATACGCAGTCTGCTGAAAGCAAGCTGTGCTCTGACAGTCTTTCTTATGGAACGCAGTTCAGCTAATAAAAGTCTTTCTGCCTTTCATTGCAAGCGAGCCCAAAAGTGTTTTTATGCTTCATAACGGGTTGTAAAAGCAAAGATGCAGTTTGCTGAAAACAAGTTGTTCTTTGACAGTCTTGAATACTGAGTGCGGTTCAGTTAATAAAACTGTCTTTCTGGTGCTCATTGCAAACACGCCAGAAAGTGTTTTTCTGTGTTCCAATTGTTAGTATAAACAAATACGCAGTCTGCTGAAAGCAAGCTGTGCTCTGACAGTCTTTCTTATGGAGTGCAGTTCAGCTAATAAAACTCTTTCTGCCTTTCATTGCAAGCGAGCCCAAAAGTGTTTTTATGCTTCGTAACGGGTTGTAAAAGCAAAGATGCAGTTTGCTGAAAACAAGTTGTTCTTTGACAGTCTTGAATACTGAGTGCGGTTCAGTTAATAAAACTGTCTTTCTGGTGCTCATTGCAAGCAAGCCAGAATATGTTTTTCTGTGTTCCAATTGCTAGTATAAAGAAATACGCAGTCTGCTGAAAGCAAGCTGTGCTCTGACAGTCTTTCTTATGGAGCGCAGTTCAGCTAATAAAACTCTTTCTGCCTTTCATTGCAAGCGAGCCCGAAAGTGTTTTTATGCTTCATAATGGACTGTAAAAGCAAAGATGCAGTTTGCTGAAAACAAGTTGTTCTTTGACAGTCTTGAATACTGAGTGCGGTTCAGTTAATAAAACTGTCTTTCTGGTGCTCATTGCAAACAAACCAGAAAGTGTTTTTCTGTGTTCTACTTGTTAGTATAAACAAATATGCAGTCTGCTGAAAGCAAGCTGTGCTCTGACAGTCTTTCTTATGGAGCGCAGTTCAGCTAATAAAACTCTTTCTGCCTTTCATTGCAAGCGAGCCCGAAAGTGTTTTTATGCTTCATAATGGATTGTAAAAGCAAATATGCAGTTTGCTGAAAACAAGTTGTTCTTTGACAGTCTTGAATACTGAGTGCGGTTCAGTTAATAAAACTGTCTTTCTGGTGCTCATTGCAATCACGCCAGAAAGTGTTTTTCTGTGTTCCAATTGTTAGTATAAGCAAATACGCAGTCTGCTGAAAGCAAGCTGTGCTCTGACAGTCTTTCTTATGGAGCGCAGTTCAGCTAATAAAACTCTTTCTGCCTTTCATTGCAAGCGAGCCCGAAAGTGTTTTTATGCTTCATATTGGGTTGTAAAAGCAAAGATGCAGTTTGCTGAAAACAAGTTGTTCTTTGACAGTCTTGAATACTGAGTGCGGTTCAGTTAATAAAACTGTCTTTCTGGTGCTCATTGCAAGCAAGCCAGAAAGTGTTTTTCTGTGTTCCAATTGCTAGTGTAAAGAAATACGCAGTCTGCTGAAAGCAAGCTGTGCTCTGACAGTCTTTCTTATGGAGTGCAGTTCAGCTAATAAAACTCTTTCTGCCTTTCATTGCAAGCGAGCCCGAAAGTGTTTTTATGCTTCATAACGGGTTGTAAAAGCAAAGATGCAGTTTGCTGAAAACAAGTTGTTCTTTGACAGTCTTGAATACTGAGTGCGGTTCAGTTAATAAAACTGTCTTTCTGGTGCTCATTGCAAACACGCCAGAAAGTGTTTTTCTGTGTTCCAATTGTTAGTATAAACAAATACGCAGTCTGCTGAAAGCAAGCTGTGCTCTGACAGTCTTTCTTATGGAGCGCAGTTCAGCTAATAAAACTCTTTCTGCCTTTCATTGCAAGCGAGCCCGAAAGTGTTTTTATGCTTCATAATGGATTGTAAAAGCAAATATGCAGTTTGCTGAAAACAAGTTGTTCTTTGACAGTCTTGAATACTGAGTTCGGTTCAGTTAATAAAACTGTCTTTCTGGTGCTCATTGCAATCACGCCAGAAAGTGTTTTTCTGTGTTCCATTTGTTAGTATAAACAAATACGCAGTCTGCTGAAAGCAAGCTGTGCTCTGACAGTCTTTCTTATGGAGCGCAGTTCAGCTAATAAAACTCTTTCTGCCTTTCATTGCAAGCGAGCCCGAAAGTGTTTTTATGCTTCGTAACGGGTTGTAAAAGCAAAGATGCAGTTTGCTGAAAACAAGTTGTTCTTTGACAGTCTTGAATACTGAGTGCGGTTCAGTTAATAAAACTGTCTTTCTGGTGCTCATTGCAAACACGCCAGAAAGTGTTTTTCTGTGTTCCAATTGTTAGTATAAAGAAATACGCAGTCTGCTGAAAGCAAGCTGTGCTCTGACAGTCTTTCTTATGGAGCGCAGTTCAGCTAATAAAACTCTTTCTGCCTTTCATTGCAAGCGAGCCCAAAAGTGTTTTTATGCTTCGTAACGGGTTGTAAAAGCAAAGATGCAGTTTGCTGAAAACAAGTTGTTCTTTGACAGTCTTGAATACTGAGTGCGGTTCAGTTAATAAAACTGTCTTTCTGGTGCTCATTGCAAACACGCCAGAAAGTGTTTTTCTGTGTTCCAATTGTTAGTATAAACAAATACGCAGTCTGCTGAAAGCAAGCTGTGCTCTGACAGTCTTTCTTATGGAACGCAGTTCAGCTAATAAAAGTCTTTCTGCCTTTCATTGCAAGCGAGCCCAAAAGTGTTTTTATGCTTCATAACGGGTTGTAAAAGCAAAGATGCAGTTTGCTGAAAACAAGTTGTTCTTTGACAGTCTTGAATACTGAGTGCGGTTCAGTTAATAAAACTGTCTTTCTGGTGCTCATTGCAAACACGCCAGAAAGTGTTTTTCTGTGTTCCAATTGTTAGTATAAACAAATACGCAGTCTGCTGAAAGCAAGCTGTGCTCTGACAGTCTTTCTTATGGAGTGCAGTTCAGCTAATAAAACTCTTTCTGCCTTTCATTGCAAGCGAGCCCAAAAGTGTTTTTATGCTTCGTAACGGGTTGTAAAAGCAAAGATGCAGTTTGCTGAAAACAAGTTGTTCTTTGACAGTCTTGAATACTGAGTGCGGTTCAGTTAATAAAACTGTCTTTCTGGTGCTCATTGCAAGCAAGCCAGAATATGTTTTTCTGTGTTCCAATTGCTAGTATAAAGAAATACGCAGTCTGCTGAAAGCAAGCTGTGCTCTGACAGTCTTTCTTATGGAGCGCAGTTCAGCTAATAAAACTCTTTCTGCCTTTCATTGCAAGCGAGCCCGAAAGTGTTTTTATGCTTCATAATGGACTGTAAAAGCAAAGATGCAGTTTGCTGAAAACAAGTTGTTCTTTGACAGTCTTGAATACTGAGTGCGGTTCAGTTAATAAAACTGTCTTTCTGGTGCTCATTGCAAACAAACCAGAAAGTGTTTTTCTGTGTTCTACTTGTTAGTATAAACAAATATGCAGTCTGCTGAAAGCAAGCTGTGCTCTGACAGTCTTTCTTATGGAGCGCAGTTCAGCTAATAAAACTCTTTCTGCCTTTCATTGCAAGCGAGCCCGAAAGTGTTTTTATGCTTCATAATGGATTGTAAAAGCAAATATGCAGTTTGCTGAAAACAAGTTGTTCTTTGACAGTCTTGAATACTGAGTGCGGTTCAGTTAATAAAACTGTCTTTCTGGTGCTCATTGCAATCACGCCAGAAAGTGTTTTTCTGTGTTCCAATTGTTAGTATAAGCAAATACGCAGTCTGCTGAAAGCAAGCTGTGCTCTGACAGTCTTTCTTATGGAGCGCAGTTCAGCTAATAAAACTCTTTCTGCCTTTCATTGCAAGCGAGCCCGAAAGTGTTTTTATGCTTCGTAACGGGTTGTAAAAGCAAAGATGCAGTTTGCTGAAAACAAGTTGTTCTTTGACAGTCTTGAATACTGAGTGCGGTTCAGTTAATAAAACTGTCTTTCTGGTGCTCATTGCAAACAAACCAGAAAGTGTTTTTCTGTGTTCTACTTGTTAGTATAAACAAATATGCAGTCTGCTGAAAGCAAGCTGTGCTCTGACAGTCTTTCTTATGGAGCGCAGTTCAGCTAATAAAACTCTTTCTGCCTTTCATTGCAAGCGAGCCCGAAAGTGTTTTTATGCTACATAATGGATTGTAAAAGCAAATATGCAGTTTGCTGAAAACAAGTTGTTCTTTGACAGTCTTGAATACTGAGTGCGGTTCAGTTAATAAAACTGTCTTTCTGGTGCTCATTGCAAACACGCCAGAAAGTGTTTTTCTGTGTTCCAATTGTTAGTATAAACAAATACGCAGTCTGCTGAAAGCAAGCTGTGCTCTGACAGTCTTTCTTATGGAGCGCAGTTCAGCTAATAAAACTCTTTCTGCCCTTCATTGCAAGCGAGCCCGAAAGTGTTTTTATGCTTCATATTGGGTTGTAAAAGCAAAGATGCAGTTTGCTGAAAACAAGTTGTTCTTTGACAGTCTTGAATACTGAGTGCGGTTCAGTTAATAAAACTGTCTTTCTGGTGCTCATTGCAAGCAAGCCAGAAAGTGTTTTTCTGTGTTCCAATTGCTAGTATAAAGAAATACGCAGTCTGCTGAAAGCAAGCTGTTCTCTGACAGTCTTTCTTATGGAGTGCAGTTCAGCTAATAAAACTCTTTCTGCCTTTCATTGCAAGCGAGCCCGAAAGTGTTTTTATGCTTCATAACGGGTTGTAAAAGCAAAGATGCAGTTTGCTGAAAACAAGTTGTTCTTTGACAGTCTGGAATACTGAGTGCGGTTCAGTTAATAAAACTGTCTTTCTGCCTTTCATTGCAAGCGAGCCCGAAAGTGTTTTTATGCTTCATATTGGGTTGTAAAAGCAAAGATGCAGTTTGCTGAAAACAAGTTGTTCTTTGACAGTCTTGAATACTGAGTGCGGTTCAGTTAATAAAACTGTCTTTCTGGTGCTCATTGCAAGCAAGCCAGAAAGTGTTTTTCTGTGTTCCAATTGCTAGTATAAAGAAATACGCAGTCTGCTGAAAGCAAGCTGTGCTCTGACAGTTTTTCTTATGGAGCGCAGTTCAGCTAATAAAAATCTTTCTGCCTTTCATTGCAAGCGAGCCCGAAAGTGTTTTTATGCTTCATAACGGGTTGTAAAAGCAAAGATGCAGTTTGCTGAAAACAAGTTGTTCTTTGACAGTCTTGAATACTGAGTGCGGTTCAGTTAATAAAACTGTCTTTCTGGTGCTCATTGCAAACACGCCAGAAAGTGTTTTTCTGTGTTCCAATTGTTAGTATAAAGAAATACGCAGTCTGCTGAAAGCAAGCTGTGCTCTGACAGTCTTTCTTATGGAGCGCAGTTCAGCTAATAAAACTCTTTCTGCCTTTCATTGCAAGCAAGCCCGAAAGTGTTTTTATGCTTCATAATGGATTGTAAAAGCAAAGATGCAGTTTGCTGAAAACAAGTTTATCTTTGACAGTCTTGAATACTGAGTGCAGTTGAGTTAATAAAACCGTCTTTCTGGTGCTCATTGCAAGCAAGCCCGAAAGTGTTTTTCTGTGTTCCAATTGCTAGTATAAAGAAATACGCAGTCTGCTGAAAGCAAGCTGTTCTCTGACAGTCTTTCTTATGGAGGGCAGTTCAGCTAATAAAACTCTTTCTGCCTTTCATTGCAAGCGAGCCCGAAAGTGTTTTTATGCTTCATAACGGGTTGTAAAAGCAAAGATGCAGTTTGCTGAAAACAAGTTGTTCTTTGACAGTCTTGAATACTGAGTGCGGTTCAGTTAATAAAACTGTCTTTCTGCCTTTCATTGCAAGCGAGCCCGAAAGTGTTTTTATGCTTCATATTGGGTTGTAAAAGCAAAGATGCAGTTTGCTGAAAACAAGTTGTTCTTTGACAGTCTTGAATACTGAGTGCGGTTCAGTTAATAAAACTGTCTTTCTGGTGCTCATTGCAAGCAAGCCAGAAAGTGTTTTTCTGTGTTCCAATTGCTAGTATAAAGAAATACGCAGTCTGCTGAAAGCAAGCTGTGCTCTGACAGTCTTTCTTATGGAGTGCAGTTCGGCTAATAAAACTCTTTCTGCCTTTCATTGCAAGCGAGCCCGAAAGTGTTTTTATGCTTCATAACGGGTTGTAAAAGCAAAGATGCAGTTTGCTGAAAACAAGTTGTTCTTTGACAGTCTTGAATACTGAGTGCGGTTCAGTTAATAAAACTGTCTTTCTGGTGCTCATTGCAAACACGCCAGAAAGTGTTTTTCTGTGTTCCAATTGTTAGTATAAACAAATACGCAGTCTGCTGAAAGCAAGCTGTGCTCTGACAGTCTTTCTTATGGAGCGCAGTTCAGCTAATAAAACTCTTTCTGCCTTTCATTGCAAGCAAGCCCGAAAGTGTTTTTATGCTTCATAACGGGTTGTAAAAGCAAAGATGCAGTTTGCTGAAAACAAGTTGTTCTTTGACAGTCTTGAATACTGAGTGCGGTTCAGTTAATAAAACTGTCTTTCTGCCTTTCATTGCAAGCGAGCCCGAAAGTGTTTTTATGCTTCATATTGGGTTGTAAAAGCAAAGATGCAGTTTGCTGAAAACAAGTTTATCTTTGACAGTCTTGAATACTGAGTGCAGTTGAGTTAATAAAACCGTCTTTCTGGTGCTCATTGCAAACACGCCAGAAAGTGTTTTTCTGTGTTCCAATTGCTAGTATAAAGAAATACGCAGTCTGCTGAAAGCAAGCTGTTCTCTGACAGTCTTTCTTATGGAGTGCAGTTCAGCTAATAAAACTCTTTCTGCCTTTCATTGCAAGCGAGCCCGAAAGTGTTTTTATGCTTCGTAACGGGTTGTAAAAGCAAAGATGCAGTTTGCTGAAAACAAGTTGTTCTTTGACAGTCTTGAATACTGAGTGCGGTTCAGTTAATAAAACTGTCTTTCTGGTGCTCATTGCAAACACGCCAGAAAGTGTTTTCTGTGTTCCAATTGTTAGTATAAACAAATACGCAGTCTGCTGAAAGCAAGCTGTGCTCTGACAGTCTTTCTTATGGAGCGCAGTTCAGCTAATAAAACTCTTTCTGCCTTTCATTGCAAGCGAGCTCGAAAGTGTTTTTATGCTTCATAATGGATTGTAAAAGCAAATATGCAGTTTGCTGAAAACAAGTTGTTCTTTGACAGTCTTGAATACTGAGTGCGGTTCAGTTAATAAAACTGTCTTTCTGGTGCTCATTGCAAACACGCCAGAAAGTGTTTTTCTGTGTTCCAATTGTTAGTATAAACAAATACGCAGTCTGCTGAAAGCAAGCTGTGCTCTGACAGTCTTTCTTATGGAGCGCAGTTCAGCTAATAAAACTCTTTCTGCCTTTCATTGCAAGCGAGCCCGAAAGTGTTTTTATGCTTCATATTGGGTTGTAAAAGCAAAGATGCAGTTTGCTGAAAACAAGTTGTTCTTTGACAGTCTTGAATACTGAGTGCGGTTCAGTTAATAAAACTGTCTTTCTGGTGCTCATTGCAAACACGCCAGAAAGTGTTTTTCTGTGTTCCAATTGTTAGTATAAACAAATACGCAGTCTGCTGAAAGCAAGCTGTGCTCTGACAGTCTTTCTTATGGAGCGCAGTTCAGCTAATAAAACTCTTTCTGCCTTTCATTGCAAGCAAGCCCGAAAGTGTTTTTATGCTTCATAACGGGTTGTAAAAGCAAAGATGCAGTTTGCTGAAAACAAGTTGTTCTTTGACAGTCTTGAATACTGAGTGCGGTTCAGTTAATAAAACTGTCTTTCTGCCTTTCATTGCAAGCGAGCCCGAAAGTGTTTTTATGCTTCATATTGGGTTGTAAAAGCAAAGATGCAGTTTGCTGAAAACAAGTTTATCTTTGACAGTCTTGAATACTGAGTGCAGTTGAGTTAATAAAACCGTCTTTCTGGTGCTCATTGCAAACACGCCAGAAAGTGTTTTTCTGTGTTCCAATTGCTAGTATAAAGAAATACGCAGTCTGCTGAAAGCAAGCTGTTCTCTGACAGTCTTTCTTATGGAGTGCAGTTCAGCTAATAAAACTCTTTCTGCCTTTCATTGCAAGCGAGCCCAAAAGTGTTTTTATGCTTCGTAACGGGTTGTAAAAGCAAAGATGCAGTTTGCTGAAAACAAGTTGTTCTTTGACAGTCTTGAATACTGAGTGCGGTTCAGTTAATAAAACTGTCTTTCTGGTGCTCATTGCAAACAAACCAGAAAGTGTTTTTCTGTGTTCTACTTGTTAGTATAAACAAATATGCAGTCTGCTGAAAGCAAGCTGTGCTCTGACAGTCTTTCTTATGGAGCGCAGTTCAGCTAATAAAACTCTTTCTGCCTTTCATTGCAAGCGAGCCCGAAAGTGTTTTTATGCTACATAATGGATTGTAAAAGCAAATATGCAGTTTGCTGAAAACAAGTTGTTCTTTGACAGTCTTGAATACTGAGTGCGGTTCAGTTAATAAAACTGTCTTTCTGGTGCTCATTGCAAACACGCCAGAAAGTGTTTTTCTGTGTTCCAATTGTTAGTATAAACAAATACGCAGTCTGCTGAAAGCAAGCTGTGCTCTGACAGTCTTTCTTATGGAGCGCAGTTCAGCTAATAAAACTCTTTCTGCCTTTCATTGCAAGCGAGCCCGAAAGTGTTTTTATGCTTCATATTGGGTTGTAAAAGCAAAGATGCAGTTTGCTGAAAACAAGTTGTTCTTTGACAGTCTTGAATACTGAGTGCGGTTCAGTTAATAAAACTGTCTTTCTGGTGCTCATTGCAAGCAAGCCAGAAAGTGTTTTTCTGTGTTCCAATTGCTAGTATAAAGAAATACGCAGTCTGCTGAAAGCAAGCTGTGCTCTGACAGTCTTTCTTATGGAGCGCAGTTCAGCTAATAAAACTCTTTCTGCCTTTCATTGCAAGCGAGCCCGAAAGTGTTTTTATGCTTCATAATGGATTGTAAAAGCAAAGATGCAGTTTGCTGAAAACAAGTTGTTCTTTGACAGTCTTGAATACTGAGTGCGGTTCAGTTAATAAAACTGTCTTTCTGGTGCTCATTGCAAACACGCCAGAAAGTGTTTTTCTGTGTTCCAATTGTTAGTATAAACAAATACGCAGTCTGCTGAAAGCAAGCTGTGCTCTGACAGTCTTTCTTATGGAGCGCAGTTCAGCTAATAAAACTCTTTCTGCCTTTCATTGCAAGCAAGCCCGAAAGTGTTTTTATGCTTCATAATGGACGGTAAAAGCAAAGATGCAGTTTGCTGAAAACAAGTTGTTCCTTGACAGTCTTGAATACTGAGTGCGGTTCAGTTAATAAAACTGTCTTTCTGCCTTTCATTGCAAGCGAGCCCGAAAGTGTTTTTATGCTTCATATTGGGTTGTAAAAGCAAAGATGCAGTTTGCTGAAAACAAGTTGTTCTTTGACAGTCTTGAATACTGAGTGCGGTTCAGTTAATAAAACTGTCTTTCTGGTGCTCATTGCAAGCAAGCCAGAAAGTGTTTTTCTGTGTTCCAATTGCTAGTATAAAGAAATACGCAGTCTGCTGAAAGCAAGCTGTGCTCTGACAGTTTTTCTTATGGAGCGCAGTTCAGCTAATAAAACTCTTTCTGCCTTTCATTGCAAGCGAGCCCGAAAGTGTTTTTATGCTTCATAACGGGTTGTAAAAGCAAAGATGCAGTTTGCTGAAAACAAGTTGTTCTTTGACAGTCTTGAATACTGAGTGCGGTTCAGTTAATAAAACTGTCTTTCTGGTGCTCATTGCAAACACGCCAGAAAGTGTTTTTCTGTGTTCCAATTGTTAGTATAAACAAATACGCAGTCTGCTGAAAGCAAGCTGTGCTCTGACAGTCTTTCTTATGGAGCGCAGTTCAGCTAATAAAACTCTTTCTGCCTTTCATTGCAAGCGAGCCCGAATGTGTTTTTATGCTTCATAACGGGTTGTAAAAGCAAAGATGCAGTTTGCTGAAAGCAAGTTGTTCTTTGACAGTCTTGAATACTGAGTGCGGTTCAGTTAATAAAACTGTCTTTCTGCCTTTCATTGCAAGCGAGCCCGAAAGTGTTTTTATGCTTCATATTGGGTTGTAAAAGCAAAGATGCAGTTTGCTGAAAACAAGTTGTTCTTTGACAGTCTTGAATACTGAGTGCGGTTCAGTTAATAAAACTGTCTTTCTGCCTTTCATTGCAAGCGAGCCCGAAAGTGTTTTTATGCTTCATATTGGGTTGTAAAAGCAAAGATGCAGTTTGCTGAAAACAAGTTGTTCTTTGACAGTCTTGAATACTGAGTGCGGTTCAGTTAATAAAACTGTCTTTCTGGTGCTCATTGCAAGCAAGCCAGAAAGTGTTTTTCTGTGTTCCAATTGCTAGTATAAAGAAATACGCAGTCTGCTGAAAGCAAGCTGTGCTCTGACTGTCTTTCTTATGGAGTGCAGTTCAGCTAATAAAACTGTCTTTCTGCCTTTCATTGCAAGCGAGCCCGAAAGTGTTTTTATGCTTCATATTGGGTTGTAAAAGCAAAGATGCAGTTTGCTGAAAACAAGTTGTTCTTTGACAGTCTTGAATACTGAGTGCAGTTGAGTTAATAAAACCGTCTTTCTGGTGCTCATTGCAAGCAAGCCCGAAAGTGTTTTTCTGTGTTCCAATTGCTAGTATAAAGAAATACGCAGTCTGCTGAAAGCAAGCTGTTCTCTGACAGTCTTTCTTATGGAGTGCAGTTCAGCTAATAAAACTCTTTCTGCCTTTCATTGCAAGCGAGCCCGAAAGTGTTTTTATGCTTCGTAACGGGTTGTAAAAGCAAAGATGCAGTTTGCTGAAAACAAGTTGTTCTTTGACTGTCTTGAATACTGAGTGCGGTTCAGTTAATAAAACTGTCTTTCTGGTGCTCATTGCAAACACGCCAGAAAGTGTTTTTCTGTGTTCCAATTGTTAGTATAAACAAATACGCAGTCTGCTGAAAGCAAGCTGTGCTCTGACAGTCTTTCTTATGGAGCGCAGTTCAGCTAATAAAACTCTTTCTGCCTTTCATTGCAAGCAAGCCCGAAAGTGTTTTTATGCTTCATAATGGACGGTAAAAGCAAAGATGCAGTTTGCTGAAAACAAGTTGTTCTTTGACAGTCTTGAATACTGAGTGCGGTTCAGTTAATAAAACTGTCTTTCTGCCTTTCATTGCAAGCGAGCCCGAAAGTGTTTTTATGCTTCATATTGGGTTGTAAAAGCAAAGATGCAGTTTGCTGAAAACAAGTTGTTCTTTGACAGTCTTGAATACTGAGTGCGGTTCAGTTAATAAAACTGTCTTTCTGGTGCTCATTGCAAGCAAGCCAGAAAGTGTTTTTCTGTGTTCCAATTGCTAGTATAAAGAAATACGCAGTCTGCTGAAAGCAAGCTGTGCTCTGACAGTTTTTCTTATGGAGCGCAGTTCAGCTAATAAAACTCTTTCTGCCTTTCATTGCAAGCGAGCCCGAAAGTGTTTTTATGCTTCATAACGGGTTGTAAAAGCAAAGATGCAGTTTGCTGAAAACAAGTTGTTCTTTGACAGTCTTGAATACTGAGTGCGGTTCAGTTAATAAAACTGTCTTTCTGGTGCTCATTGCAAACACGCCAGAAAGTGTTTTTCTGTGTTCCAATTGTTAGTATAAACAAATACGCAGTCTGCTGAAAGCAAGCTGTGCTCTGACAGTCTTTCTTATGGAGCGCAGTTCAGCTAATAAAACTCTTTCTGCCTTTCATTGCAAGCGAGCCCGAATGTGTTTTTATGCTTCATAACGGGTTGTAAAAGCAAAGATGCAGTTTGCTGAAAGCAAGTTGTTCTTTGACAGTCTTGAATACTGAGTGCGGTTCAGTTAATAAAACTGTCTTTCTGCCTTTCATTGCAAGCGAGCCCGAAAGTGTTTTTATGCTTCATATTGGGTTGTAAAAGCAAAGATGCAGTTTGCTGAAAACAAGTTGTTCTTTGACAGTCTTGAATACTGAGTGCGGTTCAGTTAATAAAACTGTCTTTCTGCCTTTCATTGCAAGCGAGCCCGAAAGTGTTTTTATGCTTCATATTGGGTTGTAAAAGCAAAGATGCAGTTTGCTGAAAACAAGTTGTTCTTTGACAGTCTTGAATACTGAGTGCGGTTCAGTTAATAAAACTGTCTTTCTGGTGCTCATTGCAAGCAAGCCAGAAAGTGTTTTTCTGTGTTCCAATTGCTAGTATAAAGAAATACGCAGTCTGCTGAAAGCAAGCTGTGCTCTGACTGTCTTTCTTATGGAGTGCAGTTCAGCTAATAAAACTGTCTTTCTGCCTTTCATTGCAAGCGAGCCCGAAAGTGTTTTTATGCTTCATATTGGGTTGTAAAAGCAAAGATGCAGTTTGCTGAAAACAAGTTGTTCTTTGACAGTCTTGAATACTGAGTGCAGTTGAGTTAATAAAACCGTCTTTCTGGTGCTCATTGCAAGCAAGCCCGAAAGTGTTTTTCTGTGTTCCAATTGCTAGTATAAAGAAATACGCAGTCTGCTGAAAGCAAGCTGTTCTCTGACAGTCTTTCTTATGGAGTGCAGTTCAGCTAATAAAACTCTTTCTGCCTTTCATTGCAAGCGAGCCCGAAAGTGTTTTTATGCTTCGTAACGGGTTGTAAAAGCAAAGATGCAGTTTGCTGAAAACAAGTTGTTCTTTGACTGTCTTGAATACTGAGTGCGGTTCAGTTAATAAAACTGTCTTTCTGGTGCTCATTGCAAACACGCCAGAAAGTGTTTTCTGTGTTCCAATTGTTAGTATAAACAAATACGCAGTCTGCTGAAAGTAAGCTGTGCTCTGACAGTTTTTCTTATGGAGCGCAGTTCAGCTAATAAAACTCTTTCTGCCTTTCATTGCAAGCGAGCCCGAAAGTGTTTTTATGCTTCATAACGGGTTGTAAAAGCAAAGATGCAGTTTGCTGAAAACAAGTTGTTCTTTGACAGTCTTGAATACTGAGTTCGGTTCAGTTAATAAAACTGTCTTTCTGGTGCTCATTGCAAACACGCCAGAAAGTGTTTTTCTGTGTTCTACTTGTTAGTATAAACAAATATGCAGTCTGCTGAAAGCAAGCTGTGCTCTGACAGTCTTTCTTATGGAGCGCAGTTCAGCTAATAAAACTCTTTCTGCCTTTCATTGCAAGCGAGCCCGAAAGTGTTTTTATGCTTCATAACGGGTTGTAAAAGCAAAGATGCAGTTTGCTGAAAACAAGTTGTTCTTTGACAGTCTTGAATACTGAGTGCGGTTCAGTTAATAAAACTGTCTTTCTGGTGCTTATTGCAAACACGCCAGAAAGTGTTTTTCTGTGTTCCAATTGTTAGTATAAAGAAATACGCAGTCTGCTGAAAGCAAGCTGTGCTCTCACAGTCTTTCTTATGGAGCGCAGTTCAGCTAATAAAACTCTTTCTGCCTTTCATTGCAAGCAAGCCCGAAAGTGTTTTTATGCTTCATAATGGATTGTAAAAGCAAAGATGCAGTTTGCTGAAAACAAGTTTATCTTTGACAGTCTTGAATACTGAGTGCAGTTGAGTTAATAAAACCGTCTTTCTGGTGCTCATTGCAAGCAAGCCCGAAAGTGTTTTTCTGTGTTCCAATTGCTAGTATAAAGAAATACGCAGTCTGCTGAAAGCAAGCTGTTCTCTGACAGTCTTTCTTATGGAGTGCAGTTCAGCTAATAAAACTCTTTCTGCCTTTCATTGCAAGCGAGCCCGAAAGTGTTTTTATGCTTCATAATGGACTGTAAAAGCAAAGATGCAGTTTGCTGAAAACAAGTTGTTCTTTGACAGTCTTGAATACTGAGTGCGGTTCAGTTAATAAAACTGTCTTTCTGGTGCTCATTGCAAACACGCCAGAAAGTGTTTTTCTGTGTTCTACTTGTTAGTATAAACAAATATGCAGTCTGCTGAAAGCAAGCTGTGCTCTGACAGTCTTTCTTATGGAGCGCAGTTCAGCTAATAAAACTCTTTCTGCCTTTCATTGCAAGCGAGCCCGAAAGTGTTTTTATGCTTCATAATGGATTGTAAAAGCAAAGATGCAGTTTGCTGAAAACAAGTTGTTCTTTGACAGTCTTGAATACTGAGTGCGGTTCAGTTAATAAAACTGTCTTTCTGGTGCTCATTGCAAACACGCCAGAAAGTGTTTTTCTGTGTTCCAATTGTTAGTATAAACAAATACGCAGTCTGCTGAAAGCAAGCTGTGCTCTGACAGTCTTTCTTATGGAGCGCAGTTCAGCTAATAAAACTCTTTCTGCCTTTCATTGCAAGCGAGCCTGAAAGTGTTTTTATGCTTCATATTGGGTTGTAAAAGCAAAGATGCAGTTTGCTGAAAACAAGTTGTTCTTTGACAGTCTTGAATACTGAGTGCGGTTCAGTTAATAAAACTGTCTTTCTGGTGCTCATTGCAAACACGCCAGAAAGTGTTTTTCTGTGTTCCAATTGTTAGTATAAACAAATACGCAGTCTGCTGAAAGCAAGCTGTGCTCTGACAGTCTTTCTTATGGAGCGCAGTTCAGCTAATAAAACTCTTTCTGCCTTTCATTGCAAGCAAGCCCGAAAGTGTTTTTATGCTTCATAACGGGTTGTAAAAGCAAAGATGCAGTTTGCTGAAAACAAGTTGTTCTTTGACAGTCTTGAATACTGAGTGCGGTTCAGTTAATAAAACTGTCTTTCTGCCTTTCATTGCAAGCGAGCCCGAAAGTGTTTTTATGCTTCATATTGGGTTGTAAAAGCAAAGATGCAGTTTGCTGAAAACAAGTTGTTCTTTGACAGTCTTGAATACTGAGTGCGGTTCAGTTAATAAAACTGTCTTTCTGGTGCTCATTGCAAGCAAGCCAGAAAGTGTTTTTCTGTGTTCCAATTGCTAGTATAAAGAAATACGCAGTCTGCTGAAAGCAAGCTGTGCTCTGACAGTCTTTCTTATGGAGCGCAGTTCAGCTAATAAAACTCTTTCTGCCTTTCATTGCAAGCGAGCCCGAAAGTGTTTTTATGCTTCATATTGGGTTGTAAAAGCAAAGATGCAGTTTGCTGAAAACAAGTTGTTCTTTGACAGTCTTGAATACTGAGTGCAGTTGAGTTAATAAAACCGTCTTTCTGGTGCTCATTGCAAGCAAGCCCGAAAGTGTTTTTCTGTGTTCCAATTGCTAGTATAAAGAAATACGCAGTCTGCTGAAAGCAAGCTGTTCTCTGACAGTCTTTCTTATGGAGTGCAGTTCAGCTAATAAAACTCTTTCTGCCTTTCATTGCAAGCGAGCCCGAAAGTGTTTTTATGCTTCATAATGGACTGTAAAAGCAAAGATGCAGTTTGCTGAAAACAAGTTGTTCTTTGACAGTCTTGAATACTGAGTGCGGTTCAGTTAATAAAACTGTCTTTCTGGTGCTCATTGCAAACACGCCAGAAAGTGTTTTTCTGTGTTCCAATTGTTAGTATAAACAAATACGCAGTCTGCTGAAAGCAAGCTGTGCTCTGACAGTCTTTCTTATGGAGCGCAGTTCAGCTAATAAAACTCTTTCTGCCTTTCATTGCAAGCGAGCCCGAAAGTGTTTTTATGCTTCATATTGGGTTGTAAAAGCAAAGATGCAGTTTGCTGAAAACAAGTGGTTCTTTGACAGTCTTGAATACTGAGTGCGGTTCAGTTAATAAAACTGTCTTTCTGGTGCTCATTGCAAGCAAGCCAGAAAGTGTTTTTCTGTGTTCCAATTGCTAGTATAAAGAAATACGCAGTCTGCTGAAAGCAAGCTGTGCTCTGACAGTTTTTCTTATGGAGCGCAGTTCAGCTAATAAAACTCTTTCTGCCTTTCATTGCAAGCGACCCCGAAAGTGTTTTTATGCTTCATAACGGGTTGTAAAAGCAAAGATGCAGTTTGCTGAAAACAAGTTGTTCTTTGACAGTCTTGAATACTGAGTGCGGTTCAGTTAATAAAACTGTCTTTCTGGTGCTCATTGCAAACACACCAGAAAGTGTTTTTCTGTGTTCTACTTGTTAGTATAAACAAATATGCAGTCTGCTGAAAGCAAGCTGTGCTCTGACAGTCTTTCTTATGGAGCGCAGTTCAGCTAATAAAACTCTTTCTGCCTTTCATTGCAAGCGAGCCCGAAAGTGTTTTTTTGCTTCATAATGGATTGTAAAAGCAAAGATGCAGTTTGCTGAAAACAAGTTGTTCTTTGACAGTCTTGAATACTGAGTGCGGTTCAGTTAATAAAACTGTCTTTCTGGTGCTCATTGCAAGCAAGCCAGAAAGTGTTTTTCTGTGTTCCAATTGCTAGTATAAAGAAATACGCAGTCTGCTGAAAGCAAGCTGTGCTCTGACAGTCTTTCTTATGGAGCGCAGTTCAGCTAATAAAACTCTTTCTGCCTTTCATTGCAAGCAAGCCCGAAAGTGTTTTTATGCTTCATAATGGATTGTAAAAGCAAAGATGCAGTTTGCTGAAAACAAGTTTATCTTTGACAGTCTTGAATACTGAGTGCAGTTGAGTTAATAAAACCGTCTTTCTGGTGCTCATTGCAAGCAAGCCCGAAAGTATTTTTCTGTGTTCCAATTGCTAGTATAAAGAAATACGCAGTCTGCTGAAAGCAAGCTGTTCTCTGACAGTCTTTCTTATGGAGTGCAGTTCAGCTAATAAAACTCTTTCTGCCTTTCATTGCAAGCGAGCCCGAAAGTGTTTTTATGCTTCGTAACGGGTTGTAAAAGCAAAGATGCAGTTTGCTGAAAACAAGTTGTTCTTTGACAGTCTTGAATACTGAGTGCGGTTCAGTTAATAAAACTGTCTTTCTGGTGCTCATTGCAAACAAACCAGAAAGTGTTTTTCTGTGTTCTACTTGTTAGTATAAACAAATATGCAGTCTGCTGAAAGCAAGCTGTGCTCTGACAGTCTTTCTTATGGAGCGCAGTTCAGCTAATAAAACTCTTTCTGCCTTTCATTGCAAGCGAGCCCGAAAGTGTTTTTATGCTTCATAATGGATTGTAAAAGCAAATATGCAGTTTGCTGAAAACAAGTTGTTCTTTGACAGTCTTGAATACTGAGTGCGGTTCAGTTAATAAAACTGTCTTTCTGGTGCTCATTGCAAACACGCCAGAAAGTGTTTTTCTGTGTTCCAATTGTTAGTATAAACAAATACGCAGTCTGCTGAAAGCAAGCTGTGCTCTGACAGTCTTTCTTATGGAGCGCAGTTCAGCTAATAAAACTCTTTCTGCCTTTCATTGCAAGCGAGCCCGAAAGTGTTTTTATGCTTCATATTGGGTTGTAAAAGCAAAGATGCAGTTTGCTGAAAACAAGTTGTTCTTTGACAGTCTTGAATACTGAGTGCGGTTCAGTTAATAAAACTGTCTTTCTGGTGCTCATTGCAAGCAAGCCAGAAAGTGTTTTTCTGTGTTCCAATTGCTAGTATAAAGAAATACGCAGTCTGCTGAAAGTAAGCTGTGCTCTGACAGTTTTTCTTATGGAGCGCAGTTCAGCTAATAAAACTCTTTCTGCCTTTCATTGCAAGCGAGCCCGAAAGTGTTTTTATGCTTCATAACGGGTTGTAAAAGCAAAGATGCAGTTTGCTGAAAACAAGTTGTTCTTTGACAGTCTTGAATACTGAGTTCGGCTCAGTTAATAAAACTGTCTTTCTGGTGCTCATTGCAAACACGCCAGAAAGTGTTTTTCTGTGTTCTACTTGTTAGTATAAACAAATATGCAGTCTGCTGAAAGCAAGCTGTGCTCTGACAGTCTTTCTTATGGAGCGCAGTTCAGCTAATAAAACTCTTTCTGCCTTTCATTGCAAGCGAGCCCGAAAGTGTTTTTATGCTTCATAACGGGTTGTAAAAGCAAAGATGCAGTTTGCTGAAAACAAGTTGTTCTTTGACAGTCTTGAATACTGAGTGCGGTTCAGTTAATAAAACTGTCTTTCTGGTGCTTATTGCAAACACGCCAGAAAGTGTTTTTCTGTGTTCCAATTGTTAGTATAAAGAAATACGCAGTCTGCTGAAAGCAAGCTGTGCTCTCACAGTCTTTCTTATGGAGCGCAGTTCAGATAATAAAACTCTTTCTGCCTTTCATTGCAAGCAAGCCCGAAAGTGTTTTTATGCTTCATAATGGATTGTAAAAGCAAAGATGCAGTTTGCTGAAAACAAGTTTATCTTTGACAGTCTTGAATACTGAGTGCAGTTGAGTTAATAAAACCGTCTTTCTGGTGCTCATTGCAAGCAAGCCCGAAAGTGTTTTTCTGTGTTCCAATTGCTAGTATAAAGAAATACGCAGTCTGCTGAAAGCAAGCTGTTCTCTGACAGTCTTTCTTATGGAGTGCAGTTCAGCTAATAAAACTCTTTCTGCCTTTCATTGCAAGCGAGCCCGAAAGTGTTTTTATGCTTCATAATGGACTGTAAAAGCAAAGATGCAGTTTGCTGAAAACAAGTTGTTCTTTGACAGTCTTGAATACTGAGTGCGGTTCAGTTAATAAAACTGTCTTTCTGGTGCTCATTGCAAACACGCCAGAAAGTGTTTTTCTGTGTTCTACTTGTTAGTATAAACAAATATGCAGTCTGCTGAAAGCAAGCTGTGCTCTGACAGTCTTTCTTATGGAGCGCAGTTCAGCTAATAAAACTCTTTCTGCCTTTCATTGCAAGCGAGCCCGAAAGTGTTTTTATGCTTCATAATGGATTGTAAAAGCAAAGATGCAGTTTGCTGAAAACAAGTTGTTCTTTGACAGTCTTGAATACTGAGTGCGGTTCAGTTAATAAAACTGTCTTTCTGGTGCTCATTGCAAACAAACCAGAAAGTGTTTTTCTGTGTTCTACTTGTTAGTATAAACAAATATGCAGTCTGCTGAAAGCAAGCTGTGCTCTGACAGTCTTTCTTATGGAGCGCAGTTCAGCTAATAAAACTCTTTCTGCCTTTCATTGCAAGCGAGCCCGAAAGTGTTTTTATGCTTCATAATGGATTGTAAAAGCAAATATGCAGTTTGCTGAAAACAAGTTGTTCTTTGACAGTCTTGAATACTGAGTGCGGTTCAGTTAATAAAACTGTCTTTCTGGTGCTCATTGCAAGCAAGCCAGAAAGTGTTTTTCTGTGTTCCAATTGCTAGTATAAAGAAATACGCAGTCTGCTGAAAGCAAGCTGTGCTCTGACAGTTTTTCTTATGGAGCGCAGTTCAGCTAATAAAACTCTTTCTGCCTTTCATTGCAAGCGAGCCCGAAAGTGTTTTTATGCTTCATAACGGGTTGTAAAAGCAAAGATGCAGTTTGCTGAAAACAAGTTGTTCTTTGACAGTCTTGAATACTGAGTGCGGTTCAGTTAATAAAACTGTCTTTCTGGTGCTCATTGCAAACACGCCAGAAAGTGTTTTTCTGTGTTCCAATTGTTAGTATAAACAAATACGCAGTCTGCTGAAAGCAAGCTGTGCTCTGACAGTCTTTCTTATGGAGCGCAGTTCAGCTAATAAAACTCTTTCTGCCTTTCATTGCAAGCAAGCCCGAAAGTGTTTTTATGCTTCATAACGGGTTGTAAAAGCAAAGATGCAGTTTGCTGAAAACAAGTTGTTCTTTGACAGTCTTGAATACTGAGTGCGGTTCAGTTAATAAAACTGTCTTTCTGCCTTTCATTGCAAGCGAGCCCGAAAGTGTTTTTATGCTTCATATTGGGTTGTAAAAGCAAAGATGCAGTTTGCTGAAAACAAGTTGTTCTTTGACAGTCTTGAATACTGAGTGCGGTTCAGTTAATAAAACTGTCTTTCTGGTGCTCATTGCAAGCAAGCCAGAAAGTGTTTTTCTGTGTTCCAATTGCTAGTATAAAGAAATACGCAGTCTGCTGAAAGCAAGCTGTGCTCTGACAGTCTTTCTTATGGAGCGCAGTTCAGCTAATAAAACTCTTTCTGCCTTTCATTGCAAGCGAGCCCGAAAGTGTTTTTATGCTTCATATTGGGTTGTAAAAGCAAAGATGCAGTTTGCTGAAAACAAGTTGTTCTTTGACAGTCTTGAATACTGAGTGCAGTTGAGTTAATAAAACCGTCTTTCTGGTGCTCATTGCAAGCAAGCCCGAAAGTGTTTTTCTGTGTTCCAATTGCTAGTATAAAGAAATACGCAGTCTGCTGAAAGCAAGCTGTTCTCTGACAGTCTTTCTTATGGAGTGCAGTTCAGCTAATAAAACTCTTTCTGCCTTTCATTGCAAGCGAGCCCGAAAGTGTTTTTATGCTTCATAATGGACTGTAAAAGCAAAGATGCAGTTTGCTGAAAACAAGTTGTTCTTTGACAGTCTTGAATACTGAGTGCGGTTCAGTTAATAAAACTGTCTTTCTGGTGCTCATTGCAAACACGCCAGAAAGTGTTTTTCTGTGTTCCAATTGTTAGTATAAACAAATACGCAGTCTGCTGAAAGCAAGCTGTGCTCTGACAGTCTTTCTTATGGAGCGCAGTTCAGCTAATAAAACTCTTTCTGCCTTTCATTGCAAGCGAGCCCGAAAGTGTTTTTATGCTTCATATTGGGTTGTAAAAGCAAAGATGCAGTTTGCTGAAAACAAGTTGTTCTTTGACAGTCTTGAATACTGAGTGCGGTTCAGTTAATAAAACTGTCTTTCTGGTGCTCATTGCAAGCAAGCCAGAAAGTGTTTTTCTGTGTTCCAATTGCTAGTATAAAGAAATACGCAGTCTGCTGAAAGCAAGCTGTGCTCTGACAGTTTTTCTTATGGAGCGCAGTTCAGCTAATAAAACTCTTTCTGCCTTTCATTGCAAGCGACCCCGAAAGTGTTTTTATGCTTCATAACGGGTTGTAAAAGCAAAGATGCAGTTTGCTGAAAACAAGTTGTTCTTTGACAGTCTTGAATACTGAGTGCGGTTCAGTTAATAAAACTGTCTTTCTGGTGCTCATTGCAAACACACCAGAAAGTGTTTTTCTGTGTTCTACTTGTTAGTATAAACAAATATGCAGTCTGCTGAAAGCAAGCTGTGCTCTGACAGTCTTTCTTATGGAGCGCAGTTCAGCTAATAAAACTCTTTCTGCCTTTCATTGCAAGCGAGCCCGAAAGTGTTTTTATGCTTCATAATGGATTGTAAAAGCAAAGATGCAGTTTGCTGAAAACAAGTTGTTCTTTGACAGTCTTGAATACTGAGTGCGGTTCAGTTAATAAAACTGTCTTTCTGGTGCTCATTGCAAGCAAGCCAGAAAGTGTTTTTCTGTGTTCCAATTGCTAGTATAAAGAAATACGCAGTCTGCTGAAAGCAAGCTGTGCTCTGACAGTCTTTCTTATGGAGCGCAGTTCAGCTAATAAAACTCTTTCTGCCTTTCATTGCAAGCAAGCCCGAAAGTGTTTTTATGCTTCATAATGGATTGTAAAAGCAAAGATGCAGTTTGCTGAAAACAAGTTTATCTTTGACAGTCTTGAATACTGAGTGCAGTTGAGTTAATAAAACCGTCTTTCTGGTGCTCATTGCAAGCAAGCCCGAAAGTATTTTTCTGTGTTCCAATTGCTAGTATAAAGAAATACGCAGTCTGCTGAAAGCAAGCTGTTCTCTGACAGTCTTTCTTATGGAGTGCAGTTCAGCTAATAAAACTCTTTCTGCCTTTCATTGCAAGCGAGCCCGAAAGTGTTTTTATGCTTCGTAACGGGTTGTAAAAGCAAAGATGCAGTTTGCTGAAAACAAGTTGTTCTTTGACTGTCTTGAATACTGAGTGCGGTTCAGTTAATAAAACTGTCTTTCTGGTGCTCATTGCAAACACGCCAGAAAGTGTTTTCTGTGTTCCAATTGTTAGTATAAACAAATACGCAGTCTGCTGAAAGCAAGCTGTGCTCTGACAGTCTTTCTTATGGAGCGCAGTTCAGCTAATAAAACTCTTTCTGCCTTTCATTGCAAGCGAGCCCAAAAGTGTTTTTATGCTTCGTAACGGGTTGTAAAAGCAAAGATGCAGTTTGCTGAAAACAAGTTGTTCTTTGACAGTCTTGAATACTGAGTGCGGTTCAGTTAATAAAACTGTCTTTCTGGTGCTCATTGCAAACAAACCAGAAAGTGTTTTTCTGTGTTCTACTTGTTAGTATAAACAAATATGCAGTCTGCTGAAAGCAAGCTGTGCTCTGACAGTCTTTCTTATGGAGCGCAGTTCAGCTAATAAAACTCTTTCTGCCTTTCATTGCAAGCGAGCCCGAAAGTGTTTTTATGCTTCATAATGGATTGTAAAAGCAAATATGCAGTTTGCTGAAAACAAGTTGTTCTTTGACAGTCTTGAATACTGAGTGCGGTTCAGTTAATAAAACTGTCTTTCTGGTGCTCATTGCAAACACGCCAGAAAGTGTTTTTCTGTGTTCCAATTGTTAGTATAAACAAATACGCAGTCTGCTGAAAGCAAGCTGTGCTCTGACAGTCTTTCTTATGGAGCGCAGTTCAGCTAATAAAACTCTTTCTGCCTTTCATTGCAAGCGAGCCCGAAAGTGTTTTTATGCTTCATATTGGGTTGTAAAAGCAAAGATGCAGTTTGCTGAAAACAAGTTGTTCTTTGACAGTCTTGAATACTGAGTGCGGTTCAGTTAATAAAACTGTCTTTCTGGTGCTCATTGCAAGCAAGCCAGAAAGTGTTTTTCTGTGTTCCAATTGCTAGTATAAAGAAATACGCAGTCTGCTGAAAGTAAGCTGTGCTCTGACAGTTTTTCTTATGGAGCGCAGTTCAGCTAATAAAACTCTTTCTGCCTTTCATTGCAAGCGAGCCCGAAAGTGTTTTTATGCTTCATAACGGGTTGTAAAAGCAAAGATGCAGTTTGCTGAAAACAAGTTGTTCTTTGACAGTCTTGAATACTGAGTTCGGTTCAGTTAATAAAACTGTCTTTCTGGTGCTCATTGCAAACACGCCAGAAAGTGTTTTTCTGTGTTCTACTTGTTAGTATAAACAAATATGCAGTCTGCTGAAAGCAAGCTGTGCTCTGACAGTCTTTCTTATGGAGCGCAGTTCAGCTAATAAAACTCTTTCTGCCTTTCATTGCAAGCGAGCCCGAAAGTGTTTTTATGCTTCATAACGGGTTGTAAAAGCAAAGATGCAGTTTGCTGAAAACAAGTTGTTCTTTGACAGTCTTGAATACTGAGTGCGGTTCAGTTAATAAAACTGTCTTTCTGGTGCTTATTGCAAACACGCCAGAAAGTGTTTTTCTGTGTTCCAATTGTTAGTATAAAGAAATACGCAGTCTGCTGAAAGCAAGCTGTGCTCTCACAGTCTTTCTTATGGAGCGCAGTTCAGCTAATAAAACTCTTTCTGCCTTTCATTGCAAGCAAGCCCGAAAGTGTTTTTATGCTTCATAATGGATTGTAAAAGCAAAGATGCAGTTTGCTGAAAACAAGTTTATCTTTGACAGTCTTGAATACTGAGTGCAGTTGAGTTAATAAAACCGTCTTTCTGGTGCTCATTGCAAGCAAGCCCGAAAGTGTTTTTCTGTGTTCCAATTGCTAGTATAAAGAAATACGCAGTCTGCTGAAAGCAAGCTGTTCTCTGACAGTCTTTCTTATGGAGTGCAGTTCAGCTAATAAAACTCTTTCTGCCTTTCATTGCAAGCGAGCCCGAAAGTGTTTTTATGCTTCATAATGGACTGTAAAAGCAAAGATGCAGTTTGCTGAAAACAAGTTGTTCTTTGACAGTCTTGAATACTGAGTGCGGTTCAGTTAATAAAACTGTCTTTCTGGTGCTCATTGCAAACACGCCAGAAAGTGTTTTTCTGTGTTCTACTTGTTAGTATAAACAAATATGCAGTCTGCTGAAAGCAAGCTGTGCTCTGACAGTCTTTCTTATGGAGTGCAGTTCAGCTAATAAAACTCTTTCTGCCTTTCATTGCAAGCGAGCCCGAAAGTGTTTTTATGCTTCGTAACGGGTTGTAAAAGCAAAGATGCAGTTTGCTGAAAACAAGTTGTTCTTTGACAGTCTTGAATACTGAATGCGGTTCAGTTAATAAAACTGTCTTTCTGGTGCTCATTGCAAACACGCCAGAAAGTGTTTTTCTGTGTTCCAATTGCTAGTATAAAGAAATACGCAGTCTGCTGAAAGCAAGCTGTGCTCTGACAGTCTTTCTTATGGAGCGCAGTTCAGCTAATAAAACTCTTTCTGCCTTTCATTGCAAGCGAGCCCAAAAGTGTTTTTATGCTTCGTAACGGGTTGTAAAAGCAAAGATGCAGTTTGCTGAAAACAAGTTGTTCTTTGACAGTCTTGAATACTTAGTGCGGTTCAGTTAATAAAACTGTCTTTCTGGTGCTCATTGCAAACACGCCAGAAAGTGTTTTTCTGTGTTCCAATTGTTAGTATAAAGAAATACGCAGTCTGCTGAAAGCAAGCTGTGCTCTGACAGTCTTTCTTATGGAGTGCAGTTCAGCTAATAAAACTCTTTCTGCCTTTCATTGCAAGCGAGCCCGAAAGTGTTTTTATGCTTCGTAACGGGTTGTAAAAGCAAAGATGCAGTTTGCTGAAAACAAGTTGTTCTTTGACAGTCTTGAATACTGAATGCGGTTCAGTTAATAAAACTGTCTTTCTGGTGCTCATTGCAAACACGCCAGAAAGTGTTTTTCTGTGTTCCAATTGTTAGTATAAACAAATACACCAGTCTGCTGAAAGCAAGCTGTGCTCTGACAGTCTTTCTTATGGAGCGCAGTTCAGCTAATAAAACTCTTTCTGCCTTTCATTGCAAGCGAGCCCAAAAGTGTTTTTATGCTTCGTAACGGGTTGTAAAAGCAAAGATGCAGTTTGCTGAAAACAAGTTGTTCTTTGACTGTCTTGAATACTGAGTGCGGTTCAGTTAATAAAACTGTCTTTCTGGTGCTCATTGCAAACACGCCAGAAAGTGTTTTTCTGTGTTCCAATTGTTAGTGTAAACAAATACGCAGTCTGCTGAAAGCAAGCTGTGCTCTGACAGTCTTTCTTATGGAGCGCAGTTCAGCTAATAAAAGTCTTTCTGCCTTTCATTGCAAGCGAGCCCAAAAGTGTTTTTATGCTTCATAACGGGTTGTAAAAGCAAAGATGCAGTTTGCTGAAAACAAGTTGTTCTTTGACAGTCTTGAATACTGAGTGCGGTTCAGTTAATAAAACTGTCTTTCTGGTGCTCATTGCAAGCAAGCCAGAAAGTGTTTTTCTGTGTTTCAATTGCTAGTATAAAGAAATACGCAGTCTGCTGAAAGCAAGCTGTGCTCTGACAGTCTTTCTTATGGAGTGCAGTTCAGCTAATAAAACTCTTTCTGCCTTTCATTGCAAGCGAGCCCGAAAGTGTTTTTATGCTTCATAACGGGTTGTAAAAGCAAAGATGCAGTTTGCTGAAAACAAGTTGTTCTTTGACAGTCTTGAATACTTAGTGCGGTTCAGTTAATAAAACTGTCTTTCTGGTGCTCATTGCAAAGACGCCAGAAAGTGTTTTTCTGTGTTCCAATTGTTAGTATAAAGAAATACGCAGTCTGCTGAAAGCAAGCTGTGCTCTGACAGTCTTTCTTATGGAGCGCAGTTCAGCTAATAAAACTCTTTCTGCCTTTCATTGCAAGCGAGCCCGAAAGTGTTTTTATGCTTCATAATGGATTGTAAAAGCAAATATGCAGTTTGCTGAAAACAAGTGGTTCTTTGACAGTCTTGAATACTGAGTGCGGTTCAGTTAATAAAACTGTCTTTCTGGTGCTCATTGCAATCACGCCAGAAAGTGTTTTTCTGTGTTCCAATTGTTAGTATAAACAAATACGCAGTCTGCTGAAAGCAAGCTGTGCTCTGACAGTCTTTCTTATGGAGTGCAGTTCAGCTAATAAAACTCTTTCTGCCTTTCATTGCAAGCGAGCCCGAAAGTGTTTTTATGCTTCGTAACGGGTTGTAAAAGCAAAGATGCAGTTTGCTGAAAACAAGTTGTTCTTTGACAGTCTTGAATACTGAGTGCGGTTCAGTTAATAAAACTGTCTTTCTGGTGCTCATTGCAAACACGCCAGAAAGTGTTTTTCTGTGTTCCAATTGTTAGTATAAACAAATACACCAGTCTGCTGAAAGCAAGCTGTGCTCTGACAGTCTTTCTTATGGAGCGCAGTTCAGCTAATAAAACTCTTTCTGCCTTTCATTGCAAGCGAGCCCAAAAGTGTTTTTATGCTTCGTAACGGGTTGTAAAAGCAAAGATGCAGTTTGCTGAAAACAAGTTGTTCTTTGACTGTCTTGAATACTGAGTGCGGTTCAGTTAATAAAACTGTCTTTCTGGTGCTCATTGCAAACACGCCAGAAAGTGTTTTTCTGTGTTCCAATTGTTAGTGTAAACAAATACGCAGTCTGCTGAAAGCAAGCTGTGCTCTGACAGTCTTTCTTATGGAGCGCAGTTCAGCTAATAAAAGTCTTTCTGCCTTTCATTGCAAGCGAGCCCAAAAGTGTTTTTATGCTTCATAACGGGTTGTAAAAGCAAAGATGCAGTTTGCTGAAAACAAGTTGTTCTTTGACAGTCTTGAATACTGAGTGCGGTTCAGTTAATAAAACTGTCTTTCTGGTGCTCATTGCAAGCAAGCCAGAAAGTGTTTTTCTGTGTTCCAATTGCTAGTATAAAGAAATACGCAGTCTGCTGAAAGCAAGCTGTGCTCTGACAGTCTTTCTTATGGAGTGCAGTTCAGCTAATAAAACTCTTTCTGCCTTTCATTGCAAGCGAGCCCGAAAGTGTTTTTATGCTTCATAACGGGTTGTAAAAGCAAAGATGCAGTTTGCTGAAAACAAGTTGTTCTTTGACAGTCTTGAATACTTAGTGCGGTTCAGTTAATAAAACTGTCTTTCTGGTGCTCATTGCAAAGACGCCAGAAAGTGTTTTTCTGTGTTCCAATTGTTAGTATAAAGAAATACGCAGTCTGCTGAAAGCAAGCTGTGCTCTGACAGTCTTTCTTATGGAGCGCAGTTCAGCTAATAAAACTCTTTCTGCCTTTCATTGCAAGCGAGCCCGAAAGTGTTTTTATGCTTCATAATGGATTGTAAAAGCAAATATGCAGTTTGCTGAAAACAAGTTGTTCTTTGACAGTCTTGAATACTGAGTGCGGTTCAGTTAATAAAACTGTCTTTCTGATGCTCATTGCAAACACGCCAGAAAGTGTTTTTCTGTGTTCCAATTGTTAGTATAAACAAATACGCAGTCTGCTGAAAGCAAGCTGTGCTCTGACAGTCTTTCTTATGGAGCGCAGTTCAGCTAATAAAACTCTTTCTGCCTTTCATTGCAAGCGAGCCCAAAAGTGTTTTTATGCTTCGTAACGGGTTGTAAAAGCAAAGATGCAGTTTGCTGAAAACAAGTTGTTCTTTGACTGTCTTGAATACTGAGTGCGGTTCAGTTAATAAAACTGTCTTTCTGGTGCTCATTGCAAACACGCCAGAAAGTGTTTTTCTGTGTTCCAATTGTTAGTGTAAACAAATACGCAGTCTGCTGAAAGCAAGCTGTGCTCTGACAGTCTTTCTTATGGAGCGCAGTTCAGCTAATAAAAGTCTTTCTGCCTTTCATTGCAAGCGAGCCCAAAAGTGTTTTTATGCTTCATAACGGGTTGTAAAAGCAAAGATGCAGTTTGCTGAAAACAAGTTGTTCTTTGACAGTCTTGAATACTGAGTGCGGTTCAGTTAATAAAACTGTCTTTCTGGTGCTCATTGCAAGCAAGCCAGAAAGTGTTTTTCTGTGTTCCAATTGCTAGTATAAAGAAATACGCAGTCTGCTGAAAGCAAGCTGTGCTCTGACAGTCTTCCTTATGGAGTGCAGTTCAGCTAATAAAACTCTTTCTGCCTTTCATTGCAAGCGAGCCCGAAAGTGTTTTTATGCTTCATAACGGGTTGTAAAAGCAAAGATGCAGTTTGCTGAAAACAAGTTGTTCTTTGACAGTCTTGAATACTTAGTGCGGTTCAGTTAATAAAACTGTCTTTCTGGTGCTCATTGCAAAGACGCCAGAAAGTGTTTTTCTGTGTTCCAATTGTTAGTATAAAGAAATACGCAGTCTGCTGAAAGCAAGCTGTGCTCTGACAGTCTTTCTTATGGAGCGCAGTTCAGCTAATAAAACTCTTTCTGCCTTTCATTGCAAGCGAGCCCGAAAGTGTTTTTATGCTTCATAATGGATTGTAAAAGCAAATATGCAGTTTGCTGAAAACAAGTTGTTCTTTGACAGTCTTGAATACTGAGTGCGGTTCAGTTAATAAAACTGTCTTTCTGGTGCTCATTGCAATCACGCCGGAAAGTGTTTTTCTGTGTTCCAATTGTTAGTATAAACAAATACGCAGTCTGCTGAAAGCAAGCTGTGCTCTGACAGTCTTTCTTATGGAGTGCAGTTCAGCTAATAAAACTCTTTCTGCCTTTCATTGCAAGCGAGCCCGAAAGTGTTTTTATGCTTCGTAACGGGTTGTAAAAGCAAAGATGCAGTTTGCTGAAAACAAGTTGTTCTTTGACAGTCTTGAATACTGAGTGCGGTTCAGTTAATAAAACTGTCTTTCTGGTGCTCATTGCAAACACGCCAGAAAGTGTTTTTCTGTGTTCCAATTGTTAGTATAAACAAATACGCAGTCTGCTGAAAGCAAGCTGTGCTCTGACAGTCTTTCTTATGGAGCGCAGTTCAGCTAATAAAACTCTTTCTGCCTTTCATTGCAAGCGAGCCCAAAAGTGTTTTTATGCTTCATAACGGGTTGTAAAAGCAAAGATGCAGTTTGCTGAAAACAAGTTGTTCTTTGACAGTCTTGAATACTGAGTGCGGTTCAGTTAATAAAACTGTCTTTCTGGAGCTCATTGCAAGCAAGCCAGAAAGTGTTTTTCTGTGTTTCAATTGCTAGTATAAAGAAATACGCAGTCTGCTGAAAGCAAGCTGTGCTCTGACAGTCTTTCTTATGGAGTGCAGTTCAGCTAATAAAACTCTTTCTGCCTTTCATTGCAAGCGAGCCCGAAAGTGTTTTTATGCTTCATAACGGGTTGTAAAAGCAAAGATGCAGTTTGCTGAAAACAAGTTGTTCTTTGACAGTCTTGAATACTGAGTGCGGTTCAGTTAATAAAACTGTCTTTCTGGTGCTCATTGCAAGCAAGCCAGAAAGTGTTTTTCTGTGTTCCAATTGCTAGTATAAAGAAATACGCAGTCTGCTGAAAGCAAGCTGTGCTCTGACAGTCTTTCTTATGGAGTGCAGTTCAGCTAATAAAACTCTTTCTGCCTTTCATTGCAAGCGAGCCCGAAAGTGTTTTTATGCTTCGTAACGGGTTGTAAAAGCAAAGATGCAGTTTGCTGAAAACAAGTTGTTCTTTGACAGTCTTGAATACTGAGTGCGGTTCAGTTAATAAAACTGTCTTTCTGGTGCTCATTGCAAACACGCCAGAAAGTGTTTTTCTGTGTTCCAATTGTTAGTATAAACAAATACGCAGTCCGCTGAAAGCAAGCTGTGCTCTGACAGTCTTTCTTATGGAGTGCAGTTCAGCTAATAAAACTCTTTCTGCCTTTCATTGCAAGCGAGCCCAAAAGTGTTTTTATGCTTCGTAACGGGTTGTAAAAGCAAAGATGCAGTTTGCTGAAAACAAGTTGTTCTTTGACTGTATTGAATACTGAGTGCGGTTCAGTTAATAAAACTGTATTTCTGGTGCTAATTGCAAACACGCCAGAAAGTGTTTTTCTGTGTTCCAATTGTTAGTATAAACAAATACGCAGTCTGCTGAAAGCAAGCTGTGCTCTGACAGTCTTTCTTATGGAGCGCAGTTCAGCTAATAAAAGTCTTTCTGCCTTTCATTGCAAGCGAGCCCAAAAGTGTTTTTATGCTTCATAACGGGTTGTAAAAGCAAAGATGCAGTGTGCTGAAAACAAGTTGTTCTTTGACAGTCTTGAATACTGAGTGCGGTTCAGTTAATAAAACTGTCTTTCTGGTGCTCATTGCAAACACGCCAGAAAGTGTTTTTCTGTGTTCCAATTGTTAGTATAAACAAATACGCAGTCTGCTGAAAGCAAGCTGTGCTCTGACAGTCTTTCTTATGGAGCGCAGTTCAGCTAATAAAATTCTTTCTGCCTTTCATTGCAAGCGAGCCCAAAAGTGTTTTTATGCTTCGTAACGGGTTGTAAAAGCAAAGATGCAGTTTGCTGAAAACAAGTTGTTCTTTGACAGTCTTGAATACTAAGTGCGGTTCAGTTAATAAAACTGTCTTTCTGGAGCTCATTGCAAGCAAGCCAGAAAGTGTTTTTCTGTGTTTCAATTGCTAGTATAAAGAAATACGCAGTCTGCTGAAAGCAAGCTGTGCTCTGACAGTCTTTCTTATGGAGTGCAGTTCAGCTAATAAAACTCTTTCTGCCTTTCATTGCAAGCGAGCCCGAAAGTGTTTTTATGCTTCATAACGGGTTGTAAAAGCAAAGATGCAGTTTGCTGAAAACAAGTTGTTCTTTGACAGTCTTGAATACTGAGTGCGGTTCAGTTAATAAAACTGTCTTTCTGGTGCTCATTGCAAGCAAGCCAGAAAGTGTTTTTCTGTGTTCCAATTGCTAGTATAAAGAAATACGCAGTCTGCTGAAAGCAAGCTGTGCTCTGACAGTCTTTCTTATGGAGTGCAGTTCAGCTAATAAAACTCTTTCTGCCTTTCATTGCAAGCGAGCCCGAAAGTGTTTTTATGCTTCGTAACGGGTTGTAAAAGCAAAGATGCAGTTTGCTGAAAACAAGTTGTTCTTTGACAGTCTTGAATACTGAGTGCGGTTCAGTTAATAAAACTGTCTTTCTGGTGCTCATTGCAAACACGCCAGAAAGTGTTTTTCTGTGTTCCAATTGTTAGTATAAACAAATACGCAGTCCGCTGAAAGCAAGCTGTGCTCTGACAGTCTTTCTTATGGAGTGCAGTTCAGCTAATAAAACTCTTTCTGCCTTTCATTGCAAGCGAGCCCAAAAGTGTTTTTATGCTTCGTAACGGGTTGTAAAAGCAAAGATGCAGTTTGCTGAAAACAAGTTGTTCTTTGACTGTATTGAATACTGAGTGCGGTTCAGTTAATAAAACTGTATTTCTGGTGCTAATTGCAAACACGCCAGAAAGTGTTTTTCTGTGTTCCAATTGTTAGTATAAACAAATACGCAGTCTGCTGAAAGCAAGCTGTGCTCTGACAGTCTTTCTTATGGAGCGCAGTTCAGCTAATAAAAGTCTTTCTGCCTTTCATTGCAAGCGAGCCCAAAAGTGTTTTTATGCTTCATAACGGGTTGTAAAAGCAAAGATGCAGTGTGCTGAAAACAAGTTGTTCTTTGACAGTCTTGAATACTGAGTGCGGTTCAGTTAATAAAACTGTCTTTCTGGTGCTCATTGCAAACACGCCAGAAAGTGTTTTTCTGTGTTCCAATTGTTAGTATAAACAAATACGCAGTCTGCTGAAAGCAAGCTGTGCTCTGACAGTCTTTCTTATGGAGCGCAGTTCAGCTAATAAAATTCTTTCTGCCTTTCATTGCAAGCGAGCCCAAAAGTGTTTTTATGCTTCGTAACGGGTTGTAAAAGCAAAGATGCAGTTTGCTGAAAACAAGTTGTTCTTTGACAGTCTTGAATACTAAGTGCGGTTCAGTTAATAAAACTGTCTTTCTGGTGCTCATTGCAAGCAAGCCAGAATATGTTTTTCTGTGTTCCAATTGCTAGTATAAAGAAATACGCAGTCTGCTGAAAGCAAGCTGTGCTCTGACAGTCTTTCTTATGGAGCGCAGTTCAGCTAATAAAACTCTTTCTGCCTTTCATTGCAAGCGAGCCCGAAAGTGTTTTTATGCTTCATAATGGACTGTAAAAGCAAAGATGCAGTTTGCTGAAAACAAGTTGTTCTTTGACAGTCTTGAATACTGAGTGCGGTTCAGTTAATAAAACTGTCTTTCTGGTGCTCATTGCAAACAAACCAGAAAGTGTTTTTCTGTGTTCCACTTGTTAGTATAAACAAATATGCAGTCTGCTGAAAGCAAGCTGTGCTCTGACAGTCTTTCTTATGGAGTGCAGTTCAGCTAATAAAACTCTTTCTGCCTTTCATTGCAAGCGAGCCCAAAAGTGTTTTTATGCTTCATGACGGGTTGTAAAAGCAAAGATGCAGTTTGCTGAAAACAAGTTGTTCTTTGACAGTCTTGAATACTGAGTGCGGTTCAGTTAATAAAACTGTCTTTCTGGTGCTCATTGCAAGCAAGCCAGAAAGTGTTTTTCTGTGTTCCAATTGCTAGTATAAAGAAATACGCAGTCTGCTGAAAGCAAGCTGTGCTCTGACAGTCTTTCTTATGGAGTGCAGTTCAGCTAATAAAACTCTTTCTGCCTTTCATTGCAAGCGAGCCCGAAAGTGTTTTTATGCTTCGTAACGGGTTGTAAAAGCAAAGATGCAGTTTGCTGAAAACAAGTTGTTCTTTGACAGTCTTGAATACTGAGTGCGGTTCAGTTAATAAAACTGTCTTTCTGGTGCTCATTGCAAACACGCCAGAAAGTGTTTTTCTGTGTTCCAATTGTTAGTATAAACAAATACGCAGTCTGCTGAAAGCAAGCTGTGCTCTGACAGTCTTTCTTATGGAGTGCAGTTCAGCTAATAAAACTCTTTCTGCCTTTCATTGCAAGCGAGCCCAAAAGTGTTTTTATGCTTCGTAACGGGTTGTAAAAGCAAAGATGCAGTTTGCTGAAAACAAGTTGTTCTTTGACTGTCTTGAATACTGAGTGCGGTTCAGTTAATAAAACTGTCTTTCTGGTGCTCATTGCAAACACGCCAGAAAGTGTTTTTCTGTGTTCCAATTGTTAGTATAAACAAATACGCAGTCTGCTGAAAGCAAGCTGTGCTCTGACAGTCTTTCTTATGGAGTGCAGTTCAGCTAATAAAACTCTTTCTGCCTTTCATTGCAAGCGAGCCCGAAAGTGTTTTTATGCTTCGTAACGGGTTGTAAAAGCAAAGATGCAGTTTGCTGAAAACAAGTTGTTCTTTGACAGTCTTGAATACTGAGTGCGGTTCAGTTAATAAAACTGTCTTTCTGGTGCTCATTGCAAACACGCCAGAAAGTGTTTTTCTGTGTTCCAATTGTTAGTATAAACAAATACGCAGTCTGCTGAAAGCAAGCTGTGCTCTGACAGTCTTTCTTATGGAGCGCAGTTCAGCTAATAAAACTCTTTCTGCCTTTCATTGCAAGCGAGCCCAAAAGTGTTTTTATGCTTCATAACGGGTTGTAAAAGCAAAGATGCAGTTTGCTGAAAACAAGTTGTTCTTTGACAGTCTTGAATACTGAGTGCGGTTCAGTTAATAAAACTGTCTTTCTGGAGCTCATTGCAAGCAAGCCAGAAAGTGTTTTTCTGTGTTTCAATTGCTAGTATAAAGAAATACGCAGTCTGCTGAAAGCAAGCTGTGCTCTGACAGTCTTTCTTATGGAGTGCAGTTCAGCTAATAAAACTCTTTCTGCCTTTCATTGCAAGCGAGCCCGAAAGTGTTTTTATGCTTCATAACGGGTTGTAAAAGCAAAGATGCAGTTTGCTGAAAACAAGTTGTTCTTTGACAGTCTTGAATACTGAGTGCGGTTCAGTTAATAAAACTGTCTTTCTGGTGCTCATTGCAAGCAAGCCAGAAAGTGTTTTTCTGTGTTCCAATTGCTAGTATAAAGAAATACGCAGTCTGCTGAAAGCAAGCTGTGCTCTGACAGTCTTTCTTATGGAGTGCAGTTCAGCTAATAAAACTCTTTCTGCCTTTCATTGCAAGCGAGCCCGAAAGTGTTTTTATGCTTCGTAACGGGTTGTAAAAGCAAAGATGCAGTTTGCTGAAAACAAGTTGTTCTTTGACAGTCTTGAATACTGAGTGCGGTTCAGTTAATAAAACTGTCTTTCTGGTGCTCATTGCAAACACGCCAGAAAGTGTTTTTCTGTGTTCCAATTGTTAGTATAAACAAATACGCAGTCCGCTGAAAGCAAGCTGTGCTCTGACAGTCTTTCTTATGGAGTGCAGTTCAGCTAATAAAACTCTTTCTGCCTTTCATTGCAAGCGAGCCCAAAAGTGTTTTTATGCTTCGTAACGGGTTGTAAAAGCAAAGATGCAGTTTGCTGAAAACAAGTTGTTCTTTGACTGTATTGAATACTGAGTGCGGTTCAGTTAATAAAACTGTATTTCTGGTGCTAATTGCAAACACGCCAGAAAGTGTTTTTCTGTGTTCCAATTGTTAGTATAAACAAATACGCAGTCTGCTGAAAGCAAGCTGTGCTCTGACAGTCTTTCTTATGGAGCGCAGTTCAGCTAATAAAAGTCTTTCTGCCTTTCATTGCAAGCGAGCCCAAAAGTGTTTTTATGCTTCATAACGGGTTGTAAAAGCAAAGATGCAGTGTGCTGAAAACAAGTTGTTCTTTGACAGTCTTGAATACTGAGTGCGGTTCAGTTAATAAAACTGTCTTTCTGGTGCTCATTGCAAACACGCCAGAAAGTGTTTTTCTGTGTTCCAATTGTTAGTATAAACAAATACGCAGTCTGCTGAAAGCAAGCTGTGCTCTGACAGTCTTTCTTATGGAGCGCAGTTCAGCTAATAAAATTCTTTCTGCCTTTCATTGCAAGCGAGCCCAAAAGTGTTTTTATGCTTCGTAACGGGTTGTAAAAGCAAAGATGCAGTTTGCTGAAAACAAGTTGTTCTTTGACAGTCTTGAATACTAAGTGCGGTTCAGTTAATAAAACTGTCTTTCTGGTGCTCATTGCAAGCAAGCCAGAATATGTTTTTCTGTGTTCCAATTGCTAGTATAAAGAAATACGCAGTCTGCTGAAAGCAAGCTGTGCTCTGACAGTCTTTCTTATGGAGCGCAGTTCAGCTAATAAAACTCTTTCTGCCTTTCATTGCAAGCGAGCCCGAAAGTGTTTTTATGCTTCATAATGGACTGTAAAAGCAAAGATGCAGTTTGCTGAAAACAAGTTGTTCTTTGACAGTCTTGAATACTGAGTGCGGTTCAGTTAATAAAACTGTCTTTCTGGTGCTCATTGCAAACAAACCAGAAAGTGTTTTTCTGTGTTCCACTTGTTAGTATAAACAAATATGCAGTCTGCTGAAAGCAAGCTGTGCTCTGACAGTCTTTCTTATGGAGTGCAGTTCAGCTAATAAAACTCTTTCTGCCTTTCATTGCAAGCGAGCCCGAAAGTGTTTTTATGCTTCATGACGGGTTGTAAAAGCAAAGATGCAGTTTGCTGAAAACAAGTTGTTCTTTGACAGTCTTGAATACTGAGTGCGGTTCAGTTAATAAAACTGTCTTTCTGGTGCTCATTGCAAGCAAGCCAGAAAGTGTTTTTCTGTGTTCCAATTGCTAGTATAAAGAAATACGCAGTCTGCTGAAAGCAAGCTGTGCTCTGACAGTCTTTCTTATGGAGTGCAGTTCAGCTAATAAAACTCTTTCTGCCTTTCATTGCAAGCGAGCCCGAAAGTGTTTTTATGCTTCGTAACGGGTTGTAAAAGCAAAGATGCAGTTTGCTGAAAACAAGTTGTTCTTTGACAGTCTTGAATACTGAGTGCGGTTCAGTTAATAAAACTGTCTTTCTGGTGCTCATTGCAAACACGCCAGAAAGTGTTTTTCTGTGTTCCAATTGTTAGTATAAACAAATACGCAGTCTGCTGAAAGCAAGCTGTGCTCTGACAGTCTTTCTTATGGAGTGCAGTTCAGCTAATAAAACTCTTTCTGCCTTTCATTGCAAGCGAGCCCAAAAGTGTTTTTATGCTTCGTAACGGGTTGTAAAAGCAAAGATGCAGTTTGCTGAAAACAAGTTGTTCTTTGACTGTCTTGAATACTGAGTGCGGTTCAGTTAATAAAACTGTCTTTCTGGTGCTCATTGCAAACACGCCAGAAAGTGTTTTTCTGTGTTCCAATTGTTAGTATAAACAAATACGCAGTCTGCTGAAAGCAAGCTGTGCTCTGACAGTCTTTCTTATGGGGCGCAGTTCAGCTAATAAAAGTCTTTCTGCCTTTCATTGCAAGCGAGCCCAAAAGTGTTTTTATGCTTCATAACGGGTTGTAAAAGCAAAGATGCAGTTTGCTGAAAACAAGTTGTTCTTTGACAGTCTTGAATACTGAGTGCGGTTCAGTTAATAAAACTGTCTTTCTGGTGCTCATTGCAAACACGCCAGAAAGTGTTTTTCTGTGTTCCAATTGTTAGTATAAACAAATACGCAGTCTGCTGAAAGCAAGCTGTGCTCTGACAGTCTTTCTTATGGAGCGCAGTTCAGCTAATAAAATTCTTTCTGCCTTTCATTGCAAGCGAGCCCAAAAGTGTTTTTATGCTTCGTAACGGGTTGTAAAAGCAAAGATGCAGTTTGCTGAAAACAAGTTGTTCTTTGACAGTCTTGAATACTAAGTGCGGTTCAGTTAATAAAACTGTCTTTCTGGTGCTCATTGCAAGCAAGCCAGAATATGTTTTTCTGTGTTCCAATTGCTAGTATAAAGAAATACGCAGTCTGCTGAAAGCAAGCTGTGCTCTGACAGTCTTTCTTATGGAGCGCAGTTCAGCTAATAAAACTCTTTCTGCCTTTCATTGCAAGCGAGCCCGAAAGTGTTTTTATGCTTCATAATGGACTGTAAAAGCAAAGATGCAGTTTGCTGAAAACAAGTTGTTCTTTGACAGTCTTGAATACTGAGTGCGGTTCAGTTAATAAAACTGTCTTTCTGGTGCTCATTGCAAACAAACCAGAAAGTGTTTTTCTGTGTTCTACTTGTTAGTATAAACAAATATGCAGTCTGCTGAAAGCAAGCTGTGCTCTGACAGTCTTTCTTATGGAGTGCAGTTCAGCTAATAAAACTCTTTCTGCCTTTCATTGCAAGCGAGCCCGAAAGTGTTTTTATGCTTCATGACGGGTTGTAAAAGCAAAGATGCAGTTTGCTGAAAACAAGTTGTTCTTTGACAGTCTTGAATACTGAGTGCGGTTCAGTTAATAAAACTGTCTTTCTGGTGCTCATTGCAAGCAAGCCAGAAAGTGTTTTTCTGTGTTCCAATTGCTAGTATAAAGAAATACGCAGTCTGCTGAAAGCAAGCTGTGCTCTGACAGTCTTTCTTATGGAGTGCAGTTCAGCTAATAAAACTCTTTCTGCCTTTCATTGCAAGCGAGCCCGAAAGTGTTTTTATGCTTCGTAACGGGTTGTAAAAGCAAAGATGCAGTTTGCTGAAAACAAGTTGTTCTTTGACAGTCTTGAATACTGAGTGCGGTTCAGTTAATAAAACTGTCTTTCTGGTGCTCATTGCAAACACGCCAGAAAGTGTTTTTCTGTGTTCCAATTGTTAGTATAAACAAATACGCAGTCTGCTGAAAGCAAGCTGTGCTCTGACAGTCTTTCTTATGGAGTGCAGTTCAGCTAATAAAACTCTTTCTGCCTTTCATTGCAAGCGAGCCCAAAAGTGTTTTTATGCTTCGTAACGGGTTGTAAAAGCAAAGATGCAGTTTGCTGAAAACAAGTTGTTCTTTGACTGTCTTGAATACTGAGTGCGGTTCAGTTAATAAAACTGTCTTTCTGGTGCTCATTGCAAACATGCCAGAAAGTGTTTTTCTGTGTTCCAATTGTTAGTATAAACAAATACGCAGTCTGCTGAAAGCAAGCTGTGCTCTGACAGTCTTTCTTATGGAGCGCAGTTCAGCTAATAAAAGTCTTTCTGCCTTTCATTGCAAGCGAGCCCAAAAGTGTTTTTATGCTTCATAACGGGTTGTAAAAGCAAAGATGCAGTTTGCTGAAAACAAGTTGTTCTTTGACAGTCTTGAATACTGAGTGCGGTTCAGTTAATAAAACTGTCTTTCTGGTGCTCATTGCAAACACGCCAGAAAGTGTTTTTCTGTGTTCCAATTGTTAGTATAAACAAATACGCAGTCTGCTGAAAGCAAGCTGTGCTCTGACAGTCTTTCTTATGGAGTGCAGTTCAGCTAATAAAACTCTTTCTGCCCTTCATTGCAAGCGAGCCCAAAAGTGTTTTTATGCTTCGTAACGGGTTGTAAAAGCAAAGATGCAGTTTGCTGAAAACAAGTTGTTCTTTGACTGTCTTGAATACTGAGTGCGGTTCAGTTAATAAAACTGTCTTTCTGGTGCTCATTGCAAACACGCCAGAAAGTGTTTTTCTGTGTTCCAATTGTTAGTATAAACAAATACGCAGTCTGCTGAAAGCAAGCTGTGCTCTGACAGTCTTTCTTATGGGGCGCAGTTCAGCTAATAAAAGTCTTTCTGCCTTTCATTGCAAGCGAGCCCAAAAGTGTTTTTATGCTTCATAACGGGTTGTAAAAGCAAAGATGCAGTTTGCTGAAAACAAGTTGTTCTTTGACAGTCTTGAATACTGAGTGCGGTTCAGTTAATAAAACTGTCTTTCTGGTGCTCATTGCAAACACGCCAGAAAGTGTTTTTCTGTGTTCCAATTGTTAGTATAAAGAAATACGGAGTCTGCTGAAAGCAAGCTGTGCTCTGACAGTCTTTCTTATGGAGCGCAGTTCAGCTAATAAAACTCTTTCTGCCTTTCATTGCAAGCGAGCCCGAAAGTGTTTTTATGCTTCATAATGGACTGTAAAAGCAAAGATGCAGTTTGCTGAAAACAAGTTGTTCTTTGACAGTCTTGAATACTGAGTGCGGTTCAGTTAATAAAACTGTCTTTCTGGTGCTCATTGCAAGCAAGCCAGAATATGTTTTTCTGTGTTCCAATTGCTAGTATAAAGAAATACGCAGTCTGCTGAAAGCAAGCTGTGCTCTGACAGTCTTTCTTATGGAGCGCAGTTCAGCTAATAAAAGTCTTTCTGCCTTTCATTGCAAGCGAGCCCGAAAGTGTTTTTATGCTTCATAATGGACTGTAAAAGCAAAGATGCAGTTTGCTGAAAACAAGTTGTTCTTTGACAGTCTTGAATACTGAGTGCGGTTCAGTTAATAAAACTGTCTTTCTGGTGCTCATTGCAAACACGCCAGAAAGTGTTTTTCTGTGTTCCAATTGTTAGTATAAAGAAATACGCAGTCTGCTGAAAGCAAGCTGTGCTCTGACAGTCTTTCTTATGGAGCGCAGTTCAGCTAATAAAACTCTTTCTGCCTTTCATTGCAAGCGAGCCCGAAAGTGTTTTTATGCTTCGTAACGGGTTGTAAAAGCAAAGATGCAGTTTGCTGAAAACAAGTTGTTCTTTGACTGTCTTGAATACTGAGTGCGGTTCAGTTAATAAAACTGTCTTTCTGGTGCTCATTGCAAACACGCCAGAAAGTGTTTTTCTGTGTTCCAATTGTTAGTATAAACAAATACGCAGTCTGCTGAAAGCAAGCTGTGCTCTGACAGTCTTTCTTATGGAGCGCAGTTCAGCTAATAAAAGTCTTTCTGCCTTTCATTGCAAGCGAGCCCAAAAGTGTTTTTATGCTTCATAACGGGTTGTAAAAGCAAAGATGCAGTTTGCTGAAAACAAGTTGTTCTTTGACAGTCTTGAATACTGAGTGCGGTTCAGTTAATAAAACTGTCTTTCTGGTGCTCATTGCAAACACGCCAGAAAGTGTTTTCTGTGTTCCAATTGTTAGTATAAACAAATACGCAGTCTGCTGAAAGCAAGCTGTGCTCTGACAGTCTTTCTTATGGAGCGCAGTTCAGCTAATAAAACTCTTTCTGCCTTTCATTGCAAGCGAGCCCAAAAGTGTTTTTATGCTTCGTAACGGGTTGTAAAAGCAAAGATGCAGTTTGCTGAAAACAAGAAGTTCTTTGACTGTCTTGAATACTGAGTGCGGTTCAGTTAATAAAACTGTCTTTCTGGTGCTCATTGCAATCACGCCAGAAAGTGTTTTTCTGTGTTCCAATTGTTAGTATAAACAAATACGCAGTCTGCTGAAAGCAAGCTGTGCCCTGACAGTCTTTCTTATGGAGCGCAGTTCAGCTAATAAAACTCTTTCTGCCTTTCATTGCAAGCGAGCCCGAAAGTGTTTTTATGCTTCGTAACGGGTTGTAAAAGCAAAGATGCAGTTTGCTGAAAACAAGTTGTTCTTTGACAGTCTTGAATACTGAGTGCGGTTCAGTTAATAAAACTGTCTTTCTGGTGCTCATTGCAATCACGCCAGAAAGTGTTTTTCTGTGTTCCAATTGTTAGTATAAACAAATACGCAGTCTGCTGAAAGCAAGCTGTGCTCTGACAGTCTTTCTTATGGAGCGCAGTTCAGCTAATAAAACTCTTTCTGCCTTTCATTGCAAGCGAGCCCGAAAGTGTTTTTATGCTTCATATTGGGTTGTAAAAGCAAAGATGCAGTTTGCTGAAAACAAGTTGTTCTTTGACAGTCTTGAATACTGAGTGCGGTTCAGTTAATAAAACTGTCTTTCTGGTGCTCATTGCAAGCAAGCCAGAAAGTGTTTTTCTGTGTTCCAATTGCTAGTATAAAGAAATACGCAGTCTGCTGAAAGCAAGCTGTGCTCTGACAGTCTTTCTTATGGAGTGCAGTTCAGCTAATAAAACTCTTTCTGCCTTTCATTGCAAGCGAGCCCGAAAGTGTTTTTATGCTTCGTAACGGGTTGTAAAAGCAAAGATGCAGTTTGCTGAAAACAAGTTGTTCTTTGACAGTCTTGAATACTGAGTGCGGTTCAGTTAATAAAACTGTCTTTCTGGTGCTCATTGCAAACACGCCAGAAAGTGTTTTTCTGTGTTCCAATTGTTAGTATAAACAAATACGCAGTCTGCTGAAAGCAAGCTGTGCTCTAACAGTCTTTCTTATGGAGCGCAGTTCAGCTAATAAAACTCTTTCTGCCTTTCATTGCAAGCGAGCCCAAAAGTGTTTTTATGCTTCGTAACGGGTTGTAAAAGCAAAGATGCAGTTTGCTGAAAACAAGTTGTTCTTTGACTGTCTTGAATACTGAGTGCGGTTCAGTTAATAAAACTGTCTTTCTGGTGCTCATTGCAAACACGCCAGAAAGTGTTTTTCTGTGTTCCAATTGTTAGTATAAACAAATACGCAGTCTGCTGAAAGCAAGCTGTGCTCTGACAGTCTTTCTTATGGAGCGCAGTTCAGCTAATAAAACTCTTTCTGCCTTTCATTGCAAGCGAGCCCGAAAGTGTTTTTATGCTTCATAATGGACTGTAAAAGCAAAGATGCAGTTTGCTGAAAACAAGTTGTTCTTTGACAGTCTTGAATACTGAGTGCGGTTCAGTTAATAAAACTGTCTTTCTGGTGCTCATTGCAAGCAAGCCAGAATATGTTTTTCTGTGTTCCAATTGCTAGTATAAAGAAATACGCAGTCTGCTGAAAGCAAGCTGTGCTCTGACAGTCTTTCTTATGGAGCGCAGTTCAGCTAATAAAAGTCTTTCTGCCTTTCATTGCAAGCGAGCCTGAAAGTGTTTTTATGCTTCGTAACGGGTTGTAAAAGCAAAGATGCAGTTTGCTGAAAACAAGTTGTTCTTTGACAGTCTTGAATACTGAGTGCGGTTCAGTTAATAAAACTGTCTTTCTGGTGCTCATTGCAAACACGCCAGAAAGTGTTTTTCTGTGTTCCAATTGTTAGTATAAAGAAATACGCAGTCTGCTGAAAGCAAGCTGTGCTCTGACAGTCTTTCTTATGGAGCGCAGTTCAGCTAATAAAACTCTTTCTGCCTTTCATTGCAAGCGAGCCCAAAAGTGTTTTTATGCTTCGTAACGGGTTGTAAAAGCAAAGATGCAGTTTGCTGAAAACAAGTTGTTCTTTGACAGTCTTGAATACTGAGTGCGGTTCAGTTAATAAAACTGTCTTTCTGGTGCTCATTGCAAACACGCCAGAAAGTGTTTTTCTGTGTTCCAATTGTTAGTATAAACAAATACGCAGTCTGCTGAAAGCAAGCTGTGCTCTGACAGTCTTTCTTATGGAGCGCAGTTCAGCTAATAAAACTCTTTCTGCCTTTCATTGCAAGCGAGCCCGAAAGTGTTTTTATGCTTCATAACGGGTTGTAAAAGCAAAGATGCAGTTTGCTGAAAACAAGTTGTTCTTTGACAGTCTTGAATACTGAGTGCGGTTCAGTTAATAAAACTGTCTTTCTGGTGCTCATTGCAAGCAAGCCAGAAAGTGTTTTTCTGTGTTCCAATTGCTAGTATAAAGAAATACGCAGTCTGCTGAAAGCAAGCTGTGCTCTGACAGTCTTTCTTATGGAGTGCAGTTCAGCTAATAAAACTCTTTCTGCCTTTCATTGCAAGCGAGCCCGAAAGTGTTTTTATGCTTCGTAACGGGTTGTAAAAGCAAAGATGCAGTTTGCTGAAAACAAGTTGTTCTTTGACAGTCTTGAATACTGAGTGCGGTTCAGTTAATAAAACTGTCTTTCTGGTGCTCATTGCAAACACGCCAGAAAGTGTTTTTCTGTGTTCCAATTGTTAGTATAAACAAATACGCAGTCTGCTGAAAGCAAGCTGTGCTCTGACAGTCTTTCTTATGGAGCGCAGTTCAGCTAATAAAACTCTTTCTGCCTTTCATTGCAAGCGAGCCCAAAAGTGTTTTTATGCTTCGTAACGGGTTGTAAAAGCAAAGATGCAGTTTGCTGAAAACAAGTTGTTCTTTGACTGTCTTGAATACTGAGTGCGGTTCAGTTAATAAAACTGTCTTTCTGGTGCTCATTGCAAACACGCCAGAAAGTGTTTTTCTGTGTTCCAATTGTTAGTATAAACAAATACGCAGTCTGCTGAAAGCAAGCTGTGCTCTGACAGTCTTTCTTATGGAGCGCAGTTCAGCTAATAAAACTCTTTCTGCCTTTCATTGCAAGCGAGCCCGAAAGTGTTTTTATGCTTCATAATGGACTGTAAAAGCAAAGATGCAGTTTGCTGAAAACAAGTTGTTCTTTGACAGTCTTGAATACTGAGTGCGGTTCAGTTAATAAAACTGTCTTTCTGGTGCTCATTGCAAGCAAGCCAGAATATGTTTTTCTGTGTTCCAATTGCTAGTATAAAGAAATACGCAGTCTGCTGAAAGCAAGCTGTGCTCTGACAGTCTTTCTTATGGAGCGCAGTTCAGCTAATAAAAGTCTTTCTGCCTTTCATTGCAAGCGAGCCTGAAAGTGTTTTTATGCTTCGTAACGGGTTGTAAAAGCAAAGATGCAGTTTGCTGAAAACAAGTTGTTCTTTGACAGTCTTGAATACTGAGTGCGGTTCAGTTAATAAAACTGTCTTTCTGGTGCTCATTGCAAACACGCCAGAAAGTGTTTTTCTGTGTTCCAATTGTTAGTATAAAGAAATACGCAGTCTGCTGAAAGCAAGCTGTGCTCTGACAGTCTTTCTTATGGAGCGCAGTTCAGCTAATAAAACTCTTTCTGCCTTTCATTGCAAGCGAGCCCAAAAGTGTTTTTATGCTTCGTAACGGGTTGTAAAAGCAAAGATGCAGTTTGCTGAAAACAAGTTGTTCTTTGACAGTCTTGAATACTGAGTGCGGTTCAGTTAATAAAACTGTCTTTCTGGTGCTCATTGCAAACACGCCAGAAAGTGTTTTTCTGTGTTCCAATTGTTAGTATAAACAAATACGCAGTCTGCTGAAAGCAAGCTGTGCTCTGACAGTCTTTCTTATGGAGCGCAGTTCAGCTAATAAAACTCTTTCTGCCTTTCATTGCAAGCGAGCCCGAAAGTGTTTTTATGCTTCATAACGGGTTGTAAAAGCAAAGATGCAGTTTGCTGAAAACAAGTTGTTCTTTGACAGTCTTGAATACTGAGTGCGGTTCAGTTAATAAAACTGTCTTTCTGGTGCTCATTGCAAGCAAGCCAGAAAGTGTTTTTCTGTGTTCCAATTGCTAGTATAAAGAAATACGCAGTCTGCTGAAAGCAAGCTGTGCTCTGACAGTCTTTCTTATGGAGTGCAGTTCAGCTAATAAAACTCTTTCTGCCTTTCATTGCAAGCGAGCCCGAAAGTGTTTTTATGCTTCGTAACGGGTTGTAAAAGCAAAGATGCAGTTTGCTGAAAACAAGTTGTTCTTTGACAGTCTTGAATACTGAGTGCGGTTCAGTTAATAAAACTGTCTTTCTGGTGCTCATTGCAAACACGCCAGAAAGTGTTTTTCTGTGTTCCAATTGTTAGTATAAACAAATACGCAGTCTGCTGAAAGCAAGCTGTGCTCTGACAGTCTTTCTTATGGAGCGCAGTTCAGCTAATAAAACTCTTTCTGCCTTTCATTGCAAGCGAGCCCAAAAGTGTTTTTATGCTTCGTAACGGGTTGTAAAAGCAAAGATGCAGTTTGCTGAAAACAAGTTGTTCTTTGACTGTCTTGAATACTGAGTGCGGTTCAGTTAATAAAACTGTCTTTCTGGTGCTCATTGCAAACACGCCAGAAAGTGTTTTTCTGTGTTCCAATTGTTAGTATAAACAAATACGCAGTCTGCTGAAAGCAAGCTGTGCTCTGACAGTCTTTCTTATGGAGCGCAGTTCAGCTAATAAAACTCTTTCTGCCTTTCATTGCAAGCGAGCCCGAAAGTGTTTTTATGCTTCATAATGGACTGTAAAAGCAAAGATGCAGTTTGCTGAAAACAAGTTGTTCTTTGACAGTCTTGAATACTGAGTGCGGTTCAGTTAATAAAACTGTCTTTCTGGTGCTCATTGCAAGCAAGCCAGAATATGTTTTTCTGTGTTCCAATTGCTAGTATAAAGAAATACGCAGTCTGCTGAAAGCAAGCTGTGCTCTGACAGTCTTTCTTATGGAGCGCAGTTCAGCTAATAAAAGTCTTTCTGCCTTTCATTGCAAGCGAGCCTGAAAGTGTTTTTATGCTTCGTAACGGGTTGTAAAAGCAAAGATGCAGTTTGCTGAAAACAAGTTGTTCTTTGACAGTCTTGAATACTGAGTGCGGTTCAGTTAATAAAACTGTCTTTCTGGTGCTCATTGCAAACACGCCAGAAAGTGTTTTTCTGTGTTCCAATTGTTAGTATAAAGAAATACGCAGTCTGCTGAAAGCAAGCTGTGCTCTGACAGTCTTTCTTATGGAGCGCAGTTCAGCTAATAAAACTCTTTCTGCCTTTCATTGCAAGCGAGCCCAAAAGTGTTTTTATGCTTCGTAACGGGTTGTAAAAGCAAAGATGCAGTTTGCTGAAAACAAGTTGTTCTTTGACAGTCTTGAATACTGAGTGCGGTTCAGTTAATAAAACTGTCTTTCTGGTGCTCATTGCAATCACGCCAGAAAGTGTTTTTCTGTGTTCCAATTGTTAGTATAAACAAATACGCAGTCTGCTGAAAGCAAGCTGTGCTCTGACAGTCTTTCTTATGGAGCGCAGTTCAGCTAATAAAACTCTTTCTGCCTTTCATTGCAAGCGAGCCCGAAAGTGTTTTTATGCTTCATATTGGGTTGTAAAAGCAAAGATGCAGTTTGCTGAAAACAAGTTGTTCTTTGACAGTCTTGAATACTGAGTGCGGTTCAGTTAATAAAACTGTCTTTCTGGTGCTCATTGCAAGCAAGCCAGAAAGTGTTTTTCTGTGTTCCAATTGCTAGTATAAAGAAATACGCAGTCTGCTGAAAGCAAGCTGTGCTCTGACAGTCTTTCTTATGGAGTGCAGTTCAGCTAATAAAACTCTTTCTGCCTTTCATTGCAAGCGAGCCCGAAAGTGTTTTTATGCTTCGTAACGGGTTGTAAAAGCAAAGATGCAGTTTGCTGAAAACAAGTTGTTCTTTGACAGTCTTGAATACTGAGTGCGGTTCAGTTAATAAAACTGTCTTTCTGGTGCTCATTGCAAACACGCCAGAAAGTGTTTTTCTGTGTTCCAATTGTTAGTATAAACAAATACGCAGTCTGCTGAAAGCAAGCTGTGCTCTGACAGTCTTTCTTATGGAGCGCAGTTCAGCTAATAAAACTCTTTCTGCCTTTCATTGCAAGCGAGCCCAAAAGTGTTTTTATGCTTCGTAACGGGTTGTAAAAGCAAAGATGCAGTTTGCTGAAAACAAGTTGTTCTTTGACTGTCTTGAATACTGAGTGCGGTTCAGTTAATAAAACTGTCTTTCTGGTGCTCATTGCAAACACGCCAGAAAGTGTTTTTCTGTGTTCCAATTGTTAGTATAAACAAATACGCAGTCTGCTGAAAGCAAGCTGTGCTCTGACAGTCTTTCTTATGGAGCGCAGTTCAGCTAATAAAACTCTTTCTGCCTTTCATTGCAAGCGAGCCCGAAAGTGTTTTTATGCTTCATAATGGACTGTAAAAGCAAAGATGCAGTTTGCTGAAAACAAGTTGTTCTTTGACAGTCTTGAATACTGAGTGCGGTTCAGTTAATAAAACTGTCTTTCTGGTGCTCATTGCAAGCAAGCCAGAATATGTTTTTCTGTGTTCCAATTGCTAGTATAAAGAAATACGCAGTCTGCTGAAAGCAAGCTGTGCTCTGACAGTCTTTCTTATGGAGCGCAGTTCAGCTAATAAAAGTCTTTCTGCCTTTCATTGCAAGCGAGCCTGAAAGTGTTTTTATGCTTCGTAACGGGTTGTAAAAGCAAAGATGCAGTTTGCTGAAAACAAGTTGTTCTTTGACAGTCTTGAATACTGAGTGCGGTTCAGTTAATAAAACTGTCTTTCTGGTGCTCATTGCAAACACGCCAGAAAGTGTTTTTCTGTGTTCCAATTGTTAGTATAAAGAAATACGCAGTCTGCTGAAAGCAAGCTGTGCTCTGACAGTCTTTCTTATGGAGCGCAGTTCAGCTAATAAAACTCTTTCTGCCTTTCATTGCAAGCGAGCCCAAAAGTGTTTTTATGCTTCGTAACGGGTTGTAAAAGCAAAGATGCAGTTTGCTGAAAACAAGTTGTTCTTTGACAGTCTTGAATACTGAGTGCGGTTCAGTTAATAAAACTGTCTTTCTGGTGCTCATTGCAAACACGCCAGAAAGTGTTTTTCTGTGTTCCAATTGTTAGTATAAACAAATACGCAGTCTGCTGAAAGCAAGCTGTGCTCTGACAGTCTTTCTTATGGAGCGCAGTTCAGCTAATAAAACTCTTTCTGCCTTTCATTGCAAGCGAGCCCGAAAGTGTTTTTATGCTTCATAACGGGTTGTAAAAGCAAAGATGCAGTTTGCTGAAAACAAGTTGTTCTTTGACAGTCTTGAATACTGAGTGCGGTTCAGTTAATAAAACTGTCTTTCTGGTGCTCATTGCAAGCAAGCCAGAAAGTGTTTTTCTGTGTTCCAATTGCTAGTATAAAGAAATACGCAGTCTGCTGAAAGCAAGCTGTGCTCTGACAGTCTTTCTTATGGAGTGCAGTTCAGCTAATAAAACTCTTTCTGCCTTTCATTGCAAGCGAGCCCGAAAGTGTTTTTATGCTTCGTAACGGGTTGTAAAAGCAAAGATGCAGTTTGCTGAAAACAAGTTGTTCTTTGACAGTCTTGAATACTGAGTGCGGTTCAGTTAATAAAACTGTCTTTCTGGTGCTCATTGCAAACACGCCAGAAAGTGTTTTTCTGTGTTCCAATTGTTAGTATAAACAAATACGCAGTCTGCTGAAAGCAAGCTGTGCTCTGACAGTCTTTCTTATGGAGCGCAGTTCAGCTAATAAAACTCTTTCTGCCTTTCATTGCAAGCGAGCCCAAAAGTGTTTTTATGCTTCGTAACGGGTTGTAAAAGCAAAGATGCAGTTTGCTGAAAACAAGTTGTTCTTTGACTGTCTTGAATACTGAGTGCGGTTCAGTTAATAAAACTGTCTTTCTGGTGCTCATTGCAAACACGCCAGAAAGTGTTTTTCTGTGTTCCAATTGTTAGTATAAACAAATACGCAGTCTGCTGAAAGCAAGCTGTGCTCTGACAGTCTTTCTTATGGAGCGCAGTTCAGCTAATAAAACTCTTTCTGCCTTTCATTGCAAGCGAGCCCGAAAGTGTTTTTATGCTTCATAATGGACTGTAAAAGCAAAGATGCAGTTTGCTGAAAACAAGTTGTTCTTTGACAGTCTTGAATACTGAGTGCGGTTCAGTTAATAAAACTGTCTTTCTGGTGCTCATTGCAAGCAAGCCAGAATATGTTTTTCTGTGTTCCAATTGCTAGTATAAAGAAATACGCAGTCTGCTGAAAGCAAGCTGTGCTCTGACAGTCTTTCTTATGGAGCGCAGTTCAGCTAATAAAAGTCTTTCTGCCTTTCATTGCAAGCGAGCCTGAAAGTGTTTTTATGCTTCGTAACGGGTTGTAAAAGCAAAGATGCAGTTTGCTGAAAACAAGTTGTTCTTTGACAGTCTTGAATACTGAGTGCGGTTCAGTTAATAAAACTGTCTTTCTGGTGCTCATTGCAAACACGCCAGAAAGTGTTTTTCTGTGTTCCAATTGTTAGTATAAAGAAATACGCAGTCTGCTGAAAGCAAGCTGTGCTCTGACAGTCTTTCTTATGGAGCGCAGTTCAGCTAATAAAACTCTTTCTGCCTTTCATTGCAAGCGAGCCCAAAAGTGTTTTTATGCTTCGTAACGGGTTGTAAAAGCAAAGATGCAGTTTGCTGAAAACAAGTTGTTCTTTGACAGTCTTGAATACTGAGTGCGGTTCAGTTAATAAAACTGTCTTTCTGGTGCTCATTGCAAACACGCCAGAAAGTGTTTTTCTGTGTTCCAATTGTTAGTATAAACAAATACGCAGTCTGCTGAAAGCAAGCTGTGCTCTGACAGTCTTTCTTATGGAACGCAGTTCAGCTAATAAAAGTCTTTCTGCCTTTCATTGCAAGCGAGCCCAAAAGTGTTTTTATGCTTCATAACGGGTTGTAAAAGCAAAGATGCAGTTTGCTGAAAACAAGTTGTTCTTTGACAGTCTTGAATACTGAGTGCGGTTCAGTTAATAAAACTGTCTTTCTGGTGCTCATTGCAAACACGCCAGAAAGTGTTTTTCTGTGTTCCAATTGTTAGTATAAACAAATACGCAGTCTGCTGAAAGCAAGCTGTGCTCTGACAGTCTTTCTTATGGAGTGCAGTTCAGCTAATAAAACTCTTTCTGCCTTTCATTGCAAGCGAGCCCAAAAGTGTTTTTATGCTTCGTAACGGGTTGTAAAAGCAAAGATGCAGTTTGCTGAAAACAAGTTGTTCTTTGACAGTCTTGAATACTGAGTGCGGTTCAGTTAATAAAACTGTCTTTCTGGTGCTCATTGCAAGCAAGCCAGAATATGTTTTTCTGTGTTCCAATTGCTAGTATAAAGAAATACGCAGTCTGCTGAAAGCAAGCTGTGCTCTGACAGTCTTTCTTATGGAGCGCAGTTCAGCTAATAAAACTCTTTCTGCCTTTCATTGCAAGCGAGCCCGAAAGTGTTTTTATGCTTCATAATGGACTGTAAAAGCAAAGATGCAGTTTGCTGAAAACAAGTTGTTCTTTGACAGTCTTGAATACTGAGTGCGGTTCAGTTAATAAAACTGTCTTTCTGGTGCTCATTGCAAACAAACCAGAAAGTGTTTTTCTGTGTTCTACTTGTTAGTATAAACAAATATGCAGTCTGCTGAAAGCAAGCTGTGCTCTGACAGTCTTTCTTATGGAGCGCAGTTCAGCTAATAAAACTCTTTCTGCCTTTCATTGCAAGCGAGCCCGAAAGTGTTTTTATGCTTCATAATGGATTGTAAAAGCAAATATGCAGTTTGCTGAAAACAAGTTGTTCTTTGACAGTCTTGAATACTGAGTGCGGTTCAGTTAATAAAACTGTCTTTCTGGTGCTCATTGCAATCACGCCAGAAAGTGTTTTTCTGTGTTCCAATTGTTAGTATAAGCAAATACGCAGTCTGCTGAAAGCAAGCTGTGCTCTGACAGTCTTTCTTATGGAGCGCAGTTCAGCTAATAAAACTCTTTCTGCCTTTCATTGCAAGCGAGCCCGAAAGTGTTTTTATGCTTCATATTGGGTTGTAAAAGCAAAGATGCAGTTTGCTGAAAACAAGTTGTTCTTTGACAGTCTTGAATACTGAGTGCGGTTCAGTTAATAAAACTGTCTTTCTGGTGCTCATTGCAAGCAAGCCAGAAAGTGTTTTTCTGTGTTCCAATTGCTAGTGTAAAGAAATACGCAGTCTGCTGAAAGCAAGCTGTGCTCTGACAGTCTTTCTTATGGAGTGCAGTTCAGCTAATAAAACTCTTTCTGCCTTTCATTGCAAGCGAGCCCGAAAGTGTTTTTATGCTTCATAACGGGTTGTAAAAGCAAAGATGCAGTTTGCTGAAAACAAGTTGTTCTTTGACAGTCTTGAATACTGAGTGCGGTTCAGTTAATAAAACTGTCTTTCTGGTGCTCATTGCAAACACGCCAGAAAGTGTTTTTCTGTGTTCCAATTGTTAGTATAAACAAATACGCAGTCTGCTGAAAGCAAGCTGTGCTCTGACAGTCTTTCTTATGGAGCGCAGTTCAGCTAATAAAACTCTTTCTGCCTTTCATTGCAAGCGAGCCCGAAAGTGTTTTTATGCTTCATAATGGATTGTAAAAGCAAATATGCAGTTTGCTGAAAACAAGTTGTTCTTTGACAGTCTTGAATACTGAGTTCGGTTCAGTTAATAAAACTGTCTTTCTGGTGCTCATTGCAATCACGCCAGAAAGTGTTTTTCTGTGTTCCAATTGTTAGTATAAACAAATACGCAGTCTGCTGAAAGCAAGCTGTGCTCTGACAGTCTTTCTTATGGAGCGCAGTTCAGCTAATAAAACTCTTTCTGCCTTTCATTGCAAGCGAGCCCGAAAGTGTTTTTATGCTTCGTAACGGGTTGTAAAAGCAAAGATGCAGTTTGCTGAAAACAAGTTGTTCTTTGACAGTCTTGAATACTGAGTGCGGTTCAGTTAATAAAACTGTCTTTCTGGTGCTCATTGCAAACACGCCAGAAAGTGTTTTTCTGTGTTCCAATTGTTAGTATAAAGAAATACGCAGTCTGCTGAAAGCAAGCTGTGCTCTGACAGTCTTTCTTATGGAGCGCAGTTCAGCTAATAAAACTCTTTCTGCCTTTCATTGCAAGCGAGCCCAAAAGTGTTTTTATGCTTCGTAACGGGTTGTAAAAGCAAAGATGCAGTTTGCTGAAAACAAGTTGTTCTTTGACAGTCTTGAATACTGAGTGCGGTTCAGTTAATAAAACTGTCTTTCTGGTGCTCATTGCAAACACGCCAGAAAGTGTTTTTCTGTGTTCCAATTGTTAGTATAAACAAATACGCAGTCTGCTGAAAGCAAGCTGTGCTCTGACAGTCTTTCTTATGGAACGCAGTTCAGCTAATAAAAGTCTTTCTGCCTTTCATTGCAAGCGAGCCCAAAAGTGTTTTTATGCTTCATAACGGGTTGTAAAAGCAAAGATGCAGTTTGCTGAAAACAAGTTGTTCTTTGACAGTCTTGAATACTGAGTGCGGTTCAGTTAATAAAACTGTCTTTCTGGTGCTCATTGCAAACACGCCAGAAAGTGTTTTTCTGTGTTCCAATTGTTAGTATAAACAAATACGCAGTCTGCTGAAAGCAAGCTGTGCTCTGACAGTCTTTCTTATGGAGTGCAGTTCAGCTAATAAAACTCTTTCTGCCTTTCATTGCAAGCGAGCCCAAAAGTGTTTTTATGCTTCGTAACGGGTTGTAAAAGCAAAGATGCAGTTTGCTGAAAACAAGTTGTTCTTTGACAGTCTTGAATACTGAGTGCGGTTCAGTTAATAAAACTGTCTTTCTGGTGCTCATTGCAAGCAAGCCAGAATATGTTTTTCTGTGTTCCAATTGCTAGTATAAAGAAATACGCAGTCTGCTGAAAGCAAGCTGTGCTCTGACAGTCTTTCTTATGGAGCGCAGTTCAGCTAATAAAACTCTTTCTGCCTTTCATTGCAAGCGAGCCCGAAAGTGTTTTTATGCTTCATAATGGACTGTAAAAGCAAAGATGCAGTTTGCTGAAAACAAGTTGTTCTTTGACAGTCTTGAATACTGAGTGCGGTTCAGTTAATAAAACTGTCTTTCTGGTGCTCATTGCAAACAAACCAGAAAGTGTTTTTCTGTGTTCTACTTGTTAGTATAAACAAATATGCAGTCTGCTGAAAGCAAGCTGTGCTCTGACAGTCTTTCTTATGGAGCGCAGTTCAGCTAATAAAACTCTTTCTGCCTTTCATTGCAAGCGAGCCCGAAAGTGTTTTTATGCTTCATAATGGATTGTAAAAGCAAATATGCAGTTTGCTGAAAACAAGTTGTTCTTTGACAGTCTTGAATACTGAGTGCGGTTCAGTTAATAAAACTGTCTTTCTGGTGCTCATTGCAATCACGCCAGAAAGTGTTTTTCTGTGTTCCAATTGTTAGTATAAGCAAATACGCAGTCTGCTGAAAGCAAGCTGTGCTCTGACAGTCTTTCTTATGGAGCGCAGTTCAGCTAATAAAACTCTTTCTGCCTTTCATTGCAAGCGAGCCCGAAAGTGTTTTTATGCTTCATATTGGGTTGTAAAAGCAAAGATGCAGTTTGCTGAAAACAAGTTGTTCTTTGACAGTCTTGAATACTGAGTGCGGTTCAGTTAATAAAACTGTCTTTCTGGTGCTCATTGCAAGCAAGCCAGAAAGTGTTTTTCTGTGTTCCAATTGCTAGTGTAAAGAAATACGCAGTCTGCTGAAAGCAAGCTGTGCTCTGACAGTCTTTCTTATGGAGTGCAGTTCAGCTAATAAAACTCTTTCTGCCTTTCATTGCAAGCGAGCCCGAAAGTGTTTTTATGCTTCATAACGGGTTGTAAAAGCAAAGATGCAGTTTGCTGAAAACAAGTTGTTCTTTGACAGTCTTGAATACTGAGTGCGGTTCAGTTAATAAAACTGTCTTTCTGGTGCTCATTGCAAACACGCCAGAAAGTGTTTTTCTGTGTTCCAATTGTTAGTATAAACAAATACGCAGTCTGCTGAAAGCAAGCTGTGCTCTGACAGTCTTTCTTATGGAGCGCAGTTCAGCTAATAAAACTCTTTCTGCCTTTCATTGCAAGCGAGCCCGAAAGTGTTTTTATGCTTCATAATGGATTGTAAAAGCAAATATGCAGTTTGCTGAAAACAAGTTGTTCTTTGACAGTCTTGAATACTGAGTTCGGTTCAGTTAATAAAACTGTCTTTCTGGTGCTCATTGCAATCACGCCAGAAAGTGTTTTTCTGTGTTCCAATTGTTAGTATAAACAAATACGCAGTCTGCTGAAAGCAAGCTGTGCTCTGACAGTCTTTCTTATGGAGCGCAGTTCAGCTAATAAAACTCTTTCTGCCTTTCATTGCAAGCGAGCCCGAAAGTGTTTTTATGCTTCATAATGGATTGTAAAAGCAAAGATGCAGTTTGCTGAAAACAAGTTGTTCTTTGACAGTCTTGAATACTGAGTGTGGTTCAGTTAATAAAACTGTCTTTCTGGTGCTCATTGCAAGCAAGCCAGAAAGTGTTTTTCTGTGTTCCAATTGCTAGTATAAAGAAATACGCAGTCTGCTGAAAGCAAGCTATGCTCTGACAGTCTTTCTTATGGAGCGCAGTTCAGCTAATAAAACTCTTTCTGCCTTTCATTGCAAGCGAGCCCGAAAGTGTTTTTATGCTTCATAACGGGTTGTAAAAGCAAAGATGCAGTTTGCTGAAAACAAGTTGTTCTTTGACAGTCTTGAATACTGAGTGCGGTTCAGTTAATAAAACTGTCTTTCTGGTGCTCATTGCAAACACGCCAGAAAGTGTTTTTCTGTGTTCCAATTGTTAGTATAAACAAATACGCAGTCTGCTGAAAGCAAGCTGTGCTCTGACAGTCTTTCTTATGGAGTGCAGTTCAGCTAATAAAACTCTTTCTGCCTTTCATTGCAAGCGAGCCCAAAAGTGTTTTTATGCTTCGTAACGGGTTGTAAAAGCAAAGATGCAGTTTGCTGAAAACAAGTTGTTCTTTGACTGTCTTGAAAACTGAGTGCGGTTCAGTTAATAAAACTGTCTTTCTGGTGCTCATTGCAAACACGCCAGAAAGTGTTTTTCTGTGTTCCAATTGTTAGTATAAACAAATACGCAGTCTGCTGAAAGCAAGCTGTGCTCTGACAGTCTTTCTTATGGAGCGCAGTTCAGCTAATAAAAGTCTTTCTGCCTTTCATTGCAAGCGAGCCCAAAAGTGTTTTTATGCTTCATAACGGGTTGTAAAAGCAAAGATGCAGTTTGCTGAAAACAAGTTGTTCTTTGACAGTCTTGAATACTGAGTGCGGTTCAGTTAATAAAACTGTCTTTCTGGTGCTCATTGCAAACACGCCAGAAAGTGTTTTTCTGTGTTCCAATTGTTAGTATAAAGAAATACGCAGTCTGCTGAAAGCAATCTGTGCTCTGACAGTCTTTCTTATGGAGTGCAGTTCAGCTAATAAAACTCTTTCTGCCTTTCATTGCAAGCGAGCCCAAAAGTGTTTTTATGCTTCGTAACGGGTTGTAAAAGCAAAGATGCAGTTTGCTGAAAACAAGTTGTTCTTTGACTGTCTTGAAAACTGAGTGCGGTTCAGTTAATAAAACTGTCTTTCTGGTGCTCATTGCAAACACGCCAGAAAGTGTTTTTCTGTGTTCCAATTGTTAGTATAAACAAATACGCAGTCTGCTGAAAGCAAGCTGTGCTCTGACAGTCTTTCTTATGGAGCGCAGTTCAGCTAATAAAAGTCTTTCTGCCTTTCATTGCAAGCGAGCCCAAAAGTGTTTTTATGCTTCATAACGGGTTGTAAAAGCAAAGATGCAGTTTGCTGAAAACAAGTTGTTCTTTGACAGTCTTGAATACTGAGTGCGGTTCAGTTAATAAAACTGTCTTTCTGGTGCTCATTGCAAACACGCCAGAAAGTGTTTTTCTGTGTTCCAATTGTTAGTATAAAGAAATACGCAGTCTGCTGAAAGCAATCTGTGCTCTGACAGTCTTTCTTATGGAGCGTAGTTCAGCTAATAAAACTCTTTCTGCCTTTCATTGCAAGCGAGCCCGAAAGTGTTTTTATGCTTCATAATGGACTGTAAAAGCAAAGATGCAGTTTGCTGAAAACAAGTTGTTCTTTGACAGTCTTGAATACTGAGTGCGGTTCAGTTAATAAAACTGTCTTTCTGGTGCTCATTGCAAGCAAGCCAGAATATGTTTTTCTGTGTTCCAATTGCTAGTATAAAGAAATACGCAGTCTGCTGAAAGCAAGCTGTGCTCTGACAGTCTTTCTTATGGAGCGCAGTTCAGCTAATAAAACTCTTTCTGCCTTTCATTGCAAGCGAGCCCGAAAGTGTTTTTATGCTTCATAATGGACTGTAAAAGCAAAGATGCAGTTTGCTGAAAACAAGTTGTTCTTTGACAGTCTTGAATACTGAGTGCGGTTCAGTTAATAAAACTGTCTTTCTGGTGCTCATTGCAAGCAAGCCAGAATATGTTTTTCTGTGTTCCAATTGCTAGTATAAAGAAATACGCAGTCTGCTGAAAGCAAGCTGTGCTCTGACAGTCTTTCTTATGGAGCGCAGTTCAGCTAATAAAACTCTTTCTGCCTTTCATTGCAAGCGAGCCCGAAAGTGTTTTTATGCTTCGTAACGGGTTGTAAAAGCAAAGATGCAGTTTGCTGAAAACAAGTTGTTCTTTGACAGTCTTGAATACTGAGTGCGGTTCAGTTAATAAAACTGTCTTTCTGGTGCTCATTGCAAACACGCCAGAAAGTGTTTTTCTGTGTTCCAATTGTTAGTATAAAGAAATACGCAGTCTGCTGAAAGCAAGCTGTGCTCTGACAGTCTTTCTTATGGAGCGCAGTTCAGCTAATAAAACTCTTTCTGCCTTTCATTGCAAGCGAGCCCGAAAGTGTTTTTATGCTTCGTAACGGGTTGTAAAAGCAAAGATGCAGTTTGCTGAAAACAAGTTGTTCTTTGACTGTCTTGAATACTGAGTGCGGTTCAGTTAATAAAACTGTCTTTCTGGTGCTCATTGCAAACACGCCAGAAAGTGTTTTTCTGTGTTCCAATTGTTAGTATAAAGAAATACGCAGTCTGCTGAAAGCAAGCTGTGCTCTGACAGTCTTTCTTATGGAGCGCAGTTCAGCTAATAAAACTCTTTCTGCCTTTCATTGCAAGCGAGCCCGAAAGTGTTTTTATGCTTCGTAACGGGTTGTAAAAGCAAAGATGCAGTTTGCTGAAAACAAGTTGTTCTTTGACTGTCTTGAATACTGAGTGCGGTTCAGTTAATAAAACTGTCTTTCTGGTGCTCATTGCAAACACGCCAGAAAGTGTTTTTCTGTGTTCCAATTGTTAGTATAAACAAATACGCAGTCTGCTGAAAGCAAGCTGTGCTCTGACAGTCTTTCTTATGGAGCGCAGTTCAGCTAATAAAAGTCTTTCTGCCTTTCATTGCAAGCGAGCCCAAAAGTGTTTTTATGCTTCATAACGGGTTGTAAAAGCAAAGATGCAGTTTGCTGAAAACAAGTTGTTCTTTGACAGTCTTGAATACTGAGTGCGGTTCAGTTAATAAAACTGTCTTTCTGGTGCTCATTGCAAACACGCCAGAAAGTGTTTTCTGTGTTCCAATTGTTAGTATAAACAAATACGCAGTCTGCTGAAAGCAAGCTGTGCTCTGACAGTCTTTCTTATGGAGCGCAGTTCAGCTAATAAAACTCTTTCTGCCTTTCATTGCAAGCGAGCCCAAAAGTGTTTTTATGCTTCGTAACGGGTTGTAAAAGCAAAGATGCAGTTTGCTGAAAACAAGAAGTTCTTTGACTGTCTTGAATACTGAGTGCGGTTCAGTTAATAAAACTGTCTTTCTGGTGCTCATTGCAATCACGCCAGAAAGTGTTTTTCTGTGTTCCAATTGTTAGTATAAACAAATACGCAGTCTGCTGAAAGCAAGCTGTGCTCTGACAGTCTTTCTTATGGAGCGCAGTTCAGCTAATAAAACTCTTTCTGCCTTTCATTGCAAGCGAGCCCGAAAGTGTTTTTATGCTTCGTAACGGGTTGTAAAAGCAAAGATGCAGTTTGCTGAAAACAAGTTGTTCTTTGACAGTCTTGAATACTGAGTGCGGTTCAGTTAATAAAACTGTCTTTCTGGTGCTCATTGCAATCACGCCAGAAAGTGTTTTTCTGTGTTCCAATTGTTAGTATAAACAGATACGCAGTCTGCTGAAAGCAAGCTGTGCTCTGACAGTCTTTCTTATGGAGCGCAGTTCAGCTAATAAAACTCTTTCTGCCTTTCATTGCAAGCGAGCCCGAAAGTGTTTTTATGCTTCATATTGGGTTGTAAAAGCAAAGATGCAGTTTGCTGAAAACAAGTTGTTCTTTGACAGTCTTGAATACTGAGTGCGGTTCAGTTAATAAAACTGTCTTTCTGGTGCTCATTGCAAGCAAGCCAGAATATGTTTTTCTGTGTTCCAATTGCTAGTATAAAGAAATACGCAGTCTGCTGAAAGCAAGCTGTGCTCTGACAGTCTTTCTTATGGAGCGCAGTTCAGCTAATAAAACTCTTTCTGCCTTTCATTGCAAGCGAGCCCGAAAGTGTTTTTATGCTTCATAATGGACTGTAAAAGCAAAGATGCAGTTTGCTGAAAACAAGTTGTTCTTTGACAGTCTTGAATACTGAGTGCGGTTCAGTTAATAAAACTGTCTTTCTGGTGCTCATTGCAAGCAAGCCAGAATATGTTTTTCTGTGTTCCAATTGCTAGTATAAAGAAATACGCAGTCTGCTGAAAGCAAGCTGTGCTCTGACAGTCTTTCTTATGGAGCGCAGTTCAGCTAATAAAACTCTTTCTGCCTTTCATTGCAAGCGAGCCCGAAAGTGTTTTTATGCTTCGTAACGGGTTGTAAAAGCAAAGATGCAGTTTGCTGAAAACAAGTTGTTCTTTGACAGTCTTGAATACTGAGTGCGGTTCAGTTAATAAAACTGTCTTTCTGGTGCTCATTGCAAACACGCCAGAAAGTGTTTTTCTGTGTTCCAATTGTTAGTATAAAGAAATACGCAGTCTGCTGAAAGCAAGCTGTGCTCTGACAGTCTTTCTTATGGAGCGCAGTTCAGCTAATAAAACTCTTTCTGCCTTTCATTGCAAGCGAGCCCGAAAGTGTTTTTATGCTTCGTAACGGGTTGTAAAAGCAAAGATGCAGTTTGCTGAAAACAAGTTGTTCTTTGACTGTCTTGAATACTGAGTGCGGTTCAGTTAATAAAACTGTCTTTCTGGTGCTCATTGCAAACACGCCAGAAAGTGTTTTTCTGTGTTCCAATTGTTAGTATAAAGAAATACGCAGTCTGCTGAAAGCAAGCTGTGCTCTGACAGTCTTTCTTATGGAGCGCAGTTCAGCTAATAAAACTCTTTCTGCCTTTCATTGCAAGCGAGCCCGAAAGTGTTTTTATGCTTCGTAACGGGTTGTAAAAGCAAAGATGCAGTTTGCTGAAAACAAGTTGTTCTTTGACTGTCTTGAATACTGAGTGCGGTTCAGTTAATAAAACTGTCTTTCTGGTGCTCATTGCAAACACGCCAGAAAGTGTTTTTCTGTGTTCCAATTGTTAGTATAAACAAATACGCAGTCTGCTGAAAGCAAGCTGTGCTCTGACAGTCTTTCTTATGGAGCGCAGTTCAGCTAATAAAAGTCTTTCTGCCTTTCATTGCAAGCGAGCCCAAAAGTGTTTTTATGCTTCATAACGGGTTGTAAAAGCAAAGATGCAGTTTGCTGAAAACAAGTTGTTCTTTGACAGTCTTGAATACTGAGTGCGGTTCAGTTAATAAAACTGTCTTTCTGGTGCTCATTGCAAACACGCCAGAAAGTGTTTTCTGTGTTCCAATTGTTAGTATAAACAAATACGCAGTCTGCTGAAAGCAAGCTGTGCTCTGACAGTCTTTCTTATGGAGCGCAGTTCAGCTAATAAAACTCTTTCTGCCTTTCATTGCAAGCGAGCCCAAAAGTGTTTTTATGCTTCGTAACGGGTTGTAAAAGCAAAGATGCAGTTTGCTGAAAACAAGAAGTTCTTTGACTGTCTTGAATACTGAGTGCGGTTCAGTTAATAAAACTGTCTTTCTGGTGCTCATTGCAATCACGCCAGAAAGTGTTTTTCTGTGTTCCAATTGTTAGTATAAACAAATACGCAGTCTGCTGAAAGCAAGCTGTGCTCTGACAGTCTTTCTTATGGAGCGCAGTTCAGCTAATAAAACTCTTTCTGCCTTTCATTGCAAGCGAGCCCGAAAGTGTTTTTATGCTTCGTAACGGGTTGTAAAAGCAAAGATGCAGTTTGCTGAAAACAAGTTGTTCTTTGACAGTCTTGAATACTGAGTGCGGTTCAGTTAATAAAACTGTCTTTCTGGTGCTCATTGCAATCACGCCAGAAAGTGTTTTTCTGTGTTCCAATTGTTAGTATAAACAGATACGCAGTCTGCTGAAAGCAAGCTGTGCTCTGACAGTCTTTCTTATGGAGCGCAGTTCAGCTAATAAAACTCTTTCTGCCTTTCATTGCAAGCGAGCCCGAAAGTGTTTTTATGCTTCATATTGGGTTGTAAAAGCAAAGATGCAGTTTGCTGAAAACAAGTTGTTCTTTGACAGTCTTGAATACTGAGTGCGGTTCAGTTAATAAAACTGTCTTTCTGGTGCTCATTGCAAGCAAGCCAGAAAGTGTTTTTCTGTGTTCCAATTGCTAGTATAAAGAAATACGCAGTCTGCTGAAAGCAAGCTGTGCTCTGACAGTCTTTCTTATGGAGTGCAGTTCAGCTAATAAAACTCTTTCTGCCTTTCATTGCAAGCGAGCCCGAAAGTGTTTTTATGCTTCGTAACGGGTTGTAAAAGCAAAGATGCAGTTTGCTGAAAACAAGTTGTTCTTTGACAGTCTTGAATACTGAGTGCGGTTCAGTTAATAAAACTGTCTTTCTGGTGCTCATTGCAAACACGCCAGAAAGTGTTTTCTGTGTTCCAATTGTTAGTATAAACAAATACGCAGTCTGCTGAAAGCAAGCTGTGCTCTGACAGTCTTTCTTATGGAGCGCAGTTCAGCTAATAAAACTCTTTCTGCCTTTCATTGCAAGCGAGCCCAAAAGTGTTTTTATGCTTCGTAACGGGTTGTAAAAGCAAAGATGCAGTTTGCTGAAAACAAGTTGTTCTTTGACTGTCTTGAATACTGAGTGCGGTTCAGTTAATAAAACTGTCTTTCTGGTGCTCATTGCAAACACGCCAGAAAGTGTTTTTCTGTGTTCCAATTGTTAGTATAAACAAATACGCAGTCTGCTGAAAGCAAGCTGTGCTCTGACAGTCTTTCTTATGGAGCGCAGTTCAGCTAATAAAACTCTTTCTGCCTTTCATTGCAAGCGAGCCCGAAAGTGTTTTTATGCTTCATAATGGACTGTAAAAGCAAAGATGCAGTTTGCTGAAAACAAGTTGTTCTTTGACAGTCTTGAATACTGAGTGCGGTTCAGTTAATAAAACTGTCTTTCTGGTGCTCATTGCAAGCAAGCCAGAATATGTTTTTCTGTGTTCCAATTGCTAGTATAAAGAAATACGCAGTCTGCTGAAAGCAAGCTGTGCTCTGACAGTCTTTCTTATGGAGCGCAGTTCAGCTAATAAAAGTCTTTCTGCCTTTCATTGCAAGCGAGCCCGAAAGTGTTTTTATGCTTCGTAACGGGTTGTAAAAGCAAAGATGCAGTTTGCTGAAAACAAGTTGTTCTTTGACAGTCTTGAATACTGAGTGCGGTTCAGTTAATAAAACTGTCTTTCTGGTGCTCATTGCAAACACGCCAGAAAGTGTTTTTCTGTGTTCCAATTGTTAGTATAAAGAAATACGCAGTCTGCTGAAAGCAAGCTGTGCTCTGACAGTCTTTCTTATGGAGCGCAGTTCAGCTAATAAAACTCTTTCTGCCTTTCATTGCAAGCGAGCCCGAAAGTGTTTTTATGCTTCATAATGGACTGTAAAAGCAAAGATGCAGTTTGCTGAAAACAAGTTGTTCTTTGACAGTCTTGAATACTGAGTGCGGTTCAGTTAATAAAACTGTCTTTCTGGTGCTCATTGCAAGCAAGCCAGAATATGTTTTTCTGTGTTCCAATGGCTAGTATAAAGAAATACGCAGTCTGCTGAAAGCAAGCTGTGCTCTGACAGTCTTTCTTATGGAGCGCAGTTCAGCTAATAAAACTCTTTCTGCCTTCCATTGCAAGCGAGCCCGAAAGTGTTTTTATGCTTCATAATGGACTGTAAAAGCAAAGATGCAGTTTGCTGAAAACAAGTTGTTCTTTGACAGTCTTGAATACTGAGTGCGGTTCAGTTAATAAAACTGTCTTTCTGGTGCTCATTGCAAGCAAGCCAGAATATGTTTTTCTGTGTTCCAATTGCTAGTATAAAGAAATACGCAGTCTGCTGAAAGCAAGCTGTGCTCTGACAGTCTTTCTTATGGAGCGCAGTTCAGCTAATAAAACTCTTTCTGCCTTTCATTGCAAGCGAGCCCGAAAGTGTTTTTATGCTTCGTAACGGGTTGTAAAAGCAAAGATGCAGTTTGCTGAAAACAAGTTGTTCTTTGACAGTCTTGAATACTGAGTGCGGTTCAGTTAATAAAACTGTCTTTCTGGTGCTCATTGCAAACACGCCAGAAAGTGTTTTTCTGTGTTCCAATTGTTAGTATAAAGAAATACGCAGTCTGCTGAAAGCAAGCTGTGCTCTGACAGTCTTTCTTATGGAGCGCAGTTCAGCTAATAAAACTCTTTCTGCCTTTCATTGCAAGCGAGCCCGAAAGTGATTTTATGCTTCGTAACGGGTTGTAAAAGCAAAGATGCAGTTTGCTGAAAACAAGTTGTTCTTTGACAGTCTTGAATACTGAGTGCGGTTCAGTTAATAAAACTGTCTTTCTGGTGCTCATTGCAAACACGCCAGAAAGTGTTTTTCTGTGTTCCAATTGTTAGTATAAACAAATACGCAGTCTGCTGAAAGCAAGCTGTGCTCTGACAGTCTTTCTTATGGAGCGCAGTTCAGCTAATAAAACTCTTTCTGCCTTTCATTGCAAGCGAGCCCGAAAGTGTTTTTATGCTTCATAATGGATTGTAAAAGCAAATATGCAGTTTGCTGAAAACAAGTTGTTCTTTGACAGTCTTGAATACTGAGTGCGGTTCAGTTAATAAAACTGTCTTTCTGGTGCTCATTGCAATCACGCCAGAAAGTGTTTTTCTGTGTTCCAATTGTTAGTATAAACAAATACGCAGTCTGCTGAAAGCAAGCTGTGCTCTGACAGTCTTTCTTATGGAGCGCAGTTCAGCTAATAAAACTCTTTCTGCCTTTCATTGCAAGCGAGCCCGAAAGTGTTTTTATGCTTCATAATGGATTGTAAAAGCAAAGATGCAGTTTGCTGAAAACAAGTTGTTCTTTGACAGTCTTGAATACTGAGTGTGGTTCAGTTAATAAAACTGTCTTTCTGGTGCTCATTGCAAGCAAGCCAGAAAGTGTTTTTCTGTGTTCCAATTGCTAGTATAAAGAAATACGCAGTCTGCTGAAAGCAAGCTATGCTCTGACAGTCTTTCTTATGGAGCGCAGTTCAGCTAATAAAACTCTTTCTGCCTTTCATTGCAAGCGAGCCCGAAAGTGTTTTTATGCTTCATAACGGGTTGTAAAAGCAAAGATGCAGTTTGCTGAAAACAAGTTGTTCTTTGACAGTCTTGAATACTGATTGCGGTTCAGTTAATAAAACTGTCTTTCTGGTGCTCATTGCAAACACGCCAGAAAGTGTTTTTCTGTGTTCCAATTGTTAGTATAAACAAATACGCAGTCTGCTGAAAGCAAGCTGTGCTCTGACAGTCTTTCTTATGGAGTGCAGTTCAGCTAATAAAACTCTTTCTGCCTTTCATTGCAAGCGAGCCCAAAAGTGTTTTTATGCTTCGTAACGGGTTGTAAAAGCAAAGATGCAGTTTGCTGAAAACAAGTTGTTCTTTGACAGTCTTGAAAACTGAGTGCGGTTCAGTTAATAAAACTGTCTTTCTGGTGCTCATTGCAAACACGCAAGAAAGTGTTTTTCTGTGTTCCAATTGTTAGTATAAACAAATACGCAGTCTGCTGAAAGCAATCTGTGCTCTGACAGTCTTTCTTATGGAGCGCAGTTCAGCTAATAAAAGTCTTTCTGCCTTTCATTGCAAGCGAGCCCAAAAGTGTTTTTATGCTTCATAACGGGTTGTAAAAGCAAAGATGCAGTTTGCTGAAAACAAGTTGTTCTTTGACAGTCTTGAATACTGAGTGCGGTTCAGTTAATAAAACTGTCTTTCTGGTGCTCATTGCAAACACGCCAGAAAGTGTTTTTCTGTGTTCCAATTGTTAGTATAAACAAATACGCAGTCTGCTGAAAGCAAGCTGTGCTCTGACAGTCTTTCTTATGGAGCGCAGTTCAGCTAATAAAACTCTTTCTGCCTTTCATTGCAAGCGAGCCCGAAAGTGTTTTTATGCTTCATAATGGATTGTAAAAGCAAATATGCAGTTTGCTGAAAACAAGTTGTTCTTTGACAGTCTTGAATACTGAGTGCGGTTCAGTTAATAAAACTGTCTTTCTGGTGCTCATTGCAATCACGCCAGAAAGTGTTTTTCTGTGTTCCAATTGTTAGTATAAACAAATACGCAGTCTGCTGAAAGCAAGCTGTGCTCTGACAGTCTTTCTTATGGAGCGCAGTTCAGCTAATAAAACTCTTTCTGCCTTTCATTGCAAGCGAGCCCGAAAGTGATTTTATGCTTCGTAACGGGTTGTAAAAGCAAAGATGCAGTTTGCTGAAAACAAGTTGTTCTTTGACAGTCTTGAATACTGAGTGCGGTTCAGTTAATAAAACTGTCTTTCTGGTGCTCATTGCAAACACGCCAGAAAGTGTTTTTCTGTGTTCCAATTGTTAGTATAAACAAATACGCAGTCTGCTGAAAGCAAGCTGTGCTCTGACAGTCTTTCTTATGGAGCGCAGTTCAGCTAATAAAACTCTTTCTGCCTTTCATTGCAAGCGAGCCCGAAAGTGTTTTTATGCTTCATAATGGATTGTAAAAGCAAATATGCAGTTTGCTGAAAACAAGTTGTTCTTTGACAGTCTTGAATACTGAGTGCGGTTCAGTTAATAAAACTGTCTTTCTGGTGCTCATTGCAATCACGCCAGAAAGTGTTTTTCTGTGTTCCAATTGTTAGTATAAACAAATACGCAGTCTGCTGAAAGCAAGCTGTGCTCTGACAGTCTTTCTTATGGAGCGCAGTTCAGCTAATAAAACTCTTTCTGCCTTTCATTGCAAGCGAGCCCGAAAGTGTTTTTATGCTTCATAATGGATTGTAAAAGCAAAGATGCAGTTTGCTGAAAACAAGTTGTTCTTTGACAGTCTTGAATACTGAGTGTGGTTCAGTTAATAAAACTGTCTTTCTGGTGCTCATTGCAAGCAAGCCAGAAAGTGTTTTTCTGTGTTCCAATTGCTAGTATAAAGAAATACGCAGTCTGCTGAAAGCAAGCTATGCTCTGACAGTCTTTCTTATGGAGCGCAGTTCAGCTAATAAAACTCTTTCTGCCTTTCATTGCAAGCGAGCCCGAAAGTGTTTTTATGCTTCATAACGGGTTGTAAAAGCAAAGATGCAGTTTGCTGAAAACAAGTTGTTCTTTGACAGTCTTGAATACTGATTGCGGTTCAGTTAATAAAACTGTCTTTCTGGTGCTCATTGCAAACACGCCAGAAAGTGTTTTTCTGTGTTCCAATTGTTAGTATAAACAAATACGCAGTCTGCTGAAAGCAAGCTGTGCTCTGACAGTCTTTCTTATGGAGTGCAGTTCAGCTAATAAAACTCTTTCTGCCTTTCATTGCAAGCGAGCCCAAAAGTGTTTTTATGCTTCGTAACGGGTTGTAAAAGCAAAGATGCAGTTTGCTGAAAACAAGTTGTTCTTTGACAGTCTTGAAAACTGAGTGCGGTTCAGTTAATAAAACTGTCTTTCTGGTGCTCATTGCAAACACGCAAGAAAGTGTTTTTCTGTGTTCCAATTGTTAGTATAAACAAATACGCAGTCTGCTGAAAGCAATCTGTGCTCTGACAGTCTTTCTTATGGAGCGCAGTTCAGCTAATAAAAGTCTTTCTGCCTTTCATTGCAAGCGAGCCCAAAAGTGTTTTTATGCTTCATAACGGGTTGTAAAAGCAAAGATGCAGTTTGCTGAAAACAAGTTGTTCTTTGACAGTCTTGAATACTGAGTGCGGTTCAGTTAATAAAACTGTCTTTCTGGTGCTCATTGCAAACACGCCAGAAAGTGTTTTTCTGTGTTCCAATTGTTAGTATAAACAAATACGCAGTCTGCTGAAAGCAAGCTGTGCTCTGACAGTCTTTCTTATGGAGCGCAGTTCAGCTAATAAAACTCTTTCTGCCTTTCATTGCAAGCGAGCCCGAAAGTGTTTTTATGCTTCATAATGGATTGTAAAAGCAAATATGCAGTTTGCTGAAAACAAGTTGTTCTTTGACAGTCTTGAATACTGAGTGCGGTTCAGTTAATAAAACTGTCTTTCTGGTGCTCATTGCAATCACGCCAGAAAGTGTTTTTCTGTGTTCCAATTGTTAGTATAAACAAATACGCAGTCTGCTGAAAGCAAGCTGTGCTCTGACAGTCTTTCTTATGGAGCGCAGTTCAGCTAATAAAACTCTTTCTGCCTTTCATTGCAAGCGAGCCCGAAAGTGTTTTTATGCTTCATAATGGATTGTAAAAGCAAAGATGCAGTTTGCTGAAAACAAGTTGTTCTTTGACAGTCTTGAATACTGAGTGTGGTTCAGTTAATAAAACTGTCTTTCTGGTGCTCATTGCAAGCAAGCCAGAAAGTGTTTTTCTGTGTTCCAATTGCTAGTATAAAGAAATACGCAGTCTGCTGAAAGCAAGCTATGCTCTGACAGTCTTTCTTATGGAGCGCAGTTCAGCTAATAAAACTCTTTCTGCCTTTCATTGCAAGCGAGCCCGAAAGTGTTTTTATGCTTCATAATGGATTGTAAAAGCAAAGATGCAGTTTGCTGAAAACAAGTTGTTCTTTGACAGTCTTGAATACTGAGTGTGGTTCAGTTAATAAAACTGTCTTTCTGGTGCTCATTGCAAACAAGCAAGAAAGTGTTTTTCTGTGTTCCAATTGTTAGTATAAACAAATACGCAGTCTGCTGAAAGCAAGCTGTGCTCTGACAGTCTTTCTTATGGAGCGCAGTTCAGCTAATAAAAGTCTTTCTGCCTTTCATTGCAAGCGAGCCCAAAAGTGTTTTTATGCTTCATAACGGGTTGTAAAAGCAAAGATGCAGTTTGCTGAAAACAAGTTGTTCTTTGACAGTCTTGAATACTGAGTGCGGTTCAGTTAATAAAACTGTCTTTCTGGTGCTCATTGCAAACACGCCAGAAAGTGTTTTTCTGTGTTCCAATTGTTAGTATAAAGAAATACGCAGTCTGCTGAAAGCAATCTGTGCTCTGACAGTCTTTCTTATGGAGCGCAGTTCAGCTAATAAAACTCTTTCTGCCTTTCATTGCAAGCGAGCCCGAAAGTGTTTTTATGCTTCATAATGGACTGTAAAAGCAAAGATGCAGTTTGCTGAAAACAAGTTGTTCTTTGACAGTCTTGAATACTGAGTGCGGTTCAGTTAATAAAACTGTCTTTCTGGTGCTCATTGCAAGCAAGCCAGAATATGTTTTTCTGTGTTCCAATTGCTAGTATAAAGAAATACGCAGTCTGCTGAAAGCAAGCTGTGCTCTGACAGTCTTTCTTATGGAGCGCAGTTCAGCTAATAAAACTCTTTCTGCCTTTCATTGCAAGCGAGCCCGAAAGTGTTTTTATGCTTCATAATGGACTGTAAAAGCAAAGATGCAGTTTGCTGAAAACAAGTTGTTCTTTGACAGTCTTGAATACTGAGTGCGGTTCAGTTAATAAAACTGTCTTTCTGGTGCTCATTGCAAACACGCCAGAAAGTGTTTTTCTGTGTTCCAATTGTTAGTATAAACAAATACGCAGTCTGCTGAAAGCAAGCTGTGCTCTGACAGTCTTTCTTATGGAGCGCAGTTCAGCTAATAAAACTCTTTCTGCCTTTCATTGCAAGCGAGCCCGAAAGTGTTTTTATGCTTCATAATGGACTGTAAAAGCAAAGATGCAGTTTGCTGAAAACAAGTTGTTCTTTGACAGTCTTGAATACTGAGTGCGGTTCAGTTAATAAAACTGTCTTTCTGGTGCTCATTGCAAGCAAGCCAGAATATGTTTTTCTGTGTTCCAATTGCTAGTATAAAGAAATACGCAGTCTGCTGAAAGCAAGCTGTGCTCTGACAGTCTTTCTTATGGAGCGCAGTTCAGCTAATAAAAGTCTTTCTGCCTTTCATTGCAAGCGAGCCCGAAAGTGTTTTTATGCTTCGTAACGGGTTGTAAAAGCAAAGATGCAGTTTGCTGAAAAAAAGTTGTTCTTTGACAGTCTTGAATACTGAGTGCGGTTCAGTTAATAAAACTGTCTTTCTGGTGCTCATTGCAAACACGCCAGAAAGTGTTTTTCTGTGTTCCAATTGTTAGTATAAAGAAATACGCAGTCTGCTGAAAGCAAGCTGTGCTCTGACAGTCTTTCTTATGGAGCGCAGTTCAGCTAATAAAACTCTTTCTGCCTTTCATTGCAAGCGAGCCCGAAAGTGTTTTTATGCTTCGTAACGGGTTGTAAAAGCAAAGATGCAGTTTGCTGAAAACAAGTTGTTCTTTGACTGTCTTGAATACTGAGTGCGGTTCAGTTAATAAAACTGTCTTTCTGGTGCTCATTGCAAACACGCCAGAAAGTGTTTTTCTGTGTTCCAATTGTTAGTATAAACAAATACGCAGTCTGCTGAAAGCAAGCTGTGCTCTGACAGTCTTTCTTATGGAGCGCAGTTCAGCTAATAAAAGTCTTTCTGCCTTTCATTGCAAGCGAGCCCAAAAGTGTTTTTATGCTTCATAACGGGTTGTAAAAGCAAAGATGCAGTTTGCTGAAAACAAGTTGTTCTTTGACAGTCTTGAATACTGAGTGCGGTTCAGTTAATAAAACTGTCTTTCTGGTGCTCATTGCAAACACGCCAGAAAGTGTTTTTCTGTGTTCCAATTGTTAGTATAAACAAATACGCAGTCTGCTGAAAGCAAGCTGTGCTCTGACAGTCTTTCTTATGGAGTGCAGTTCAGCTAATAAAACTCTTTCTGCCTTTCATTGCAAGCGAGCCCAAAAGTGTTTTTATGCTTCGTAACGGGTTGTAAAAGCAAAGATGCAGTTTGCTGAAAACAAGTTGTTCTTTGACAGTCTTGAATACTGAGTGCGGTTCAGTTAATAAAACTGTCTTTCTGGTGCTCATTGCAAGCAAGCCAGAATATGTTTTTCTGTGTTCCAATTGCTAGTATAAAGAAATACGCAGTCTGCTGAAAGCAAGCTGTGCTCTGACAGTCTTTCTTATGGAGCGCAGTTCAGCTAATAAAAGTCTTTCTGCCTTTCATTGCAAGCGAGCCCAAAAGTGTTTTTATGCTTCATAACGGGTTGTAAAAGCAAAGATGCAGTTTGCTGAAAACAAGTTGTTCTTTGACAGTCTTGAATACTGAGTGCGGTTCAGTTAATAAAACTGTCTTTCTGGTGCTCATTGCAAACACGCCAGAAAGTGTTTTTCTGTGTTCCAATTGTTAGTATAAACAAATACGCAGTCTGCTGAAAGCAAGCTGTGCTCTGACAATCTTTCTTATGGAGTGCAGTTCAGCTAATAAAACTCTTTCTGCCTTCATATCACAATATACAGCCTGTCTTTTCAACATTTTAAGACGCGGATCGGGGGGCAGGGGTTTAGGCGGCGCAACATCTCGCGTTTCCTCCTGGAAATGCAGACCTCTAGTTATGTTGCGCCTGCTGCTTTAAGCAGCAGCGCGCAATATATTGTTCTTCTTAAGTCATATTATTTTTTTTATTATTCTTATTATTCCACGTTTCCTTGTCCGCCTAACCAGTCCCGCAGCTTTCGAGCTATCGACTCCGTTCCACCTGGAAATCGTGCGTCCTATAGCGACGATGTGGGCTTGTATACAGCTTTCCGATACCCGCACTCATTCGTCCGCTACACTCGTTTTTCGCTCTGTTTTTCCCCAGTCATTTCTATGGAATTAATTTTCAAAGTGCTCTAACTCGGTCATTTTTCAAGCTACGGACACGGGATTTCAGACGGTCGGACCCGGGCGTACCGGCTCCCATCACTTCCGTTTTCGGAATTTTTGCACTCATCCTTCCCTTTCTATCACTCCTTCAAAATCCCTCCATTCATTTCAATGGGAGGCTCTTAGAGTGGGTGACATCATACACTGTAGATTCCTTCTCAGAAAACGGGTTTTTCACTTTTCAGCCGAACAAATTGCCATAACTTCCTCATACTTTCACCTAGAAACTTCATTTAAATTTTAAATGGTAGAGAACCTTGTCCTTTCTAAGACCTCTAAATTTGAACATTATTGAAAATACGGTTTTTGAGTTATGAATTTTTGTTCGGCACTAGGGAGGGTTTTGGCTCCCATAGGGTTCAATGTATTTTTGGAGCAGCTCAGAGTGCGGTTTCTAAAATTTTCTCCTGTTTTTAACTCGTCATAACATGCTCAATTCTCACTTAATCTGCAAATCTTTTTATACCATATCGATCCCCAGACTCTCCTTGTCGCAACGGTATATACGGTTAAGTGATGTGAGGAAAACTTTCCGAGCTATAAGCATTTGTTCGGAGGGTGGGTACGCTCCCATAGGAACCCATTGAAATTATTTTTTTTCTTTTTCAATTTTCTGCCGAACATTTCACCATAACTTCCTTATACTTTCACCTACAGACTTCATTTAAACTTTAAATGGTAGAGAAATTTCCCCTTTCTCACACTTGTAAGTTTCAGACCGTTTGAGAATACCGTTCTTGAGTTATGAATTTTTGTTTGACACTTGGGAGGGTTTTCCTCCCATAGAGCTCAATGTATTTTAAGAGCGGCTCGGCACGCAGATTTTCAAAACTTTGCCTGTTTTTAACTCGTAATTACACCATCAAATCTCGCTCAAAGTGCAAAAATTTTTACACCATCTCGAGCACCAGACTCTCCTTGTCGCTACGGTATGCTTCGTTCATTTTTGGACCTGGAAAAGTTTTTGAGATATTTGAGGTTTTTTGGAAGGTGCCCCACCGGTCGAAATTCATTGAATCATGAGTCTGTCAGTTGTGTTCTGTGAGCGTGCGTGTGAGAGAGACAGAGGGGGGAGGGGGAGGGGCAGAGGGAGACACTGACGGGGAGAGCTGTGAGGGCCACAGAAATACACAGGCAGTCTGTAACACTTTAAAGGTCATTTTTAAGGGGGACGTCTTAATTATCCAGGGTTTCTTAAGGTGGAATTTTTAAAGAATACCTCATTCACAATATACTGGCTGTCTTTTCGACATTTTAAGCTTTATTTAAAGTGGTCATTTTTAAAGGTGGACGTGTCAATACAACTATGGGTTTCTTAAGGTGGAATTTTTATTAAGGTGGTATTTAAAATGTATTGGCCATCTTTTTTTGCTTTTAAGACTCTTTTGGCCTGTGATGTGGACATTTCAATACAATTCTGGGTTTCTTAAGGTGGAATTGTTTTTAAAGGTGGAATTCAAAATGTATCCTTTTCCATTCACGCCCTACTGAGCTCCATAGAGTCCAATGTAAACTGCTGTGGGACAGTGCTCTATTAACATCCCACTACCGACAGCTTAGCAGTAAACTCCTTGACCATAAGCGTCGCCTAGTGACCCACGCGGGTTTACCGTACCGAGGACCTCGCTTTAAGCGGGAAAGACGCGGATCGGGGGGCGGGGGTTTAGGCGGCGCAACATCTCGCGTTTCCTCCTGGAAATGCAGACCTCTAGTGTTACGTTTGCTGCCCTTCATTCTGAGGATCGTTCATTCTTGTCCGGTTAACTCCGCCCACAGTTTTCGAGATATCGACTCCGTTCAAAGTTTGTTTCGTAGAGCTGCCCTGTGGGATGCGGGCTTGTATACAGCTTTTGGAAAAGTTGCATAGTTTTTGCACAGGAAGCCTTTGAACTTTCATCTTTACTCCCATAGGAATGAATGGAAAAATGTCCATAAACTTTTGTCAAACTTTCAAACTGCTGTCACACGCTCAGTTTTCGAGCTAGAGACACCAGAACTCAAATGGGCAGACCCGAGGGTCCAAGGTCCCACCACGTAAAATTATAGGCCGATAGCCCACCCGCTTCATGACCTTTGACCCCGTTTTCCATTCACGGCCTACACAGCTCCATAGAGTCCAATGTAAACTGCTGTGGGACAGTGCTCTCTTAACATCCCACTACCAACAGCTTAGCAGTAAACTCCTTCACCATAAGCGTCGCCTAGTGACCCACGCGGGTTTACCGTATCGAGGACCTCGCTTTAAGCGGTAAAGACGCGGATCGGGGGGCGGGGGTTTAGGCGGCGCAACATCTCGCGTTTCCTCCTGGAAATGCAGACCTCTAGTGTTACGTTTGCTGCCCTTCATTCTGAGGATCGTTCATTCTTGTCCGGTTAACTCCGCCCACAGTTTTCGAGATATCGACTCCGTTCAAAGTTTGTTTCGTAGAGCTTCCCTGTGGGATGCGGGCTTGTATACAGCTTTTGGAAAATTTGCATAGTTTTCGCACAGTAAGCATTTGAAGCTTCATCTTTTCTCCCATAGGAATGAATGGAAAAATGTCCATAAACTTTTGTCAAACTTTCAAACTGCTGTCACACGCTCAGTTTTCGAGCTAGAGACACCAGAACTCAAACGGGCAGACCCGAGAGTCCAAGGTCCCACCACGTGAAATTATGGGCCGATAGCCCACCCGCTTCATGACCTTTGACCCCGTTTTCCATTCACGGCCTACACAGCTCCACATAGTCCAATGTAAACTGCTGTGGGACAGTGCTCTCTTAACATCCCACTACCAACAGCTTAGCAGTAAACTCCTTCACCATAAGCGTCGCCTAGTGACCCACGCGGGTTTACCGTGTCGAGGACCTCGCTTTAAGCGGGAAAGACGCGGATCGGGGGGCGGGGGTTTAGGCGGCGCAACATCTCGCGTTTCCTCCTGGAAATGCAGACCTCTAGTGTTACGTTTGCTGCCCTTCATTCTGAGGATCGTTCGTTCTTGTCCGGTTAACTCCGCCCACAGTTTTCGAGATATCGACTCCGTTCAAAGTTTCATTCGTAGAGCTTCCCTGTGGGATGCGGGCTTGTATACAGCTTTTGGAAAAGTTGCATAGTTTTAGCACAGTAAGCATTTGAATTTTCATCTTTTGTCCCATAGGAATGAATGGAAATATGTCCATAAACTTTTGTCAAACTTTCAAACTGCTGTCACACGCTCAGTTTTCGAGCTAGAGACACCAGAATTCTAACGGGCAGACCCGAGAGTCCAAGGTCCCACCACGTGAAACTATAGGCCGATAGCCCACCCGCTTCATGACCTTTGACCCCGTTTTCCATTCACGGCCTACACAGCTCCATAGAGTCCAATGTAAACTGCTGTGGGAGAGTGCTCTCTTAACATCCCACTACCGACAGCTTAGCAGTAAACTCCTTCACCATAAGCGTCGCCTAGTGACCCACGCGGGTTTACCGTATCGAGGACCTCGCTTTAAGCGGGAAAGACGCGGATCGGGGGGCGGGGGTTTAGGCGGCGCAACATCTCGCGTTTCCTCCTGGAAATGCAGACCTCTAGTGTTACGTTTGCTGCCCTTCATTCTGAGGATCGTTCATTCTTGTCCGGTTAACTCCGCCCACAGTTTTCGAGATATCGACTCCGTTCAAAGTTTCATTCGTAGAGCTGCCCTGTGGGATGCGGGCTTGTATACAGCTTTTGGAAAAGTTACATAGTTTTCGCACAGTAAGCATTTGAAGTTTCATCTTTACTCCCATAGGAATGAATGGAAAAATGTCCATAAACTTTTGTCAAACTTTCAAACTGCTGTCACACGGTCAGTTTTCGAGCTAGAGACACCAGAATTCAAACGGGCACACCCGACAGTCCACGGTCCCGCCACGTGAAATTATGGGCCGATAGCCCACCCGCTTCATGACCTTTGACCCCGTTTTCCATTCACGGCCTACAGAGCTCCATAGAGTCCAATGTAAACTGCTGTGGGAGAGAGCTCTCTTAACATGCCACTACCAACAGCTTAGCAGTAAACTCCTTCACCATAAGCGTCGCCTAGTGACCCACGCGGGTTTTTCCGTACCGAGGACCTCGCTTTAAGCGGGAAAGACGCGGATCGGGGGACGGGGGTTTAGGCGGCGCAACATCTCGCGTTTCCTCCTGGAAATGCAGACCTCTAGTGTTACGTTTGCTGCCCTTCATTCTGAGGATCGTTCATTCTTGTCCGGTTAACTCCGCCCACAGTTTTCGAGATATCGACTCCGTTCAAAGTTTGTTTCGTACAGCTTCCCTGTGGGATGCGGGCTTGTATACAGGTTTTGGAAAAGTTGCATAGTTTTTGCACAGTAAGCATTTGAAGTTTCATCTTTACTCCCATAGGAATGAATGGAAAAATGTCCATAAACTTTTGTCAAACTTTCAAACTGCTGTCACACGGTCAGTTTTGGAGCTAGAGACACCAGAACTCAAACGGGCAGACCCGAGGGTCCACGGTCCCACCACGTGAAACTATAGGCCGATAGCCCACCCGCTTCATGACCTTTGACCCCGTTTTCCTACACAGCTCCATAGAGTCCAATGTAAACTGCTGTGGGAGAGTGCTCTCTTAACATCCCACTACCGACAGCTTAGCAGTAAACTCCGTCACCATAAGCGTCGCCTAGTGACCCACGCGGGTTTACCGTATCGAGCACCTCGCTTTAAGCGGGAAAGACGCGGATCGGGGGGCGGGGGTTTAGGCGGCGCAACATCTCGCGTTTCCTCCTGGAAATGCAGACCTCTAGTTATGTTGCGCCTGCTGCTGTAAGCAGCGGCGCGATATATTGTTATCCGTAAGTCATATTATTATTATTTTTATTATTATTTTTATTATTCCGCGTTTCCTTGTCCGCTTAACTAGTCCCTCAGCTTTTGAGCTATCGACTCCGTTCCACCTGGAAATCGTGCGTCCTATAGCGACGATGTGGGCTTGTATACAGCTTTCCGATACCCGCACTCGTTCGTCCGCTACACTCGTTTTTCGCTCTGTTTTTCCCCAGTCATTTCTATGGAATTAATTTTCAAAGTGCTCTAACTCGGTCATTTTTCAAGCTACGGACACGGGATTTCAGACGGTCGGACCCGGGCGTACCGGCTCCCATCACTTCCGTTTTCGGAATTTTTGCACTCATCCTTCCCTTTCTTTTCCTCCTTCAAAATCCCTCCATTCATTTCAATGGGAGGCTCTTAGAGTGGGGGTGATGTCATCCACTGTAGTTTCAGTGGCAAAAAGCCGTTTTTTCACTTTTCAGCCGAACAATTCACCATAACTTCCTCATACTTTCACCTAGAAACTTCATTTAAATTTTAAATGGTAGAGAAACTTGTCCTTTCTAACACCTCTAAATTTCAACATTATTGAAAATACGGTTTTTGAGTTATGAATTTTTGTTCGGCACTAGGGAGGGTTTCGGCTCCCATAGGGTTCAATGTATTTTTGGAGCAGCTCAGAGTGCGGTTTCTAAAATTTTCTCCTGTTTTTAACTCGTCATTAAATGCTCAATTCTCACTTAATCTGCAAATTTTTTATACCATATCGATCCCCAGACTCTCCTTGTCGCAACGGTATATACGGTTAAGTGATGTGGGGAAAACTTTCCGAGCTATAAGCATTTGTTCGGAGGGTGGGTACGCTCCCATAGGAACCCATTGAAATTATTTTTTTTCTTTTTCAATTTTCTGCCGAACATTTCACCATAACTTCCTTATACTTTCACCTACAGACTTCATTTAAACTTTAAATGGTAGAGAAATTTCCCCTTTCTCACACTTGTAAGTTTCAGACCGTTTGAGAATACCGTTCTTGAGTTATGAATTTTTGTTTGACACTTGGGAGGGTTTTCCTCCCATAGAGCTCAATGTATTTTAAGAGCGGCTCGGCACGCAGATTTTCAAAACTTTGCCTGTTTTTAACTCGTAATTACACCATCAAATCTCGCTCAAAGTGCAAAAATTTTTACACCATATCGATCCCCAGACTCTCCTTGTCGCAACGGTATATACGGTTAAGTGATGTGGGGAAAACTTTCCGAGCTATAAGCATTTGTTCGGAGGGTGGGTACGCTCCCATAGGAACCCATTGAAATTATTTTTTTTCTTTTTCAATTTTCTGCCGAACATTTCACCATAACTTCCTTATACTTTCACCTACAGACTTCATTTAAACTTTAAATGGTAGAGAAATTTCCCCTTTCTCACACTTGTAAGTTTCAGACCGTTTGAGAATACCGTTCTTGAGTTATGAATTTTTGTTTGACACTTGGGAGGGTTTTCCTCCCATAGAGCTCAATGTATTTTAAGAGCGGCTCGGCACGCAGATTTTCAAAACTTTGCCTGTTTTTAACTCGTAATTACACCATCAAATCTCGCTCAAAGTGCAAAAATTTTTACACCATCTCGAGCACCAGACTCTCCTTGTCGCTACGGTATGCTTTGTTCATTTTTGGACCTTGAAAAGTTTTTGAGATATTTGAGGTTTTTTGGAAGGTGCGCAACCGGTCGAAATTCATTGAATCCTGAGTCTGTCAGTTGTATTCTGTGAGCGTGCGTGTGAGAGAGAGAGAGGGGGGAGGGGGAGGGGCAGAGGCAGAGACTGACGGGGAAGAGGTGTGAGGGCCACAGAAATACACAGGCAGTCTGTAACACTTTAAAGGTCATTTTTAAGGGGGACATCTTAATTATCCAGGGTTTCTTAAGGTGGAATTTTTTAAGAATACCTCATTCACAATATACTGCCTGTCTTTTCGACATTTTAAGCTTTATTTAAAGTGGTCATTTTTAAAGGTGGACGTGTCAATACAACTGTGGGTTTCTTAAGGTGGAATTTTTATTAAGGTGGTATTTAAAATGTATTGGCCATCTTTTTTGCTTTTAAGATTCTTTTGGCCTGTGATGTGGACATTTCAATACAATTCTGGGTTTCTTAAGGTGGAATTGTTTTTAAAGGTGGAATTCAAAATGTATCGTTTTCTATTCACGCCCTACTGAGCTCCATAGAGTCCAATGTAAACTGCTGTGGGAGAGTGCTCTCTTAACATCCCACTACCAACAGCTTAGCAGTAAACTCCTTCACCATAAGCGTCGCCTAGTGACCCACGCGGGTTTACCGTATCGAGGACCTCGCTTTAAGCGGGAAAGACGCGGATCGGGGGACGGGGGTTTAGGCGGCGCAACATCTCGCGTTTCCTCCTGGAAATGCAGACCTCTAGTGTTACGTTTGCTGCCCTTCATTCTGAGGATCGTTCGTTCTTGTCCGGTTAACTCCGCCCACAGTTTTCGAGATATCGACTCCGTTCAAAGTTTCATTCGTAGAGCTTCCCTGTGGGATGCGGGCTTGTATACAGCTTTTGGAAAATTTGCATAGTTTTCGCACAGTAAGCATTTGAAGTTTCATCTTTTCTCCCATAGGAATGAATGGAAAAATGTCCATAAACTTTTGTCAAACTTTCAAACTGCTGTCACACGCTCAGTTTTCGAGCTAGAGACACCAGAACTCAAACGGGCAGACCCGAGAGTCCAAGGTCCCACCACGTGAAATTATGGGCCGATAGCCCACCCGCTTCATGACCTTTGACCCCGTTTTCCATTCACGGCCTACACAGCTCCACATAGTCCAATGTAAACTGCTGTGGGACAGTGCTCTCTTAACATCCCACTACCAACAGCTTAGCAGTAAACTCCTTCACCATAAGCGTCGCCTAGTGACCCACGCGGGTTTACCGTGTCGAGGACCTCGCTTTAAGCGGGAAAGACGCGGATCGGGGGGCGGGGGTTTAGGCGGCGCAACATCTCGCGTTTCCTCCTGGAAATGCAGACCTCTAGTGTTACGTTTGCTGCCCTTCATTCTGAGGATCGTTCATTCTTGTCCGGTTAACTCCGCCCACAGTTTTCCAGATATCGACTCCGTTCAAAGTTTCATTCGTAGAGCTGCCCTGTGGGATGCGGGCTTGTATACAGCTTTTGGAAAAGTTGCATAGTTTTCGCACAGTAACCATTTGAAGTTTCATCTTTACTCCCATAGGAATGAATGGAAAAATGTCCATAAACTTTTGTCAAACGTTCAAACTGCTGTCACAGGGTCAGTTTTCGAGCTAGAGACACCAGAACTCAAACGGGCAGACCCGAGGGTCCACGGTCCCGCCACGTAAAATTATGGGCCGATAGCCCACCCGCTTCATGACCTTTGACCCCGTTTTCCATTCACGGCCTACAGAGCTCCATAGAGTCCAATGTAAACTGCTGTGGGAGAGTGCTCTCTTAACATCCCACTACCAACAGCTTAGCAGTAAACTCCTTCACCATAAGCGTCGCCTAGTGACCCACGCGGGTTTACCGTATCGAGGACCTCGCTTTAAGCGGGAAAGACGCGGATCGGGGGGCAGGGGTTTAGGCGGCGCAACATCTCGCGTTTCCTCCTGGAAATGCAGACCTCTAGTGTTACGTTTGCTGCCCTTCATTCTGAGGATCGTTCATTCTTGTCCGGTTAACTCCGCCCACAGTTTTCGAGATATCGACTCCGTTCAAAGTTTCATTCGTAGAGCTTCCCTGTGGGATGCGGGCTTGTATACAGCTTTTGGAAAAGTTACATAGTTTTCGCACAGTAAGCATTTGAAGTTTCATCTTTACTCCCATAGGAATGAATGGAAAAATGTCCATAAACTTTTGTCAAACTTTAAAACTGCTGTCACACGGTCAGTTTTCGAGCTAGACACACCAGAACTCAAACGGTCAGACCCGAGAGTCCACGGTCCCACCGCCTGAAATTATAGGCCGATAGCCCACCCGCTTCATGACCTTTGACCCCGTTTTCCATTCACGGCCTACACAGCTCCATAGAGTCCAATGTAAACTGCTGTGGGAGAGTGCTCTCTTAACATCCCACTACCGACAGCTTAGCAGTAAACTCCTTCACCATAAGCGTCGCCTAGTGACCCACGCGGGTTTACCGTACCGAAGACCTCGCTTTAAGCGGGAAAGACGCGGATCGGGGGACGGGGGTTTAGGCGGCGCAACATCTCGCGTTTCCTCCTGGAAATGCAGACCTCTAGTGTTACGTTTGCTGCCCTTCATTCTGAGGATCGTTCATTCTTGTCCGGTTAACTCCGCCCACAGTTTTCGAGATATCGACTCCGTTCAAAGTTTCATTCGTAGAGCTTCCCTGTGGGATGCGGGCTTGTATACAGCTTTTGGAAAAGTTGCATAGTTTTCGCACAGTAAGCATTTGAAGTTTCATCTTTTCTCTCATAGGAATGAATGGAAAAATGTCCATAAACTTTTGTCAAACTTTCAAATTGCTGTCACACGGTCATTTTTCGAGCTACAGACACCAGAATTCAAACGGTCAGACCCGAGGGTCCACGGTCCCACCACCTGAAATTATAGGCCGATAGCCCACCCGCTTCATGACCTTTGACCCCGTTTTCCATTCACGACCTACAGAGCTCCATAGAGTCCAATGTAAACTGCTGTGGGAGACTGCTCTCTTAACATCCCACTACCAACAGCTTAGCAGTAAACTCCTTCACCATAAGCGTCGCCTAGTGACCCACGTGGGTTTACCGTATCGAGGACCTCGCTTTAAGCGGGAAAGACGCGGATCGGGGGGCGGGGGTTTAGGCGGCGCAACATCTCGCGTTTCCTCCTGGAAATGCAGACCTCTAGTGTTACGTTTGCTGCCCTTTATTCTGAGGATCGTTTGTTCTTGTCCGGTTAACTCCGCCCACAGTTTTCGAGATATCAACTCCGTTCAAAGTTTCATTCGTAGAGCTTCCCTGTGGGATGCGGGCTTGTATACAGCTTTTGGAAAAGTTGCATAGTTTTCGCACAGTAAGCATTTGAAGTTTCATCTTTTCTCTCATAGGAATGAATGGAAAAATGTCCATAAACTTTTGTCAAACTTTCAAATTGCTGTCACACGGTCATTTTTCGAGCTACAGACACCAGAATTCAAACGGTCAGACCCGAGGGTCCACGGTCCCACCACCTGAAATTATAGGCCGATAGCCCACCCGCTTCATGACCTTTGACCCCGTTTTCCATTCACGGCCTACAGAGCTCCATAGAGTCCAATGTAAACTGCTGTGGGAGAGTGCTCTCTTAACATCCCACTACCAACAGCTTAGCAGTAAACTCCTTCACCATAAGCGTCGCCTAGTGACCCACGCGGGTTTACCGTATCGAGGACCTCGCTTTAAGCGGGAAAGACGCGGATCGGGGGGCGGGGCTTTAGGCGGCGCAACATCTCGCGTTTCCTCCTGGAAATGCAGACCTCTAGTGTTACGTTTGCTGCCCTTCATTCTGAGGATCGTTCGTTCTTGTCCGGTTAACTCCGCCCACAGTTTTCGAGATATCGACTCCGTTCAAAGTTTGTTTCGTAGAGCTTCCCTGTGGGATGGGGGCTTGTATACAGCTTTTGGAAAAGTTACATAGTTTTCGCACAGTAAGCATTTGAACTTTCATCTTTACTCCCATAGGAATGAAAGGAAAAATGTCCATAAACTTTTGTCAAACTTTAAAACTGCTGTCACACGCTCAGTTTTCGAGCTAGAGACACCAGAATTCAAACGGGCAGACCCGAGAGTCCACGGTCCCGCCACGGGAAATTATGGGCCGATAGCCCACCCGCTTCATGACCTTTGACCCCGTTTTCCATTCACGGCCTACACAGCTCCATAGAGTCCAATGTAAACTGCTGTGGGAGAGTGCTCTCTTAACATCCCACTACCGACAGCTTAGCAGTAAACTCCTTCACCATAAGCGTCGCCTAGTGACCCACGCGGGTTTTTCCGTACCGAGGACCTCGCTTTAAACGGGAAAGACGCGGATTGGGGGACGGGGGTTTAGGCGGCGCAACATCTCGCGTTTCCTCCTGGTGTTACGTTTGCTGCCCTTCATTCTGAGGATCGTTCGTTCTTGTCCGGTTAACTCCGCCCACAGTTTTCGAGATATCGACTCCGTTCAAAGTTTGTTTCGTAGAGCTGCCCTGTGGGATGCGGGCTTGTATACAGCTTTTGGAAAAGTTACATAGTTTTCGCACAGTAAGCATTTTAACTTTCATCTTTACTCCCATAGGAATGAATGGAAAAATGTCCATAAACTTTTGTCAAATATTAAAACTGCTGTCACACGGTCAGTTTTCGAGCTACAGACACCAGAATTCAAATGGGCACACCCGAGAGTCCACGGTCCCACCACGTGAATTTATGGGCCGATAGCCCACCCGCTTCATGACCTTTGACCCCGTTTTCCTTTCACGGCCTACAGAGCTCCATAGAGTCCAATGTAAACTGCTGTGGGAGAGTGCTCTCTTAACATCCCACTACCGACAGTTTAGCAGTAAACTCCTTCACCATAAGCGTCGCCTAGTGACCCACGCGGGTTTACCGTATCGAGGACCTCGCTTTAAGCGGGAAAGACGCGGATCGGGGGGCAGGGGTTTAGGCGGCGCAACATCTCGCGTTTCCTCCTGGAAATGCAGACCTCTAGTGTTACGTTTGCTGCCCTTCATTCTGAGGATCGTTCATTCTTGTCCGGTTAACTCCGCCCACAGTTTTCGAGATATCGACTCCGTTCAAAGTTTGTTTCGTAGAGCTGCCCTGTGGGATGCGGGCTTGTATACAGCTTTTGGAAAAGTTACATAGTTTTCGCACAGTAAGCATTTTAACTTTCATCTTTACTCCCATAGGAATGAATGGAAAAATGTCCATAAACTTTTGTCAAACATTCAAACTGCTGTCACACGGTCAGTTTTCGAGCTAGAGACACCAGAACTCAAACGGTCAGACCCGAGAGTCCACGGTCCCACCACGTAAAATTATGGGCCGATAGGCCACCCGCTTCATGACTTTTGACCCCGTTTTCCATTCACGGCCTACACAGCTCCATAGAGTCCAATGTAAACTGCTGTGGGACAGTGCTCTATTAACATCCCACTACCGACAGCTTAGCAGTAAACTCTTTCACCATAAGCGTCGCCTAGTGACCCACGCGGGTTTACCGTATCGAGGACCTCGCTTTAAGCGGGAAAGACGCGGATCGGGGGACGGGGGTTTCGGCGGCGCAACATCTCGCGTTTCCTCCTGGAAATGCAGACCTCTAGTGTTACGTTTGCTGCCCTTCATTCTGAGGATCGTTCATTCTTGTCCGGTTAACTCCGCCCACAGTTTTCGAGATATCGACTCCGTTCAAAGTTTGTTTCGTAGAGCTTCCCTGTGGGATGCGGGCTTGTATACAGCTTTTAGAAAAGTTACATAGTTTTCGCACAGGAAGCATTTGAAGTTTCATCTTTTCTCACATAAGAATGAATGGAAAAATGTCCATAAACTTTTGTCAAACATTCAAACTGCTGTCACACGGTCAGTTTTCGAGCTAGAGACACCAGAACTCAAACGGGCAGACCCGAGGGTCCACGGTCCCACCACGTAAAATTATGGGCCGATAACCCACCCGCTTCATGACCTTTGACCCCGTTTTCCTTTCACGGCCTACAGAGCTCCATAGAGTCCAATGTAAACTGCTGTGGGAGAGTGCTCTCTTAACTTCCCACTACCGACAGCTTAGCAGTAAACTCCTTCACCATAAGCGTCGCCTAGTGACCCACGCGGGTTTACCGTATCGAGGACCTCGCTTTAAGCGGGAAAGACGCGGATCGGGGGGCAGGGATTTAGGCGGCGCAACATCTCGCGTTTCCTCCTGGAAATGCAGACCTCTAGTGTTACGTTTGCTGCCCTTCATTCTGAGGATCGTTCATTCTTGTCCGGTTAACTCCGCCCACAGTTTTCGAGATATCGACTCCGTTCAAAGTTTCATTCGTAGAGCTTCCCTGTGGGATGCGGGCTTGTATACAGCTTTTGGAAAATTTGCATAGTTTTCGCACAGTAAGCATTTGAAGTTTCATCTTTTCTCCCATAGGAATGAATGGAAAAATGTCCATAAACTTTTGTCAAACTTTCAAACTGCTGTCACACGCTCAGTTTTCGAGCTAGAGACACCAGAACTCAAACGGGCAGACCCGAGAGTCCAAGGTCCCACCACGTGAAATTATGGGCCGATAGCCCACCCGCTTCATGACCTTTGACCCCGTTTTCCATTCACGGCCTACACAGCTCCACATAGTCCAATGTAAACTGCTGTGGGACAGTGCTCTCTTAACATCCCACTACCAACAGCTTAGCAGTAAACTCCTTCACCATAAGCGTCGCCTAGTGACCCACGCGGGTTTACCGTGTCGAGGACCTCGCTTTAAGCGGGAAAGACGCGGATCGGGGGGCAGGGGTTTAGGCGGCGCAACATCTCGCGTTTCCTCCTGGAAATGCAGACCTCTAGTGTTACGTTTGCTGCCCTTCATTCTGAGGATCGTTCATTCTTGTCCGGTTAACTCCGCCCACAGTTTTCGAGATATCGACTCCGTTCAAAGTTTGTTTCGTAGAGCTTCCCTGTGGGATGCGGGCTTGTATACAGCTTTTAGAAAAGTTACATAGTTTTCGCACAGGAAGCATTTGAAGTTTCATCTTTTCTCACATAAGAATGAATGGAAAAATGTCCATAAACTTTTGTCAAACATTCAAACTGCTGTCACACGGTCAGTTTTCGAGCTAGAGACACCAGAACTCAAACGGGCAGACCCGAGGGTCCACGGTCCCACCACGTAAAATTATGGGCCGATAACCCACCCGCTTCATGACCTTTGACCCCGTTTTCCTTTCACGGCCTACAGAGCTCCATAGAGTCCAATGTAAACTGCTGTGGGAGAGTGCTCTCTTAACTTCCCACTACCGACAGCTTAGCAGTAAACTCCTTCACCATAAGCGTCGCCTAGTGACCCACGCGGGTTTACCGTATCGAGGACCTCGCTTTAAGCGGGAAAGACGCGGATCGGGGGGCAGGGATTTAGGCGGCGCAACATCTCGCGTTTCCTCCTGGAAATGCAGACCTCTAGTGTTACGTTTGCTGCCCTTCATTCTGAGGATCTTCATTCCTTGTCCGGTTAACTCCGCCCATAGTTTTCGAGATATCGACTCCGTTCAAATTTTGTTTCGTAGAGCTGCCCTGTGGGATGCGGGCTTGTATACAGCTTTTGGAAAAGTTGCATAGTTTTTGCACAGGAAGCCTTTGAACTTTCATCTTTACTCCCATAGGAATGAATGGATAAATGTCCATAAACTTTTGTCAAACTTTCAAACTGCTGTCACACGCTCAGTTTTCGAGCTAGAGACACCAGAATTCGGGGCGGGGCGGGGGTTTAGGCGGCGCAACATCTCGCGTTTCCTCCTGGAAATGCAGACCTCTAGTGTTACGTTTGCTGCCCTTCATTCTGAGGATCGTTCATTCTTGTCCGGTTAACTCCGCCCACAGTTTTCGAGATATCGACTCCGTTCAAAGTTTGTTTCGTAGAGCTTCCCTGTGGGATGCGGGCTTGTATACAGCTTTTGGAAAAGTTACATAGTTTTCGCACAGTAAGCATTTGAAATTTCATCTTAACTCCCATAGGAATGAATGGAAAAATGTCCATAAACTTTTGTCAAACTTTCAAACTGCTGTCACACGCTCAGTTTTCGAGCTAGAGACACCAGAACTCAAACGGGCAGACCCGAGAGTCCACGGTGCCACCACGTGAAATTATAGGCCGATACCCCGCCCGCTACATGACCTTTGACCCCGTATTCCATTCACGGCCTACAGAGCTCCATAGAGTCCAATGTAAACTGCTGTGGGAGAGTGCTCTCTTAACATCCCACTACCGACAGCTTAGCAGTAAACTCCTTCACCATAAGCGTCGCCTAGTGACCCACGCGGGTTTACCGTATCGAGGACCTCGCTTTAAGCGGGAAAGACGCGGATCGGGGGACGGGGGTTTAGGCGGCGCAACATCTCGCGTTTCCTCCTGGAAATGCAGACCTCTAGTGTTACGTTTGCTGCCCTTCATTCTGAGGATCATTCATTCTTGTCCGGTTAACTCCGCCCACAGTTTTCCAGATATCGACTCCGTTCAAAGTTTCATTCGTAGAGCTGCCCTGTGGGATGCGGGCTTGTATACAGCTTTTGGAAAAGTTGCATAGTTTTCGCACAGTAACCATTTGAAGTTTCATCTTTACTCCCATAGGAATGAATGGAAAATTGTCCATAAACTTTTGTCAAACGTTCAAACTGCTGTCACAGGGTCAGTTTTCGAGCTAGAGACACCAGAACTCAAACGGGCAGACCCGAGGGTCCACGGTCCCGCCACGTAAAATTATGGGCCGATAGCCCACCCGCTTCATGACCTTTGACCCCGTTCTCCATTCACGGCCTACAGAGCTCCATAGAGTCCAATGTAAACTGCTGTGGGAGAGTGCTCTCTTAACATCCCACTACCAACAGCTTAGCAGTAAACTCCTTCACCATAAGCGTCGCCTAGTGACCCACGCGGGTTTACCGTATCGAGGACCTCGCTTTAAGCGGGAAAGACGCGGATCGGGGGGCAGGGGTTTAGGCGGCGCAACATCTCGCGTTTCCTCCTGGAAATGCAGACCTCTAGTTATGTTGCGCCTGCTGCTTTAAGCAGCAGCGCGCAATATATTGTTCTTCTTAAGTCATATTATTATTATTATTTTTATTATTCCGCGTTTCCTTGTCCGCCTAACTAGTCCCGCAGCTTTCGAGCTATCGACTCCGTTCCACCTGGAAATCGTGCGTCCTATAGCGACGATGTGGGCTTGTATACAGCTTTCCGATACCCGCACTCGTTCGTCCGCTACACTCGTTTATCGCTCCGTTTTTCCCTAGTCATTTCTATGGAATTCATTTTCAAAGTGCTCTAACTCGGTCATTTTTCAAGCTACGGACACGGGATTTCAGACGGTCGGACCCGGGCGTACCGGCTCCCATCACTTCCGTTTTCGGAATTTTTGCACTCATCCTTCCCTTTCTTTTCCTCCTTCAAAATCCCTCCATTCATTTCAATGGGAGGCTCTTAGAGTGGGGGTGATGTCATCCACTGTAGTTTCAGTGGCAAAAAGCCGTTTTTTCACTTTTCAGCCGAACAAATCGCCATAACTTCCTTATAGTTTCACCTAGAAACTTCATTTAAATTTTAAATGGTAGAGAAACTTGTCCTTTCTAAGACCTCTAAATTTGAACATTATTGAAAATACGGTTTTTGAGTTATGAATTTTTGTTCGGCACTAGGGACGGTTTCGGCTCCCATAGGGTTCAATGTATTTTTGGAGCAGCTCAGAGTGCGGTTTCTAAAATTTTCTCCTGTTTTTAACTCGTCATAACATGCTCAATTCTCACTTAATCTGAAATTAAGTTTTATGGTTTTATACCATATCGATCCCCAGACTCTCCTTGTCGCAACGGTATATACGGTTAAGTGATGTGGGGAAAACTTTCCGAGCTATAAGCATTTGTTCGGAGGGTGGGTACGCTCCCATAGGAACCCATTGAAATTTTTTTTTTCTTTTTCAATTTTCTGCCGAACATTTCACCATAACTTCCTTATACTTTCACCTACAGACTTCATTTAAACTTTAAATGCTAGAGAAATTTCCCCTTTCTCACACTTGTAAGTTTCAGACCGTTTGAGAATACCGTTCTTGAGTTATGAATGTTTGTTCCACACTTGGGAGGGTTTTCCTCCCATAGAGCTCAATGTATTTTAAGAGCGGGTCGGCACGCAGATTTTCAAAACTTTGCCTGTTTTTAACTCGTAATTACACCATCAAATCTCGCTCAAAGTGCAAAAATTTTTACACCATCTCGAGCACCAGACTCTCCTTGTCGCTACGGTATGCTTCGTTCATTGTTGGACCTGGAAAAGTTTTTGAGATATTTGAGGTTTTTTGGAAGGTGCGCCACCGGTCGAAATTCATTGAATCATGAGTCTGTCAGTTGTATTCTGTGAGCGTGCGTGTGAGAGACAGACAGAGGGGGGAGGGGCAGAGGCAGAGACTGAGGTGGAGAGCTGTGAGGGCCACAGAAATACACAGGCAGTCTGTAACACTTTAAAGGTCATTTTTAAGGGGGACATCTTAATTATCCAGGGTTTCTTAAGGTGGAATTTTTTAAGAATACCTCATTCACAATAGACTGCCTGTCTTTTCGACATTTTAAGCTTTATTTAAAGTGGTCATTTTTAAAGGTGGACGTGTCAATACAACTGTGGGTTTCTTAAGGTGGAATTTTTATTAAGGTGGTATTTAAAATGTATTGGCCATCTTTTTTTGCTTTTAAGACTCTTTTGGCCTGTGATGTGGACATTTCAATACAATTCTGGGTTTCTTAAGGTGGAATTGTTTTTAAAGGTGGAATTCAAAATGTATCGTTTTCCATTCACGGCCTACAGAGCTCCATAGAGTCCAATGTAAACTGCTGTGGGAGAGTGCTCTCTTAACATCCACCTACCAACAGCTTAGCAGTAAACTCCTTCACCATAAGCGTCGCCTAGTGACCCATGCGGGTTTACCGTATCGAGGACCTCGCTTTAAGCGGGAAAGACGCGGATCGGGGGACGGGGGTTTAGGCGGCGCAACATCTCGCGTTTCCTCCTGGAAATGCAGACCTCTAGTGTTACGTTTGCTGCCCTTAATTCTGAGGATCGTTCGTTCTTGTCCGGTTAACTCCGCCCACAGTTTTCGAGATATCGACTCCGTTCAAAGTTTGTTTCGTAGAGCTTCCCTGTGGGATGCGGGCTTGTATACAGCTTTTGGAAAAGTTGCATAGTTTTCGCACAGTAAGCATTTGAAGTTTCATCCTTACTCCCATAGGAATGAATGGAAAAATGTCCATAAACTTTTGTCAAACTTTAAAACTGCCGTCACACGGTCAGTTTTCGAGCTAGAGACACCAGAACTCAAACGGGCAGACCCGAGAGTCCACGGTCCCACCACGTGAAACTATAGGCCGATACCCCGCCCGCTTCATGACCTTTCACCCCGTTTTCCATTCACGGCCTACAGAGCTCCATAGAGTCCAATGTAAACTGGTGTGGGAGAGTGCTCTCTTAACATCCCACTACCGACAGCTTAGCAGTAAACTCCTTCACCATAAGCGTCGCCTAGTGACCCACGCGGGTTTACCGTATCGAGGACCTCGCTTTAAGCGGGAAAGACGCGGATCGGGGGGCAGGGGTTTAGGCGGCGCAACATCTCGCGTATCCTCCTGGAAATGCAGACCTCTAGTGTTACGTTTGCTGCCCTTCATTCTGAGGATCGTTCATTCTTGTCCGGTTAACTCCGCCCACAGTTTTCGAGATATCGACTCCGTTCAAAGTTTGTTTCGTAGAGCTTCCCTGTGGGATGCGGGCTTGTATACAGCTTTTGGAAAAGTTGCATAGTTTTCGCACAGTAACCATTTGAAGTTTCCTCTTTACTCCCATAGGAATGAATGGAAAAATGTCCATAAACTTTTGTCAAACTTTCAAACTGCTGTCACACGCTCAGTTTTCGAGCTACAGACACCAGAATTCAAACGGGTAGACCCGAGGGTCCACGGTCCCACCACGTAAAATTATGGGCCGATAGCCTGCCCGCTTCATGACCTTTGACCCCGTTTTCCTTTCACGGCCTACACAGCTCCATAGAGTCCAATGTAAACTGCTGTGGGAGAGTGCTCTCTTAACATCCCACTACCGACAGCTTAGCAGTAAACTCCTTCACCATAAGCGTCGCCTAGTGACCCACGCGGGTTTACCGTATCGAGGACCTCACTTTAAGCGGGAAAGATGCGGATCGGGGGGCGGGGGTTTAGGCGGCGCAACATCTCGCGTTTCCTCCTGGTGTTACGTTTGCTGCCCTTCATTCTGAGGATCTTCATTCCTTGTCCGGTTAACTCCGCCCACAGTTTTCGAGATATCAACTCCGTTCAAAGTTTCATTCGTAGAGCTTCCCTGTGGGATGCGGGCTTGTATACAGCTTTTGGAAAAGTTGCATAGTTTTCGCACAGTAAGCATTTGAAGTTTCATCTTTTCTCCCATAGGAATAAATGGAAAAATGTCCATAAACTTTTGTCAAACTTTCAAACTGCTGTCACACGCTCAGTTTTCGAGCTAGAGACACCAGAACTCAAACGGGCAGACCCGAGAGTCCACGGTCCCCCCACGTGAAATTATGGGCCGATAGCCCACCCGCTTCATGACCTTTGACCCCGTTTTCCATTCACGGCCTACAGAGCTCCATAGAGTCCAATGTAAACTGCTGTGGGAGACTGCTCTCTTAACATCCCACTACCGACAGCTTAGCAGTAAACTCCTTCACCATAAGCGTGGCCTAGTGACCCACGCGGGTTTACCGTATCGAGGACCTCGCTTTAAGCGGGAAAGACGCGGATCGGGGGACGGGGGTTTCGGCGGCGCAACATCTCGCGTTTCCTCCTGGAAATGCAGACCTCTAGTTATGTTGCGCCTGCTGCTTTAAGCAGCGGCGCAATATATTGTTATCCGTAAGTCATATTATTATTATTATTTTTATTATTATTTTTATTATTCCGCGTTTCCTTGTCCGCTTAACTAGTCCCGCAGCTTTCGAGCTATCGACTCCGTTCCACCTGGAAATCGTGCGTCCTATAGCGACGATGTGGGCTTGTATACAGCTTTCCGATACCCGCACTCGTTCGTCCGCTACACTCGTTTATCGCTCCGTTTTTCCCCAGTCATTTCTATGGAATTAATTTTCAAAGTGCTCTAACTCGGTCATTTTTCAAGCTACGGACACGGGATTTCAGACGGTCGGACCCGGGCGTACCGGCTCCCATCACTTCCGTTTTCAGATTTTTTGCACTCATCCTTCCCTTTCTATTCCTCCTTCAAAATCCCTCCATTCATTTCAATGGGAGGCTCTTACAGTGGGTGACGTCATACACTGTAGATTCCTTCTCAGAAAACGGGTTTTTCACTTTTCAGCCAAACAAATCACCATAACTTCCTCATACTTTCACCTAGAAACTTCATTTAAATTTTAAATGGTAGAGAAACTTGTCCTTTCCAAGACCTCTAAATTTGAACATTATTGAAAATACGGTTTTTGAGTTATGAATTTTTGTTCGGCACTAGGGAGGGTTTCGGCTCCCATAGGGTTCAATGTATTTTTGGAGCAGCTCAGAGTGCGGTTTCTAAAATTTTCTCCTGTTTTTAACTCGTCATAACATGCTCAATTCTCACTTAATCTGCAAATTTTTTATACCATATCGATCCCCAGACTCTCCTTGTCGCAACGGTATATACGGTTAAGTGATGTGGGGAAAACTTTCCGAGCTATAAGCATTTGTTCGGAGGGTGGGTACGCTCCCATAGGAACCCATTGAAATTTTTTTTTTTCTTTTTCAATTTTCTGCCGAACATTTCACCATAACTTCCTTATACTTTCACCTACAGACTTCATTTAAACTTTAAATGCTAGAGAAATTTCCCCTTTCTCACACTTATAAGTTTCAGACCGTTTGAGAATACCGTTCTTGAGTTATGAATTTTAGTTTGACACATGGGAGGGTTTTCCTCCCATAGAGCTCAATGTATTTTAAGAGCGGGTCTGCACGCAAATTTTCAAAACTTTGACTGTTTTTAACTCGTAATTACACCATCAAATCTCGCTCAAAGTGCAAAAATTTTTACACCATCTCGAGCACCAGACTCTCCTTGTCGCTACGGTATGCTTCGTTCAATTTTGGTTGGGAAAAGTTTTCGAGCTACGGGTGATTTTTTGGAGGGTGCTCCCCGGTCGAAATTCATTGAATCGTGAGTTTGTCAGTTGTATTCTGTGAGCGTGCGTGTGAGAGAGACACAGAGGGGGGAGGGGGAGGGGCAGAGGCAGACACTGACGGGGAGAGCTGTGAGGGCCACAGAAATACACAGGCAGACTGTAACACTTTAAAGGTCATTTTTAAGGGGGACGTCTTAATTATCCAGGGTTTCTTAAGGTGGAATTTTTAAAAAAGACCTCATTCACAATATACTGGCTGTCTTTTCAACATTTTAAGACGCGGATCGGGGGACGGGGGTTTCGGCGGCGCAACATCTCGCGTTTCCTCCTGGAAATGCAGACCTCTAGTTATGTTGCGCCTGCTGCTGTAAGCAGCGGCGCGATATATTGTTATCCGTAAGTCATATTATTATTATTTTTATTATTATTTTTATTATTCCGCGTTTCCTTGTCCGCTTAACTAGTCCCTCAGCTTTTGAGCTATCGACTCCGTTCCACCTGGAAATCGTGCGTCCTATAGCGACGATGTGGGCTTGTATACAGCTTTCCGATACCCGCACTCGTTCGTCCGCTACACTCGTTTTTCGCTCTGTTTTTCCCCAGTCATTTCTATGGAATTAATTTTCAAAGTGCTCTAACTCGGTCATTTTTCAAGCTACGGACACGGGATTTCAGACGGTCGGACCCGGGCGTACCGGCTCCCATCACTTCCGTTTTCGGAATTTTTGCATTCATCCTTCCCTTTCTTTTCCTCCTTCAAAATCCCTCCATTCATTTCAATGGGAGGCTCTTAGAGTGGGGGTGATGTCATCCACTGTAGTTTCAGTGGCAAAAAGCCGTTTTTTCACTTTTCAGCCGAACAATTCACCATAACTTCCTCATACTTTCACCTAGAAACTTCATTTAAATTTTAAATGGTAGAGAAACTTGTCCTTTCTAACACCTCTAAATTTCAACATTATTGAAAATACGGTTTTTGAGTTATGAATTTTTGTTCGGCACTAGGGAGGGTTTCGGCTCCCATAGGGTTCAATGTATTTTTGGAGCAGCTCAGAGTGCGGTTTCTAAAATTTTCTCCTGTTTTTAACTCGTCATAACATGCTCAATTCTCACTTAATCTGCAAATTTTTTATACCATATCGATCCCCAGACTCTCCTTGTCGCAACGGTATATACGGTTAAGTGATGTGGGGAAAACTTTCCGAGCTATAAGCATTTGTTCGGAGGGTGGGTACGCTCCCATAGGAACCCATTGAAATTATTTTTTTTCTTTTTCAATTTTCTGCCGAACATTTCACCATAACTTCCTTATACTTTCACCTACAGACTTCATTTAAACTTTAAATGGTAGAGAAATTTCCCCTTTCTCACACTTGTAAGTTTCAGACCGTTTGAGAATACCGTTCTTGAGTTATGAATTTTTGTTTGACACTTGGGAGGGTTTTCCTCCCATAGAGCTCAATGTATTTTAAGAGCGGCTCGGCACGCAGATTTTCAAAACTTTGCCTGTTTTTAACTCGTAATTACACCATCAAATCTCGCTCAAAGTGCAAAAATTTTTACACCATCTCGAGCACCAGACTCTCCTTGTCGCTACGGTATGCTTTGTTCATTTTTGGACCTGGAAAAGTTTTTGAGATATTTGAGGTTTTTTGGAAGGTGCGCAACCGGTCGAAATTCATTGAATCCTGAGTCTGTCAGTTGTATTCTGTGAGCGTGCGTGTGAGAGAGACAGAGGGGGGAGGGGGAGGGGCAGAGGCAGAGACTGACGGGGAAGAGGTGTGAGGGCCACAGAAATACACAGGCAGTCTGTAACACTTTAAAGGTCATTTTTAAGGGGGACATCTTAATTATCCAGGGTTTCTTAAGGTGGAATTTTTTAAGAATACCTCATTCACAATATACTGCCTGTCTTTTCGACATTTTAAGCTTTATTTAAAGTGGTCATTTTTAAAGGTGGACGTGTCAATACAACTGTGGGTTTCTTAAGGTGGAATTTTTATTAAGGTGGTATTTAAAATGTATTGGCCATCTTTTTTGCTTTTAAGATTCTTTTGGCCTGTGATGTGGACATTTCAATACAATTCTGGGTTTCTTAAGGTGGAATTGTTTTTAAAGGTGGAATTCAAAATGTATCGTTTTCTATTCACGCCCTACTGAGCTCCATAGAGTCCAATGTAAACTGCTGTGGGAGAGTGCTCTCTTAACATCCCACTACCAACAGCTTAGCAGTAAACTCCTTCACCATAAGCGTCGCCTAGTGACCCACGCGGGTTTACCGTATCGAGGACCTCGCTTTAAGCGGGAAAGACGCGGATCTGGGGACGGGGGTTTAGGCGGCGCAACATCTCGCGTTTCCTCCTGGAAATGCAGACCTCTAGTGTTACGTTTGCTGCCCTTCATTCTGAGGATCGTTCGTTCTTGTCCGGTTAACTCCGCCCACAGTTTTCGAGATATCGACTCCGTTCAAAGTTTCATTCGTAGAGCTTCCCTGTGGGATGCGGGCTTGTATACAGCTTTTGGAAAATTTGCATAGTTTTCGCACAGTAAGCATTTGAAGTTTCATCTTTTCTCCCATAGGAATGAATGGAAAAATGTCCATAAACTTTTGTCAAACTTTCAAACTGCTGTCACACGCTCAGTTTTCGAGCTAGAGACACCAGAACTCAAACGGGCAGACCCGAGAGTCCAAGGTCCCACCACGTGAAATTATGGGCCGATAGCCCACCCGCTTCATGACCTTTGACCCCGTTTTCCATTCACGGCCTACACAGCTCCACATAGTCCAATGTAAACTGCTGTGGGACAGTGCTCTCTTAACATCCCACTACCAACAGCTTAGCAGTAAACTCCTTCACCATAAGCGTCGCCTAGTGACCCACGCGGGTTTACCGTGTCGAGGACCTCGCTGTAAGCGGGAAAGACGCGGATCGGGGGGCGGGGGTTTAGGCGGCGCAACATCTCGCGTTTCCTCCTGGAAATGCAGACCTCTAGTGTTACGTTTGCTGCCCTTCATTCTGAGGATCGTTCGTTCTTGTCCGGTTAACTCCGCCCACAGTTTTCGAGATATCGACTCCGTTCAAAGTTTCATTCGTAGAGCTTCCCTGTGGGATGCGGGCTTGTATACAGCTTTTGGAAAAGTTGCATAGTTTTAGCACAGTAAGCATTTGAATTTTCATCTTTTGTCCCATAGGAATGAATGGAAATATGTCCATAAACTTTTGTCAAACTTTCAAACTGCTGTCACACGCTCAGTTTTCGAGCTAGAGACACCAGAATTCAAACGGGCAGACCCGAGAGTCCAAGGTCCCACCACGTGAAACTATAGGCCGATAGCCCACCCGCTTCATGACCTTTGACCCCGTTTTCCATTCACGGCCTACACAGCTCCATAGAGTCCAATGTAAACTGCTGTGGGAGAGTGCTCTCTTAACATCCCACTACCGACAGCTTAGCAGTAAACTCCTTCACCATAAGCGTCGCCTAGTGACCCACGCGGGTTTACCGTATCGAGGACCTTGCTTTAAGCGGGAAAGACGCGGATCGGGGGGCGGGGGTTTAGGCGGCGCAACATCTCGCGTTTCCTCCTGGAAATGCAGACCTCTAGTGTTACGTTTGCTGCCCTTCATTCTGAGGATCGTTCATTCTTGTCCGGTTAACTCCGCCCACAGTTTTCGAGATATCGACTCCGTTCAAAGTTTCATTCGTAGAGCTGCCCTGTGGGATGCGGGCTTGTATACAGCTTTTGGAAAAGTTACATAGTTTTCGCACAGTAAGCATTTGAAGTTTCATCTTTACTCCCATAGGAATGAATGGAAAAATGTCCATAAACTTTTGTCAAACTTTCAAACTGCTGTCACACGGTCAGTTTTCGAGCTAGAGACACCAGAACTCAAACGGGCAGACCCGAGAGTCCACGGTCCCACCACGTGAAACTATAGGCCGATAGCCCACCCGCTTCATGACCTTTGACCCCGTTTTCCATTCACGGCCTACACAGCTCCATAGAGTCCAATGTAAACTGCTGTGGGACAGTGCTCTCTTAACATCCCACTACCGACAGCTTAGCAGTAAACTCCTTCACCATAAGCGTCGCCTAGTGACCCACGCGGGTTTACCGTATCGAGGACCTCGCTTTAAGCGGGAAAGACGTGGATCGGGGGGCAGGGTTTTAGGCGGCGCAACATCTCGCGTTTCCTCCTGGAAATGCAGACCTCTAGTTATGTTGCGCCTGCTGCTTTAAGCAGCGGCGCAATATATTGTTCTTCTTAAGTCATATTATTATTATTTTTATTCTTATTATTCCGCGTTTCCTTGTCCGCCTAACTAGTCCCGCAACTTTCGAGCTATCGACTCCGTTCCACCTGGAAATCGTGCGTCCTATAGCGACGATGTGGGCTTGTATACAGCTTTCCGATACCCGCACTCGTTCGTCCGCTACACTCGTTTATCGCTCCGTTTTTCCCCAGTCATTTCTATGGAATTAATTTTCAAAGTGCTCTAACTCGGTCATTTTTCAAGCTACGGACACGGGATTTCAGATGGTCGGACCCGGGCGTACCGGCTCCCATCACTTCCGTTTTCAGATTTTTTGCACTCATCCTTCCCTTTCTATTCCTCCTTCAAAATCCCTCCATTCATTTCAATGGGAGGCTCTTACAGTGGGTGACGTCATACACTGTAGATTCCTTCTCAGAAAACGGGTTTTTCACTTTTCAGCCAAACAAATCACCATAACTTCCTCATACTTTCACCTGGAAACCTCATTTAAATTTTAAATGGTAGAGAAACTTGTCCTTTCTAAGACCTCTAAATTTGAACATTATTGAAAATACGGTTTTTGAGTTATGAATTTTTGTTCGGCACTAGGGAGGGTTTCGGCTCCCATAGGGTTCAATGTATTTTTGGAGCAGCTCAGAGTGCGGTTTCTAAAATTTTCTCCTGTTTTTAACTCGTCATAACATGCTCAATTCTCACTTAATCTGCAAATTTTTTATACCATATCGATCCCCAGACTCTCCTTGTCGCAACGGTATATACGGTTAAGTGATGTGGGGAAAACTTTCCGAGCTATAAGCATTTGTTCGGAGGGTGGGTACGCTCCCATAGGAACCCATTGAAATTATTTTTTTTCTTTTTCAATTTTCTGCCGAACATTTCACCATAACTTCCTTATACTTTCACCTACAGACTTCATTTAAACTTTAAATGGTAGAGAAATTTCCCCTTTCTCACACTTGTAAGTTTCAGACCGTTTGAGAATACCGTTCTTGAGTTATGAATTTTTGTTTGACACTTGGGAGGGTTTTCCTCCCATAGAGCTCAATGTATTTTAAGAGCGGCTCGGCACGCAGATTTTCAAAACTTTGCCTGTTTTTAACTCGTAATTACACCATCAAATCTCGCTCAAAGTGCAAAAATTTTTACACCATCTCGAGCACCAGACTCTCCTTGTCGCTACGGTATGCTTCGTTCATTTTTGGACCTGGAAAAGTTTTTGAGATATTTGAGGTTTTTTGGAAGGTGCGCAACCGGTCGAAATTCATTGAATCCTGAGTCTGTCAGTTGTATTCTGTGAGCGTGCGTGTGAGAGAGAGAGAGGGGGGAGGGGGAGGGGCAGAGGCAGACACTGACGGGGAAGAGGTGTGAGGGCCACAGAAATACACAGGCAGTCTGTAACACTTTAAAGGTCATTTTTAAGGGGGACATCTTAATTATCCAGGGTTTCTTAAGGTGGAATTTTTTAAGAATACCTCATTCACAATATACTGCCTGTCTTTTCGACATTTTAAGCTTTATTTAAAGTGGTCATTTTTAAAGGTGGACGTGTCAATACAACTGTGGGTTTCTTAAGGTGGAATTTTTATTAAGGTGGTATTTAAAATGTATTGGCCATCTTTTTTGCTTTTAAGATTCTTTTGGCCTGTGATGTGGACATTTCAATACAATTCTGGGTTTCTTAAGGTGGAATTGTTTTTAAAGGTGGAATTCAAAATGTATCGTTTTCTATTCACGCCCTACTGAGCTCCATAGAGTCCAATGTAAACTGCTGTGGGAGAGTGCTCTCTTAACATCCCACTACCAACAGCTTAGCAGTAAACTCCTTCACCATAAGCGTCGCCTAGTGACCCACGCGGGTTTACCGTATCGAGGACCTCGCTTTAAGCGGGAAAGACGCGGATCGGGGGACGGGGGTTTAGGCGGCGCAACATCTCGCGTTTCCTCCTGGTGTTACGTTTGCTGCCCTTAATTCTGAGGATCGTTCATTCTTGTCCGGTTAACTCCGCCCACAGTTTTCGAGATATCGACTCCGTTCAAAGTTTCATTCGTAGAGCTTCCCTGTGGGATGCGGGCTTGTATACAGCTTTTGGAAAAGTTACATAGTTTTCGCACAGTAAGCATTTGAAGTTTCGTGTTTTCTCCCATAGGAATGAATGGAAAAATGTCCATAAACTTTTGTCAAACTTTCAAACTGATGTCACACGGTCAGTTTTCGAGCTAGAGACACCAGAATTCAAACGGGCAGACCCGAGAGTCCACGGTCCCACCACGTGAATTTATGGGCCGATAGCCCACCCGCTTCATGACCTTTGACCCCGTTTTCCTTTCACGGCCTACAGAGCTCCATAGAGTCCAATGTAAACTGCTGTGGGAGAGTGCTCTCTTAACATCCCACTACCGACAGCTTAGCAGTAAACTCCTTCACCATAAGCGTCGCCTAGTGACCCACGCGGGTTTACCGTATCGAGGGCCTCTCTTTAAGCGGGAAAGACGCGGATCGGGGGACGGGGGTTTAGGCGGCGCAACATCTCGCGTTTCCTCCTGGAAATGCAGACCTCTAGTTATGTTGCGCCTGCTGCTTTAAGCAGCGGCGCAATATATTGTTCTTCTTAAGTCATATTATTATTATTTTTATTCTTATTATTCCGCGTTTCCTTGTCCGCCTAACTAGTCCCGCAGCTTTCGAGCTATCGACTCCGTTCCACCTGGAAATCGTGCGTCCTATAGCGACGATGTGGGCTTGTATACAGCTTTCCGATACCCGCACTCGTTCGTCCGCTACACTCGTTTATCGCTCCGTTTTTCCCCAGTCATTTCTATGGAATTAATTTTCAAAGTGCTCTAACTCGGTCATTTTTCAAGCTACGGACACGGGATTTCAGACGGTCGGACCCGGGCGTACCGGCTCCCATCACTTTCGTTTTCAGATTTTTTGCACTCATCCTTCCCTTTCTATTCCTCCTTCAAAATCCCTCCATTCATTTCAATGGGAGGCTCTTACAGTGGGTGACGTCATACACTGTAGATTCCTTCTCAGAAAACGGGTTTTTCACTTTTCAGCCAAACAAATCACCATAACTTCCTCATACTTTCACCTAGAAACTTCATTTAAATTTTAAATGGTAGAGAAACTTGTCCTTTCTAAGACCTCTAAATTTGAACATTATTGAAAATACGGTTTTTGAGTTATGAATTTTTGTTCGGCACTAGGGAGGGTTTCGGCTCCCATAGGGTTCAATGTATTTTTGGAGCAGCTCAGAGTGCGGTTTCTAAAATTTTCTCCTGTTTTTAACTCGTCATAACATGCTCAATTCTCACTTAATCTGCAAATTTTTTATACCATATCGATCCCCAGACTCTCCTTGTCGCAACGGTATATACGGTTAAGTGATGTGGGGAAAACTTTCCGAGCTATAAGCATTTGTTCGGAGGGTGGGTACGCTCCCATAGGAACCCATTGAAATTTTTTTTTTCTTTTTCAATTTTCTGCCGAACATTTCACCATAACTTCCTTATACTTTCACCTACAGACTTCATTTAAACTTTAAATGCTAGAGAAATTTCCCCTTTCTCACACTTGTAAGTTTCAGACCGTTTGAGAATACCGTTCTTGACTTATGAATTTTTGTTTGACACATGGGAGGGTTTTCCTCCCATAGAGCTCAATGTATTTTAAGAGCGGGTCTGCACGCAAATTTTCAAAACTTTGCCTGTTTTTAACTCGTAATTACACCATCAAATCTCGCTCAAAGTGCAAAAATTTTTACACCATCTCGAGCACCAGACTCTCCTTGTCGCTACGGTATGCTTCGTTCAATTTTGGTTGGGAAAAGTTTTCGAGCTACGGGTGATTTTTTGGAGGGTGCTCCCCGGTCGAAATTCATTGAATCGTGAGTTTGTCAGTTGTATTCTGTGAGCGTGCGTGTGAGAGAGACACAGAGGGGGGAGGGGGAGGGGCAGAGGCAGACACTGACGGGGAGAGCTGTGAGGGCCACAGAAATACACAGGCAGTCTGTAACACTTTAAAGGTCATTTTTAAGGGGGACGTCTTAATTATCCAGGGTTTCTTAAGGTGGAATTTTTAAAAAAGACCTCATTCACAATATACTGGCTGTCTTTTCAACATTTTAAGACGCGGATCGGGGGACGGGGGTTTAGGCGGCGCAACATCTCGCGTTTCCTCCTGGAAATGCACACCTCTAGTGTTACGTTTGCTGCCCTTCATTCTGAGGATCGTTCATTCTTGTCCGGTTAACTCCGCCCACAGTTTTCGAGATATAGACTCCGTTCAAAGTTTGTCTCGTAGAGCTGCCCTGTGGGATGCGGGCTTGTATACAGCTTTTGGAAAAGTTACATAGTTTTCGCACAGTAAGCATTTGAAGTTTCATCTTTTCTCCCATAGGAATGAATGGAAAAATGTCCATAAACTTTTGTCAAACTTTAAAACTGCTGTCACACGGTCAGTTTTCGAGCTAGAGACACCAGAATTCAAACGGGCAGACCCGAGAGTCCACGGTCCCACCACGTGAATTTATGGGCCGATAGCCCACCCGCTTTATGACCTTTGACCCCGTTTTCCTTTCACGGCCTACAGAGCTCCATAGAGTCCAATGTAAACTGCTGTGGGAGAGTGCTCCCTTAACATCCCACTACCGACAGCTTAGCAGTAAACTCCTTCACCATAAGCGTCGCCTAGTGACCCACGCGGGTTTACCGTATCGAGGACCTCGGTTTAAGCGGGAAAGACGCGGATCGGGGGGCGGGGGTTTAGGCGGCGCAACATCTCGCGTTTCCTCCTGGAAATGCAGACCTCTAGTGTTACGTTTGCTGCCCTTAATTCTGAGGATCGTTCATTCTTGTCCGTTTAACTCCGCCCACAGTTTTCGAGATATCGACTCCGTTCAAAGTTTGTTTCGTAGAGCTGCCCTGTGGGATGCGGGCTTGTATACAGCTTTTGGAAAAGTTGCATAGTTTTCGCACAGGAAGCATTTGAAGTTTCATCTTTACTCTCATAGGAATGAATGGAAAAATGTCCATAAACTTTTGTCAAACTTTCAAACTGCTGTCACACGCTCAGTTTTCGAGCTACAGACACCAGAATTCAAACGGGCAGACCCGAGAGTCCACGGTCCCGCCACGTGAAATTATAGGCCGATACCCCGCCCGCTTCATGACCTTTGACCCCGTTTTCCATTCACAGCCTACAGAGCTCCATAGAGTCCAATGTAAACTGCTGTGGGAGAGTGCTCTCTTAACATCCCACTACCAACAGCTTAGCAGTAAACTCCTTCACCATAAGCGTCGCCTAGTGACCCACGCGGGTTTACCGTATCGAGGACCTCGCTTTAAGCGGGAAAGACGCGGATCGGGGGACGGGGGTTTCGGCGGCGCAACATCTCGCGTTTCCTCCTGGAAATGCAGACCTCTAGTTATGTTGCGCCTGCTGCTTTAAGCAGCAGCGCGCAATATATTGTTATCCGAAAGTCATATTATTATTTTTTTTTTTATTATTCTTATTATTCCGGATTTCCTTGTCCGCCTAACTAGTCCCGCAGCTTTCGAGCTATCGACTCCGTTCCACCTGGAAATCGTGCGTCCTATAGCGACGATGTGGGCTTGTATACAGCTTTCCGATACCCGCACTCGTTCGTCCGCTACACTCGTTTATCGCTCCGTTTTTCCCCAGTCATTTCTATGGAATTAATTTTCAAAGTGCTCTAACTCGGTCATTTTTCAAGCTACGGACACGGGATTTCAGACGGTCGGACCCGGGCGTACCGGCTCCCATCACTTCCGTTTTCGGAATTTTTGCACTCATCCTTCCCTTTCTTTTCCTCCTTCAAAATCCCTCCATTCATTTCAATGGGAGGCTCTTAGAGTGGGGGTGATGTCATCCACTGTAGTTTCAGTGGCAAAAAGCCGTTTTTTCACTTTTCAGCCGAACAAATCGCCATAACTTCCTTATAGTTTCACCTAGAAACTTCATTTAAATTTTAAATGGTAGAGAAACTTGTCCTTTCTAAGACCTCTAAATTTGAACATTATTGAAAATACGGTTTTTGAGTTATGAATTTTTGTTCGGCACTAGGGACGGTTTCGGCTCCCATAGGGTTCAATTATGTATGTATTTTTGGAGCAGCTCAGAGTGCGGTTTCTAAAATTTTCTCCTGTTTTTAACTCGTCATAACATGCTCAATTCTCACTTAATCTGCAAATTTTTTATACCATATCGATCCCCAGACTCTCCTTGTCGCAACGGTATAAACGCTTAAGTGATGTGGGGAAAACTTTCCGAGCTATAAGCATTTGTTCGGAGGGTGGGTACGCTCCCATAGGAACCCATTGAAATTATTTTTTTTCTTTTTCAATTTTCTGCCGAACATTTCACCATAACTTCCTTATACTTTCACCTACAGACTTCATTTAAATTTTAAATGGTAGAGAAATGTCCCCTTTCTCAAACTTGTAAGTTTCAGACCGTTTGATAATACCGTTCTTGAGTTATGAATTTTTGTTCCACACTTGGGAGGGTTTTCCTCCCATAGAGCTCAATGTATTTTAAGAGCGGGTCGGCACGCAGATTTTCAAAACTTTGCCTGTTTTTAACTCGTAATTACACCATCAAATCTCGCTCAAAGTGCAAAAATTTTTACACCATCTCGAGCACCAGACTCTCCTTGTCGCTACGGTATGCTTCGTTCATTTTTGGACCTGGAAAAGTTTTTGAGATATTTGAGGTTTTTTGGAAGGTGCCCCACCGGTCGAAATTCATTGAATCATGAGTCTGTCAGTTGTATTCTGTGAGCGTGCGTGTGAGAGAGAGAGAGGGGGGAGGGGCAGAGGCAGACACTGACGGGGAGAGCTGTGAGGGCCACAGAAATACACAGGCAGCCTGTAACACTTTAAAGGTCATTTTTAAGGGGGACGTCTTAATTATCCAGGGTTTCTTAAGGTGGAATTTTTAAAAAAGACCTCATTCACAATATACTGCCTGTCTTTTCAACATTTTAAGACGCGGATCGGGGGACGGGGGTTTCGGCGGCGCAACATCTCGCGTTTCCTCCTGGAAATGCAGACCTCTAGTTATTATTATTATTATTCTTATTATTCCGCGTTTCCTTGTCCGCCTAACTAGTCCCGCAGCTTTCGAGCTATCGACTCCGTTCCACCTGGAAATCGTGCGTCCTATAGCGACGATGTGGGCCTGTATACAGCTTTCCGATACCCGCACTCGTTCGTCCGCTACACTCGTTTATCGCTCCGTTTTTCCCCAGTCATTTCTATGGAATTAATTTTCGAACTGCTCTAACTCGGTCAATTTTCAAGCTACGGACACGAGATTTCAGACGGTCGGACCCGGGCGCACCGTGACCCGTCACTTCCGTTTTTGGACCTCTCGCACTCATCCTTCTCTTTCTATTCCTCCTTGAATATCCCTCCATTCACTTGTATGGAAGACATTTAGAGTGGGTGACATCATAGACACTCTGGGTTCACTGGCCAAAACCGTTTTTTCACTTTTCAGCCGAACAATTCGCCATAACGTCCTCATACTTTCACCTAGAAACTTCATTTAAATTTTAAATGGTAGATAAACTTGTCCTTTCTAGCATCTGTAAATTTGAACATAATCGAAAATACGGTTTTTGAGTTATGAATTTTTGTTCGGCACTAGGGAGGGTTTTGGCTCCCATAGAGTTCAATGTATTTTTGGAGCGGCTCAGAGTGCGGTTTCTAAATTTTTCTCCTGTTTTTAACTCGTCATAACACGGTCAATTCTTGCTCAAACTGCTAATTTTTTATACCAGCTTCTTCCTTAGACTCTCCTTGTCGCAACGGTATATGCAGTTTAGCCATTTGGGATATCATTTCTGAGCTATAAGCATTTGTTCGGAGGGTGGGTACGCTCCCATAGGAATACATTGAAATGAATATGCCTGTCCTTTTTCGATATTCAACTTTTAGCCGAACATTTTGCCATAACTTCCTTATACTTTCACCTACAGACTTCATTTTACTTTCAAATGGTAGAGAAACTTCTCCCTTCTAAAATATGTAGATTTTAAATCATTTGAAGATACGGTTCTGGAGTTATGAAGATTTGTTTGGCAGTAGGACGTTTCGGCTCCCATAGAGTTCAATGTATTTTCAGAAAGCCAAATTTTCTCAAATTTGCCCTTTTTTAACTCATTTTTACACCATCAATTCTCGCTCAAACTGAAAAAATTTTTACACCATCTCGAGCGCCAGACTCTCCTTGTCGCTACGGTATGCTTCGTTCAATTTTGGTTGGGAAAAGTTTTCGAGCTACGGGTCATTTTTTGAAGGGTCCCCCCGGTCGAAATTCATTGAATCCTGAGTCTGTCAGTTGTATTCTGTGAGCGTGCGTGTGAGAGACAGAGAGGGGGGAGGGGGAGGGGCAGAGGCAGACACTGACGGGGAGAGGTGTGAGGGCCACAGAAATACACAGGCAGTCTGTAACACTTTAAAGGTCATTTTTAAGGGGGACGTCTTAATTATCCAGGGTTTCTTAAGGTGGAATTTTTAAAGAATACCTCATTCACAATATACTGGCTGTCTTTTCGACATTTTAAGCTTTATTTCAAGTGGTCATTTTTAAAGGTGGACGTGTCAATACAACTGTGTGTTTCTTAAGGTGGAATTTTTATTAAGGTGGTATTTAAAATGTATTGGCCATCTTTTTTTGCTTTTAAGACTCTTTTGGCCTGTGATGTGGACATTTCAATACAATTCTGGGTTTCTTAAGGTGGAATTGTTTTTAAAGGTGGAATTCAAAATTTATCGTTTTCTATTCACGCCCTACTGAGCTCCATAGAGTCCAATGTAAACTGCTGTGGGAGAGTGCTCTCTTAACATCCCACTACCAACAGCTTAGCAGTAAACTCCTTCACCATAAGCGTCGCCTAGTGACCCACGCGGGTTTACCGTATCGAGGACCTCGCTTTAAGCGGGAAAGACGCGGATCGGGGGACGGGGGTTTAGGCGGCGCAACATCTCGCGTTTCCTCCTGGTGTTACGTTTGCTGCCCTTAATTCTGAGGATCGTTCATTCTTGTCCGGTTAACTCCGCCCACAGTTTTCGAGATATCGACTCCGTTCAAAGTTTCATTCGTAGAGCTTCCCTGTGGGATGCGGGCTTGTATACAGCTTTTGGAAAAGTTACATAGTTTTCGCACAGTAAGCATTTGAAGTTTCGTGTTTTCTCCCATAGGAATGAATGGAAAAATGTCCATAAACTTTTGTCAAACTTTCAAACTGATGTCACACGGTCAGTTTTCGAGCTAGAGACACCAGAATTCAAACGGGCAGACCCGAGAGTCCACGGTCCCACCACGTGAATTTATGGGCCGATAGCCCACCCGCTTCATGACCTTTGACCCCGTTTTCCTTTCACGGCCTACAGAGCTCCATAGAGTCCAATGTAAACTGCTGTGGGAGAGTGCTCTCTTAACATCCCACTACCGACAGCTTAGCAGTAAACTCCTTCACCCTAAGCGTCGCCTAGTGACCCACGCGGGTTTACCGTATCGAGGACCTCTCTTTAAGCGGGAAAGACGCGGATCGGGGGACGGGGGTTTAGGCGGCGCAACATCTCGCGTTTCCTCCTGGAAATGCAGACCTCTAGTGTTACGTTTGCTGCCCTTCATTCTGAGGATCGTTCATTCTTGTCCGGTTAACTCCGCCCACAGTTTTCGAGATATCGACTCCGTTCAAAGTTTGTTTCGTAGAGCTTTCCTGTGGGATGCGGGCTTGTATACAGCTTTTGGAAAAGTTGCATAGTTTTTGCACAGTAAGCCTTTGAAATTTCATCTTTTCTCCCATAGGAATGAATGGAAAAATGTCCATAAACTTTTGTCAAACTTTAAAACTGCTGTCACACGGTCAGTTTTCGAGCTAGAGACACCAGAACTCAAACGGGCAGACCCGAGGGTCCACGGTCCCGCCACGTAAAATTATGGGCCGATAGCCCACCCGCTTCATGACCTTTGACCCCGTTTTCCATTCACGGCCTACACAGCTCCATAGAGTCCAATGTAAACTGCTGTGGGACAGTGCTCTCTTAACATCCCACTACCGACAGCTTAGCAGTAAACTCCTTCACCATAAGCGTCGCCTAGTGACCCACGCGGGTTTACCGTATCGAGGACCTCGCTTTAAGCGGGAAAGACGCGGATCGGGGGGCAGGGGTTTAGGCGGCGCAACATCTCGCGTTTCCTCCTGGAAATGCAGACCTCTAGTGTTACGTTTGCTGCCCTTAATTCTGAGGATCGTTCGTTCTTGTCCGGTTAACTCCGCCCACAGTTTTCGAGATATCGACTCCGTTCAAAGTTTGTTTCGTAGAGCTTCCCTGTGGGATGCGGGCTTGTATACAGCTTTTGGAAAAGTTGCATAGTTTTCGCACAGTAAGCATTTGAAGTTTCATCCTTACTCCCATAGGAATGAATGGAAAAATGTCCATAAACTTTTGTCAAACTTTCAAACTGCCGTCACACGGTCAGTTTTCGAGCTAGAGACACCAGAACTCAAACGGGCAGACCCGAGAGTCCACGGTCCCACCACGTGAAATTATAGGCCGATACCCCGCCCGCTTCATGACCTTTGACCCCGTTTTCCATTCACGGCCTACAGAGCTCCATAGAGTCCAATGTAAACTGGTGTGGGAGAGTGCTCTCTTAACATCCCACTACCGACAGCTTAGCAGTAAACTCCTTCACCATAAGCGTCGCCTAGTGACCCACGCGGGTTTACCGTATCGAGGACCTCGCTTTAAGCGGGAAAGACGCGGATCGGGGGGCAGGGGTTTAGGCGGCGCAACATCTCGCGTTTCCTCCTGGAAATGCAGACCTCTAGTTATGTTGCGCCTGCTGCTTTAAGCAGCGGCGCAATATATTGTTATCCGTAAGTCATATTATTATTATTTTTATTATTATTTTTATTATGTTACGTTTGCTGCCCTTCATTCTGAGGATCTTCATTCCTTGTCCGGTTAACTCCGCCCACAGTTTTCGAGATATCGACCCCGTTCAAAGTTTGTCTCGTAGAGCTTCCTTGTGGGATGCGGGCTTGTATACAGCTTTTGGAAAAGTTACATAGTTTTCGCACAGTAAGCATTTGAAGTTTCATCTTTACTCCCTTAGGAATGAATGGAAAAATGTCCATAAACTTTTGTCAAACTTTCAAACTGCTGTCACACGCTCAGTTTTCGAGCTAGACACACCAGAATTCAAACGGGGAAACCCGAGAGTCCAAGGTCCCACCACGTGAAATTATAGGCCGATAGCCCACCCGCTTCATGACCTTTGAACCCGTTTTCCATTCACGGCCTACACAGCTCCATAGAGTCCAATGTAAACTGCTGTGGGAGAGTGCTCTCTTAACATCCCACTACCGACAGCTTAGCAGTAAACTCCTTCACCATAAGCGTCGCCTAGTGACCCACGCGGGTTTACCGTATCGAGGACCTCGCTTTAAGCGGGAAAGACGCGGATCGGGGGGCAGGGGTTTAGGCGGCGCAACATCTCGCGTTTCCTCCTGGAAATGCAGACCTCTAGTGTTATGTTTGCTGCCCTTCATTCTGAGGATCGTTCATTCTTGTCCGGTTAACTCCGCCCACAGTTTTCGAGATATCGACTCCGTTCAAAGTTTCATTCGTAGAGCTGCCCTGTGGGATGCGGGCTTGTATACAGCTTTTGGAAAAGTTACATAGTTTTCGCACAGTAAGCATTTGAAGTTTCATCTTAACTCCCCTAGGAATGAATGGAAAAATGTCCATAAACTTTTGTCAAACTTTCAAACTGCTGTCACACGGTCAGTTTTCGCGCTAGAGACACCAGAACTCAAACGGGCAGACCCGAGAGTCCACGGTCCCACCACGTGAAACTATAGGCCGATAGCCCACCCGCTTCATGACCTTTGACCCCGTTTTCCATTCACGGCCTACACAGCTCCATAGAGTCCAATGTAAACTGCTGTGGGAGAGTGCTCTCTTAACATCCCACTACCGACAGCTTAGCAGTAAACTCCTTCACCATAAGCGTCGCCTAGTGACCCACGCGGGTTTACCGTATCGAGGGCCTCTCTTTAAGCGGGAAAGACGCGGATCGGGGGACGGGGGTTTAGGCGGCGCAACATCTCGCGTTTCCTCCTGGAAATGCAGACCTCTAGTGTTACGTTTGCTGCCCTTCATTCTGAGGATCGTTCATTCTTGTACGGTTAACTCCGCCCACAGTTTTCGAGATATCGACTCCGTTCAAAGTTTGTTTCGTAGAGCTTTCCTGTGGGATTGCGAGCTTGTATACAGCTTTTGGAAAAGTTGCATAGTTTTTGCACAGTAAGCCTTTGAAATTTCATCTTTTCTCCCATAGGAATGAATGGAAAAATGTCCATAAACTTTTGTCAAACTTTAAAACTGCTGTCACACGGTCAGTTTTCGAGCTAGAGACACCAGAACTCAAACGGGCAGACCCGAGGGTCCACGGTCCCGCCACGTAAAATTATGGGCCGATAGCCCACCCGCTTCATGACCTTTGACCCCGTTTTCCATTCACGGCCTACACAGCTCCATAGAGTCCAATGTAAACTGCTGTGGGAGACTGCTCTCTTAACATCCCACTACCGACAGCTTAGCAGTAAACTCCTTAACCATAAGCGTCGCCTAGTGACCCACGCGGGTTTACCGTATCGAGGACCTCGCTTTAAGCGGTAAAGACGCGGATCGGGGGGCAGGGGTTTAGGCGGCGCAACATCTCGCGTTTCCTCCTGGAAATGCAGACCTCTAGTGTTACGTTTGCTGCCCTTCATTCTGAGGATCGTTCGTTCTTGTCCGGTTAACTCCGCCCACAGTTTTCGAGATATCGACTCCGTTCAAAGTTTCATTCGTAGAGCTTCCCTGTGGGATGCGGGCTTGTATACAGCTTTTGGAAAAGTTGCATAGTTTTAGCACAGTAAGCATTTGAAGTTTCATCTTTTGTCCCATAGGAATGAATGGAAATATGTCCATAAACTTTTGTCAAACTTTCAAACTGCTGTCACACGCTCAGTTTTCGAGCTAGAGACACCAGAATTCAAACGGGCAGACCCGAGAGTCCAAGGTCCTACCACGTGAAATTATAGGCCGATACCCCGCCCGCTTCATGACCTTTGACCCCGTTTTCCATTCACGGCCTACAGAGCTCCATAGAGTCCAATGTAAACTGCTGTGGGACAGTGCTCTCTTAACATCCCACTACCGACAGCTTAGCAGTAAACTCCTTCACCATAAGCGTCGCCTAGTGACCCACGCGGGTTTACCGTATCGAGGGCCTCTCTTTAAGCGGGAAAGACGCGGATCGGGGGACGGGGGTTTAGGCGGCGCAACATCTCGCGTTTCCTCCTGGAAATGCAGACCTCTAGTGTTACGTTTGCTGCCCTTCATTCTGAGGATCGTTCATTCTTGTCCGGTTAACTCCGCCCACAGTTTTCGAGATATCGACTCCGTTCAAAGTTTGTTTCGTAGAGCTTTCCTGTGGGATGCGGGCTTGTATACAGCTTTTGGAAAAGTTGCATAGTTTTTGCACAGTAAGCCTTTGAAATTTCATCTTTTCTCCCATAGGAATGAATGGAAAAATGTCCATAAACTTTTGTCAAACTTTAAAACTGCTGTCACACGGTCAGTTTTCGAGCTAGAGACACCAGAACTCAAACGGGCAGACCCGAGGGTCCACGGTCCCGCCACGTAAAATTATGGGCCGATAGCCCACCCGCTTCATGACCTTTGACCCCGTTTTCCATTCACGGCCTACACAGCTCCATAGAGTCCAATGTAAACTGCTGTGGGAGACTGCTCTCTTAACATCCCACTACCGACAGCTTAGCAGTAAACTCCTTCACCATAAGCGTCGCCTAGTGACCCACGCAGGTTTACCGTATCGAGGACCTCGCTTTAAGCGGTAAAGACGCGGATGGGGGGCAGGGGTTTAGGCGGCGCAACATCTCGCGTTTCCTCCTGGAAATGCAGACCTCTAGTTATGTTGCGCCTGCTGCTTTAAGCAGCGGCGCAATATATTGTTATCCGTAAGTCATATTATTATTATTTTTATTATTATTTTTATTATTCCGCGTTTCCTTGTCCGCTTAACTAGTCCCGCAGCTTTCGAGCTATCGACTCCGTTCCACCTGGAAATCGTGCGTCCTATAGCGACGATGTGGGCTTGTATACAGCTTTCCGATACCCGCACTCGTTCGTCCGCTACACTCGTTTTTCGCTCTGTTTTTCCCCAGTCATTTCTATGGAATTAATTTTCAAAGTGCTCTAACTCGGTCATTTTTCAAGCTACGGACACGGGATTTCAGACGGTCGGACCCGGGCGTACCGGCTCCCATCACTTCCGTTTTCGGAATTTTTGCACTCATCCTTCCCTTTCTTTTCCTCCTTCAAAATCCCTCCATTCATTTCAATGGGAGGCTCTTAGAGTGGGGGTGATGTCATCCACTGTAGTTTCAGTGGCAAAAAGCCGTTTTTTCACTTTTCAGCCGAACAAATCGCCATAACTTCCTCATAGTTTCACCTAGAAACTTCATTTAAATTTTAAATGGTAGAGAAACTTGTCCTTTCTGAGACCTCTAAATTTGAACATTATTGAAAATACGGTTTTTGAGTTATGAATTTTTGTTCGGCACTAGGGACGGTTTCGGCTCCCATAGGGTTCAATGTATTTTTGGAGCAGCTCAGAGTGCGGTTTCTAAAATTTTCTCCTGTTTTTAACTCGTCATAACATGCTCAATTCTCACTTAATCTGCAAATTTTTTATACCATATCGATCCCCAGACTCTCCTTGTCGCAACGGTATATACGGTTAAGTGATGTGAGGAAAACTTTCCGAGCTATAAGCATTTGTTCGGAGGGTGGGTACGCTCCCATAGGAACCCATTGAAATTATTTTTTTTCTTTTTCAATTTTCTGCCGAACATTTCACCATAACTTCCTTATACTTTCACCTACAGACTTCATTTAAATTTTAAATGGTAGAGAAATTTCCCCTTTCTCAAACTTGTAAGTTTCAGACCGTTTGAGAATACCGTTCTTGAGTTATGAATTTTTGTTTGACACTTGGGAGGGTTTTCCTCCCATAGAGCTCAATGTATTTTAAGAGCGGGTCGGCACGCAGATTTTCAAAACTTTGCCTGTTTTTAACTCGTAATTACACCATCAAATCTCGCTCAAAGTGCAAAAAGTTTTACACCATCTCGAGCACAAGACTCTCCTTGTCGCTACGGTATGCTTCGTTCAATTTTGGTTGGGAAAAGTTTTCGAGCTACGGGTGATTTTTTGGAGGGTGCTCCCCGGTCGAAATTCATTGAATCATGAGTCTGTCAGTTGTGTTCTGTGAGCATGCGTGTGAGAGAGACAGAGGGGGGAGGGGGAGGGGCAGAGGCAGAGACTGACGGGGAGAGCTGTGAGGGCCACAGAAATACACAGGCAGTCTGTAACACTTTAAAGGTCATTTTTAAGGGGGACGTCTTAATTATCCAGGGTTTCTTAAGGTGGAATTTTTAAAGAATACCTCATTCACAATATACTGGCTGTCTTTTCGACATTTTAAGCTTTATTTAAAGTGGTCATTTTTAAAGGTGGACGTGTCAATACAACTGTGGGTTTCTTAAGGTGGAATTTTTATTAAGGTGGTATTTAAAATGTATTGGCCATCTTTTTTTGCTTTTAAGACTCTTTTGGCCTGTGATGTGGACATTTCAATACAATTCTGGGTTTCTTAAGGTGGAATTGTTTTTAAAGGTGGAATTCAAAATGTATCGTTTTCCATTCACGGCCTACAGAGCTCCATAGAGTCCAATGTAAACTGCTGTGGGAGAGTGCTCTCTTAACATCCCACTACCGACAGCTTAGCAGTAAACTCCTTCACCATAAGCGTCGCCTAGTGACCCACGCGGGTTTACCGTATCGAGGACCTCGCTTTAAGCGGGAAAGACGCGGATCGGGGGGCAGGGGTTTAGGCGGCGCAACATCTCGCGTTTCCTCCTGGAAATGCAGACCTCTAGTGTTACGTTTGCTGCCCTTAATTCTGAGGATCGTTCGTTCTTGTCCGGTTAACTCCGCCCACAGTTTTCGAGATATCGACTCCGTTCAAAGTTTGTTTCGTAGAGCTTCCCTGTGGGATGCGGGCTTGTATACAGCTTTTGGAAAAGTTGCATAGTTTTCGCACAGTAAGCATTTGAAGTTTCATCCTTACTCCCATAGGAATGAATGGAAAAATGTCCATAAACTTTTGTCAAACTTTCAAACTGCCGTCACACGGTCAGTTTTCGAGCTAGAGACACCAGAACTCAAACGGGCAGACCCGAGAGTCCACGGTCCCACCACGTGAAATTATAGGCCGATACCCCGCCCGCTTCATGACCTTTGACCCCGTTTTCCATTCACGGCCTACTGAGCTCCATAGAGTCCAATGTAAACTGCTGTGGGAGAGTGCTCTCTTAACATCCCACTACCGACAGCTTAGCAGTAAACTCCTTCACCATAAGCGTCGCCTAGTGACCCACGCGGGTTTACCGTATCGAGGACCTCGCTTTAAGCGGGAAAGACGCGGATCGGGGGGCGGGGTTTAGGCGGCGCATCATCTCGCGTTTCCTCCTGGAAATGCAGACCTCTAGTGCTACGTTTGCTGCCCTTCATTCTGAGGATCGTTCATTCTTGTCCGGTTAACTCCGCCCACAGTTTTCGAGATATCGACTCCGTTCAAAGTTTGTTTCGTAGAGCTTCCCTGTGGGATGCGGGCTTGTATACAGCTTTTGGAAAAGTTGCATAGTTTTCGCACAGTAACCATTTGAAGTTTCATCTTTACTCCCATAGGAATGAATGGAAAAATGTCCATAAACTTTTGTCAAACTTTCAAACTGCTGTCACACGGTCAGTTTTCGAGCTAGAGACACCAGAATTCAATCGGGCAGACCCGAGAGTCCACGGTCCCACCACGTGAATTTATGGGCCGATAGCCCACCCGCTTCATGACCTTTGACCCCGTTTTCCTTTCACGGCCTACAGAGCTCCATAGAGTCCAATGTAAACTGCTGTGGGAGAGTGCTCCCTTAACATCCCACTACCGACAGCTTAGCAGTAAACTCCTTCACCATAAGCGTCGCCTAGTGACCCACGCGGGTTTACCGTATCGAGGACCTCGCTTTAAGCGGGAAAGACGCGGATCGGGGGGCGGGGGTTTAGGCGGCGCAACATCTCGCGTTTCCTCCTGGAAATGCAGACCTCTAGTGTTACGTTTGCTGCCCTTCATTCTGAGGATCGTTCGTTCTTGTCCGGTTAACTCCGCCCACAGTTTTCGAGATATCGACTCCGTTCAAAGTTTCATTCGTAGAGCTTCCCTGTGGGATGCGGGCTTGTATACAGCTTTTGGAAAAGTTGCATAGTTTTTGCACAGTAAGCCTTTGAAGTTTCATCTTTTCTCCCATAGGAATGAATGGAAAAATGTCCATAAACTTTTGTCAAACTTTAAAACTGCTGTCACACGGTCAGTTTTCGAGCTACAGACACCAGAACTCAAACGGGCAGACCCGAGGGTCTACGGTCCCGCCACGTAAAATTATGGGCCGATAGCCCACCCGCTTCATGACCTTTGACCCCGTTTTCCTTTCACGGCCTACAGAGCTCCATAGAGTCCAATGTAAACTGCTGTGGGAGACTGCTCTCTTAACATCCACCTACCAACAGCTTAGCAGTAAACTCCTTCACCATAAGCGTCGCCTAGTGACCCACGAGTAACTCATGACCTTTGACCCCGTTTTCCTTTCACGGCCTACAGAGCTCCACAGAGTCCAATGTAAACTGCTGTGGGACAGTGCTCTCTTAACATCCCACTACCGACAGCTTAGCAGTAAACTCCTTCACCATAAGCGTCGCCTAGTGACCCACGTGGGTTTACCGTATTGAGGACCTCGCTTTAAGCGGGAAAGACGCGGATCGGGGGGCAGGGGTTTAGGCGGCGCAACATCTCGCGTTTCCTCCTGGAAATGCAGACCTCTAGTGTTACGTTTGCTGCCCTTCATTCTGAGGATCGTTCATTCTTGTCCGGTTAACTCCGCCCACAGTTTTCGAGATATCGACTCCGTTCAAAGTTTCATTCATAGAGCTTCCCTGTGGGATGCGGGCTTGTATACAGCTTTTGGAAAAGTTGCATAGTTTTTGAACAGTAAGCATTTGAACTTTCATCTTTACTCCCATAGGAATGAATGGAAAAATGTCCATAAACTTTTGTCAAACATTCAAACTGCTGTCACACGGTCAGTTTTCGAGCTAGAGACACCAGAACTCAAACGGGCAGACCCGAGGGTCCACGGTCCCACCACGTAAAATTATGGGCTGATAACCCACCCGCTTCATGACCTTTGACCCCGTTTTCCTTTCACGGCCTACAGAGCTCCATAGAGTCCAATGTAAACTGCTGTGGGAGAGTGCTCTCTTAACATCCCACTACCGACAGCTTAGCAGTAAACTCCTTCACCATAAGCGTCGCCTAGTGACCCACGCGGGTTTACCGTATCGAGGACCTCGCTTTAAGCGGGAAAGACGCGGATCGGGGGACGGGGGTTTAGGCGGCGCAACATCTCGCGTTTCCTCCTGGTGTTACGTTTGCTGCCCTTAATTCTGAGGATCGTTCATTCTTGTCCGGTTAACTCCGCCCACAGTTTTCGAGATATCGACTCCGTTCAAAGTTTCATTCGTAGAGCTTCCCTGTGGGATGCGGGCTTGTATACAGCTTTTGGATAAGTTGCATACTTTTCGCACAGTAACCATTTTAAATTTCATCTTTTGTCCCTTAGGAATGAATGGAAAAATGTCCATAAACTTTTGTCAAACTTTCAAACTGCTGTCACACGGTCAGTTTTCGAGCTAGAGACACCAGAACTCAAACGGGCAGACCCGAGAGTCCACGGTCCCGCCACGTGAAATTATGGGCCGATAGCCCACCCGCTTCATGACCTTTGACCCCGTTTTCCATTCACGGCCTACAGAGCTCCATAGAGTCCAATGTAAACTGCTGTGGGAGAGTGCTCTCTTAACATCCCACTACCAACAGCTTAGCAGTAAACTCCTTCACCATAAGCGTCGCCTAGTGACCCACGCGGGTTTACCGTACCGAGGACCTCGCTTTAAGCGGGAAAGACGCGGATCGGGGGGCGGGGGTTTAGGCGGCGCAACATCTCGCGTTTCCTCCTGGAAATGCAGACCTCTAGTGTTACGTTTGCTGCCCTTCATTCTGAGGATTGTTCGTTCTTGTCCGGTTAACTCTGCCCACAGTTTTCGAGATATCGACTCCGTTCAAAGTTTGTTTCGTAGAGCTTCCCTGTGGGATGCGGGCTTGTATACAGCCTTTGGAAAAGTTACATAGTTTTTGCACAGTAAGCATTTGAAGTTTCGTGTTTTCTCCCATAGGAATGAATAGAGAAATGTCCATAAACTTTTGTCAAACATTCAAACTGCTGTCAAACGCTCAGTTTTCGAGCTAGAGACACCAGAACTCAAACGGGCAGACCCGAGGGTCCACGGTCCCAGCACGTGAAACTATGGGCCGATAGCCCACCCGCTTCATGACCTTTGACCCCGTTTTCCATTCACGGCCTACAGAGCTCCACAGAGTCCAATGTAAACTGCTGTGGGAGAGAGCTCTCTTAACATCCCACTACCAACAGCTTAGCAGTAAACACCTTCACCATAAGCGTCGCCTAGTGACCCACGTGGGTTTACCGTATCGAGGACCTCGCTTTAAGCGGGAAAGACGCGGATCGGGGGGCGGGGGTTTAGGCGGCGCAACATCTCGCGTTTCCTCCTGGAAATGCAGACCTCTAGTGTTACGTTTGCTGCCCTTCATTCTGAGGATCGTTCATTCTTTTCCGGTTAACTCCGCCCACAGTTTTCGAGATATCGACTCCGTTCAAAGTTTGTCTCGTAGAGCTGCCCTATGGGATGCGGGCTTGTATACAGCTTTTGGAAAATTTGCATAGTTTTCGCACAGTAAGCATTTAAAGTTTCATCTTTACTCCCATAGGAATGAATGGAAAAATGTCCATAAACTTTTGTCAAACTTTCAAACTGCTGTCACACGCTCAGTTTTCGAGCTAGAGACACCAGAACTCAAACGGGCAGACCCGAGGGTCCACGGTCCCACCACGTAAACTTATGGGCCGATAGCCCACCTGCTTCATGACCTTTGACCCCGTTTTCCTTTCACGGCCTACTGAGCTCCATAGAGTCCAATGTAAACTGCTGTGGGAGACTGCTCTCTTAACATCCCACTACCAACAGCTTAGCAGTCAACTCCTTCACCATAGCGTGGCCTAGTGACCCACGAGGGTTTCCGTACCGAGGACCTCGCTTTAAGCGGAAAAGACGCGGATCGGGGGACGGGGGTTTAGGCGGCGCAACATCTCGCGTTTCCTCCTGGAAATGCAGACCTCTAGTGTTACGTTTGCTGCCCTTCATTCTGAGGATCGTTCATTCGTGTCCGGTTAGCTCCGCCAACAGTTTTCGAGATATCGACTCCGTTCAAAGTTTGTTTCGTAGAGCTTCCCTGTGGGATGCGGGCTTGTATACAGCTTTTGGAAAAGTTACATAGTTTTTGCACAGTAAGCATTTGAAGTTTCATCTTTACTCTCATAGGAATGAATGGAAAAATGTCCATAAACTTTTGTCAAACTTTCAAACTGCTGTCACACGCTCAGTTTTCGAGCTACAGACACCAGAATTCAAACGGGCAGACCCGAGAGTCCACGGTCCCGCCACGTGAAATTATAGGCCGATACCCCGCCCGCTTCATGACCTTTGACCCCGTTTTCCATTCACAGCCTACAGAGCTCCATAGAGTCCAATGTAAACTGCTGTGGGAGAGTGCTCTCTTAACATCCCACTACCAACAGCTTAGCAGTAAACTCCTTCACCATAAGCGTCGCCTAGTGACCCACGCGGGTTTACCGTATCGAGGACCTCGCTTTAAGCGGGAAAGACGCGGATCGGGGGACGGGGGTTTCGGCGGCGCAACATCTTGCGTTTCCTCCTGGAAATGCAGACCTCTAGTGTTACGTTTGCTGCCCTTCATTCTGAGGATCGTTCATTCTTGTCCGGTTAACTCCGCCCACAGTTTTCGAGATATCGACTCCGTTCAAAGTTTGTTTCGTAGAGCTTTCCTGTGGGATGCGGGCTTGTATACAGCTTTTGGAAAAGTTGCATAGTTTTTGCACAGTAAGCCTTTGAAATTTCATCTTTTCTCCCATAGGAATGAATGGAAAAATGTCCATAAACTTTTGTCAAACTTTAAAACTGCTGTCACACGGTCAGTTTTTGAGCTAGAGACACCAGAACTCAAACGGGCAGACCCGAGGGTCCACGGTCCCGCCACGTAAAATTATGGGCCGATAGCCCACCCGCTTCATGACCTTTGACCCCGTTTTCCATTCACGGCCTACACAGCTCCATAGAGTCCAATGTAAACTGCTGTGGGAGACTGCTCTCTTAACATCCCACTACCGACAGCTTAGCAGTAAACTCCTTCACCATAAGCGTCGCCTAGTGACCCACGCAGGTTTACCGTATCGAGGACCTCGCTTTAAGCGGTAAAGACGCGGATCGGGGGGCAGGGGTTTAGGCGGCGCAACATCTCGCGTTTCCTCCTGGAAATGCAGACCTCTAGTGTTACGTTTGCTGCCCTTCATTCTGAGGATCGTTCGTTCTTGTCCGGTTAACTCCGCCCACAGTTTTCGAGATATCGACTCCGTTCAAAGTTTCATTCGTAGAGCTTCCCTGTGGGATGCGGGCTTGTATACAGCTTTTGGAAAAGTTGCATAGTTTTAGCACAGTAAGCATTTGAAGTTTCATCTTTTGTCCCTTAGGAATGAATGGAAATGTGTCCATAAACTTTTGTCAAACTTTCAAACTGCTGTCACACGCTCAGTTTTCGAGCTAGAGACACCAGAATTCAAACGGGCAGACCCGAGAGTCCAAGGTCCTACCACGTGAAATTATAGGCCGATACCCCGCCCGCTTCATGACCTTTGACCCCGTTTTCCATTCACGGCCTACAGAGCTCCATAGAGTCCAATGTAAACTGCTGTGGGACAGTGCTCTCTTAACATCCCACTACCGACAGCTTAGCAGTAAACTCCTTCACCATAAGCGTCGCCTAGTGACCCACGCGGGTTTACCGTATCGAGGACCTCGCTTTAAGCGGGAAAGACGCGGATCGGGGGGCAGGGGTTTAGGCGGCGCAACATCTCGCGTTTCCTCCTGGAAATGCAGACCTCTAGTGTTACGTTTGCTGCCCTTCATTCTGAGGATCGTTCATTCTTGTCCGGTTAACTCCGCCCACAGTTTTCGAGATATCGACTCCGTTCAAAGTTTCATTCGTAGAGCTTCCCTGTGGGATGCGGGCTTGTATACAGCTTTTGGAAAAGTTGCATAGTTTTCGCACAGTAAGCATTTGAAGTTTCATCTTTTCTCTCTTAGGAATGAATGGAAAAATGTCCATAAACTTTTGTCAAACTTTCAAATTGCTGTCACACGGTCATTTTTCGAGCTACAGACACCAGAATTCAAACGGTCAGACTCGAGGGTCCACGGTCCCACCACCTGAAATTATAGGCCGATAGCCCACCCGCTTCATGACCTTTGACCCCGTTTTCCATTCACGGCCTACTGAGCTCCATAGAGTCCAATGTAAACTGCTGTGGGAGAGTGCTCTCTTAACATCCCACTACCGACAGCTTAGCAGTAAACTCCTTCACCATAAGCGTCGCCTAGTGACCCACGCGGGTTTACCGTATCGAGGACCTCGCTTTAAGCGGGAAAGACGCGGATCGGGGGGCGGGGGTTTAGGCGGCGCAACATCTCGCGTTTCCTCCTGGAAATGCAGACCTCTAGTTATGTTGCGCCTGCTGCTTTAAGCAGCGGCGCAATATATTGTTCTTCTTAAGTCATATTATTATTATTTTTATTCTTATTATTCCGCGTTTCCTTGTCCGCCTAACTAGTCCCGCAGCTTTCGAGCTATCGACTCCGTTCCACCTGGAAATCGTGTGTCCTATAGCGACGATGTGGGCTTGTATACAGCTTTCCGATACCCGCACTCGTTCGTCCGCTACACTCGTTTATCGCTCCGTTTTTCCCCAGTCATTTCTATGGAATTAATTTTCAAAGTGCTCTAACTCGGTCATTTTTCAAGCTACGGACACGGGATTTCAGACGGTCGGACCCGGGCGTACCGGCTCCCATCACTTCCGTTTTCGGAATTTTTGCACTCATCCTTCCCTTTCTATCACTCCTTCAAAATCCCTCCATTCATTTCAATGGGAGGCTCTTAGAGTGGGTGACATCATACACTGTAGATTCCTTCTCAGAAAACGGGTTTTTCACTTTTCAGCCGAACAAATTGCCATAACTTCCTCATACTTTCACCTAGAAACTTCATTTAAATTTTAAATGGTAGAGAAACTTGTCCTTTCTAAGACCTCTAAATTTGAACATTATTGAAAATACGGTTTTTGAGTTATGAATTTTTGTTCGGCACTAGGGAGGGTTTCGGCTCCCATAGGGTTCAATGTATTTTTGGAGCAGCTCAGAGTGCGGTTTCTAAAATTTTCTCCTGTTTTTAACTCGTCATAACATGCTCAATTCTCACTTAATCTGCAAATTTTTTATACCATATCGATCCCCAGACTCTCCTTGTCGCAACGGTATATACGGTTAAGTGATGTGAGGAAAACTTTCCGAGCTATAAGCATTTGTTCGGAGGGTGGGTACGCTCCCATAGGAACCCATTGAAATTATTTTTTTTCTTTTTCAATTTTCTGCCGAACATTTCACCATAACTTCCTTATACTTTCACCTACAGACTTCATTTAAACTTTAAATGGTAGAGAAATTTCCCCTTTCTCACACTTGTAAGTTTCAGACCTTTTGAGAATACCGTTCTTGAGTTATGAATTTTTGTTTGACACTTGGGAGGGTTTTCCTCCCATAGAGCTCAATGTATTTTAAGAGCGGGTCTGCACGCAGATTTTCAAAACTTTGCCTGTTTTTAACTCGTAATTACACCATCAAATCTCGCTCAAAGTGCAAAAATTTTTACACCATCTCGAGCACCAGACTCTCCTTGTCGCTACGGTATGCTTCGTTCATTTTTGGACCTGGAAAAGTTTTTGAGATATTTGAGGTTTTTTGGAAGGTGCGCCACCGGTCGAAATTCATTGAATCATGAGTCTGTCAGTTGTATTCTGTGAGCGTGCGTGTGAGAGAGACAGAGGGGGGAGGGGGAGGGGCAGAGGCAGAGACTGAGGGGAAGAGCTGTGAGGGCCACAGAAATACACAGGCAGTCTGTAACACTTTAAAGGTCATTTTTAAGGGGGACATCTTAATTATCCAGGGTTTCTTAAGGTGGAATTTTTTAAGAATACCTCATTCACAATATACTGCCTGTCTTTTCGACATTTTAAGCTTTATTTAAAGTGGTCATTTTTAAAGGTGGACGTGTCAATACAACTGTGTGTTTTTCTCCTGTTTTTAACTCGTCATAACACGGTCAATTCTTGCTCCAACTGCTAATTTTTTATACCAGCTTCTTCCTTAGACTCTCCTTGTCGCAACGGTATATGCAGTTTAGCCATTTGGGATATCATTTCTGAGCTATAAGCATTTGTTCGGAGGGTGGGTACGCTCCCATAGGAATACATTGAAATGAATATGCCTGTCCTTTTTCGATATTCAACTTTTAGCCGAACATTTTGCCATAACTTCCTTATACTTTCACCTACAGACTTCATTTTACTTTCAAATGGTAGAGAAACTTCTCCCTTCTAAAATATGTAGATTTTAAATCATTTGAAGATACGGTTCTGGAGTTATGAAGATTTGTTTGGCAGTAGGACGTTTCGGCTCCCATAGAGTTCAATGTATTTTCAGAAAGCCAAATTTTCTCAAATTTGCCCTTTTTTAACTCATTTTTACACCATCAATTCTCGCTCAAACTGAAAAAATTTTTACACCATCTCGAGCGCCAGACTCTCCTTGTCGCTACGGTATGCTTCGTTCAATTTTGGTTGGGAAAAGTTTTCGAGCTACGGGTCATTTTTTGAAGGGTCCCCCCGGTCGAAATTCATTGAATCCTGAGTCTGTCAGTTGTATTCTGTGAGCGTGCGTGTGAGAGACAGAGAGGGGGGAGGGGGAGGGGCAGAGGCAGACACTGACGGGGAGAGGTGTGAGGGCCACAGAAATACACAGGCAGTCTGTAACACTTTAAAGGTCATTTTTAAGGGGGACGTCTTAATTATCCAGGGTTTCTTAAGGTGGAATTTTTAAAGAATACCTCATTCACAATATACTGGCTGTCTTTTCGACATTTTAAGCTTTATTTCAAGTGGTCATTTTTAAAGGTGGACGTGTCAATACAACTGTGTGTTTCTTAAGGTGGAATTTTTATTAAGGTGGTATTTAAAATGTATTGGCCATCTTTTTTTGCTTTTAAGACTCTTTTGGCCTGTGATGTGGACATTTCAATACAATTCTGGGTTTCTTAAGGTGGAATTGTTTTTAAAGGTGGAATTCAAAATTTATCGTTTTCTATTCACGCCCTACTGAGCTCCATAGAGTCCAATGTAAACTGCTGTGGGAGAGTGCTCTCTTAACATCCCACTACCAACAGCTTAGCAGTAAACTCCTTCACCATAAGCGTCGCCTAGTGACCCACGCGGGTTTACCGTATCGAGGACCTCGCTTTAAGCGGGAAAGACGCGGATCGGGGGACGGGGGTTTAGGCGGCGCAACATCTCGCGTTTCCTCCTGGTGTTACGTTTGCTGCCCTTAATTCTGAGGATTGTTCATTCTTGTCCGGTTAACTCCGCCCACAGTTTTCGAGATATCGACTCCGTTCAAAGTTTCATTCGTAGAGCTTCCCTGTGGGATGCGGGCTTGTATACAGCTTTTGGAAAAGTTACATAGTTTTCGCACAGTAAGCATTTGAAGTTTCGTGTTTTCTCCCATAGGAATGAATGGAAAAATGTCCATAAACTTTTGTCAAACTTTCAAACTGATGTCACACGGTCAGTTTTCGAGCTAGAGACACCAGAATTCAAACGGGCAGACCCGAGAGTCCACGGTCCCACCACGTGAATTTATGGGCCGATAGCCCACCCGCTTCATGACCTTTGACCCCGTTTTCCTTTCACGGCCTACAGAGCTCCATAGAGTCCAATGTAAACTGCTGTGGGAGAGTGCTCTCTTAACATCCCACTACCGACAGCTTAGCAGTAAACTCCTTCACCATAAGCGTCGCCTAGTGACCCACGCGGGTTTACCGTATCGAGGGCCTCTCTTTAAGCGGGAAAGACGCGGATCGGGGGACGGGGGTTTAGGCGGCGCAACATCTCGCGTTTCCTCCTGGAAATGCAGACCTCTAGTGTTACGTTTGCTGCCCTTCATTCTGAGGATCGTTCATTCTTGTCCGGTTAACTCCGCCCACAGTTTTCGAGATATCGACTCCGTTCAAAGTTTGTTTCGTAGAGCTTTCCTGTGGGATGCGGGCTTGTATACAGCTTTTGGAAAAGTTGCATAGTTTTTGCACAGTAAGCCTTTGAAATTTCATCTTTTCTCCCATAGGAATGAATGGAAAAATGTCCATAAACTTTTGTCAAACTTTAAAACTGCTGTCACACGGTCAGTTTTCGAGCTAGAGACACCAGAACTCAAACGGGCAGACCCGAGGGTCCACGGTCCCGCCACGTAAAATTATGGGCCGATAGCCCACCCGCTTCATGACCTTTGACCCCGTTTTCCATTCACGGCCTACACAGCTCCATAGAGTCCAATGTAAACTGCTGTGGGAGACTGCTCTCTTAACATCCCACTACCGACAGCTTAGCAGTAAACTCCTTCACCATAAGCGTCGCCTAGTGACCCACGCAGGTTTACCGTATCGAGGACCTCGCTTTAAGCGGTAAAGACGCGGATCGGGGGGCAGGGGTTTAGGCGGCGCAACATCTCGCGTTTCCTCCTGGAAATGCAGACCTCTAGTGTTACGTTTGCTGCCCTTCATTCTGAGGATCGTTCGTTCTTGTCCGGTTAACTCCGCCCACAGTTTTCGAGATATCGACTCCGTTCAAAGTTTCATTCGTAGAGCTTCCCTGTGGGATGCGGGCTTGTATACAGCTTTTGGAAAAGTTGCATAGTTTTAGCACAGTAAGCATTTGAAGTTTCATCTTTTGTCCCATAGGAATGAATGGAAATATGTCCATAAACTTTTGTCAAACTTTCAAACTGCTGTCACACGCTCAGTTTTCGAGCTAGAGACACCAGAATTCAAACGGGCAGACCCGAGAGTCCAAGGTCCTACCACGTGAAATTATAGGCCGATACCCCGCCCGCTTCATGACCTTTGACCCCGTTTTCCATTCACGGCCTACAGAGCTCCATAGAGTCCAATGTAAACTGCTGTGGGACAGTGCTCTCTTAACATCCCACTACCGACAGCTTAGCAGTAAACTCCTTCACCATAAGCGTCGCCTAGTGACCCACGCGGGTTTACCGTATCGAGGACCTCGCTTTAAGCGGGAAAGACGCGGATCGGGTGGCAGGGGTTTAGGCGGCGCAACATCTCGCGTTTCCTCCTGGAAATGCAGACCTCTAGTGTTACGTTTGCTGCCCTTCATTCTGAGGATCGTTCATTCTTGTCCGGTTAACTCCGCCCACAGTTTTCGAGATATCGACTCCGTTCAAAGTTTCATTCGTAGAGCTTCCCTGTGGGATGCGGGCTTGTATACAGCTTTTGGAAAAGTTGCATAGTTTTCGCACAGTAAGCATTTGAAGTTTCATCTTTTCTCTCATAGGAATGAATGGAAAAATGTCCATAAACTTTTGTCAAACTTTCAAATTGCTGTCACACGGTCATTTTTCGAGCTACAGACACCAGAATTCAAACGGTCAGACCCGAGGGTCCACGGTCCCACCACCTGAAATTATAGGCCGATAGCCCACCCGCTTCATGACCTTTGACCCCGTTTTCCATTCACGGCCTACTGAGCTCCATAGAGTCCAATGTAAACTGCTGTGGGAGAGTGCTCTCTTAACATCCCACTACCGACAGCTTAGCAGTAAACTCCTTCACCATAAGCGTCGCCTAGTGACCCACGCGGGTTTACCGTATCGAGGACCTCGCTTTAAGCGGGAAAGACGCGGATCGGGGGGCGGGGGTTTAGGCGGCGCAACATCTCGCGTTTCCTCCTGGAAATGCAGACCTCTAGTTATGTTGCGCCTGCTGCTTTAAGCAGCGGCGCAATATATTGTTCTTCTTAAGTCATATTATTATTATTTTTATTCTTATTATTCCGCGTTTCCTTGTCCGCCTAACTAGTCCCGCAGCTTTCGAGCTATCGACTCCGTTCCACCTGGAAATCGTGCGTCCTATAGCGACGATGTGGGCTTGTATACAGCTTTCCGATACCCGCACTCGTTCGTCCGCTACACTCGTTTATCGCTCCGTTTTTCCCCAGTCATTTCTATGGAATTAATTTTCAAAGTGCTCTAACTCGGTCATTTTTCAAGCTACGGACACGGGATTTCAGACGGTCGGACCCGGGCGTACCGGCTCCCATCACTTCCGTTTTCGGAATTTTTGCACTCATCCTTCCCTTTCTATCACTCCTTCAAAATCCCTCCATTCATTTCAATGGGAGGCTCTTAGAGTGGGTGACATCATACACTGTAGATTCCTTCTCAGAAAACGGGTTTTTCACTTTTCAGCCGAACAAATTGCCATAACTTCCTCATACTTTCACCTAGAAACTTCATTTAAATTTTAAATGGTAGAGAAACTTGTCCTTTCTAAGACCTCTAAATTTGAACATTATTGAAAATACGGTTTTTGAGTTATGAATTTTTGTTCGGCACTAGGGAGGGTTTCGGCTCCCATAGGGTTCAATGTATTTTTGGAGCAGCTCAGAGTGCGGTTTCTAAAATTTTCTCCTGTTTTTAACTCGTCATAACATGCTCAATTCTCACTTAATCTGCAAATTTTTTATACCATATCGATCCCCAGACTCTCCTTGTCGCAACGGTATATACGGTTAAGTGATGTGAGGAAAACTTTCCGAGCTATAAGCATTTGTTCGGAGGGTGGGTACGCTCCCATAGGAACCCATTGAAATTATTTTTTTTCTTTTTCAATTTTCTGCCGAACATTTCACCATAACTTCCTTATACTTTCACCTACAGACTTCATTTAAACTTTAAATGGTAGAGAAATTTCCCCTTTCTCACACTTGTAAGTTTCAGACCTTTTGAGAATACCGTTCTTGAGTTATGAATTTTTGTTTGACACTTGGGAGGGTTTTCCTCCCATAGAGCTCAATGTATTTTAAGAGCGGGTCTGCACGCAGATTTTCAAAACTTTGCCTGTTTTTAACTCGTAATTACACCATCAAATCTCGCTCAAAGTGCAAAAATTTTTACACCATCTCGAGCACCAGACTCTCCTTGTCGCTACGGTATGCTTCGTTCATTTTTGGACCTGGAAAAGTTTTTGAGATATTTGAGGTTTTTTGGAAGGTGCGCCACCGGTCGAAATTCATTGAATCATGAGTCTGTCAGTTGTATTCTGTGAGCGTGCGTGTGAGAGAGACAGAGGGGGGAGGGGGAGGGGCAGAGGCAGAGACTGAGGGGAAGAGCTGTGAGGGCCACAGAAATACACAGGCAGTCTGTAACACTTTAAAGGTCATTTTTAAGGGGGACATCTTAATTATCCAGGGTTTCTTAAGGTGGAATTTTTTAAGAATACCTCATTCACAATATACTGCCTGTCTTTTCGACATTTTAAGCTTTATTTAAAGTGGTCATTTTTAAAGGTGGACGTGTCAATACAACTGTGTGTTTTTCTCCTGTTTTTAACTCGTCATAACACGGTCAATTCTTGCTCCAACTGCTAATTTTTTATACCAGCTTCTTCCTTAGACTCTCCTTGTCGCAACGGTATATGCAGTTTAGCCATTTGGGATATCATTTCTGAGCTATAAGCATTTGTTCGGAGGGTGGGTACGCTCCCATAGGAATACATTGAAATGAATATGCCTGTCCTTTTTCGATATTCAACTTTTAGCCGAACATTTTGCCATAACTTCCTTATACTTTCACCTACAGACTTCATTTTACTTTCAAATGGTAGAGAAACTTCTCCCTTCTAAAATATGTAGATTTTAAATCATTTGAAGATACGGTTCTGGAGTTATGAAGATTTGTTTGGCAGTAGGACGTTTCGGCTCCCATAGAGTTCAATGTATTTTCAGAAAGCCAAATTTTCTCAAATTTGCCCTTTTTTAACTCATTTTTACACCATCAATTCTCGCTCAAACTGAAAAAATTTTTACACCATCTCGAGCGCCAGACTCTCCTTGTCGCTACGGTATGCTTCGTTCAATTTTGGTTGGGAAAAGTTTTCGAGCTACGGGTCATTTTTTGAAGGGTCCCCCCGGTCGAAATTCATTGAATCCTGAGTCTGTCAGTTGTATTCTGTGAGCGTGCGTGTGAGAGACAGAGAGGGGGGAGGGGGAGGGGCAGAGGCAGACACTGACGGGGAGAGGTGTGAGGGCCACAGAAATACACAGGCAGTCTGTAACACTTTAAAGGTCATTTTTAAGGGGGACGTCTTAATTATCCAGGGTTTCTTAAGGTGGAATTTTTAAAGACTACCTCATTCACAATATACTGGCTGTCTTTTCGACATTTTAAGCTTTATTTCAAGTGGTCATTTTTAAAGGTGGACGTGTCAATACAACTGTGTGTTTCTTAAGGTGGAATTTTTATTAAGGTGGTATTTAAAATGTATTGGCCATCTTTTTTTGCTTTTAAGACTCTTTTGGCCTGTGATGTGGACATTTCAATACAATTCTGGGTTTCTTAAGGTGGAATTGTTTTTAAAGGTGGAATTCAAAATTTATCGTTTTCTATTCACGCCCTACTGAGCTCCATAGAGTCCAATGTAAACTGCTGTGGGAGAGTGCTCTCTTAACATCCCACTACCAACAGCTTAGCAGTAAACTCCTTCACCATAAGCGTCGCCTAGTGACCCACGCGGGTTTACCGTATCGAGGACCTCGCTTTAAGCGGGAAAGACGCGGATCGGGGGACGGGGGTTTAGGCGGCGCAACATCTCGCGTTTCCTCCTGGTGTTACGTTTGCTGCCCTTAATTCTGAGGATTGTTCATTCTTGTCCGGTTAACTCCGCCCACAGTTTTCGAGATATCGACTCCGTTCAAAGTTTCATTCGTAGAGCTTCCCTGTGGGATGCGGGCTTGTATACAGCTTTTGGAAAAGTTACATAGTTTTCGCACAGTAAGCATTTGAAGTTTCGTGTTTTCTCCCATAGGAATGAATGGAAAAATGTCCATAAACTTTTGTCAAACTTTCAAACTGATGTCACACGGTCAGTTTTCGAGCTAGAGACACCAGAATTCAAACGGGCAGACCCGAGAGTCCACGGTCCCACCACGTGAATTTATGGGCCGATAGCCCACCCGCTTCATGACCTTTGACCCCGTTTTCCTTTCACGGCCTACAGAGCTCCATAGAGTCCAATGTAAACTGCTGTGGGAGAGTGCTCTCTTAACATCCCACTACCGACAGCTTAGCAGTAAACTCCTTCACCATAAGCGTCGCCTAGTGACCCACGCGGGTTTACCGTATCGAGGGCCTCTCTTTAAGCGGGAAAGACGCGGATCGGGGGACGGGGGTTTAGGCGGCGCAACATCTCGCGTTTCCTCCTGGAAATGCAGACCTCTAGTTATGTTGCGCCTGCTGCTTTAAGCAGCGGCGCAATATATTGTTATCCGTAAGTCATATTATTATTATTTTTATTATTATTTTTATTATTCCGCGTTTCCTTGTCCGCTTAACTAGTCCCGCAGCTTTCGAGCTATCGACTCCGTTCCACCTGGAAATCGTGCGTCCTATAGCGACGATGTGGGCTTGTATACAGCTTTCCGATACCCGCACTCGTTCGTCCGCTACACTCGTTTTTCGCTCTGTTTTTCCCCAGTCATTTCTATGGAATTAATTTTCAAAGTGCTCTAACTCGGTCATTTTTCAAGCTACGGACACGGGATTTCAGACGGTCGGACCCGGGCGTACCGGCTCCCATCACTTCCGTTTTCGGAATTTTTGCACTCATCCTTCCCTTTCTTTTCCTCCTTCAAAATCCCTCCATTCATTTCAATGGGAGGCTCTTAGAGTGGGGGTGATGTCATCCACTGTAGTTTCAGTGGCAAAAAGCCGTTTTTTCACTTTTCAGCCGAACAAATCGCCATAACTTCCTCATAGTTTCACCTAGAAACTTCATTTAAATTTTAAATGGTAGAGAAACTTGTCCTTTCTGAGACCTCTAAATTTGAACATTATTGAAAATACGGTTTTTGAGTTATGAATTTTTGTTCGGCACTAGGGACGGTTTCGGCTCCCATAGGGTTCAATGTATTTTTGGAGCAGCTCAGAGTGCGGTTTCTAAAATTTTCTCCTGTTTTTAACTCGTCATAACATGCTCAATTCTCACTTAATCTGCAAATTTTTTATACCATATCGATCCCCAGACTCTCCTTGTCGCAACGGTATATACGGTTAAGTGATGTGAGGAAAACTTTCCGAGCTATAAGCATTTGTTCGGAGGGTGGGTACGCTCCCATAGGAACCCATTGAAATTATTTTTTTTCTTTTTCAATTTTCTGCCGAACATTTCACCATAACTTCCTTATACTTTCACCTACAGACTTCATTTAAATTTTAAATGGTAGAGAAATTTCCCCTTTCTCAAACTTGTAAGTTTCAGACCGTTTGAGAATACCGTTCTTGAGTTATGAATTTTTGTTTGACACTTGGGAGGGTTTTCCTCCCATAGAGCTCAATGTATTTTAAGAGCGGGTCGGCACGCAGATTTTCAAAACTTTGCCTGTTTTTAACTCGTAATTACACCATCAAATCTCGCTCAAAGTGCAAAAAGTTTTACACCATCTCGAGCACAAGACTCTCCTTGTCGCTACGGTATGCTTCGTTCAATTTTGGTTGGGAAAAGTTTTCGAGCTACGGGTGATTTTTTGGAGGGTGCTCCCCGGTCGAAATTCATTGAATCATGAGTCTGTCAGTTGTGTTCTGTGAGCATGCGTGTGAGAGAGACAGAGGGGGGAGGGGGAGGGGCAGAGGCAGAGACTGACGGGGAGAGCTGTGAGGGCCACAGAAATACACAGGCAGTCTGTAACACTTTAAAGGTCATTTTTAAGGGGGACGTCTTAATTATCCAGGGTTTCTTAAGGTGGAATTTTTAAAGAATACCTCATTCACAATATACTGGCTGTCTTTTCGACATTTTAAGCTTTATTTAAAGTGGTCATTTTTAAAGGTGGACGTGTCAATACAACTGTGGGTTTCTTAAGGTGGAATTTTTATTAAGGTGGTATTTAAAATGTATTGGCCATCTTTTTTTGCTTTTAAGACTCTTTTGGCCTGTGATGTGGACATTTCAATACAATTCTGGGTTTCTTAAGGTGGAATTGTTTTTAAAGGTGGAATTCAAAATGTATCGTTTTCCATTCACGGCCTACAGAGCTCCATAGAGTCCAATGTAAACTGCTGTGGGAGAGTGCTCTCTTAACATCCCACTACCGACAGCTTAGCAGTAAACTCCTTCACCATAAGCGTCGCCTAGTGACCCACGCGGGTTTACCGTATCGAGGACCTCGCTTTAAGCGGGAAAGACGCGGATCGGGGGGCAGGGGTTTAGGCGGCGCAACATCTCGCGTTTCCTCCTGGAAATGCAGACCTCTAGTGTTACGTTTGCTGCCCTTCATTCTGAGGATCGTTCGTTCTTGTCCGGTTAACTCCGCCCACAGTTTTCGAGATATCGACTCCGTTCAAAGTTTCATTCGTAGAGCTTCCCTGTGGGATGCGGGCTTGTATACAGCTTTTGGAAAAGTTGCATAGTTTTAGCACAGTAAGCATTTGAAGTTTCATCTTTTGTCCCATAGGAATGAATGGAAATATGTCCATAAACTTTTGTCAAACTTTCAAACTGCTGTCACACGCTCAGTTTTCGAGCTAGAGACACCAGAATTCAAACGGGCAGACCCGAGAGTCCAAGGTCCCACCACGTGAAATTATAGGCCGATACCCCGCCCGCTTCATGACCTTTGACCCCGTTTTCCATTCACGGCCTACAGAGCTCCATAGAGTCCAATGTAAACTGCTGTGGGAGAGTGCTCTCTTAACATCCCACTACCGACAGCTTAGCAGTAAACTCCTTCACCATAAGCGTCGCCTAGTGACCCACGCGGGTTTACCGTATCGAGGACCTCCCTTTAAGCGGGAAAGACGCGGATCGGGGGACGGGGGTTTAGGCGGCGCAACATCTCGCGTTTCCTCCTGGAAATGCAGACCTCTAGTGTTACGTTTGCTGCCCTTCATTCTGAGGATCGTTCATTCTTGTCCGGTTAACTCCGCCCACAGTTTTCGAGATATCGACTCCGTTCAAAGTTTGTTTCGTAGAGCTTCCCTGTGGGATGCGGGCTTGTATACAGCTTTTGGAAAAGTTGCATAGTTTTTGCACAGGAAGCCTTTGAACTTTCATCTTTACTCCCATAGGAATGAATGGAAAAATGTCCATAAACTTTTGTCAAACTTTCAAACTGCTGTCACACGCTCAGTTTTCGAGCTAGAGACACCAGAACTCAAACGGGCAGACCCGAGGGTCCAATGTCCCACCACGTGAAATTATAGGCCGATAGCCCACCCGCTTCATGACCTTTGACCCCGTTTTCCATTCACGGCCTACACAGCTCCATAGAGTCCAATGTAAACTGCTGTGGGAGAGTGCTCTCTTAACATCCCACTACCGACAGCTTAGCAGTAAACTCCTTCACCATAAGCGTCGCCTAGTGACCCACGCGGGTTTACCGTATCGAGGACCTCGCTTTAAGCGGGAAAGACGCGGATCGGGGGGCGGGGGTTTAGGCGGCGCAACATCTCGCGTTTCCTCCTGGAAATGCAGACCTCTAGTGTTACGTTTGCTGCCCTTCATTCTGAGGATCGTTCATTCTTGTCCGGTTAACTCCGCCCACAGTTTTCGAGATATAGACTCCGTTCAAAGTTTGTCTCGTAGAGCTTCCCTGTGGGATGCGGGCTTGTATACAGCTTTTGGAAAAGTTGCATAGTTTTCGCAGAGTAAGCATTTGAAGTTTCATCTTTTCTCCCATAGGAATGAATGGAAAAATGTCCATAAACTTTTGTCAAACTTTCAAACTGCTGTCACACGCTCAGTTTTCGAGCTAGAGACACCAGAACTCAAACGGGCAGACCCGAGAGTCCAAGGTCCCACCACGTGAAATTATAGGCCGATAGCCCACCCGCTTCATGACCTTTGACCCCGTTTTCCATTCACGGCCTACACAGCTCCACATAGTCCAATGTAAACTGCTGTGGGACAGTGCTCTCTTAACATCCCACTACCAACAGCTTAGCAGTAAACTCCTTCACCATAAGCGTCGCCTAGTGACCCACGCGGGTTTACCGTATCGAGGACTTCGCTTTAAGCGGGAAAGACGCGGATCGGGGGGCAGGGGTTTAGGCGGCGCAACATCTCGCGTTTCCTCCTGGAAATGCAGACCTCTAGTGTTACGTTTGCTGCCCTTCATTCTAAGGATCGTTCATTCTTGTCCGGTTAACTCCGCCCACAGTTTTCGAGATATCGACTCCGTTCAAAGTTTGTTTCGTAGAGCTGCCCTGTGGGATGCGGGCTTGTATACAGCTTTTGGAAAAGTTGCATAGTTTTTGCACAGGAAGCCTTTGAACTTTCATCTTTACTCCCATAGGAATGAATGGAAAAATGTCCATAAACTTTTGTCAAACTTTCAAACTGCTGTCACACGCTCAGTTTTCGAGCTAGAGACACCAGAACTCAAATGGGCAGACCCGAGGGTCCAAGGTCCCACCACGTAAAATTATAGGCCGATAGCCCACCCGCTTCATGACCTTTGACCCCGTTTTCCATTCACGGCCTACACAGCTCCATAGAGTCCAATGTAAACTGCTGTGGGACAGTGCTCTCTTAACATCCCACTACCAACAGCTTAGCAGTAAACTCCTTCACCATAAGCGTCGCCTAGTGACCCACGCGGGTTTACCGTATCGAGGACCTTGCTTTAAGCGGGAAAGACGCGGATCGGGGGGCAGGGATTTAGGCGGCGCAACATCTCGCGTTTCCTCCTGGAAATGCAGACCTCTAGTGTTACGTTTGCTGCCCTTCATTCTGAGGATCGTTCATTCTTGTCCGGTTAACTCCGCCCACAGTTTTCGAGATATCGACTCCGTTCAAAGTTTGTTTCGTAGAGCTTTCCTGTGGGATGCGGGCTTGTATACAGCTTTTGGAAAAGTTGCATAGTTTTTGCACAGTAAGCCTTTGAAATTTCATCTTTTCTCCCATAGGAATGAATGGAAAAATGTCCATAAACTTTTGTCAAACTTTAAAACTGCTGTCACACGGTCAGTTTTCGAGCTAGAGACACCAGAACTCAAACGGGCAGACCCGAGGGTCCACGGTCCTGCCACGTAAAATTATGGGCCGATAGCCCACCCGCTTCATGACCTTTGACCCCGTTTTCCATTCACGGCCTACACAGCTCCATAGAGTCCAATGTAAACTGCTGTGGGAGACTGCTCTCTTAACATCCCACTACCGACAGCTTAGCAGTAAACTCCTTCACCATAAGCGTCGCCTAGTGACCCACGCAGGTTTACCGTATCGAGGACCTCGCTTTAAGCGGTAAAGACGCGGATCGGGGGGCAGGGGTTTAGGCGGCGCAACATCTCGCGTTTCCTCCTGGAAATGCAGACCTCTAGTTATTTTGCGCCTGCTGCTGTAAGCAGCGGCGCGATATATTGTTATCCGTAAGTCATATTATTATTATTTTTATTATTATTTTTATTATTCCGCGTTTCCTTGTCCGCTTAACTAGTCCCTCAGCTTTTGAGCTATCGACTCCGTTCCACCTGGAAATCGTGCGTCCTATAGCGACGATGTGGGCTTGTATACAGCTTTCCGATACCCGCACTCGTTCGTCCGCTACACTCGTTTTTCGCTCTGTTTTTCCCCAGTCATTTCTATGGAATTAATTTTCAAAGTGCTCTAACTCGGTCATTTTTCAAGCTACGGACACGGGATTTCAGACGGTCGGACCCGGGCGTACCGGCTCCCATCACTTCCGTTTTCGGAATTTTTGCACTCATCCTTCCCTTTCTTTTCCTCCTTCAAAATCCCTCCATTCATTTCAATGGGAGGCTCTTAGAGTGGGGGTGATGTCATCCACTGTAGTTTCAGTGGCAAAAAGCCGTTTTTTCACTTTTCAGCCGAACAATTCACCATAACTTCCTCATACTTTCACCTAGAAACTTCATTTAAATTTTAAATGGTAGAGAAACTTGTCCTTTCTAATACCTCTAAATTTCAACATTATTGAGAATACGGTTTTTGAGTTATGAATTTTTGTTCGGCACTAGGGAGGGTTTCGGCTCCCATAGGGTTCAATGTATTTTTGGAGCAGCTCAGAGTGCGGTTTCTAAAATTTTCTCCTGTTTTTAACTCGTCATAACATGCTCAATTCTCACTTAATCTGCAAATTTTTTATACCATATCGATCCCCAGACTCTCCTTGTCGCAACGGTATATACGGTTAAGTGATGTGGAGAAAACTTTCCGAGCTATAAGCATTTGTTCGGAGGGTGGGTACGCTCCCATAGGAACCCATTGAAATTATTTTTTTTCTTTTTCAATTTTCTGCCGAACATTTCACCATAACTTCCTTATACTTTCACCTACAGACTTCATTTAAACTTTAAATGGTAGAGAAATTTCCCCTTTCTCACACTTGTAAGTTTCAGACCGTTTGAGAATACCGTTCTTGAGTTATGAATTTTTGTTTGACACTTGGGAGGGTTTTCCTCCCATAGAGCTCAATGTATTTTAAGAGCGGCTCGGCACGCAGATTTTCAAAACTTTGCCTGTTTTTAACTCGTAATTACACCATCAAATCTCGCTCAAAGTGCAAAAATTTTTACACCATCTCGAGCACCAGACTCTCCTTGTCGCTACGGTATGCTTTGTTCATTTTTGGACCTGGAAAAGTTTTTGAGATATTTGAGGTTTTTTGGAAGGTGCGCAACCGGTCGAAATTCATTGAATCCTGAGTCTGTCAGTTGTATTCTGTGAGCGTGCGTGTGAGAGAGAGAGAGGGGGGAGGGGGAGGGGCAGAGGCAGAGACTGACGGGGAAGAGGTGTGAGGGCCACAGAAATACACAGGCAGTCTGTAACACTTTAAAGGTCATTTTTAAGGGGGACATCTTAATTATCCAGGGTTTCTTAAGGTGGAATTTTTTAAGAATACCTCATTCACAATATACTGCCTGTCTTTTCGACATTTTAAGCTTTATTTAAAGTGGTCATTTTTAAAGGTGGACGTGTCAATACAACTGTGGGTTTCTTAAGGTGGAATTTTTATTAAGGTGGTATTTAAAATGTATTGGCCATCTTTTTTGCTTTTAAGATTCTTTTGGCCTGTGATGTGGACATTTCAATACAATTCTGGGTTTCTTAAGGTGGAATTGTTTTTAAAGGTGGAATTCAAAATGTATCGTTTTCTATTCACGCCCTACTGAGCTCCATAGAGTCCAATGTAAACTGCTGTGGGAGAGTGCTCTCTTAACATCCCACTACCAACAGCTTAGCAGTAAACTCCTTCACCATAAGCGTCGCCTAGTGACCCACGCGGGTTTACCGTATCGAGGACCTCGCTTTAAGCGGGAAAGACGCGGATCGGGGGACGGGGGTTTAGGCGGCGCAACATCTCGCGTTTCCTCCTGGAAATGCAGACCTCTAGTGTTACGTTTGCTGCCCTTCATTCTGAGGATCGTTCATTCTTGTCCGGTTAACTCCGCCCACAGTTTTCGAGATATCGACTCCGTTCAAAGTTTCATTTGTAGAGCTTCCCTGTGGGATGCGGGCTTGTATACAGGTTTTGGAAAAGTTACATAGTTTTAGCACAGTAAGCATTTGAATTTTCAACTTTTCTCCCATAGGAATGAATGGAAAAATGTCCATAAACTTTTGTCAAACTTTCAAAGTGCTGTCACACGGTCAGTTTTCGAGCTAGAGACACCAGAACTCAAACGGGCAGACCCGAGTGTCCACGGTCCCACCACGTAAAATTATGGGCCGATAGCCCGCCCGCTTCATGACCTTTGACCCCGTTTTCCATTCACGGCCTACACAGCTCCATAGAGTCCAATGTAAACTGCTGTGGGACAGTGCTCTATTAACATCCCACTACCGACAGCTTAGCAGTAAACTCCTTCACCATAAGCGTCGCCTAGTGACCCACGCGGGTTTACCGTATCGAGGACCTCGCTTTAAGCGGGAAAGACGCGGATCGGGGGGCGGGGGCTTAGGCGGCGCAACATCTCGCGTTTCCTCCTGGAAATGCAGACCTCTAGTGTTACGTTTGCTGCCCTTCATTCTGAGGATCGTTCGTTCTTGTCCGGTTAACTCCGCCCACAGTTTTCGAGATATCGACTCCGTTCAAAGTTTCATTCGTAGAGCTTCCCTGTGGGATGCGGGCTTGTATACAGCTTTTGGAAAAGTTGCATAGTTTTAGCACAGTAAGCATTTGAAGTTTCATCTTTTGTCCCTTAGGAATGAATGGAAATATGTCCATAAACTTTTGTCAAACTTTCAAACTGCTGTCACACGCTCAGTTTTCGAGCTAGAGACACCAGAATTCAAACGGGCAGACCCGAGAGTCCAAGGTCCTACCACGTGAAATTATAGGCCGATACCCCGCCCGCTTCATGACCTTTGACCCCGTTTTCCATTCACGGCCTACAGAGCTCCATAGAGTCCAATGTAAACTGCTGTGGGACAGTGCTCTCTTAACATCCCACTACCGACAGCTTAGCAGTAAACTCCTTCACCATAAGCGTCGCCTAGTGACCCACGCGGGTTTACCGTATCGAGGACCTCGCTTTAAGCGGGAAAGACGCGGATCGGGTGGCAGGGGTTTAGGCGGCGCAACATCTCGCGTTTCCTCCTGGAAATGCAGACCTCTAGTGTTACGTTTGCTGCCCTTCATTCTGAGGATCGTACATTCTTGTCCGGTTAACTCCGCCCACAGTTTTCGAGATATCGACTCCGTTCAAAGTTTCATTCGTAGAGCTTCCCTGTGGGATGCGGGCTTGTATACAGCTTTTGGAAAAGTTGCATAGTTTTCGCACAGTAAGCATTTGAAGTTTCATCTTTTCTCTCATAGGAATGAATGGAAAAATGTCCATAAACTTTTGTCAAACTTTCAAATTGCTGTCACACGGTCATTTTTCGAGCTACAGACACCAGAATTCAAACGGTCAGACCCGAGGGTCCACGGTCCCACCACCTGAAATTATAGGCCGATAGCCCACCCGCTTCATGACCTTTGACCCCGTTTTCCATTCACGGCCTACTGAGCTCCATAGAGTCCAATGTAAACTGCTGTGGGAGACTGCTCTCTTAACATCCCACTACCGACAGCTTAGCAGTAAACTCCTTCACCATAAGCGTCGCCTAGTGACCCACGCGGGTTTACCGTATCGAGGACCTCGCTTTAAGCGGGAAAGACGCGGATCGGGGGGCGGGGGTTTAGGCGGCGCAACATCTCGCGTTTCCTCCTGGAAATGCAGACCTCTAGTTATGTTGCGCCTGCTGCTTTAAGCAGCGGCGCAATATATTGTTCTTCTTAAGTCATATTATTATTATTTTTATTCTTATTATTCCGCGTTTCCTTGTCCGCCTAACTAGTCCCGCAGCTTTCGAGCTATCGACTCCGTTCCACCTGGAAATCGTGCGTCCTATAGCGACGATGTGGGCTTGTATACAGCTTTCCGATACCCGCACTCGTTCGTCCGCTACACTCGTTTATCGCTCCGTTTTTCCCCAGTCATTTCTATGGAATTAATTTTCAAAGTGCTCTAACTCGGTCATTTTTCAAGCTACGGACACGGGATTTCAGACGGTCGGACCCGGGCGTACCGGCTCCCATCACTTCCGTTTTCGGAATTTTTGCACTCATCCTTCCCTTTCTATCACTCCTTCAAAATCCCTCCATTCATTTCAATGGGAGGCTCTTAGAGTGGGTGACATCATACACTGTAGATTCCTTCTCAGAAAACGGGTTTTTCACTTTTCAGCCGAACAAATTGCCATAACTTCCTCATACTTTCACCTAGAAACTTCATTTAAATTTTAAATGGTAGAGAAACTTGTCCTTTCTAAGACCTCTAAATTTGAACATTATTGAAAATACGGTTTTTGAGTTATGAATTTTTGTTCGGCACTAGGGAGGGTTTCGGCTCCCATAGGGTTCAATGTATTTTTGGAGCAGCTCAGAGTGCGGTTTCTAAAATTTTCTCCTGTTTTTAACTCGTCATAACATGCTCAATTCTCACTTAATCTGCAAATTTTTTATACCATATCGATCCCCAGACTCTCCTTATCGCAACGGTATATACGGTTAAGTGATGTGAGGAAAACTTTCCGAGCTATAAGCATTTGTTCGGAGGGTGGGTACGCTCCCATAGGAACCCATTGAAATTATTTTTTTTCTTTTTCAATTTTCTGCCAAACATTTCACCATAACTTCCTTATACTTTCACCTACAGACTTCATTTAAACTTTAAATGGTAGAGAAATTTCCCCTTTCTCACACTTGTAAGTTTCAGACCTTTTGAGAATACCGTTCTTGAGTTATGAATTTTTGTTTGACACTTGGGAGGGTTTTCCTCCCATAGAGCTCAATGTATTTTAAGAGCGGGTCTGCACGCAGATTTTCAAAACTTTGCCTGTTTTTAACTCGTAATTACACCATCAAATCTCGCTCAAAGTGCAAAAATTTTTACACCATCTCGAGCACCAGACTCTCCTTGTCGCTACGGTATGCTTCGTTCATTTTTGGACCTGGAAAAGTTTTTGAGATATTTGAGGTTTTTTGGAAGGTGCGCCACCGGTCGAAATTCATTGAATCATGAGTCTGTCAGTTGTATTCTGTGAGCGTGCGTGTGAGAGAGACAGAGGGGGGAGGGGGAGGGGCAGAGGCAGAGACTGAGGGGAAGAGCTGTGAGGGCCACAGAAATACACAGGCAGTCTGTAACACTTTAAAGGTCATTTTTAAGGGGGACATCTTAATTATCCAGGGTTTCTTAAGGTGGAATTTTTTAAGAATACCTCATTCACAATATACTGCCTGTCTTTTCGACATTTTAAGCTTTATTTAAAGTGGTCATTTTTAAAGGTGGACGTGTCAATACAACTGTGGGTTTCTTAAGGTGGAATTTTTATTAAGGTGGTATTTAAAATGTATTGGCCATCTTTTTTTGCTTTTAAGACTCTTTTGGCCTGTGATGTGGACATTTCAATACAATTCTGGGTTTCTTAAGGTGGAATTGTTTTTAAAGGTGGAATTCAAAATGTATCGTTTTCCATTCACGGCCTACACAGCTCCATAGAGTCCAATGTAAACTGCTGTGGGAGAGTGCTCTCTTAACATCCCACTACCGACAGCTTAGCAGTAAACTCCTTCACCATAAGCGTCGCCTAGTGACCCACGCGGGTTTACCGTATCGAGGACCTCGCTTTAAGCGGGAATAACGCGGATCGGGGGACGGGGGTTTAGGCGGCGCAACATCTCGCGTTTCCTCCTGGAAATGCAGACCTCTAGTTATGTTGCGCCTGCTGCTTTAAGTAGCGGCGCAATATATTGTTATCCGTAAGTCATATTATTATTATTATGTTGCGCCTGCTGCTTTAAGCAGCGGCGCAATATATTGTTATCCGTAAGTCATATTATTATTATTATTTTTATTATTATTTTTATTATTCCGCGTTTCCTTGTCCGCTTAACTAGTCCCGCAGCTTTCGAGCTATCGACTCCGTTCCACCTGGAAATCGTGCGTCCTATAGCGACGATGTGGGCTTGTATACAGCTTTCCGATACCCGCACTCGTTCGTCCGCTACACTCGTTTATCGCTCCGTTTTTCCCCAGTCATTTCTATGGAATTAATTTTCAAAGTGCTCTAACTCGGTCATTTTTCAAGCTACGGACACGGGATTTCAGACGGTCGGACCCGGGCGTACCGGCTCCCATCACTTCCGTTTTCAGATTTTTTGCACTCATCCTTCCCTTTCTATTCCTCCTTCAAAATCCCTCCATTCATTTCAATGGGAGGCTCTTACAGTGGGTGACGTCATACACTGTAGATTCCTTCTCAGAAAACGGGTTTTTCACTTTTCAGCCAAACAAATCACCATAACTTCCTCATACTTTCACCTAGAAACTTCATTTAAATTTTAAATGGTAGAGAAACTTGTCCTTTCCAAGACCTCTAAATTTGAACATTATTGAAAATACGGTTTTTGAGTTATGAATTTTTGTTCGGCACTAGGGAGGGTTTCGGCTCCCATAGGGTTCAATGTATTTTTGGAGCAGCTCAGAGTGCGGTTTCTAAAATTTTCTCCTGTTTTTAACTCGTCATAACATGCTCAATTCTCACTTAATCTGCAAATTTTTTATACCATATCGATCCCCAGACTCTCCTTGTCGCAACGGTATATACGGTTAAGTGATGTGGGGAAAACTTTCCGAGCTATAAGCATTTGTTCGGAGGGTGGGTACGCTCCCATAGGAACCCATTGAAATTATTTTTTTTCTTTTTCAATTTTCTGCCGAACATTTCACCATAACTTCCTTATACTTTCACCTACAGACTTCATTTAAATTTTAAATGGTAGAGAAATGTCCCCTTTCTCAAACTTGTAAGTTTCAGACCGTTTGATAATACCGTTCTTGAGTTATGAATTTTTGTTTGACACTTGGGAGGGTTTTCCTCCCATAGAGCTCAATGTATTTTAAGAGCGGGTCGGCACGCAGATTTTCAAAACTTTGCCTGTTTTTAACTCGTAATTACACCATCAAATCTCGCTCAAAGTGCAAAAATTTTTACACCATCTCGAGCACCAGACTCTCCTTGTCGCTACGGTATGCTTCGTTCATTTTTGGACCTGGAAAAGTTTTGGAGATATTTGAGGTTTTTTGGAGGGTGCCCCACCGGTCGAAATTCATTGAATCATGAGTCTGTCAGTTGTATTCTGTGAGCGTGCGTGTGAGGGAGAGAGAGGGGGAGGGGGAGGGGCAGAGGCAGAGACTGACAGGGAGAGCTGTGAGGGCCACAGAAATACACAGGCAGACTGTAACACTTTAAAGGTCATTTTTAAGGGGGACGTCTTAATTATCCAGGGTTTCTTAAGGTGGAATTTTTAAAAAACACCTCATTCACAATATACTGGCTGTCTTTTCAACATTTTAAGACGCGGATCGGGGGACGGGGGTTTAGGCGGCGCAACATCTCGCGTTTCCTCCTGGAAATGCAGACCTCTAGTGTTACGTTTGCTGCCCTTCATTCTGAGGATCGTTCATTCTTGTCCGGTTAACTCCGCCCACAGTTTTTGAGATATCGACTCCGTTCAAAGTTTCATTCGTACAGCTTCCCTGTGGGATGCGGGCTTGTATACAGCTTTTGGAAAAGTTACATAGCTTTTGCACAGTAAGCATTTGAAGTTTCGTGTTTTCTCCCATAGGAATGAATGGAAAAATGTCCATAAACTTTTGTCAAACTTTCAAAGTGCTGTCACACGGTCAGTTTTCGAGCTACAGACACCAGAACTCAAATGGGCAGACCCGAGAGTCCACGGTCCCACCACCTGAAATTATAGGCCGATAGCCCACCCGCTTCATGACCTTTGACCCCGTTTTCCATTCACGGCCTACACAGCTCCATAGAGTCCAATGTAAACTGCTGTGGGAGAGTGCTCTCTTAACATCCCACTACCGACAGCTTAGCAGTAAACTCCTTCACCATAAGCGTCGCCTAGTGACCCACGCGGGTTTACCGTATCGAGGACCTCGCTTTAAGCGGGAAAGACGCGGATCGGGGGGCAGGGGTTTAGGCGGCGCAACATCTCGCGTTTCCTCCTGGTGTTACGTTTGCTGCCCTTAATTCTGAGGATCGTTCATTCTTGTCCGGTTAACTCCGCCCACAGTTTTCGAGATATCGACTCCGTTCAAAGTTTGTTTCGTAGAGCTTCCCTGTGGGATGCGGGCTTGTATACAGCTTTTGGAAAAGTTGCATAGTTTTCGCACAGTAAGCATTTGAAGTTTCATCCTTACTCCCATAGGAATTAATGGAAAAATGTCCATAAACTTTTGTCAAACTTTAAAACTGCTGTCACTCGCTCAGTTTTCGAGCTAGAGACACCAGAACTCAAACGGGTAGACCCGAGGGTCCACGGTCCCACCACGTAAAATTATAGGCCGATAGCCCACCCGCTTCATGACCTTTGACCCCGTTTTCCATTCACGGCCTACAGAGCTCCACAGAGTCCAATGTAAACTGCTGTGGGAGAGTGCTCTCTTAACATCCCACTACCGACAGCTTAGCAGTAAACTCCTTCACCATAAGCGTCGCCTAGTGACCCACGCGGGTTTACCGTATCGAGGACCTCGCTTTAAGCGGGAAAGACGCGGATCGGGGGACGGGGGTTTAGGCGGCGCAACATCTCGCGTTTCCTCCTGGAAATGCAGACCTCTAGTTATGTTGCGCCTGCTGCTTTAAGCAGCGGCGCAATATATTGTTATCCGTAAGTCATATTATTATTATTTTTATTATTATTTTTATTATTCCGCGTTTCCTTGTCCGCTTAACTAGTCCCGCAGCTTTCGAGCTATCGACTCCGTTCCACCTGGAAATCGTGCGTCCTATAGCGACGATGTGGGCTTGTATACAGCTTTCCGATACCCGCACTCGTTCGTCCGCTACACTCGTTTTTCGCTCTGTTTTTCCCCAGTCATTTCTATGGAATTAATTTTCAAAGTGCTCTAACTCGGTCATTTTTCAAGCTACGGACACGGGATTTCAGACGGTCGGACCCGGGCGTACCGGCTCCCATCACTTCCGTTTTCGGAATTTTTGCACTCATCCTTCCCTTTCTTTTCCTCCTTCAAAATCCCTCCATTCATTTCAATGGGAGGCTCTTAGAGTGGGGGTGATGTCATCCACTGTAGTTTCAGTGGCAAAAAGCCGTTTTTTCACTTTTCAGCCGAACAAATCGCCATAACTTCCTCATAGTTTCACCTAGAAACTTCATTTAAATTTTAAATGGTAGAGAAACTTGTCCTTTCTGAGACCTCTAAATTTGAACATTATTGAAAATACGGTTTTTGAGTTATGAATTTTTGTTCGGCACTAGGGACGGTTTCGGCTCCCATAGGGTTCAATGTATTTTTGGAGCAGCTCAGAGTGCGGTTTCTAAAATTTTCTCCTGTTTTTAACTCGTCATAACATGCTCAATTCTCACTTAATCTGCAAATTTTTTATACCATATCGATCCCCAGACTCTCCTTGTCGCAACGGTATATACGGTTAAGTGATGTGAGGAAAACTTTCCGAGCTATAAGCATTTGTTCGGAGGGTGGGTACGCTCCCATAGGAACCCATTGAAATTATTTTTTTTCTTTTTCAATTTTCTGCCGAACATTTCACCATAACTTCCTTATACTTTCACCTACAGACTTCATTTAAATTTTAAATGGTAGAGAAATTTCCCCTTTCTCAAACTTGTAAGTTTCAGACCGTTTGAGAATACCGTTCTTGAGTTATGAATTTTTGTTTGACACTTGGGAGGGTTTTCCTCCCATAGAGCTCAATGTATTTTAAGAGCGGGTCGGCACGCAGATTTTCAAAACTTTGCCTGTTTTTAACTCGTAATTACACCATCAAATCTCGCTCAAAGTGCAAAAATTTTTACACCATCTCGAGCACAAGACTCTCCTTGTCGCTACGGTATGCTTCGTTCAATTTTGGTTGGGAAAAGTTTTCGAGCTACGGGTGATTTTTTGGAGGGTGCTCCCCGGTCGAAATTCATTGAATCATGAGTCTGTCAGTTGTATTCTGTGAGCATGCGTGTGAGAGAGACAGAGGGGGGAGGGGGAGGGGCAGAGGCAGAGACTGAGGGGAAGAGCTGTGAGGGCCACAGAAATACACAGGCAGTCTGTAACACTTTAAAGGTCATTTTTAAGGGGGACGTCTTAATTATCCAGGGTTTCTTAAGGTGGAATTTTTAAAGAATACCTCATTCACAATATACTGGCTGTCTTTTCGACATTTTAAGCTTTATTTAAAGTGGTCATTTTTAAAGGTGGACGTGTCAATACAACTGTGGGTTTCTTAAGGTGGAATTTTTATTAAGGTGGTATTTAAAATGTATTGGCCATCTTTTTTTGCTTTTAAGACTCTTTTGGCCTGTGATGTGGACATTTCAATACAATTCTGGGTTTCTTAAGGTGGAATTGTTTTTAAAGGTGGAATTCAAAATGTATCGTTTTCCATTCACGGCCTACAGAGCTCCATAGAGTCCAATGTAAACTGCTGTGGGAGAGTGCTCTCTTAACATCCCACTACCGACAGCTTAGCAGTAAACTCCTTCACCATAAGCGTCGCCTAGTGACCCACGCGGGTTTACCGTATCGAGGACCTCGCTTTAAGCGGGAAAGACGCGGATCGGGGGGCAGGGGTTTAGGCGGCGCAACATCTCGCGTTTCCTCCTGGAAATGCAGACCTCTAGTTATGTTGCGCCTGCTGCTTTAAGCAGCGGCGCAATATATTGTTATCCGTAAGTCATATTATTATTATTTTTATTATTATTTTTATTATTCCGCGTTTCCTTGTCCGCTTAACTAGTCCCGCAGCTTTCGAGCTATCGACTCCGTTCCACCTGGAAATCGTGCGTCCTATAGCGACGATGTGGGCTTGTATACAGCTTTCCGATACCCGCACTCGTTCGTCCGCTACACTCGTTTTTCGCTCTGTTTTTCCCCAGTCATTTCTATGGAATTAATTTTCAAAGTGCTCTAACTCGGTCATTTTTCAAGCTACGGACACGGGATTTCAGACGGTCGGACCCGGGCGTACCGGCTCCCATCACTTCCGTTTTCGGAATTTTTGCACTCATCCTTCCCTTTCTTTTCCTCCTTCAAAATCCCTCCATTCATTTCAATGGGAGGCTCTTAGAGTGGGGGTGATGTCATCCACTGTAGTTTCAGTGGCAAAAAGCCGTTTTTTCACTTTTCAGCCGAACAAATCGCCATAACTTCCTCATAGTTTCACCTAGAAACTTCATTTAAATTTTAAATGGTAGAGAAACTTGTCCTTTCTGAGACCTCTAAATTTGAACATTATTGAAAATACGGTTTTTGAGTTATGAATTTTTGTTCGGCACTAGGGACGGTTTCGGCTCCCATAGGGTTCAATGTATTTTTGGAGCAGCTCAGAGTGCGGTTTCTAAAATTTTCTCCTGTTTTTAACTCGTCATAACATGCTCAATTCTCACTTAATCTGCAATTTTTTATACCATATCGATCCCCAGACTCTCCTTGTCGCAACGGTATATACGGTTAAGTGATGTGAGGAAAACTTTCCGAGCTATAAGCATTTGTTCGGAGGGTGGGTACGCTCCCATAGGAACCCATTGAAATTATTTTTTTTCTTTTTCAATTTTCTGCCGAACATTTCACCATAACTTCCTTATACTTTCACCTACAGACTTCATTTAAATTTTAAATGGTAGAGAAATTTCCCCTTTCTCAAACTTGTAAGTTTCAGACCGTTTGAGAATACCGTTCTTGAGTTATGAATTTTTGTTTGACACTTGGGAGGGTTTTCCTCCCATAGAGCTCAATGTATTTTAAGAGCGGGTCGGCACGCAGATTTTCAAAACTTTGCCTGTTTTTAACTCGTAATTACACCATCAAATCTCGCTCAAAGTGCAAAAATTTTTACACCATCTCGAGCACAAGACTCTCCTTGTCGCTACGGTATGCTTTGTTCATTTTTGGTTGGGAAAAGTTTTCGAGCTACGGGTGATTTTTTGGAGGGTGCTCCCCGGTCGAAATTCATTGAATCATGAGTCTGTCAGTTGTATTCTGTGAGCATGCGTGTGAGAGAGACAGAGGGGGGAGGGGGAGGGGCAGAGGCAGAGACTGAGGGGAAGAGCTGTGAGGGCCACAGAAATACACAGGCAGTCTGTAACACTTTAAAGGTCATTTTTAAGGGGGACGTCTTAATTATCCAGGGTTTCTTAAGGTGGAATTTTTAAAGAATACCTCATTCACAATATACTGCCTGTCTTTTCGACATTTTAAGCTTTATTTAAAGTGGTCATTTTTAAAGGTGGACGTGTCAATACAACTGTGGGTTTCTTAAGGTGGAATTTTTATTAAGGTGGTATTTAAAATGTATTGGCCATCTTTTTTTGCTTTTAAGACTCTTTTGGCCTGTGATGTGGACATTTCAATACAATTCTGGGTTTCTTAAGGTGGAATTGTTTTTAAAGGTGGAATTCAAAATGTATCGTTTTCCATTCACGGCCTACAGAGCTCCATAGAGTCCAATGTAAACTGCTGTGGGAGAGTGCTCTCTTAACATCCACCTACCAACAGCTTAGCAGTAAACTCCTTCACCATAAGCGTCGCCTAGTGACCCACGCGGGTTTACCGTATCGCTTAAACCTCGCTTTAAGCGGGAAAGACGCGGATCGGGGGACGGGGGTTTAGGCGGCGCAACATCTCGCGTTTCCTCCTGGAAATGCAGACCTCTAGTGTTACGTTTGCTGCCCTTCATTCTGAGGATCGTTCATTATTGTCCGGTTAACTCCGCCCACAGTTTTAGAGATATCGACTCCGTTCAAAGTTTGTTTCGTAGAGCTTCCCTGTGGGATGCGGGCTTGTATACAGCTTTTGGAAAAGTTACATAGTTTTCGCACAGTAAGCATTTGAAGTTTCATGTTTACTCCCATAGGAATGAATGGAAAAATGTCCATAAACTTTTGTCAAACTTTCAAACTGCTGTCACACGCTCAGTTTTCGAGCTAGAGACACCAGAATTCAAACGGGCAGACCCGAGTGTCCAAGGTCCCACCACGTGAAATTATAGGCCGATAGCCCACCCGCTTCATGACCTTTGACCCCGTTTTCCATTCACGGCCTACACAGCTCCATAGAGTCCAATGTAAACTGCTGTGGGAGAGTGCTCTCTTAACATCCCACTACCGACAGCTTAGCAGTAAACTCCTTCACCATAAGCGTCGCCTAGTGACCCACGCGGGTTTACCGTACCGAGGGCCTCGCTTTAAGCGGGAAAGACGCGGATCGGGGGGCGGGGGTTTAGGCGGCGCAACATCTCGCGTTTCCTCCTGGAAATGCAGACCTCTAGTGTTACGTTTGCTGCCCTTCATTCTGAGGATCGTTCGTTCTTGTCCGGTTAACTCCGCCCACAGTTTTTGAGATATCGACTCCGTTCAAAGTTTCATTCGTAGAGCTGCCCTGTGGGATGCGGGCTTGTATACAGCTTTTGGAAAAGTTACATAGTTTTCGCACAGTAAGCATTTGAAGTTTCATCTTTACTCCCATAGGAATGAATGGAAAAATGTCCATAAACTTTTGTCAAACTTTCAAACTGCTGTCACACGGTCAGTTTTCGAGCTAGAGACACCAGAACTCAAACGGGCAGACCCGAGAGTCCACGGTCCCACCACGTGAAACTATAGGCCGATAGCCCGCCCGCTTCATGACCTTTGACCCCGTTTTCCATTCACGGCCTACACAGCTCCATAGAGTCCAATGTAAACTGCTGTGGGACAGTGCTCTCTTAACATCCCACTACCGACAGCTTAGCAGTAAACTCCTTCACCATAAGCGTCGCCTAGTGACCCACGCGGGTTTACCGTTTCGAGGACCTCGCTTTAAGCGGGAAAGACGCGGATCGGGGGGCAGGGTTTTAGGCGGCGCAACATCTCGCGTTTCCTCCTGGAAATGCAGACCTCTAGTGTTACGTTTGCTGCCCTTAATTCTGAGGATCGTTCGTTCTTGTCCGGTTAACTCCGCCCACAGTTTTCGAGATATCGACTCCGTTCAAAGTTTGTTTCGTAGAGCTTCCCTGTGGGATGCGGGCTTGTATACAGCTTTTGGAAAAGTTGCATAGTTTTCGCACAGTAAGCATTTGAAGTTTCATCCTTACTCCCATAGGAATGAATGGAAAAATGTCCATAAACTTTTGTCAAACTTTCAAACTGCCGTCACACGGTCAGTTTTCGAGCTAGAGACACCAGAACTCAAACGGGCAGACCCGAGAGTCCACGGTCCCACCACGTGAAATTATAGGCCGATACCCCGCCCGCTTCATGACCTTTGACCCCGTTTTCCATTCACGGCCTACAGAGCTCCATAGAGTCCAATGTAAACTGGTGTGGGAGAGTGCTCTCTTAACATCCCACTACCGACAGCTTAGCAGTAAACTCCTTCACCATAAGCGTCGCCTAGTGACCCACGCGGGTTTACCGTATCGAGGACCTCGCTTTAAGCGGGAAAGACGCGGATCGGGGGACGGGGGTTTCGGCGGCGCAACATCTCGCGTTTCCTCCTGGTGTTACGTTTGCTGCCCTTCATTCTGAGGATCGTTCGTTCTTGTCCGGTTAACTCCGCCCACAGTTTTCGAGATATCGACTCCGTTCAAAGTTTGTTTCGTAGAGCTGCCCTGTGGGATGCGGGCTTGTATACAGCTTTTGGAAAAGTTGCATAGTTTTCGCACAGTAAGCATTTGAAGTTTCATCCTTACTCCCATAGGAATGAATGGAAAAATGTCCATAAACTTTTGTCAAACTTTTAAACTGCTGTCACACGGTCAGTTTTCGAGCTAGAGACACCAGAACTCAAACGGGCAGACCCGAGGGTCCACGGTCCCACCACGTGAAACTATAGGCCGATAGCCCACCCGCTTCATGACCTTTGACCCCGTTTTCCATTCACGGCCTACAGAGCTCCGTAGAGTCCAATGTAAACTGCTGTGGGAGAGTGCTCTCTTAACATCCCACTACCGACAGCTTAGCAGTAAACTCCTTCACCATAAGCGTCGCCTAGTGACCCACGCGGGTTTACCGTATCGAGGACCTCGCTTTAAGCGGGAAAGACGCGGATCGGGGGACGGGGGTTTAGGCGGCGCAACATCTCGTGTGTTACGTTTGCTGCCCTTCATTCTGAGGATCGTTCATTCTTGTCCGGTTAACTCCGCCCACAGTTTTCGAGATATCGACTCCGTTCAAAGTTTGTTTCGTACAGCTTCCCTGTGGGATGCGGGCTTGTATACAGCTTTTGGAAAAGTTACATAGTTTTCGCACAGTAAGCATTTGAAGTTTCGTGTTTTCTCCCATAGGAATGAATGGAAAAATGTCCATAAACTTTTGTCAAACTTTCAAACTGCTGTCACACGCTCAGTTTTCGAGCTACAGACACCAGAATTCAAACCGTCAGACCCGAGAGTCCACGGTCCCACCACGTGAAATTATAGGTCGATACTCCGCCCGCTTCATGACCTTTGACCCCATTTTCCATTCACGGCCTACACAGCTCCATAGAGTCCAATGTAAACTGCTGTGGGAGAGTGCTCTCTTAACATGCCACTACCGACAGCTTAGCAGTAAACTCCTTCACCATAAGCGTCGCCTAGTGACCCACGCGGGTTTACCGTATCGAGGGCCTCGCTTTAAGCGGGAAAGACGCGGATCGGGGGACGGGGGTTTAGGCAGCGCAACATCTCGCGTTTCCTCCTGGAAATGCAGACCTCTAGTGTTACGTTTGCTGCCCTTCATTCTGAGGATCGTTCGTTCTTGTCCGGTTAACTCCGCCCACAGTTTTCGAGATATCGACTCCGTTCAAAGTTTCATTTCATAGAGCTTCCCTGTGGGATGCGGGCTTGTATACAGCTTTTGGAAAAGTTACATAGTTTTCGCACAGTAAGCATTTGAAGTTTCATCTTTACTCCCATAGGAATGAATGGAAAAATGTCCATAAACTTTTGTCACACTTTAAAACTGCTGTCACACGCTCAGTTTTCGAGCTAGAGACACCAGAACTCAAACGGGCAGACCCGAGGGTCCACGGTCCCACCACGTGAAACTATAGGCCGATAGCCCACCCGCTTCATGACCTTTGACCCCGTTTTCCATTCACGGCCTACACAGCTCCATAGAGTCCAATGTAAACTGCTGTGGGAGAGTGCTCTCTTAACATCCCACTACCGACAGCTTAGCAGTAAACTCCTTCACCATAAGCGTCGCCTAGTGACCCACGCGGGTTTACCGTATCGAGGACCTCGCTTTAAGCGGGAAAGACGCGGATCGGGGGGCAGGGGTTTCGGCGGCGCAACATCTCGCGTTTCCTCCTGGAAATGCAGACCTCTAGTGTTACGTTTGCTGCCCTTCATTCTGAGGATCGTTCGTTCTTGTCCGGTTAACTCCGCCCACAGTTTTCGAGATATCGACTCCGTTCAAAGTTTCATTCGTAGAGCTTCCCTGTGGGATGCGGGCTTGTATACAGCTTTTGGAAAAGTTGCATAGTTTTAGCACAGTAAGCATTTGAAGTTTCATCTTTTGTCCCATAGGAATGAATGGAAATATGTCCATAAACTTTTGTCAAACTTTCAAACTGCTGTCACACGCTCAGTTTTCGAGCTAGAGACACCAGAATTCAAACGGGCAGACCCGAGAGTCCAAGGTCCCACCACGTGAAATTATAGGCCGATACCCCGCCCGCTTCATGACCTTTGACCCCGTTTTCCATTCACGGCCTACAGAGCTCCATAGAGTCCAATGTAAACTGCTGTGGGAGAGTGCTCTCTTAACATCCCACTACCGACAGCTTAGCAGTAAACTCCTTCACCATAAGCGTCGCCTAGTGACCCACGCGGGTTTACCGTATCGAGGACCTCCCTTTAAGCGGGAAAGACGCGGATCGGGGGACGGGGGTTTAGGCGGCGCAACATCTCGCGTTTCCTCCTGGAAATGCAGACCTCTAGTGTTACGTTTGCTGCCCTTCATTCTGAGGATCGTTCATTCTTGTCCGGTTAACTCCGCCCACAGTTTTCGAGATATCGACTCCGTTCAAAGTTTGTTTCGTAGAGCTTCCCTGTGGGATGCGGGCTTGTATACAGCTTTTGGAAAAGTTGCATAGTTTTTGCACAGGAAGCCTTTGAACTTTCATCTTTACTCCCATAGGAATGAATGGAAAAATGTCCATAAACTTTTGTCAAACTTTCAAACTGCTGTCACACGCTCAGTTTTCGAGCTAGAGACACCAGAACTCAAACGGGCAGACCCGAGGGTCCAATGTCCCACCACGTGAAATTATAGGCCGATAGCCCACCCGCTTCATGACCTTTGACCCCGTTTTCCATTCACGGCCTACACAGCTCCATAGAGTCCAATGTAAACTGCTGTGGGAGAGTGCTCTCTTAACATCCCACTACCGACAGCTTAGCAGTAAACTCCTTCACCATAAGCGTCGCCTAGTGACCCACGCGGGTTTACCGTATCGAGGACCTCGCTTTAAGCGGGAAAGACGCGGATCGGGGGGCGGGGGTTTAGGCGGCGCAACATCTCGCGTTTCCTCCTGGAAATGCAGACCTCTAGTGTTACGTTTGCTGCCCTTCATTCTGAGGATCGTTCATTCTTGTCCGGTTAACTCCGCCCACAGTTTTCGAGATATAGACTCCGTTCAAAGTTTGTCTCGTAGAGCTTCCCTGTGGGATGCGGGCTTGTATACAGCTTTTGGAAAAGTTGCATAGTTTTCGCAGAGTAAGCATTTGAAGTTTCATCTTTTCTCCCATAGGAATGAATGGAAAAATGTCCATAAACTTTTGTCAAACTTTCAAACTGCTGTCACACTCTCAGTTTTCGAGCAAGAGACACCAGAACTCAAACGGGCAGACCCGAGAGTCCAAGGTCCCACCACGTGAAATTATAGGCCGATAGCCCACCCGCTTCATGACCTTTGACCCCGTTTTCCATTCACGGCCTACACAGCTCCACATAGTCCAATGTAAACTGCTGTGGGACAGTGCTCTCTTAACATCCCACTACCAACAGCTTAGCAGTAAACTCCTTCACCATAAGCGTCGCCTAGTGACCCACGCGGGTTTACCGTATCGAGGACTTCGCTTTAAGCGGGAAAGACGCGGATCGGGGGGCAGGGGTTTAGGCGGCGCAACATCTCGCGTTTCCTCCTGGAAATGCAGACCTCTAGTGTTACGTTTGCTGCCCTTCATTCTAAGGATCGTTCATTCTTGTCCGGTTAACTCCGCCCACAGTTTTCGAGATATCGACTCCGTTCAAAGTTTGTTTCGTAGAGCTGCCCTGTGGGATGCGGGCTTGTATACAGCTTTTGGAAAAGTTGCATAGTTTTTGCACAGGAAGCCTTTGAACTTTCATCTTTACTCCCATAGGAATGAATGGAAAAATGTCCATAAACTTTTGTCAAACTTTCAAACTGCTGTCACACGCTCAGTTTTCGAGCTAGAGACACCAGAACTCAAATGGGCAGACCCGAGGGTCCAAGGTCCCACCACGTAAAATTATAGGCCGATAGCCCACCCGCTTCATGACCTTTGACCCCGTTTTCCATTCACGGCCTACACAGCTCCATAGAGTCCAATGTAAACTGCTGTGGGACAGTGCTCTCTTAACATCCCACTACCAACAGCTTAGCAGTAAACTCCTTCACCATAAGCGTCGCCTAGTGACCCACGCGGGTTTACCGTATCGAGGACCTTGCTTTAAGCGGGAAAGACGCGGATCGGGGGGCAGGGATTTAGGCGGCGCAACATCTCGCGTTTCCTCCTGGAAATGCAGACCTCTAGTGTTACGTTTGCTGCCCTTCATTCTGAGGATCGTTCATTCTTGTCCGGTTAACTCCGCCCACAGTTTTCGAGATATCGACTCCGTTCAAAGTTTGTTTCGTAGAGCTTTCCTGTGGGATGCGGGCTTGTATACAGCTTTTGGAAAAGTTGCATAGTTTTTGCACAGTAAGCCTTTGAAATTTCATCTTTTCTCCCATAGGAATGAATGGAAAAATGTCCATAAACTTTTGTCAAACTTTAAAACTGCTGTCACACGGTCAGTTTTCGAGCTAGAGACACCAGAACTCAAACGGGCAGACCCGAGGGTCCACGGTCCTGCCACGTAAAATTATGGGCCGATAGCCCACCCGCTTCATGACCTTTGACCCCGTTTTCCATTCACGGCCTACACAGCTCCATAGAGTCCAATGTAAACTGCTGTGGGAGACTGCTCTCTTAACATCCCACTACCGACAGCTTAGCAGTAAACTCCTTCACCATAAGCGTCGCCTAGTGACCCACGCAGGTTTACCGTATCGAGGACCTCGCTTTAAGCGGTAAAGACGCGGATCGGGGGGCAGGGGTTTAGGCGGCGCAACATCTCGCGTTTCCTCCTGGAAATGCAGACCTCTAGTGTTACGTTTGCTGCCCTTCATTCTGAGGATCGTTCGTTCTTGTCCGGTTAACTCCGCCCACAGTTTTCGAGATATCGACTCCGTTCAAAGTTTCATTCGTAGAGCTTCCCTGTGGGATGCGGGCTTGTATACAGCTTTTGGAAAAGTTGCATAGTTTTAGCACAGTAAGCATTTGAAGTTTCATCTTTTGTCCCATAGGAATGAATGGAAATATGTCCATAAACTTTTGTCAAACTTTCAAACTGCTGTCACACGCTCAGTTTTCGAGCTAGAGACACCAGAATTCAAACGGGCAGACCCGAGAGTCCAAGGTCCTACCACGTGAAATTATAGGCCGATACCCCGCCCGCTTCATGACCTTTGACCCCGTTTTCCATTCACGGCCTACAGAGCTCCATAGAGTCCAATGTAAACTGCTGTGGGACAGTGCTCTCTTAACATCCCACTACCGACAGCTTAGCAGTAAACTCCTTCACCATAAGCGTCGCCTAGTGACCCACGCGGGTTTACCGTATCGAGGACCTCGCTTTAAGCGGGAAAGTCGCGGATCGGGTGGCAGGGGTTTAGGCGGCGCAACATCTCGCGTTTCCTCCTGGAAATGCAGACCTCTAGTGTTACGTTTGCTGCCCTTAATTCTGAGGATCGTTCATTCTTGTCCGGTTAACTCCGCCCACAGTTTTCGAGATATCGACTCCGTTCCAAGTTTCATTCGTAGAGCTTCCCTGTGGGATGCGGGCTTGTATACAGCTTTTGGAAAAGTTGCATAGTTTTCGCACAGTAAGCATTTGAAGTTTCATCTTTTCTCTCATAGGAATGAATGGAAAAATGTCCATAAACTTTTGTCAAACTTTCAAATTGCTGTCACACGGTCATTTTTCGAGCTACAGACACCAGAATTCAAACGGTCAGACCCGAGGGTCCACGGTCCCACCACCTGAAATTATAGGCCGATAGCCCACCCGCTTCATGACCTTTGACCCCGTTTTCCATTCACGGCCTACTGAGCTCCATAGAGTCCAATGTAAACTGCTGTGGGAGAGTGCTCTCTTAACATCCCACTACCGACAGCTTAGCAGTAAACTCCTTCACCATAAGCGTCGCCTAGTGACCCACGCGGGTTTACCGTATCGAGGGCCTCTCTTTAAGCGGGAAAGACGCGGATCGGGGGACGGGGGTTTAGGCGGCGCAACATCTCGCGTTTCCTCCTGGAAATGCAGACCTCTAGTGTTACGTTTGCTGCCCTTCATTCTGAGGATCGTTCATTCTTGTCCGGTTAACTCCGCCCACAGTTTTCGAGATATCGACTCCGTTCAAAGTTTGTTTCGTAGAGCTGCCCTGTGGGATGCGGGCTTGTATACAGCTTTTGGAAAAGTTACATAGTTTTCGCACAGTAAGCATTTGAAGTTTCATCTTTTCTCCCATAGGAATGAATGGAAAAATGTCCATAAACTTTTGTCAAACTTTCAAACTGCTGTCACACGGTCAGTTTTCGAGCTAGAGACACCAGAATTCAAACGGGCAGACCCGAGAGTCCACGGTCCCGCCACGTGAAATTATAGGCCGATAGCCCACCCGCTTCATGACCTTTGACCCCGTTTTCCATTCACGGCCTACAGAGCTCCATAGAGTCCAATGTAAACTGCTGTGGGAGAGTGCTCTCTTAACATCCCACTACCGACAGCTTAGCAGTAAACTCCTTCACCATAAGCGTCGCCTAGTGACCCACGCGGGTTTACCGTATCGAGGACCTCGCTTTAAGCGGGAAAGACGCGGATCGGGGGGCAGGGGTTTCGGCGGCGCAACATCTCGCGTTTCCTCCTGGAAATGCAGACCTCTAGTGTTACGTTTGCTGCCCTTCATTCTGAGGATCGTTCGTTCTTGTCCGGTTAACTCCGCCCACAGTTTTCGAGATATCGACTCCGTTCAAAGTTTCATTCGTAGAGCTTCCCTGTGGGATGCGGGCTTGTATACAGCTTTTGGAAAAGTTGCATAGTTTTAGCACAGTAAGCATTTGAAGTTTCATCTTTTGTCCCATAGGAATGAATGGAAATATGTCCATAAACTTTTGTCAAACTTTCAAACTGCTGTCACACGCTCAGTTTTCGAGCTAGAGACACCAGAATTCAAACGGGCAGACCCGAGAGTCCAAGGTCCCACCACGTGAAATTATAGGCCGATACCCCGCCCGCTTCATGACCTTTGACCCCGTTTTCCATTCACGGCCTACAGAGCTCCATAGAGTCCAATGTAAACTGCTGTGGGAGAGTGCTCTCTTAACATCCCACTACCGACAGCTTAGCAGTAAACTCCTTCACCATAAGCGTCGCCTAGTGACCCACGCGGGTTTACCGTATCGAGGACCTCGCTTTAAGCGGGAAAGACGCGGATCGGGGGGCAGGGGTTTAGGCGGCGCAACATCTCGCGTTTCCTCCTGGAAATGCAGACCTCTAGTGTTACGTTTGCTGCCCTTCATTCTGAGGATCGTTCATTCTTGTCCGGTTAACTCCGCCCACAGTTTTCGAGATATCGACTCCGTTCAAAGTTTGTTTCGTAGAGCTTTCCTGTGGGATGCGGGCTTGTATACAGCTTTTGGAAAAGTTACATAGTTTTCGCACAGTAAGCATTTGAAATTTCATCTTAACTCCCATAGGAATGAATGGAAAAATGTCCATAAACTTTTGTCAAACTTTCAAACTGCTGTCACACGCTCAGTTTTCGAGCTAGAGACACCAGAACTCAAACGGGCAGACCCGAGGGTCCACGGTCCCACCACGTGAAATTATAGGCCGATACCCCGCCCGCTTCATGACCTTTGACCCCGTTTTCCATTCACGGCCTACAGAGCTCCATAGAGTCCAATGTAAACTGCTGTGGGAGAGTGCTCTCTTAACATCCCACTACCGACAGCTTAGCAGTAAACTCCTTCACCATAAGCGTCGCCTAGTGACCCACGCGGGTTTACCGTACCGAGGACCTCGCTTTAAGCGGGAAAGACGCGGATCGGGGGACGGGGGTTTCGGCGGCGCAACATCTCGCGTTTCCTCCTGGAAATGCAGACCTCTAGTGTTACGTTTGCTGCCCTTCATTCTGAGGATCGTTCATTCTTGTCCGGTTAACTCCGCCCACAGTTTTCGAGATATCGACTCCGTTCAAAGTTTCATTCGTAGAGCTTCCCTGTGGGATGCGGGCTTGTATACAGCTTTTGGAAAAGTTGCATAGTTTTCGCACAGTAAGCATTTGAAGTTTCGTGTTTTCTCCCATAGGAATGAATGGAAAAATGTCCATAAACTTTTGTCAAACTTTCAAACTGCTGTCACACGCTCAGTTTTCGAGCTAGAGACACCAGAATTCAAACGGGCAGACCCGAGAGTCCACGGTCCCACCACGTGAAATTATGGGCCGATAGCCCACCCGCTTCATGACCTTTGACCCCGTTTTCCATTCACGGCCTACAGAGCTCCATAGAGTCCAATGTAAACTGCTGTGGGAGAGTGCTCTCTTAACATCCCACTACCAACAGCTTAGCAGTAAACTCCTTCACCATAAGCGTCGCCTAGTGACCCACGCGGGTTTACCGTATCGAGGACCTTGCTTTAAGCGGGAAAGACGCGGATCGGGGGGCAGGGATTTAGGCGGCGCAACATCTCGCGTTTCCTCCTGGAAATGCAGACCTCTAGTGTTACGTTTGCTGCCCTTCATTCTGAGGATGGTTCGTTCTTGTCCGGTTAACTCCGCCCACAGTTTTCGAGATATCGACTCCGTTCAAAGTTTCATTCGTATAGCTTTCCTGTGGGATGCGGGCTTGTATACAGCTTTTGGAAAAGTTGCATAGTTTTCGCACAGTAACCATTTGAAGTTTCATCTTTACTCCCATAGGAATGAATGGAAAAATGTCCATAAACTTTTGTCAATCTTTCAAACTGCTGTCACACGGTCAGTTTTCGAGCTAGAGACACCAGAACTCAAACGGGCAGACCCGAGGGTCCACGGTCCCTCCACGTAAAATTATGGGCCGATAGCCCACCCGCTTCATGACCTTTGACCCCGTTTTCCTTTCACGGCCTACAGAGCTCCATAGAGTCCAATGTAAACTGCTGTGGGAGAGTGCTCTCTTAACATCCCACTACCGACAGCTTAGCAGTAAACTCCTTCACCATAAGCGTCGCCTAGTGACCCACGCGGGTTTACCGTGTCGAGGACCTCGCTTTAAGCGGGAAAGACGCGGATCGGGGGGCGGGGGTTTAGGCGGCGCAACATCTCGCGTTTCCTCCTGGAAATGCAGACCTCTAGTGTTACGTTTGCTGCCCTTCATTCTGAGGATCGTTCATTCTTGTCCGGTTAACTCCGCCCACAGTTTTCGAGATATCGACTCCGTTCAAAGTTTGTTTCGTAGAGCTGCCCTGTGGGATGCGGGCTTGTATACAGCTTTTGGAAAAGTTGCATAGTTTTTGCACAGTAAGCCTTTGAAGTTTCATCTTTTCTCCTATAGGAATGAATGGAAAAATGTCCATAAACTTTTGTCAAACTTTCAAACTGCTTTCACACGCTCAGTTTTCGAGCTACAGACACCAGAATTCAAACGGGCAGACCCGAGAGTCCACGGTCCCGCCACGTGAAATTGTGGGCCGATAGCCCACCCGCTTCATGACCTTTGACCCCGTTTTCCATTCACGGCCTACAGAGCGCCATAGAGTCCAATGTAAACTGCTGTGGGAGAGTGCTCTCTTAACATCCCACTACCGACAGCTTAGCAGTAAACTCCTTCACCATAGGCGTCGCCTAGTGACCCACGCGGGTTTACCGTATCGAGGACCTCGCTTTAAGCGAGAAAGACGCGGATCGGGGGGCGGGGGTTTAGGCGGCGCAACATCTCGCGTTTCCTCCTGGAAATGCAGACCTCTAGTGTTACGTTTGCTGCCCTTCATTCTGAGGATCTTCATTCCTTGTCCGGTTAACTCCGCCCACAGTTTTCGAGATATCGACTCCGTTCAAAGTTTGTTTCGTAGAGCTTCCCTGTGGGATGCGGGCTTGTATACAGCTTTTGGAAAAATTACATAATTTTCGCACAGGAACCATTTGAAGTTTCATCTTTACTCCCATAGGAATGAATGGAAAAATGTCCATAAACTTTTGTCAAACTTTCAAATTGCTGTCACACGGTCATTTTTCGAGCTACAGACACCAGAATTCAAACGGTCAGACCCGAGGGTCCACGGTCCCACCACCTGAAATTATAGGCCGATAGCCCACCCGCTTCATGACCTTTGACCCCGTTTTCCATTCACGGCCTACTGAGCTCCATAGAGTCCAATGTAAACTGCTGTGGGAGAGTGCTCTCTTAACATCCCACTACCGACAGCTTAGCAGTAAACTCCTTCACCATAAGCGTCGCCTAGTGACCCACGCGGGTTTACCGTATCGAGGACCTCGCTTTAAGCGGGAAAGACGCGGATCGGGGGGCGGGGGTTTAGGCGGCGCAACATCTCGCGTTTCCTCCTGGAAATGCAGACCTCTAGTGTTACGTTTGCTGCCCTTCATTCTGAGGATCGTTCATTCTTGTCCGGTTAACTCCGCCCACAGTTTTCGAGATATCGACTCCGTTCAAAGTTTGTTTCGTAGAGCTGCCCTGTGGGATGCGGGCTTGTATACAGCTTTTGGAAAAGTTGCATAGTTTTTGCACAGTAAGCCTTTGAAGTTTCATCTTTTCTCCTATAGGAATGAATGGAAAAATGTCCATAAACTTTTGTCAAACTTTCAAACTGCTTTCACACGCTCAGTTTTCGAGCTACAGACACCAGAATTCAAACGGGCAGACCCGAGAGTCCACGGTCCCGCCACGTGAAATTGTGGGCCGATAGCCCACCCGCTTCATGACCTTTGACCCCGTTTTCCATTCACGGCCTACAGAGCGCCATAGAGTCCAATGTAAACTGCTGTGGGAGAGTGCTCTCTTAACATCCCACTACCGACAGCTTAGCAGTAAACTCCTTCACCATAGGCGTCGCCTAGTGACCCACGCGGGTTTACCGTATCGAGGACCTCGCTTTAAGCGAGAAAGACGCGGATCGGGGGGCGGGGGTTTAGGCGGCGCAACATCTCGCGTTTCCTCCTGGAAATGCAGACCTCTAGTGTTACGTTTGCTGCCCTTCATTCTGAGGATCTTCATTCCTTGTCCGGTTAACTCCGCCCACAGTTTTCGAGATATCGACTCCGTTCAAAGTTTGTTTCGTAGAGCTTCCCTGTGGGATGCGGGCTTGTATACAGCTTTTGGAAAAATTACATAATTTTCGCACAGGAACCATTTGAAGTTTCATCTTTACTCCCATAGGAATGAATGGAAAAATGTCCATAAACTTTTGTCAAACTTTCAAACTGCTGTCACACGCTCAGTTTTCGAGCTAGAGACACCAGAACTCAAACGGGCAGACCCGAGGGTCCACGGTCCCACCACGTAAAATTATGGGCCGATAGCCCACCCGCTTCATGACCTTTGACCCCGTTATCCTTTCACAGCCTACAGAGCTCCATAGAGTCCAATGTAAACTGCTGTGGGAGAGTGCTCTCTTAACATCCCACTACCGACAGCTTAGCAGTAAACTCCTTCACCATAAGCGTCGCCTAGTGACCCACGCGGGTTTACCGTACCGAGGACCTCGCTTTAAGCGGGAAAGACGCGGATCGGGGGGCGGGGGTTTAGGCGGCGCAACATCTCGCGTTTCCTCCTGGAAATGCAGACCTCTAGTGTTACGTTTGCTGCCCTTCATTCTGAGGATCGTTCATTCTTGTCCGGTTAACTCCGCCCACAGTTTTCGAGACATCGACTCCGTTCAAAGTTTCATTCGTAGAGCTTCCCTGTGGGATGCGGGCTTGTATACAGCTTTTGGAAAAGTTGCATAGTTTTCGCACAGTAAGCATTTGAAGTTTCATCTTTTCTCCCATAGGAATAAATGGAAAAATGTCCATAAACTTTTGTCAAACTTTCAAACTGCTGTCACACGCTCAGTTTTCGAGCTAGAGACACCAGAACTCAAACGGGCAGACCCGAGAGTCCAAGGTCCCACCACGTGAAATTATGGGCCGATAGCCCACCCGCTTCATGACCTTTGACCCCGTTTTCCATTCACGGCCTACACAGCTCCACATAGTCCAATGTAAACTGCTGTGGGACAGTGCTCTCTTAACATCCCACTACCAACAGCTTAGCAGTAAACTCCTTCACCATAAGCGTCGCCTAGTGACCCACGCGGGTTTACCGTGTCGAGGACCTCGCTTTAAGCGGGAAAGACGCGGATCGGGGGGCAGGGGTTTAGGCGGCGCAACATCTCGCGTTTCCTCCTGGAAATGCAGACCTCTAGTGTTACGTTTGCTGCCCTTCATTCTGAGGATCGTTCATTCTTGTCCGGTTAACTCCGCCCACAGTTTTCCAGATATCGACTCCGTTCAAAGTTTCATTCGTAGAGCTGCCCTGTGTGATGCGGGCTTGTATACAGCTTTTGGAAAAGTTGCATAGTTTTCGCACAGTAACCATTTGAAGTTTCATCTTTACTCCCATAGGAATGAATGGGAAAATGTCCATAAACTTTTGTCAAACGTTCAAACTGCTGTCACAGGGTCAGTTTTCGAGCTAGAGACACCAGAACTCAAACGGGCAGACCCGAGGGTCCACGGTCCCGCCACGTAAAATTATGGGCCGATAGCCCACCCGCTTCATGACCTTTGACCCCGTTTTCCATTCACGGCCTACAGAGCTCCATAGAGTCCAATGTAAACTGCTGTGGGAGAGTGCTCTCTTAACATCCCACTACCAACAGCTTAGCAGTAAACTCCTTCACCATAAGCGTCGCCTAGTGACCCACGCGGGTTTACCGTATCGAGGACCTCGCTTTAAGCGGGAAAGACGCGGATCGGGGGGCAGGGGTTTAGGCGGCGCAACATCTCGCGTTTCCTCCTGGAAATGCAGACCTCTAGTGTTACGTTTGCTGCCCTTCATTCTGAGGATCGTTCATTCTTGTCCGGTTAACTCCGCCCACAGTTTTCGAGATATCGACTCCGTTCAAAGTTTGTTTCGTAGAGCTTCCCTGTGGGATGCGGGCTTGTATACAGCTTTTGGAAAAGTTGCATAGTTTTCGCACAGGAAGCATTTGAAGTTTCATCTTTACTCCCATAGGAATGAATGGAAAAATGTCCATAAACTTTTGTCAAACTTTCAAACTGCTGTCACACGGTCAGTTTTCGAGCTACAGACACCAGAATTCAAACGGGCACACCCGACAGTCCACGGTCCCGCCACGTGAAATTACGGGCCGATAGCCCGCCCGCTTCATGACCTTTGACCCCGTTTTCCTTTCACGGCCTACTGAGCTCCATAGAGTCCAATGTAAACTGCTGTGGGACAGTGCTCTATTAACATCCCACTACCAACAGCTTAGCAGTAAACTCCTTCACCATAAGCGTCGCCTAGTGACCCACGCGGGTTTACCGTATCGAGGACCTCGCTTTAAGCGGGAAAGACGCGGATCGGGGGGCAGGGGTTTAGGCGGCGCAACATCTCGCGTTTCCTCCTGGAAATGCAGACCTCTAGTGTTACGTTTGCTGCCCTTCATTCTGAGGATCGTTCATTCTTGTCCGGTTAACTCCGCCCACAGTTTTTGAGATATCAACTCCGTTCAAAGTTTGTTTCGTAGAGCTTCCCTGTGGGATGCGGGCTTGTATACAGCTTTTGGAGAAGTTGCATAGTTTTCGCACAGGAAGCATTTGAAGTTTCATCTTTACTCCCATAGGAATGAATGGAAAAATGTCCATAAACTTTTGTCAAACTTTCAAACTGCTGTCACACGGTCAGTTTTCGAGCTACAGACACCAGAATTCAAACGGGCACACCCGACAGTCCACGGTCCCGCCACGTGAAATTACGGGCCGATAGCCCGCCCGCTTCATGACCTTTGACCCCGTTTTCCTTTCACGGCCTACTGAGCTCCATAGAGTCCAATGTAAACTGCTGTGGGACAGTGCTCTATTAACATCCCACTACCGACAGCTTAGCAGTAAACTCCTTCACCATAAGCGTCGCCTAGTGACCCACGCGGGTTTACCGTATCGAGGACCTCGCTTTAAGCGGGAAAGACGCGGATCGGGGGGCAGGGGTTTAGGCGGCGCAACATCTCGCGTTTCCTCCTGGAAATGCAGACCTCTAGTTATGTTGCGCCTGCTGCTGTAAGCAGCGGCGCGATATATTGTTATCCGTAAGTCATATTATTATTATTTTTATTATTATTTTTATTATTCCGCGTTTCCTTGTCCGCCTAACTAGTCCCGCAGCTTTTGAGCTATCGACTCCGTTCCACCTGGAAATCGTGCGTCCTATAGCGACGATGTGGGCTTGTATACAGCTTTCCGATACCCGCACTCGTTCGTCCGCTACACTCGTTTTTCGCTCTGTTTTTCCCCAGTCATTTCTATGGAATTAATTTTCAAAGTGCTCTAACTCGGTCATTTTTCAAGCTACGGACACGGGATTTCAGACGGTCGGACCCGGGCGTACCGGCTCCCATCACTTCCGTTTTCGGAATTTTTGCACTCATCCTTCCCTTTCTTTTCCTCCTTCAAATTCCCTCCATTCATTTCAATGGGAGGCTCTTAGAGTGGGGGTGATGTCATCCACTGTAGTTTCAGTGGCAAAAAGCCGTTTTTTCACTTTTCAGCCGAACAAATCGCCATAACTTCCTCATAGTTTCACCTAGAAACTTCATTTAAATTTTAAATGGTAGAGAAACTTGTCCTTTCTGAGACCTCTAAATTTGAACATTATTGAAAATACGGTTTTTGAGTTATGAATTTTTGTTCGGCACTAGGGACGGTTTCGGCTCCCATAGGGTTCAATGTATTTTTGGAGCAGCTCAGAGTGCGGTTTCTAAAATTTTCTCCTGTTTTTAACTCGTCATAACATGCTCAATTCTCACTTAATCTGCAAATTTTTTATACCATATCGATCCCCAGACTCTCCTTGTCGCAACGGTATATACGGTTAAGTGATGTGAGGAAAACTTTCCGAGCTATAAGCATTTGTTCGGAGGGTGGGTACGCTCCCATAGGAACCCATTGAAATTATTTTTTTTCTTTTTCAATTTTCTGCCGAACATTTCACCATAACTTCCTTATACTTTCACCTACAGACTTCATTTAAATTTTAAATGGTAGAGAAATTTCCCCTTTCTCAAACTTGTAAGTTTCAGACCGTTTGAGAATACCGTTCTTGAGTTATGAATTTTTGTTTGACACTTGGGAGGGTTTTCCTCCCATAGAGCTCAATGTATTTTAAGAGCGGGTCGGCACGCAGATTTTCAAAACTTTGCCTGTTTTTAACTCGTAATTACACCATCAAATCTCGCTCAAAGTGCAAAAATTTTTACACCATCTCGAGCACAAGACTCTCCTTGTCGCTACGGTATGCTTTGTTCATTTTTGGTTGGGAAAAGTTTTCGAGCTACGGGTGATTTTTTGGAGGGTGCTCTCCGGTCGAAATTCATTGAATCATGAGTCTGTCAGTTGTATTCTGTGAGCATGCGTGTGAGAGAGACAGAGGGGGGAGGGGGAGGGGCAGAGGCAGAGACTGAGGGGAAGAGCTGTGAGGGCCACAGAAATACACAGGCAGTCTGTAACACTTTAAAGGTCATTTTTAAGGGGGACGTCTTAATTATCCAGGGTTTCTTAAGGTGGAATTTTTAAAGAATACCTCATTCACAATATACTGGCTGTCTTTTCGACATTTTAAGCTTTATTTAAAGTGGTCATTTTTAAAGGTGGACGTGTCAATACAACTGTGGGTTTCTTAAGGTGGAATTTTTATTAAGGTGGTATTTAAAATGTATTGGCCATCTTTTTTTGCTTTTAAGACTCTTTTGGCCTGTGATGTGGACATTTCAATACAATTCTGGGTTTCTTAAGGTGGAATTGTTTTTAAAGGTGGAATTCAAAATGTATCGTTTTCCATTCACGGCCTACAGAGCTCCATAGAGTCCAATGTAAACTGCTGTGGGAGAGTGCTCTCTTAACATCCCACTACCGACAGCTTAGCAGTAAACTCCTTCACCATAAGCGTCGCCTAGTGACCCACGCGGGTTTACCGTATCGAGGACCTCGCTTTAAGCGGGAAAGACGCGGATCGGGGGGCAGGGGTTTAGGCGGCGCAACATCTCGCGTTTCCTCCTGGAAATGCAGACCTCTAGTGTTACGTTTGCTGCCCTTCATTCTGAGGATCGTTCATTCTTGTCCGGTTAACTCCGCCCACAGTTTTCGAGATATCGACTCCGTTCAAAGTTTGTTTCGTAGAGCTTCCCTGTGGGATGCGGGCTTGTATACAGCTTTTGGAAAAGTTACATAGTTTTCGCACAGTAAGCATTTGAAGTTTCATCTTAACTCCCATAGGAATGAATGGAAAAATGTCCATAAACTTTTGTCAAACTTTCAAACTGCTGTCACACGGTCAGTTTTCGAGCTAGAGACACCAGAACTCAAACGGGCAGACCCGAGAGTCCACGGTCCCACCACGTGAAATTATAGGCCGATACCCCGCCCGCTTCATGACCTTTGACCCCGTTTTCCATTCACGGCCTACAGAGCTCCATAGAGTCCAATGTAAACTGCTGTGGGAGAGTGCTCTCTTAACATCCCACTACCGACAGCTTAGCAGTAAACTCCTTCACCATAAGCGTCGCCTAGTGACCCACGCGGGTTTACCGTATCGAGGACCTCGCTTTAAGCGGGAAAGACGCGGATCGGGGGACGGGGGTTTCGGCGGCGCAACATCTCGCGTTTCCTCCTGGTGTTACGTTTGCTGCCCTTCATTCTGAGGATCGTTCGTTCTTGTCCGGTTAACTCCGCCCACAGTTTTCGAGATATCGACTCCGTTCAAAGTTTGTTTCGTAGAGCTGCCCTGTGGGATGCGGGCTTGTATACAGCTTTTGGAAAAGTTGCATAGTTTTCGCACAGTAAGCATTTGAAGTTTCATCTTTACTCCCATAGGAATGAATGGAAAAATGTCCATAAACTTTTGTCAAACATTCAAACTGCTGTCACACGGTCAGTTTTCGAGCTAGAGACACCAGAATTCAAACGGGCAGACCCGAGAGTCCACGGTCCCGCCACGTGAAATTATAGGCCGATAGCCCACCCGCTTCATGACCTTTCACCCCGTTTTCCTTTCACGGCCTACAGAGCTCCATAGAGTCCAATGTAAACTGCTGTGGGAGAGTGCTCTCTTAACATCCCACTACCAACAGCTTAGCAGTAAACTCCTTCACCATAAGCGTCGCCTAGTGACCCACGCGGGTTTACCGTATCGAGGACCTCGCTTTAAGCGGGAAAGACGCGGATCGGGGGACGGGGGTTTCGGCGGCGCAACATCTCGCGTTTCCTCCTGGAAATGCAGACCTCTAGTGTTACGTTTGCTGCCCTTCATTCTGAGGATCGTTCATTCTTGTCCGGTTAACTCCGCCCACAGTTTTCGAGATATCGACTCCGTTCAAAGTTTGTTTCGTAGAGCTGCCCTGTGGGATGCGGGCTTGTATACAGCTTTTGGAAAAGTTGCATAGTTTTTGCACAGGAAGCCTTTGAACTTTCATCTTTACTCCCATAGGAATGAATGGAAAAATGTCCATAAACTTTTGTCAAACTTTCAAACTGCTGTCACACGCTCAGTTTTCGAGCTAGAGACACCAGAACTCAAACGGGCAGACCCGAGGGTCCAAGGTCCCACCACGTAAAATTATAGGCCGATAGCCCACCCGCTTCATGACCTTTGACCCCGTTTTCCATTCACGGCCTACACAGCTCCATAGAGTCCAATGTAAACTGCTGTGGGACAGTGCTCTCTTAACATCCCACTACCAACAGCTTAGCAGTAAACTCCTTCACCATAAGCGTCGCCTAGTGACCCACGCGGGTTTACCGTATCGAGGACCTCGCTTTAAGCGGTAAAGACGCGGATCGGGGGGCGGGGGTTTAGGCGGCGCAACATCTCGCGTTTCCTCCTGGAAATGCAGACCTCTAGTGTTACGTTTGCTGCCCTTCATTCTGAGGATCGTTCATTCTTGTCCGGTTAACTCCGCCCACAGTTTTCGAGATATAGACTCCGTTCAAAGTTTGTCTCGTAGAGCTGCCCTGTGGGATGCGGGCTTGTATACAGCTTTTGGAAAAGTTACATAGTTTTCGCACAGTAAGCATTTGAAGTTTCATCTTTTCTCCCATAGGAATGAATGGAAAAATGTCCATAAACTTTTGTCAAACTTTAAAACTGCTGTCACACGCTCAGTTTTCGAGCTAGAGACACCAGAATTCAAACGGGCAGACCCGAGAGTCCACGGTCCCACCACGTGAATTTATGGGCCGATAGCCCACCCGCTTCATGACCTTTGACCCCGTTTTCCTTTCACGGCCTACAGAGCTCCATAGAGTCCAATGTAAACTGCTGTGGGAGAGTGCTCCCTTAACATCCCACTACCGACAGCTTAGCAGTAAACTCCTTCACCATAAGTGTCGCCTAGTGACCCACGCGGGTTTACCGTATCGAGGACCTCGCTTTAAGCGGGAAAGACGCGGATCGGGGGGCGGGGGTTTAGGCGGCGCAACATCTCGCGTTTCCTCCTGGAAATGCAGACCTCTAGTGTTACGTTTGCTGCCCTTCATTCTGAGGATCGTTCATTCTTGTCCGGTTAACTCCGCCCACAGTTTTCGAGATATCGACTCCGTTCAAAGTTTCATTCGTAGAGCTTCCCTGTGGGATGCGGGCTTGTATACAGCTTTTGGAAAAGTTGCATAGTTTTCGCACAGTAAGCATTTGAAGTTTCATCTTTTCTCCCATAGGAATGAATGGAAAAATGTCCATAAACTTTTGTCAAACTTTCAAACTGCTGTCACACGGTCAGTTTTCGAGCTAGAGACACCAGAATTCAAACGGGCAGACCCGAGAGTCCACGGTCCCGCCACGTGAAATTATAGGCCGATAGCCCACCCGCTTCATGACCTTTGACCCCGTTTTCCATTCACGGCCTACAGAGCTCCATAGAGTCCAATGTAAACTGCTGTGGGAGAGTGCTCTCTTAACATCCCACTACCGACAGCTTAGCAGTAAACTCCTTCACCATAAGCGTCGCCTAGTGACCCACGCGGGTTTACCGTATCGAGGACCTCGCTTTAAGCGGTAAAGACGCGGATCGGGGGACGGGGGTTTAGGCGGCGCAACATCTCGCGTTTCCTCCTGGAAATGCAGACCTCTAGTGTTACGTTTGCTGCCCTTCATTCTGAGGATCGTTCGTTCTTGTCCGGTTAACTCCGCCCACAGTTTTCGAGATATCGACTCCGTTCAAAGTTTCATTCGTAGAGCTTCCCTGTGGGATGCGGGCTTGTATACAGCTTTTGGAAAAGTTGCATAGTTTTAGCACAGTAAGCATTTGAAGTTTCATCTTTTGTCCCATAGGAATGAATGGAAATATGTCCATAAACTTTTGTCAAACTTTCAAACTGCTGTCACACGCTCAGTTTTCGAGCTAGAGACACCAGAATTCAAACGGGCAGACCCGAGAGTCCAAGGTCCCACCACGTGAAATTATAGGCCGATACCCCGCCCGCTTCATGACCTTTGACCCCGTTTTCCATTCACGGCCTACAGAGCTCCATAGAGTCCAATGTAAACTGCTGTGGGAGAGTGCTCTCTTAACATCCCACTACCGACAGCTTAGCAGTAAACTCCTTCACCATAAGCGTCGCCTAGTGACCCACGCGGGTTTACCGTATCGAGGACCTCGCTTTAAGCGGGAAAGACGCGGATCGGGGGGCAGGGGTTTAGGCGGCGCAACATCTCGCGTTTCCTCCTGGAAATGCAGACCTCTAGTGTTACGTTTGCTGCCCTTCATTCTGAGGATCGTTCACTCTTGTCCGGTTAACTCCGCCCACAGTTTTCGAGATATGGACTCCGTTCAAAGTTTGTTTCGTAGAGCTTCCCTGTGGGATGCGGGCTTGTATACAGCTTTTTGAAAAGTTACATAGTTTTCGCACAGTAAGCATTTGAAGTTTCATCTTTACTCCCATAGGAATGAATGGGAAAATGTCCATAAACTTTTGTCAAACTTTCAAACTGCTGTCACACGGTCAGTTTTCGAGCTAGAGACACCAGAATTCAAACGGGCAGACCCGAGGGTCCACGGTCCCAGCACGTGAAACTATAGGCCGATAGCCCACCCGCTTCATGACCTTTGACCCCGTTTTCCTTTCACGGCCTACTGAGCTCCATAGAGTCCAATGTAAACTGCTGTGGGAGAGAGCTCTCTTAACATCCCACTACCGACAGCTTAGCAGTAAACTTCTTCACCATAAGCGTCGCCTAGTGACCCACGCGGGTTTACCGTATCGAGGACCTCGCTTTAAGCGGGAAAGACGCGGATCGGGGGACGGGGGTTTAGGCGGCGCAACATCTCGCGTTTCCTCCTGGAAATGCAGACCTCTAGTGTTACGTTTGCTGCCCTTAATTCTGAGGATCGTTCATTCTTGTCCGTTTAACTCCGCCCACAGTTTTCGAGATATCGACTCCGTTCAAAGTTTGTTTCGTAGAGCTGCCCTGTGGGATGCGGGCTTGTATACAGCTTTTGGAAAAGTTGCATAGTTTTCGCACAGGAAGCATTTGAAGTTTCATCTTTACTCTCATAGGAATGAATGGAAAAATGTCCATAAACTTTTGTCAAACTTTCAAACTGCTGTCACACGCTCAGTTTTCGAGCTACAGACACCAGAATTCAAACGGGCAGACCCGAGAGTCCACGGTCCCGCCACGTGAAATTATAGGCCGATACCCCGCCCGCTTCATGACCTTTGACCCCGTTTTCCATTCACAGCCTACAGAGCTCCATAGAGTCCAATGTAAACTGCTGTGGGAGAGTGCTCTCTTAACATCCCACTACCAACAGCTTAGCAGTAAACTCCTTCACCATAAGCGTCGCCTAGTGACCCACGCGGGTTTACCGTATCGAGGACCTCGCTTTAAGCGGGAAAGACGCGGATCGGGGGACGGGGGTTTCGGCGGCGCAACATCTCGCGTTTCCTCCTGGAAATGCAGACCTCTAGTGTTACGTTTGCTGCCCTTCATTCTGAGGATCGTTCATTCTTGTCCGGTTAACTCCGCCCACAGTTTTCGAGATATCGACTCCGTTCAAAGTTTGTCTCGTAGAGCTTCCCTGTGGGATGCGGGCTTGTATACAGCTTTTGGAAAAGTTGCATAGTTTTCGCACAGTAAGCATTTGAAGTTTCGTGTTTTCTCCCATAGGAATGAATGGAAAAATGTCCATAAACTTTTGTCAAACTTTCAAACTGCTGTCACACGCTCAGTTTTCGAGCTAGAGACACCAGAATTCAAACGGGCAGACCCGAGAGTCCACGGTCCCGCCACGTGAAATTATGGGCCGATAGCTCACCCGCTTCATGACCTTTGACCCCGTTTTCCATTCACGGCCTACAGAGCTCCACAGAGTCCAATGTAAACTGCTGTGGGAGAGTGCTCTCTTAACATCCCACTACCAACAGCTTAGCAGTAAACTCCTTCACCATAAGCGTCGCCTAGTGACCCACGTGGGTTTACCGTATCGAGGACCTCGCTTTAAGCGGGAAAGACGCGGATCGGGGGGCAGGGGTTTAGGCGGCGCAACATCTCGCGTTTCCTCCTGGAAATGCAGACCTCTAGTGTTACGTTTGCTGCCCTTCATTCTGAGGATCGTTCGTTCTTGTCCGGTTAACTCCGCCCACAGTTTTCGAGATATCGACTCCGTTCAAAGTTTCATTCGTAGAGCTTCCCTGTGGGATGCGGGCTTGTATACAGCTTTTGGAAAAGTTGCATAGTTTTAGCACAGTAAGCATTTGAATTTTCATCTTTTGTCCCATAGGAATGAATGGAAATATGTCCATAAACTTTTGTCAAACTTTCAAACTGCTGTCACACGCTCAGTTTTCGAGCTAGAGACACCAGAATTCAAACGGGCAGACCCGAGAGTCCAAGGTCCCACCACGTGAAACTATAGGCCGATAGCCCACCCGCTTCATGACCTTTGACCCCGTTTTCCATTCACGGCCTACACAGCTCCATAGAGTCCAATGTAAACTGCTGTGGGAGAGTGCTCTCTTAACATCCCACTACCGACAGCTTAGCAGTAAACTCCTTCACCATAAGCGTCGCCTAGTGACCCACGCGGGTTTACCGTATCGAGGACCTCGCTTTAAGCGGGAAAGACGCGGATCGGGGGGCGGGGGTTTAGGCGGCGCAACATCTCGCGTTTCCTCCTGGAAATGCAGACCTCTAGTGTTACGTTTGCTGCCCTTCATTCTGAGGATCGTTCATTCTTGTCCGGTTAACTCCGCCCACAGTTTTCGAGATATCGACTCCGTTCAAAGTTTCATTCGTAGAGCTGCCCTGTGGGATGCGGGCTTGTATACAGCTTTTGGAAAAGTTACATAGTTTTCGCACAGTAAGCATTTGAAGTTTCATCTTTACTCCCATAGGAATGAATGGAAAAATGTCCATAAACTTTTGTCAAACTTTCAAACTGCTGTCACACGGTCAGTTTTCGAGCTAGAGACACCAGAATTCAAACGGGCACACCCGACAGTCCACGGTCCCGCCACGTGAAATTATGGGCCGATAGCCCACCCGCTTCATGACCTTTGACCCCGTTTTCCATTCACGGCCTACAGAGCTCCATAGAGTCCAATGTAAACTGCTGTGGGAGAGAGCTCTCTTAACATGCCACTACCAACAGCTTAGCAGTAAACTCCTTCACCATAAGCGTCGCCTAGTGACCCACGCGGGTTTTTCCGTACCGAGGACCTCGCTTTAAGCGGGAAAGACGCGGATCGGGGGACGGGGGTTTAGGCGGCGCAACATCTCGCGTTTCCTCCTGGAAATGCAGACCTCTAGTGTTACGTTTGCTGCCCTTCATTCTGAGGATCGTTCATTCTTGTCCGGTTAACTCCGCCCACAGTTTTCGAGATATCGACTCCGTTCAAAGTTTGTTTCGTACAGCTTCCCTGTGGGATGCGGGCTTGTATACAGGTTTTGGAAAAGTTGCATAGTTTTTGCACAGTAAGCATTTGAAGTTTCATCTTTACTCCCATAGGAATGAATGGAAAAATGTCCATAAACTTTTGTCAAACTTTCAAACTGCTGTCACACGGTCAGTTTTGGAGCTAGAGACACCAGAACTCAAACGGGCAGACCCGAGGGTCCACGGTCCCACCACGTGAAACTATAGGCCGATAGCCCACCCGCTTCATGACCTTTGACCCCGTTTTCCTACACAGCTCCATAGAGTCCAATGTAAACTGCTGTGGGAGAGTGCTCTCTTAACATCCCACTACCAACAGCTTAGCAGTAAACTCCGTCACCATAAGCGTCGCCTAGTGACCCACGTGGGTTTACCGTATCGAGCACCTCGCTTTAAGCGGGAAAGACGCGGATCGGGGGGCGGGGGTTTAGGCGGCGCAACATCTCGCGTTTCCTCCTGGAAATGCAGACCTCTAGTGTTACGTTTGCTGCCCTTCATTCTGAGGATCGTTCATTCTTGTCCGGTTAACTCCGCCCACAGTTTTCGAGATATCGACTCCGTTCAAAGTTTCATTCGTAGAGCTTCCCTGTGGGATGCGGGCTTGTATACAGCTTTTGGAAAAGTTGCATAGTTTTAGCACAGTAAGCATTTGAATTTTCATCTTTTGTCCCATAGGAATGAATGGAAATATGTCCATAAACTTTTGTCAAACTTTCAAACTGCTGTCACACGCTCAGTTTTCGAGCTAGAGACACCAGAATTCAAACGGGCAGACCCGAGAGTCCAAGGTCCCACCACGTGAAACTATAGGCCGATAGCCCACCCGCTTCATGACCTTTGACCCCGTTTTCCATTCACGGCCTACACAGCTCCATAGAGTCCAATGTAAACTGCTGTGGGAGAGTGCTCTCTTAACATCCCACTACCGACAGCTTAGCAGTAAACTCCTTCACCATAAGCGTCGCCTAGTGACCCACGCGGGTTTACCGTATCGAGGACCTCGCTTTAAGCGGGAAAGACGCGGATCGGGGGGCGGGGGTTTAGGCGGCGCAACATCTCGCGTTTCCTCCTGGAAATGCAGACCTCTAGTGTTACGTTTGCTGCCCTTCATTCTGAGGATCGTTCATTCTTGTCCGGTTAACTCCGCCCACAGTTTTCGAGATATCGACTCCGTTCAAAGTTTCATTCGTAGAGCTGCCCTGTGGGATGCGGGCTTGTATACAGCTTTTGGAAAAGTTACATAGTTTTCGCACAGTAAGCATTTGAAGTTTCATCTTTACTCCCATAGGAATGAATGGAAAAATGTCCATAAACTTTTGTCAAACTTTCAAACTGCTGTCACACGGTCAGTTTTCGAGCTAGAGACACCAGAATTCAAACGGGCACACCCGACAGTCCACGGTCCCGCCACGTGAAATTATGGGCCGATAGCCCACCCGCTTCATGACCTTTGACCCCGTTTTCCATTCACGGCCTACAGAGCTCCATAGAGTCCAATGTAAACTGCTGTGGGAGAGAGCTCTCTTAACATGCCACTACCAACAGCTTAGCAGTAAACTCCTTCACCATAAGCGTCGCCTAGTGACCCACGCGGGTTTTTCCGTACCGAGGACCTCGCTTTAAGCGGGAAAGACGCGGATCGGGGGACGGGGGTTTAGGCGGCGCAACATCTCGCGTTTCCTCCTGGAAATGCAGACCTCTAGTGTTACGTTTGCTGCCCTTCATTCTGAGGATCGTTCATTCTTGTCCGGTTAACTCCGCCCACAGTTTTCGAGATATCGACTCCGTTCAAAGTTTGTTTCGTACAGCTTCCCTGTGGGATGCGGGCTTGTATACAGGTTTTGGAAAAGTTGCATAGTTTTTGCACAGTAAGCATTTGAAGTTTCATCTTTACTCCCATAGGAATGAATGGAAAAATGTCCATAAACTTTTGTCAAACTTTCAAACTGCTGTCACACGGTCAGTTTTGGAGCTAGAGACACCAGAACTCAAACGGGCAGACCCGAGGGTCCACGGTCCCACCACGTGAAACTATAGGCCGATAGCCCACCCGCTTCATGACCTTTGACCCCGTTTTCCTACACAGCTCCATAGAGTCCAATGTAAACTGCTGTGGGAGAGTGCTCTCTTAACATCCCACTACCAACAGCTTAGCAGTAAACTCCGTCACCATAAGCGTCGCCTAGTGACCCACGTGGGTTTACCGTATCGAGCACCTCGCTTTAAGCGGGAAAGACGCGGATCGGGGGGCGGGGGTTTAGGCGGCGCAACATCTCGCGTTTCCTCCTGGAAATGCAGACCTCTAGTGTTACGTTTGCTGCCCTTCATTCTGAGGATCGTTCATTCTTGTCCGGTTAACTCCGCCCACAGTTTTCGAGATATCGACTCCGTTCAAAGTTTGTTTCGTACAGCTTCCCTGTGGGATGCGGGCTTGTATACAGGTTTTGGAAAAGTTACATAGTTTTTGCACAGTAAGCATTTGAAGTTTCGTGTTTTCTCCCATAGGAATGAATGGAAAAATGTCCATAAACTTTTGTCAAACTTTCAAAGTGCTGTCACACGGTCAGTTTTCGAGCTAGAGACACCAGAACTCAAACGGGCAGACCCGAGGGTCCACGGTCCCACCACGTGAAATTATGGGCCGATACCCCGCCCGCTTCATGACCTTTGACCCCGTTTTCCATTCACGGCCTACAGAGCTCCATAGAGTCCAATGTAAACTGCTGTGGGAGAGTGCTCTCTTAACATCCCACTACCAACAGCTTAGCAGTAAACTCCTTCACCATAAGCGTCGCCTAGTGACCCACGCGGGTTTACCGTATCGAGGACCTCGCTTTAAGCGGGAAAGACGCGGATCGGGGGGCGGGGCTTTAGGCGGCGCAACATCTCGCGTTTCCTCCTGGAAATGCAGACCTCTAGTGTTACGTTTGCTGCCCTTCATTCTGAGGATCGTTCATTCTTGTCCGGTTAACTCCGCCAACAGTTTTCGAGATATCGACTCCGTTCAAAGTTTGTTTCGTAGAGCTTCCCTGTGGGATGCGGGCTTGTATACAGCTTTTGGAAAAGTTACATAGTTTTTGCACAGTAAGCATTTGAAGTTTCATCTTTACTCTCATAGGAATGAATGGAAAAATGTCCATAAACTTTTGTCAAACTTTCAAACTGCTGTCACACGCTCAGTTTTCGAGCTAGAGACACCAGAACTCAAACGGGCAGACCCGAGGGTCCAAGGTCCCACCACGTAAAATTATAGGCCGATAGCCCACCCGCTTCATGACCTTTGACCCCGTTTTCCATTCACGGCCTACACAGCTCCATAGAGTCCAATGTAAACTGCTGTGGGACAGTGCTCTCTTAACATCCCACTACCGACAGCTTAGCAGTAAACTCCTTCACCATAAGCGTCGCCTAGTGACCCACGCGGGTTTACCGTATCGAGGACCTCGCTTTAAGCGGTAAAGACGCGGATCGGGGGGCGGGGGTTTAGGCGGCGCAACATCTCGCGTTTCCTCCTGGAAATGCAGACCTCTAGTGTTACGTTTGCTGCCCTTCATTCTGAGGATCGTTCATTCTTGTCCGGTTAACTCCGCCCACAGTTTTCGAGATATCGACTCCGTTCAAAGTTTGTTTCGTACAGCTTCCCTGTGGGATGCGGGCTTGTATACAGGTTTTGGAAAAGTTGCATAGTTTTTGCACAGTAAGCATTTGAAGTTTCATCTTTACTCCCATAGGAATGAATGGAAAAATGTCCATAAACTTTTGTCAAACTTTCAAACTGCTGTCACACGGTCAGTTTTGGAGCTAGAGACACCAGAACTCAAACGGGCAGACCCGAGGGTCCACGGTCCCACCACGTGAAACTATAGGCCGATAGCCCACCCGCTTCATGACCTTTGACCCCGTTTTCCTACACAGCTCCATAGAGTCCAATGTAAACTGCTGTGGGAGAGTGCTCTCTTAACATCCCACTACCGACAGCTTAGCAGTAAACTCCGTCACCATAAGCGTCGCCTAGTGACCCACGCGGGTTTACCGTATCGAGCACCTCGCTTTAAGCGGGAAAGACGCGGATCGGGGGGCGGGGGTTTAGGCGGCGCAACATCTCGCGTTTCCTCCTGGAAATGCAGACCTCTAGTGTTACGTTTGCTGCCCTTCATTCTGAGGATCGTTCATTCTTGTCCGGTTAACTCCGCCCACAGTTTTCAAGATATCGACTCCGTTCAAAGTTTGTTTCGTAGAACTGCCCTGTGGGATGCGGGCTTGTATACAGCTTTTGGAAAAGTTGCATAGTTTTTGCACAGTAAGCCTTTGAAGTTTCATCTTTTCTCCTATAGGAATGAATGGAAAAATGTCCATAAACTTTTGTCAAACTTTCAAACTGCTTTCACACGCTCAGTTTTCGAGCTACAGACACCAGAATTCAAACGGGCAGACCCGAGAGTCCACGGTCCCGCCACGTGAAATTATGGGCCGATAGCCCACCCGCTTCATGACCTTTGACCCCGTTTTCCATTCACGGCCTACAGAGCGCCATAGAGTCCAATGTAAACTGCTGTGGGAGAGTGCTCTCTTAACATCCCACTACCGACAACTTAGCAGTAAACTCCTTCACCATAGGCGTCGCCTAGTGACCCACGCGGGTTTACCGTATCGAGGACCTCGCTTTAAGCGAGAAAGACGCGGATCGGGGGGCGGGGGTTTAGGCGGCGCAACATCTCGCGTTTCCTCCTGGAAATGCAGACCTCTAGTGTTACGTTTGCTGCCCTTCATTCTGAGGATCAATCATTCTTGTCCGGTTAACTCCGCCCACAGTTTTCGAGATATGGACTCCGTTCAAAGTTTGTTTCGTAGAGCTTCCCTGTGGGATGCGGGCTTGTATACAGCTTTTGGAAAAGTTACATAGTTTTCGCACAGTAAGCATTTGAAATTTCATCTTAACTCCCATAGGAATGAATGGAAAAATGTCCATAAACTTTTGTCAAACTTTCAAACTGCTGTCACACGCTCAGTTTTCGAGCTAGAGACACCAGAACTCAAACGGGCAGACCCGAGAGTCCACGGTCCCACCACGTGAAATTATAGGCCGATACCCCGCCCGCTTCATGACCTTTGACCCCGTTTTCCTTTCACGGCCTACAGAGCTCCATAGAGTCCAATGTAAACTGCTGTGGGAGAGTGCTCTCTTAACATCCCACTACCGACAGCTTAGCAGTAAACTCCTTCACCATAAGCGTCGCCTAGTGACCCACGCGGGTTTACCGTATCGAGGACCTCGCTTTAAGCGGGAAAGACGCGGATCGGGGGGCAGGGGTTTAGGCGGCGCAACATCTCGCGTTTCCTCCTGGAAATGCAGACCTCTAGTTATGTTGCGCCTGCTGCTTTAAGCAGCGGCGCAATATATTGTTATCCGTAAGTCATATTATTATTATTTTTATTATTATTTTTATTATTCCGCGTTTCCTTGTCCGCTTAACTAGTCCCGCAGCTTTCGAGCTATCGACTCCGTTCCACCTGGAAATCGTGCGTCCTATAGCGACGATGTGGGCTTGTATACAGCTTTCCGATACCCGCACTCGTTCGTCCGCTACACTCGTTTTTCGCTCTGTTTTTCCCCAGTCATTTCTATGGAATTAATTTTCAAAGTGCTCTAACTCGGTCATTTTTCAAGCTACGGACACGGGATTTCAGACGGTCGGACCCGGGCGTACCGGCTCCCATCACTTCCGTTTTCGGAATTTTTGCACTCATCCTTCCCTTTCTTTTCCTCCTTCAAAATCCCTCCATTCATTTCAATGGGAGGCTCTTAGAGTGGGGGTGATGTCATCCACTGTAGTTTCAGTGGCAAAAAGCCGTTTTTTCACTTTTCAGCCGAACAAATCGCCATAACTTCCTCATAGTTTCACCTAGAAACTTAATTTAAATTTTAAATGGTAGAGAAACTTGTCCTTTCTGAGACCTCTAAATTTGAACATTATTGAAAATACGGTTTTTGAGTTATGAATTTTTGTTCGGCACTAGGGACGGTTTCGGCTCCCATAGGGTTCAATGTATTTTTGGAGCAGCTCAGAGTGCGGTTTCTAAAATTTTCTCCTGTTTTTAACTCGTCATAACATGCTCAATTCTCACTTAATCTGCAAATGTTTTATACCATATCGATCCCCAGACTCTCCTTGTCGCAACGGTATATACGGTTAAGTGATGTGAGGAAAACTTTCCGAGCTATAAGCATTTGTTCGGAGGGTGGGTACGCTCCCATAGGAACCCATTGAAATTATTTTTTTTCTTTTTCAATTTTCTGCCGAACATTTCACCATAACTTCCTTATACTTTCACCTACAGACTTCATTTAAATTTTAAATGGTAGAGAAATTTCCCCTTTCTCAAACTTGTAAGTTTCAGACCGTTTGAGAATACCGTTCTTGAGTTATGAATTTTTGTTTGACACTTGGGAGGGTTTTCCTCCCATAGAGCTCAATGTATTTTAAGAGCGGCTCGGCACGCAGATTTTCAAAACTTTGCCTGTTTTTAACTCGTAATTACACCATCAAATCTCGCTCAAAGTGCAAAAATTTTTACACCATCTCGAGCACCAGACTCTCCTTGTCGCTACGGTATGCTTCGTTCATTTTTGGACCTGGAAAAGTTTTTGAGATATTTGAGGTTTTTTGGAAGGTGCGCAACCGGTCGAAATTCATTGAATCCTGAGTCTGTCAGTTGTATTCTGTGAGCGTGCGTGTGAGAGAGAGAGAGGGGGGAGGGGGAGGGGCAGAGGCAGACACTGACGGGGAAGAGGTGTGAGGGCCACAGAAATACACAGGCAGTCTGTAACACTTTAAAGGTCATTTTTAAGGGGGACATCTTAATTATCCAGGGTTTCTTAAGGTGGAATTTTTTAAGAATACCTCATTCACAATATACTGCCTGTCTTTTCGACATTTTAAGCTTTATTTAAAGTGGTCATTTTTAAAGGTGGACGTGTCAATACAACTGTGGGTTTCTTAAGGTGGAATTTTTATTAAGGTGGTATTTAAAATGTATTGGCCATCTTTTTTGCTTTTAAGATTCTTTTGGCCTGTGATGTGGACATTTCAATACAATTCTGGGTTTCTTAAGGTGGAATTGTTTTTAAAGGTGGAATTCAAAATGTATCGTTTTCTATTCACGCCCTACAGAGCTCCATAGAGTCCAATGTAAACTGCTGTGGGAGAGTGCTCTCTTAACATCCCACTGCCAACAGCTTATCAGTAAACTCCTTCACCATAAGCGTCGCCTAGTGACCCACGCGGGTTTACCGTATCGAGGACCTCGCTTTAAGCGGGAAAGATGCGGATCGGGGGACGGGGGTTTAGGCGGCGCAACATCTCGCGTTTCCTCCTGGTGTTACGTTTGCTGCCCTTAATTCTGAGGATCGTTCATTCTTGTCCGGTTAACTCCGCCCACAGTTTTCGAGATATCGACTCCGTTCCAAGTTTCATTCGTAGAGCTTCCCTGTGGGATGCGGGCTTGTGTACAGCTTTTGGAAAAGTTACATAGTTTTCGCACAGTAAGCATTTGAAGTTTCGTGTTTTCTCCCATAGGAATGAATGGAAAAATGTCCATAAACTTTTGTCAAACTTTCAAACTGATGTCACACGGTCAGTTTTCGAGCTAGAGACACCAGAATTCAAACGGGCAGACCCGAGAGTCCACGGTCCCACCACGTGAATTTATGGGCCGATAGCCCACCCGCTTCATGACCTTTGACCCCGTTTTCCTTTCACGGCCTACAGAGCTCCATAGAGTCCAATGTAAACTGCTGTGGGAGAGTGCTCTCTTAACATCCCACTACCGACAGCTTAGCAGTAAACTCCTTCACCATAAGCGTCGCCTAGTGACCCACGCGGGTTTACCGTATCGAGGGCCTCTCTTTAAGCGGGAAAGACGCGGATCGGGGGACGGGGGTTTAGGCGGCGCAACATCTCGCGTTTCCTCCTGGAAATGCAGACCTCTAGTGTTACGTTTGCTGCCCTTCATTCTGAGGATCGTTCATTCTTGTCCGGTTAACTCCGCCCACAGTTTTCGAGATATCGACTCCGTTCCAAGTTTCATTCGTAGAGCTTCCCTGTGGGATGTGGGCTTGTATACAGCTTTTGGAAAAGTTACATAGTTTTTGCACAGTAAGCATTTGAAGTTTCATCTTTACTCTCATAGGAATGAATGGAAAAATGTCCATAAACTTTTGTCAAACTTTCAAACTGCTGTCACACGCTCAGTTTTCGAGCTACAGACACCAGAATTCAAACGGGCAGACCCGAGAGTCCACGGTCCCGCCACGTGAAATTATAGGCCGATACCCCGCCCGCTTCATGACCTTTGACCCCGTTTTCCATTCACAGCCTACAGAGCTCCATAGAGTCCAATGTAAACTGCTGTGGGAGAGTGCTCTCTTAACATCCCACTACCAACAGCTTAGCAGTAAACTCCTTCACCATAAGCGTCGCCTAGTGACCCACGCGGGTTTACCGTATCGAGGACCTCGCTTTAAGCGGGAAAGACGCGGATCGGGGGGCAGGGGTTTAGGCGGCGCAACATCTCGCGTTTCCTCCTGGAAATGCAGACCTCTAGTGTTACGTTTGCTGCCCTTCATTCTGAGGATCGTTCATTCTTGTCCGGTTAACTCCGCCCACAGTTTTCGAGATATCGACTCCGTTCAAAGTTTGTTTCGTACAGCTTCCCTGTGGGATGCGGGCTTGTATACAGCTTTTGGAAAAGTTGCATAGTTTTCGCACAGTAACCATTTGAAGTTTCATCTTTACTCCCATAGGAATGAATGGAAAAATGTCCATAAACTTTTGTCAAACTTTCAAACTGCTGTCACACGCTCAGTTTTCGAGCTAGAGACACCAGAATTCAAACGGGAAGACCCGAGAGTCCAAGGTCCCACCACGTGAAATTATAGGCCGATAGCCCACCCGCTTCATGACCTTTGACCCCGTTTTCCATTCACGGCCTACAGAGCTCCATAGAGTCCAATGTAAACTGCTGTGGGAGAGTGCTCTCTTAACATCCCACTACCGACAGCTTAGCAGTAAACTCCTTCACCATAAGCGTCGCCTAGTGACCCGCGCGGGTTTACCGTGTCGAGGACCTCGCTTTAAGCGGGAAAGACGCGGATCGGGGGGCGGGGGTTTAGGCGGCGCAACATCTCGCGTTTCCTCCTGGAAATGCAGACCTCTAGTTATGTTGCGCAAGCTGCTTCAGCAGCGCGCAATATATTGTTCTTCTTAAGTCATATTATTATTATTCTTCTTATTATTCCGCGTTTCCTTGTCCGCTTAACTAGTCCCGCAGCTTTCGAGCTATCGACTCCGTTCCACCCGGAAATCGTGCGTCCTATAGCGACGATGTAGGCTTGTATACAGCTTTCCGATACCCGCACTCGTTCGTCCGCTACACTCGTTTTTCGCTCTGTTTTTCCCCAGTCATTTCTATGGAATTAATTTTCAAAGTGCTCTAACTCGGTCATTTTTCAAGCTACGGACACGGGATTTCAGACGGTCGGACCCGGGCGTACCGGCTCCCATCACTTCCGTTTTCGGAATTTTTGCACTCATCCTTCCCTTTCTATTCCTCCTTCAAAATCCCTCCATTCATTTCAATGGGAGGCTCTTAGAGTGGGGGTGATGTCATCCACTGTAGTTTCAGTGGCAAAAAGCCGTTTTTTCACTTTTCAGCCGAACAAATGGCCATAACTTCCTTATAGTTTCACCTAGAAACTTCATTTAAATTTTAAATGGTAGAGAAACTTGTCCTTTCTAAGACCTCTAAATTTGAACATTATTGAAAATACGGTTTTTGAGTTATGAATTTTTGTTCGGCACTAGGGAGGGTTTCGGCTCCCATAGGGTTCAATGTATTTTTGGAGCAGCTCAGAGTGCGGTTTCTAAAATTTTCTCCTGTTTTTAACTCGTCATAACATGCTCAATTCTCATTTAATCTGCAAATTTTTTATACCATATCGATCCCCAGACTCTCCTTGTCGCAACGGTATATACGGTTAAGTGATGTGAGGAAAACTTTCCGAGCTATAAGCATTTGTTCGGAGGGTGGGTACGCTCCCATAGGAACCCATTGAAATTATTTTTTTTCTTTTTCAATTTTCTGCCGAACATTTCACCATAACTTCCTTATACTTTCACCTACAGACTTCATTTAAATTTTAAATGGTAGAGAAATGTCCCCTTTCTCAAACTTGTAAGTTTCAGACCGTTTGAGAATACCGTTCTTGAGTTATGAATTTTTGTTCCACACTTGGGAGGGTTTTCCTCCCATAGTGCTCAATGTATTTTAAGAGCGGGTCGGCACGCAGATTTTCAAAACTTTGCCTGTTTTTAACTCGTAATTACACCATCAAATCTCGCTCAAAGTGCAAAAATTTTTACACCATCTCGAGCACAAGACTCTCCTTGTCGCTACGGTATGCTTCGTTCAATTTTGGTTGGGAAAAGTTTTCGAGCTACGGGTGATTTTTTGGAGGGTGCTCCCCGGTCGAAATTCATTGAATCATGAGTCTGTCAGTTGTGTTCTGTGAGCGTGCGTGTGAGAGAGACAGAGAGGGGGGAGGGGGAGGGGCAGAGGCAGACACTGACGGGGAGAGCTGTGAGGGCCACAGAAATACACAGGCAGTCTGTAACACTTTAAAGGTCATTTTTAAGGGGGACGTCTTAATTATCCAGGGTTTCTTAAGGTGGAATTTTTAAAAAAGACCTCATTCACAATATACTGGCTGTCTTTTCAACATTTTAAGACGCGGATCGGGGGACGGGGGTTTAGGCGGCGCAACATCTCGCGTTTCCTCCTGGAAATGCAGACCTCTAGTGTTACGTTTGCTGCCCTTAATTCTGAGGATCGTTCGTTCTTGTCCGGTTAACTCCGCCCACAGTTTTCGAGATATCGACTCCATTCAAAGTTTGTTTCGTAGAGCTTCCCTGTGGGATGCGGGCTTGTATACAGCTTTTGGAATAGTTACATAGTTTTTGCACAGTAAGCATTTGAAGTTTCGTGTTTTCTCCCATAGGAATGAATGGAGAAATGTCCATAAACTTTTGTCAAACTTTCAAACTGCTGTCACACGCTCAGTTTTCGAGCTAGAGACACCAGAACTCAAACGGGCAGACCCGAGGGTCCACGGTCCCACCACGTAAAATTATAGGCCGATAGCCCACCCGCTTCATGACCTTTGACCCCGTTTTCCATTCACGGCCTACACAGCTCCATAGAGTCCAATGTGAACTGCTGTGGGACAGTGCTCTCTTAACATCCCACTACCAACAGCTTAGCAGTAAACTCCTTCACCATAAGCGTCGCCTAGTGACCCACGCGGGTTTACCGTATCGAGGACCTCGTTTTAAGCGGTAAAGACGCGGATCGGGGGGCGGGGGTTTAGGCGGCGCAACATCTCGCGTTTCCTCCTGGAAATGCAGACCTCTAGTGTTACGTTTGCTGCCCTTCATTCTGAGGATCGTTCATTCTTGTCCGGTTAACTCCGCCAACAGTTTTCGAGATATCGACTCCGTTCAAAGTTTGTTTCGTAGAGCTTCCCTGTGGGATGCGGGATTGTATACAGCTTTTGGAAAAGTTACATAGTTTTTGCACAGTAAGCATTTGAAGTTTCATCTTTACTGTCATAGGAATGAATGGAAAAATGTCCATAAACTTTTGTCAAACTTTCAAACTGCTGTCACACGCTCAGTTTTCGAGCTAGAGACACCAGAACTCAAACGGGCAGACCCGAGGGTCCAAGGTCCCACCACGTAAAATTATAGGCCGATAGCCCACCCGCTTCATGACCTTTGACCCCGTTTTCCATTCACGGCCTACACAGCTCCATAGAGTCCAATGTAAACTGCTGTGGGACAGTGCTCTCTTAACATCCCACTACCGACAGCTTAGCAGTAAACTCCTTCACCATAAGCGTCGCCTAGTGACCCACGCGGGTTTACCGTATCGAGGACCTCGCTTTAAGCGGTAAAGACGCGGATCGGGGGGCGGGGGTTTAGGCGGCGCAACATCTCGCGTTTCCTCCTGGAAATGCAGACCTCTAGTTATGTTGCGCCTGCTGCTGTAAGCAGCGGCGCGATATATTGTTATCCGTAAGTCATATTATTATGTTGCGCCTGCTGCTTTAAGCAGCAGCGCGCAATTTATTGTTCTTCTTAAGTCATATTATTATTATTATTTTTATTATTCCGCGTTTCCTTGTCCGCCTAACTAGTCCCGCAGCTTTCGAGCTATCGACTCCGTTCCACCTGGAAATCGTGCGTCCTATAGCGACGATGTGGGCTTGTATACAGCTTTCCGATACCCGCACTCGTTCGTCCGCTACACTCGTTTATCGCTCCGTTTTTCCCCAGTCATTTCTATGGAATTAATTTTCAAAGTGCTCTAACTCGGTCATTTTTCAAGCTACGGACACGGGATTTCAGACGGTCGGACCCGGGCGTACCGGCTCCCATCACTTCCGTTTTCGGAATTTTTGCACTCATCCTTCCCTTTCTTTTCCTCCTTCAAAATCCCTCCATTCATTTCAATGGGAGGCTCTTAGAGTGGGGGTGATGTCATCCACTGTAGTTTCAGTGGCAAAAAGCCGTTTTTTCACTTTTCAGCCGAACAATTCACCATAACTTCCTCATACTTTCACCTAGAAACTTCACTTAAATTTTAAATGGTAGAGAAACTTGTCCTTTCTGAGACCTCTAAATTTGAATATTATTGAAAATACGGTTTTTGAGTTAGGCATTTTTGTTCGGCACTAGGGACGGTTTCGGCTCCCATAGGGTTCAATGTATTTTTGGAGCGGCTCAGAGTGCGCTTTCTAAAAATTTCTCCTGTTTTTAACTCGTCATAACATGCTCAATTCTCACTTAATCTGCAATTTTTTTATACCATATCGATCCCCAGACTCTCCTTGTCGCAACGGTATATACGGTTAAGTGATGTGGGGAAAACTTTCCGAGCTATAAGCATTTGTTCGGAGGGTGGGTACGCTCCCATAGGAACCCATTGAAATTATTTTTTTTCTTTTTCAATTTTCTGCCGAACATTTCACCATAACTTCCTTATACTTTCACCTACAGACTTCATTTGAACTTTAAATGGTAGAGAAATTTCCCCTTTCTCACACTTGTAAGTTTCAGACCGTTTGAGAATACCGTTCTTGAGTTATGAATTTTTGTTCCACACTTGGGAGGGTTTTCCTCCCATAGAGCTCAATGTATTTTAAGAGCGGGTCTGCACGCAGATTTTCAAAAATTTGCCTGTTTTTAACTCGTAATTACACCATCAAATCTCGCTCAAAGTGCAAAAATTTTTACACCATCTCGAGCACCAGACTCTCCTTGTCGCTACGGTATGCTTCGTTCAATTTTGGTTGGGAAAAGTTTTCGAGCTACGGGTGATTTTTTGGAGGGTGCTCCACCGGTCGAAATTCATTGAATCATGAGTCTGTCAGTTGTATTCTGTGAGCGTGCGTGTGAGAGAGAGAGAGGGGGGAGGGGCAGTGGCAGAGGCAGAGACCGAGGGGGAGAGGTATGAAGGACAGACATACATAGGCAGTGTCTAACACTTTAAAGGTCATTTTAAGGGGGACGTCTTAATTATCCAGGGTTTCTTAAGGTGGAATTTTTTTTAGAATACCTCGTTCACAATATACTGGCTGATCATTTCAACATTTTAACCTTTATTTCAAGTGGTCATTTTTAAAGGTGGACGTCTCAATACAATTGTGGGTTTCTTAAGGTGGAATTTTATTAAGGTGGTATTTAAAATGTATTGGCCATCTTTTTGGCTTTGAAGACTCTTTTGGCCTGCAATGTGGACATCTCAATACAATTCTGGGTTTCTTAAGGTGGAATTGTTTTTAAAGGTGGAATTCAAAATGTATCGTTTTCCATTCACGCCCTACAGAGCTCCATAGACTCCAATGTAAGCTGCTGTGGGAGAGTGCTCCCTTAACATCCCACTACCGACAGCTTAGCACACAACTCTTTCACCATAGCGTGGCCTAGTGACCCACGCGGGTTTCCCTACTGACGACCTCGCTTTAAGCGGGAAAGACGCGGATCGGGGGACGGGGGTTTCGGCGGCGCAACATCTCGCGTTTCCTCCTGGAAATGCAGACCTCTAGTGTTACGTTTGCTGCCCTTCATTCTGAGGATCGTTCGTTCTTGTCCGGTTAACTCCGCCCACAGTTTTCGAGATATCGACTCCGTTCAAAGTTTCATTCGTAGAGCTTCCCTGTGGGATGCGGGCTTGTATACAGCTTTTGGAAAAGTTGCATAGTTTTAGCACAGTAAGCATTTGAAGTTTCATCTTTTGTCCCATAGGAATGAATGGAAATATGTCCATAAACTTTTGTCAAACTTTCAAACTGCTGTCACACGCTCAGTTTTCGAGCTAGAGACACCAGAATTCAAACGGGCAGACCCGAGAGTCCAAGGTCCCACCACGTAAAATTATAGGCCGATAGCCCACCCGCTTCATGACCTTTGACCCCGTTTTCCATTCACGGCCTACACAGCTCCATAGAGTCCAATGTAAACTGCTGTGGGACAGTGCTCTCTTAACATCCCACTACCAACAGCTTAGCAGTAAACTCCTTCACCATAAGCGTCGCCTAGTGACCCACGCGGGTTTACCGTATCGAGGACCTCGCTTTAAGCGGTAAAGACGCGGATCGGGGGATGGGGGTTTAGGCGGCGCAACATCTCGCGTTTCCTCCTGGAAATGCAGACCTCTAGTGTTACGTTTGCTGCCCTTCATTCTGAGGATCGTTCATTCTTGTCCGGTTAACTCCGCCCACAGTTTTCGAGATATAGACTCCGTTCAAAGTTTGTCTCGTAGAGCTGCCCTGTGGGATGCGGGCTTGTATACAGCTTTTGGAAAAGTTGCATAGTTTTAGCACAGTAAGCATTTGAAGTTTCATCTTTTGTCCCATAGGAATGAATGGAAATATGTCCATAAACTTTTGTCAAACTTTCAAACTGCTGTCACACGCTCAGTTTTCGAGCTAGAGACACCAGAATTCAAACGGGCAGACCCGAGAGTCCAAGGTCCCACCACGTGAAATTATAGGCCGATACCCCGCCCGCTTCATGACCTTTGACCCCGTTTTCCATTCACGGCCTACAGAGCTCCATAGAGTCCAATGTAAACTGCTGTGGGAGAGTGCTCTCTTAACATCCCACTACCGACAGCTTAGCAGTAAACTCCTTCACCATAAGCGTCGCCTAGTGACCCACGCGGGTTTACCGTATCGAGGACCTCGCTTTAAGCGGGAAAGACGCGGATCGGGGGGCAGGGGTTTAGGCGGCGCAACATCTCGCGTTTCCTCCTGGAAATGCAGACCTCTAGTTATGTTGCGCCTGCTGCTTTAAGCAGCGGCGCAATATATTGTTATCCGTAAGTCATATTATTATTATTTTTATTATTATTTTTATTATTCCGCGTTTCCTTGTCCGCTTAACTAGTCCCGCAGCTTTCGAGCTATCGACTCCGTTCCACCTGGAAATCGTGCGTCCTATAGCGACGATGTGGGCTTGTATACAGCTTTCCGATACCCGCACTCGTTCGTCCACTACACTCGTTTTTCGCTCTGTTTTTCCCCAGTCATTTCTATGGAATTAATTTTCAAAGTGCTCTTACTCGGTCATTTTTCAAGCTACGGACACGGGATTTCAGACGGTCGGACCCGGGCGTACCGGCTCCCATCACTTCCGTTTTCGGAATTTTTGCACTCATCCTTCCCTTTCTTTTCCTCCTTCAAAATCCCTCCATTCATTTCAATGGGAGGCTCTTAGAGTGGGGGTGATGTCATCCACTGTAGTTTCAGTGGCAAAAAGCCGTTTTTTCACTTTTCAGCCGAACAAATCGCCATAACTTCCTCATAGTTTCACCTAGAAACTTCATTTAAATTTTAAATGGTAGAGAAACTTGTCCTTTCTGAGACCTCTAAATTTGAACATTATTGAAAATACGGTTTTTGAGTTATGATTTTTTGTTCGGCACTAGGGACGGTTTCGGCTCCCATAGGGTTCAATGTATTTTTGGAGCAGCTCAGAGTGCGGTTTCTAAAATTTTCTCCTGTTTTTAACTCGTCATAACATGCTCAATTCTCACTTAATCTGCAAATTTTTTATACCATATCGATCCCCAGACTCTCCTTGTCGCAACGGTATATACGGTTAAGTGATGTGAGGAAAACTTTCCGAGCTATAAGCATTTGTTCGGAGGGTGGGTACGCTCCCATAGGAACCCATTGAAATTATTTTTTTTCTTTTTCAATTTTCTGCCGAACATTTCACCATAACTTCCTTATACTTTCACCTACAGACTTCATTTAAATTTTAAATGGTAGAGAAATTTCCCCTTTCTCAAACTTGTAAGTTTCAGACCGTTTGAGAATACCGTTCTTGAGTTATGAATTTTTGTTTGACACTTGGGAGGGTTTTCCTCCCATAGAGCTCAATGTATTTTAAGAGCGGGTCGGCACGCAGATTTTCAAAACTTTGCCTGTTTTTAACTCGTAATTACACCATCAAATCTCGCTCAAAGTGCAAAAATTTTTACACCATCTCGAGCACAAGACTCTCCTTGTCGCTACGGTATGCTTTGTTCATTTTTGGTTGGGAAAAGTTTTCGAGCTACGGGTGATTTTTTGGAGGGTGCTCCACCGGTCGAAATTCATTGAATCATGAGTCTGTCAGTTGTATTCTGTGAGCATGCGTGTGAGAGAGACAGAGGGGGGAGGGGGAGGGGCAGAGGCAGAGACTGAGGGGAAGAGCTGTGAGGGCCACAGAAATACACAGGCAGTCTGTAACACTTTAAAGGTCATTTTTAAGGGGGACGTCTTAATTATCCAGGGTTTCTTAAGGTGGAATTTTTAAAGAATACCTCATTCACAATATACTGGCTGTCTTTTCGACATTTTAAGCTTTATTTAAAGTGGTCATTTTTAAAGGTGGACGTGTCAATACAACTGTGGGTTTCTTAAGGTGGAATTTTTATTAAGGTGGTATTTAAAATGTATTGGCCATCTTTTTTTGCTTTTAAGACTCTTTTGGCCTGTGATGTGGACATTTCAATACAATTCTGGGTTTCTTAAGGTGGAATTGTTTTTAAAGGTGGAATTCAAAATGTATCGTTTTCCATTCACGGCCTACAGAGCTCCATAGAGTCCAATGTAAACTGCTGTGGGAGAGTGCTCTCTTAACATCCCACTACCGACAGCTTAGCAGTAAACTCCTTCACCATAAGCGTCGCCTAGTGACCCACGCGGGTTTACCGTATCGAGGACCTCGCTTTAAGCGGGAAAGACGCGGATCGGGGGGCAGGGGTTTAGGCGGCGCAACATCTCGCGTTTCCTCCTGGAAATGCAGACCTCTAGTGTTACGTTTGCTGCCCTTCATTCTGAGGATCGTTCATTCTTGTCCGGTTAACTCCGCCCACAGTTTTCGAGATATCGACTCCGTTCAAAGTTTGTTTCGTAGAGCTTCCCTGTGGGATGCGGGCTTGTATACAGCTTTTGGAAAAGTTACATAGTTTTCGCACAGTAAGCATTTGAAGTTTCATCTTAACTCCCATAGGAATGAATGGAAAAATGTCCATAAACTTTTGTCAAACTTTCAAACTGCTGTCACACGGTCAGTTTTCGAGCTAGAGACACCAGAACTCAAACGGGCAGACCCGAGAGTCCATGGTCCCACCACGTGAAATTATAGGCCGATACCCCGCCCGCTTCATGACCTTTGACCCCGTTTTTCATTCACGGCCTACAGAGCTCCATAGAGTCCAATGTAAACTGCTGTGGGAGAGTGCTCTCTTAACATCCCACTACCGACAGCTTAGCAGTAAACTCCTTCACCATAAGCGTCGCCTAGTGACCCACGCGGGTTTACCGTATCGAGGACCTCGCTTTAAGCGGGAAAGACGCGGATCGGGGGACGGGGGTTTCGGCGGCGCAACATCTCGCGTTTCCTCCTGGTGTTACGTTTGCTGCCCTTCATTCTGAGGATCGTTCGTTCTTGTCCGGTTAACTCCGCCCACAGTTTTCGAGATATCGACTCCGTTCAAAGTTTGTTTCGTAGAGCTGCCCTGTGGGATGCGGGCTGGTATACAGCTTTTGGAAAAGTTGCATAGTTTTCGCACAGTAAGCATTTGAAGTTTCATCTTTACTCCCATAGGAATGAATGGAAAAATGTCCATAAACTTTTGTCAAACATTCAAACTGCTGTCACACGGTCAGTTTTCGAGCTAGAGACACCAGAATTCAAACGGGCAGACCCGAGAGTCCACGGTCCCGCCACGTGAAATTATAGGCCGATAGCCCACCCGCTTCATGACCTTTCACCCCGTTTTCCTTTCACGGCCTACAGAGCTCCATAGAGTCCAATGTAAACTGCTGTGGGAGAGTGCTCTCTTAACATCCCACTACCAACAGCTTAGCAGTAAACTCCTTCACCATAAGCGTCGCCTAGTGACCCACGCGGGTTTACCGTATCGAGGACCTCGCTTTAAGCGGGAAAGACGCGGATCGGGGGACGGGGGTTTCGGCGGCGCAACATCTCGCGTTTCCTCCTGGAAATGCAGACCTCTAGTGTTACGTTTGCTGCCCTTCATTCTGAGGATCGTTCATTCTTGTCCGGTTAACTCCGCCCACAGTTTTCGAGATATCGACTCCGTTCAAAGTTTGTTTCGTAGAGCTGCCCTGTGGGATGCGGGCTTGTATACAGCTTTTGGAAAAGTTACATAGTTTTTGCACAGGAAGCCTTTGAACTTTCATCTTTACTCCCATAGGAATGAATGGAAAAATGTCCATAAACTTTTGTCAAACTTTCAAACTGCTGTCACACGCTCAGTTTTCGAGCTAGAGACACCAGAACTCAAACGGGCAGACCCGAGGGTCCAAGGTCCCACCACGTAAAATTATAGGCCGATAGCCCACCCGCTTCATGACCTTTGACCCCGTTTTCCATTCACGGCCTACACAGCTCCATAGAGTCCAATGTAAACTGCTGTGGGACAGTGCTCTCTTAACATCCCACTACCAACAGCTTAGCAGTAAACTCCTTCACCATAAGCGTCGCCTAGTGACCCACGCGGGTTTACCGTATCGAGGACCTCGCTTTAAGCGGTAAAGACGCGGATCGGGGGGCGGGGGTTTAGGCGGCGCAACATCTCGCGTTTCCTCCTGGAAATGCAGACCTCTAGTGTTACGTTTGCTGCCCTTCATTCTGAGGATCGTTCACTCTTGTCCGGTTAACTCCGCCCACAGTTTTCGAGATATGGACTCCGTTCAAAGTTTGTTTCGTAGAGCTTCCCTGTGGGATGCGGGCTTGTATACAGCTTTTTGAAAAGTTACATAGTTTTCGCACAGTAAGCATTTGAAGTTTCATCTTTACTCCCATAGGAATGAATGGGAAAATGTCCATAAACTTTTGTCAAACTTTCAAACTGCTGTCACACGGTCAGTTTTCGAGCTAGAGACACCAGAATTCAAACGGGCAGACCCGAGGGTCCACGGTCCCAGCACGTGAAACTATAGGCCGATAGCCCACCCGCTTCATGACCTTTGACCCCGTTTTCCTTTCACGGCCTACTGAGCTCCATAGAGTCCAATGTAAACTGCTGTGGGAGAGAGCTCTCTTAACATCCCACTACCGACAGCTTAGCAGTAAACTTCTTCACCATAAGCGTCGCCTAGTGACCCACGCGGGTTTACCGTATCGAGGACCTCGCTTTAAGCGGGAAAGACGCGGATCGGGGGACGGGGGTTTAGGCGGCGCAACATCTCGCGTTTCCTCCTGGAAATGCAGACCTCTAGTGTTACGTTTGCTGCCCTTCATTCTGAGGATCGTTCATTCTTGTCCGGTTAACTCCGCCCACAGTTTTCGAGATATCGACTCCATTCAAAGTTTCATTCGTACAGCTTCCCTGTGGGATGCGGGCTTGTATACAGCTTTTGGAAAAGTTGCATAGTTTTCGCACAGTAAGCATTTGAAGTTTCGTGTTTTCTCCCATAGGAATGAATGGAAAAATGTCCATAAACTTTTGTCAAACTTTCAAACTGCTGTCACACGCTCAGTTTTCGAGCTAGAGACACCAGAATTCAAACGGGCAGACCCGAGCGTCCACGGTCCCGCCACGGGAAATTATGGGCCGATAGCCCACCCGCTTCATGACCTTTGACCCCGTTTTCCATTCACGGCCTACAGAGCTCCATAGAGTCCAATGTAAACTGCTGTGGGACAGTGCTCTCTTAACATCCCACTACCGACAGCTTAGCAGTAAACTCCTTCACCATAAGCGTCGCCTAGTGACCCACGCGGGTTTACCGTATCGAGGGCCTCGCTTTAAGCGGGAAAGACGCGGATCGGGGGGCAGGGGTTTAGGCGGCGCAACATCTCGCGTTTCCTCCTGGAAATGCAGACCTCTAGTGTTACGTTTGCTGCCCTTCATTCTGAGGATCGTTCATTCTTGTCCGGTTAACTCCGCCCACAGTTTTCGAGATATCGACTCCGTTTAAAGTTTGTTTTGTAGAGCTTCCCTGTGGGATGCGGGCTTGTATACAGCTTTTGGAAAAGTTGCATAGTTTTCGCACAGTAAGCATTTGAAGTTTCATCTTTTCTCCCATAGGAATGAATGGAAAAATGTCCATAAACTTTTGTCAAACATTCAAACTGCTGTCACACGCTCAGTTTTCGAGCTAGAGACACCAGAATTCAAACGGGCAGACCCGAGAGTCCACGGTCCCACCACGTGAAATTATGGGCCGATAGCCCACCCGCTTCATGACCTTTGACCCCGTTTTCCATTCACGGCCTACAGAGCTCCATAGAGTCCAATGTAAACTGCTGTGGGAGAGTGCTCTCTTAACATCCCACTACCAACAGCTTAGCAGTAAACTCCTTCACCATAAGCGTCGCCTAGTGACCCACGCGGGTTTACCGTATCGAGGACCTTGCTTTAAGCGGGAAAGACGCGGATCGGGGGGCAGGGATTTAGGCGGCGCAACATCTCGCGTTTCCTCCTGGAAATGCAGACCTCTAGTGTTACGTTTGCTGCCCTTCATTCTGAGGATCGTTCATTCTTTTCCGGTTAACTCCGCCCACAGTTTTCGAGATATCGACTCCGTTCAAAGTTTGTTTCGTAGAGCTTCCCTGTGGGATGCGGGCTTGTATACAGGTTTTGGAAAAGTTACATAGTTTTTGCACAGTAAGCATTTGAAGTTTCGTGATTTCTCCCATAGGAATGAATGGAAAAGTGTCCATAAACTTTTGTCAAACTTTCAAACTGCTGTCACACGGTCAGTTTTCGAGCTAGAGACACCAGAACTCAAACGGGCAGACCCGAGAGTCCACGGTCCCAGCACGTGAAATTATAGGCCGATAGCCCACCCGCTTCATGACCTTTGACCCCGTTTTCCTTTCACGGCCTACAGAGCTCCATAGAGTCCAATGTAAACTGCTGTGGGAGAGTGCTCTCTTAACATCCCACTACCGACAGCTTAGCAGTAAACTCCTTCACCATAAGCGTCGCCTAGTGACCCACGCGGGTTTACCGTATCGAGGACCTCGCTTTAAGCGGGAAAGACGCGGATCGGGGGACGGGGGTTTAGGCGGCGCAACATCTCGCGTTTCCTCCTGGAAATGCAGACCTCTAGTGTTACGTTTGCTGCCCTTCATTCTGAGGATCGTTCATTCTTGTCCGGTTAACTCCGCCCACAGTTTTCGAGATATCGACTCCGTTCAAAGTTTGTTTCGTAGAGCTTCCCTGTGGGATGCGGGCTTGTATACAGCTTTTAGAAAAGTTACATAGTTTTCGCACAGGAAGCATTTGAAATTTCATCTTTTCTCACATAGGAATGAATGGAAAAATGTCCATAAACTTTTGTCAAACATTCAAACTGCTGTCACACGGTCAGTTTTCGAGCTAGAGACACTAGAACTCAAACGGGCAGACCCGAGGGTCCACGGTCCCACCACGTAAATTTATGGGCCGATAACCCACCCGCTTCATGACCTTTGACCCCGTTTTCCTTTCACGGCCTACAGAGCTCCATAGAGTCCAATGTAAACTGCTGTGGGAGAGTGCTCTCTTAACATCCCACTACCGACAGCTTAGCAGTAAACTCCTTCACCATAAGCGTCGCCTAGTGACCCACGCGGGTTTACCGTATCGAGGACCTCGCTTTAAGCGGGAAAGACGCGGATCGGGGGACGGGGGTTTAGGCGGCGCAACATCTCGTGTGTTACGTTTGCTGCCCTTCATTCTGAGGATCGTTCGTTCTTGTCCAGTTAACTCCGCCCACAGTTTTCGAGATATCGACTCTGTTCAAAGTTTGTTTCGTACAGCTTCCCTGTGGGATGCGGGCTTGTATACAGCTTTTGGAAAAGTTACATAGTTTTCGCACAGTAAGCATTTGAAGTTTCGTGTTTTCTCCCATAGGAATGAATGGAAAAATGTCCATAAACTTTTGTCAAACTTTCAAACTGCTGTCACACGCTCAGTTTTCGAGCTAGAGACACCAGAACTGAAACCGTCAGACCCGAGAGTCCACGGTCCCACCACGTGAAATTATAGGCCGATACCCCGCCCGCTTCATGACCTTTGACCCCATTTTCCATTCACGGCCTACACAGCTCCATAGAGTCCAATGTAAACTGCTGTGGGAGAGTGCTCTCTTAACATCCCACTACCAACAGCTTAGCAGTAAACTCCTTCACCATAGGCGTCGCCTAGTGACCCACGCGGGTTTACCGTATCGAGGACCTCGCTTTAAGCGGTAAAGACGCGGATCGGGGGGCGGGGGTTTAGGCGGCGCAACATCTCGCGTTTCCTCCTGGAAATGCAGACCTCTAGTGTTACGTTTGCTGCCCTTCATTCTGAGGATCGTTCATTCTTGTCCGGTTAACTCCGCCCACAGTTTTCGAGATATCGACTCCGTTCAAAGTTTCATTCGTAGAGCTTCCCTGTGGGATGTGGGCTTGTATACAGCTTTTGGAAAAGTTACATAGTTTTTGCACAGTAAGCATTTGAAGTTTCATCTTTACTCTCATAGGAATGAATGGAAAAATGTCCATAAACTTTTGTCAAACTTTCAAACTGCTGTCACACGCTCAGTTTTAGAGCTACAGACACCAGAATTCAAACGGGCAGACCCGAGAGTCCACGGTCCCGCCACGTGAAATTATAGGCCGATACCCCGCCCGCTTCATGACCTTTGACCCCGTTTTCCATTCACGGCCTACACAGCTCCATAGAGTCCAATGTAAACTGCTGTGGGACAGTGCTCTCTTAACATCCCACTACCAACAGCTTAGCAGTAAACTCCTTCACCATAAGCGTCGCCTAGTGACCCACGCGGGTTTACCGTATCGAGGACCTCGCTTTAAGCGGTAAAGACGCGGATCGGGGGGCGGGGGTTTAGGCGGCGCAACATCTCGCGTTTCCTCCTGGAAATGCAGACCTCTAGTTATGTTGCGCCTGCTGCTTTAAGCAGCGGCGCAATATATTGTTATCCGTAAGTCATATTATTATTATTTTTATTATTATTTTTATTATTCCGCGTTTCCTTGTCCGCTTAACTAGTCCCGCAGCTTTCGAGCTATCGACTCCGTTCCACCTGGAAATCGTGCGTCCTATAGCGACGATGTGGGCTTGTATACAGCTTTCCGATACCCGCACTCGTTCGTCCGCTACACTCGTTTTTCGCTCTGTTTTTCCCCAGTCATTTCTATGGAATTAATTTTCAAAGTGCTCTAACTCGGTCATTTTTCAAGCTACGGACACGGGATTTCAGACGGTCGGACCCGGGCGTACCGGCTCCCATCACTTCCGTTTTCGGAATTTTTGCACTCATCCTTCCCTTTCTTTTCCTCCTTCAAAATCCCTCCATTCATTTCAATGGGAGGCTCTTAGAGTGGGGGTGATGTCATCCACTGTAGTTTCAGTGGCAAAAAGCCGTTTTTTCACTTTTCAGCCGAACAAATCGCCATAACTTCCTCATAGTTTCACCTAGAAACTTCATTTAAATTTTAAATGGTAGAGAAACTTGTCCTTTCTGAGACCTCTAAATTTGAACATTATTGAAAATACGGTTTTTGAGTTATGAATTTTTGTTCGGCACTAGGGACGGTTTCGGCTCCCATAGGGTTCAATGTATTTTTGGAGCAGCTCAGAGTGCGGTTTCTAAAATTTTCTCCTGTTTTTAACTCGTCATAACATGCTCAATTCTCACTTAATCTGCAATTTTTTATACCATATCGATCCCCAGACTCTCCTTGTCGCAACGGTATATACGGTTAAGTGATGTGAGGAAAACTTTCCGAGCTATAAGCATTTGTTCGGAGGGTGGGTACGCTCCCATAGGAACCCATTGAAATTATTTTTTTTCTTTTTCAATTTTCTGCCGAACATTTCACCATAACTTCCTTATACTTTCACCTACAGACTTCATTTAAATTTTAAATGGTAGAGAAATTTCCCCTTTCTCAAACTTGTAAGTTTCAGACCGTTTGAGAATACCGTTCTTGAGTTATGAATTTTTGTTTGACACTTGGGAGGGTTTTCCTCCCATAGAGCTCAATGTATTTTAAGAGCGGGTCGGCACGCAGATTTTCAAAACTTTGCCTGTTTTTAACTCGTAATTACACCATCAAATCTCGCTCAAAGTGCAAAAATTTTTACACCATCTCGAGCACAAGACTCTCCTTGTCGCTACGGTATGCTTTGTTCATTTTTGGTTGGGAAAAGTTTTCGAGCTACGGGTGATTTTTTGGAGGGTGCTCCCCGGTCGAAATTCATTGAATCATGAGTCTGTCAGTTGTATTCTGTGAGCATGCGTGTGAGAGAGACAGAGGGGGGAGGGGGAGGGGCAGAGGCAGAGACTGAGGGGAAGAGCTGTGAGGGCCACAGAAATACACAGGCAGTCTGTAACACTTTAAAGGTCATTTTTAAGGGGGACGTCTTAATTATCCAGGGTTTCTTAAGGTGGAATTTTTAAAGAATACCTCATTCACAATATACTGCCTGTCTTTTCGACATTTTAAGCTTTATTTAAAGTGGTCATTTTTAAAGGTGGACGTGTCAATACAACTGTGGGTTTCTTAAGGTGGAATTTTTATTAAGGTGGTATTTAAAATGTATTGGCCATCTTTTTTTGCTTTTAAGACTCTTTTGGCCTGTGATGTGGACATTTCAATACAATTCTGGGTTTCTTAAGGTGGAATTGTTTTTAAAGGTGGAATTCAAAATGTATCGTTTTCCATTCACGGCCTACAGAGCTCCATAGAGTCCAATGTAAACTGCTGTGGGAGAGTGCTCTCTTAACATCCACCTACCAACAGCTTAGCAGTAAACTCCTTCACCATAAGCGTCGCCTAGTGACCCACGCGGGTTTACCGTATCGCTTAAACCTCGCTTTAAGCGGGAAAGACGCGGATCGGGGGACGGGGGTTTAGGCGGCGCAACATCTCGCGTTTCCTCCTGGAAATGCAGACCTCTAGTGTTACGTTTGCTGCCCTTCATTCTGAGGATCGTTCATTATTGTCCGGTTAACTCCGCCCACAGTTTTAGAGATATCGACTCCGTTCAAAGTTTGTTTTGTAGAGCTTCCCTGTGGGATGCGGGCTTGTATACAGCTTTTTGAAAAGTTACATAGTTTTCGCACAGTAAGCATTTGAAGTTTCATCTTTACTCCCATAGGAATGAATGGGAAAATGTCCATAAACTTTTGTCAAACTTTCAAACTGCTGTCACACGGTCAGTTTTCGAGCTAGAGACACCAGAATTCAAACGGGCAGACCCGAGGGTCCACGGTCCCAGCACGTGAAACTATAGGCCGATAGCCCACCCGCTTCATGACCTTTGACCCCGTTTTCCTTTCACGGCCTACTGAGCTCCATAGAGTCCAATGTAAACTGCTGTGGGAGAGAGCTCTCTTAACATCCCACTACCGACAGCTTAGCAGTAAACTTCTTCACCATAAGCGTCGCCTAGTGACCCACGCGGGTTTACCGTATCGAGGACCTCGCTTTAAGCGGGAAAGACGCGGATCGGGGGACGGGGGTTTAGGCGGCGCAACATCTCGCGTTTCCTCCTGGAAATGCAGACCTCTAGTGTTACGTTTGCTGCCCTTAATTCTGAGGATCGTTCATTCTTGTCCGTTTAACTCCGCCCACAGTTTTCGAGATATCGACTCCGTTCAAAGTTTGTTTCGTAGAGCTGCCCTGTGGGATGCGGGCTTGTATACAGCTTTTGGAAAAGTTGCATAGTTTTCGCACAGGAAGCATTTGAAGTTTCATCTTTACTCTCATAGGAATGAATGGAAAAATGTCCATAAACTTTTGTCAAACTTTCAAACTGCTGTCACACGCTCAGTTTTCGAGCTACAGACACCAGAATTCAAACGGGCAGACCCGAGAGTCCACGGTCCCGCCACGTGAAATTATAGGCCGATACCCCGCCCGCTTCATGACCTTTGACCCCGTTTTCCATTCACAGCCTACAGAGCTCCATAGAGTCCAATGTAAACTGCTGTGGGAGAGTGCTCTCTTAACATCCCACTACCGACAGCTTAGCAGTAAACTCCTTCACCATAAGCGTCGCCTAGTGACCCACGCGGGTTTACCGTATCGAGGACCTCGCTTTAAGCGGGAAAGACGCGGATCGGGGGACGGGGGTTTAGGCGGCGCAACATCTCGTGTGTTACGTTTGCTGCCCTTCATTCTGAGGATCGTTCATTTTTGTCCGGTTAACTCCGCCCACAGTTTTCGAGATATCGACTCCGTTCAAAGTTTGTTTCGTACAGCTTCCCTGTGGGATGCGGGCTTGTATACAGCTTTTGGAAAAGTTACATAGTTTTCGCACAGTAAGCATTTGAAGTTTCGTGTTTTCTCCCATAGGAATGAATGGAAAAATGTCCATAAACTTTTGTCAAACTTTCAAACTGCTGTCACACGCTCAGTTTTCGAGCTACAGACACCAGAATTCAAACCGTCAGACCCGAGAGTCCACGGTCCCACCACGTGAAATTATAGGCCGATACTCCGCCCGCTTCATGACCTTTGACCCCATTTTCCATTCACGGCCTACACAGCTCCATAGAGTCCAATGTAAACTGCTGTGGGAGAGTGCTCTCTTAACATCCCACTACCAACAGCTTAGCAGTAAACTCCTTCACCATAGGCGTCGCCTAGTGACCCACACGGGTTTACCGTATCGAGGACCTCGCTTTAAGCGGGAAAGACGCGGATCGGGGGGCAGGGGTTTAGGCGGCGCAACATCTCGCGTTTCCTCCTGGAAATGCAGACCTCTAGTTATGTTGCGCCTGCTGCTTTAAGCAGCAGCGCGCAATATATTGTTATCCGAAAGTCATATTATTATTTTTTTTTATTATTCTTATTATTCCGGATTTCCTTGTCCGCCTAACTAGTCCCGCAGCTTTCGAGCTATCGACTCCGTTCCACCTGGAAATCGTGCGTCCTATAGCGACGATGTGGGCTTGTATACAGCTTTCCGATACCCGCACTCGTTCGTCCGCTACACTCGTTTATCGCTCCGTTTTTCCCCAGTCATTTCTATGGAATTAATTTTCAAAGTGCTCTAACTCGGTCATTTTTCAAGCTACGGACACGGGATTTCAGACGGTCGGACCCGGGCGTAACGGCTCCCATCACTTCCGTTTTCGGAATTTTTGCACTCATCCTTCCCTTTCTTTTCCTCCTTCAAAATCCCTCCATTCATTTCAATGGGAGGCTCTTAGAGTGGGGGTGATGTCATCCACTGTAGTTTCAGTGGCAAAAAGCCGTTTTTTCACTTTTCAGCAGAACAATTCACCATAACTTCCTCATACTTTCACCTAGAAAGTTCATTTAAATTTTAAATGGTAGAGAAACTTGTCCTTTCTAAGACCTCTAAATTTGAACATTATTGAAAATACGGTTTTTGAGTTATGAATTTTTGTTCGGCACTAGGGAGGGTTTCGGCTCCCATAGGGTTCAATGTATTTTTGGAGCAGCTCAGAGTGCGGTTTCTAAAATTTTCTCCTGTTTTTAACTCGTCATAACATGCTCAATTCTCACTTAATCTGCAAATTTTTTATACCATATCGATCCCCAGACTCTCCTTGTCGCAACGGTATATACGGTTAAGTGATGTGGGGAAAACTTTCCGAGCTATAAGCATTTGTTCGGAGGGTGGGTACGCTCCCATAGGAACCCATTGAAATTATTTTTTTTCTTTTTCAATTTTCTGCCGAACATTTCACCATAACTTCCTTATACTTTCACCTACAGACTTCATTTAAACTTTAAATGGTAGAGAAATTTCCCCTTTCTCACACTTGTAAGTTTCAGACCTTTTGAGAATACCGTTCTTGAGTTATGAATTTTTGTTTGACACTTGGGAGGGTTTTCCTCCCATAGAGCTCAATGTATTTTAAGAGCGGGTCTGCACGCAGATTTTCAAAACTTTGCCTGTTTTTAACTCGTAATTACACCATCAAATCTCGCTCAAAGTGCAAAAATTTTTACACCATCTCGAGCACCAGACTCTCCTTGTCGCTACGGTATGCTTCGTTCATTTTTGGACCTGGAAAAGTTTTTGAGATATTTGAGGTTTTTTGGAAGGTGCCCCACCGGTCGAAATTCATTGAATCATGAGTCTGTCAGTTGTATTCTGTGAGCGTGCCTGTGAGAGAGACAGAGGGGGGAGGGGGAGGGGCAGAGGCAGACACTGACTGGGAGAGGTGTGAGGGCCACAGAAATACACAGGCAGTCTGTAACACTTTAAAGGTCATTTTTAAGGGGGACGTCTTAATTATCCAGGGTTTCTTAAGGTGGAATTTTTTTAAGAATACCTCATTCACAATATACTGGCTGTCTTTTCGACATTTTAAGCTTTATTTCAAGTGGTCATTTTTAAAGGTGGACGTCTCAATACAACTGTGGGTTTCTTAAGGTGGAATTTTTATTAAGGTGGTATTTAAAATGTATTGGCCATATTTTTTTGCTTTTAAGACTCTTTTGGCCTGTGATGTGGACATTTCAATACAATTTTGGGTTTCTTAAGGTGGAATTGTTTTTAAAGGTGGATTTCAAAATGTATCGTTTTCCATTCACGCCCTACTGAGCTCCATAGAGTCCAATGTAAACTGCTGTGGGAGAGTGCTCTCTTAACATCCCACTACCGACAGCTTAGCAGTAAACTCCTTCACCATATCGTGGCCTAGTGACCCACGCGGGTTTACCGTACCGAGGACCTCGCTTTAAGCGGGAAAGACGCGGATCGGGGGGCAGGGGTTTAGGCGGCGCAACATCTCGCGTTTCCTCCTGGAAATGCAGACCTCTAGTGTTACGTTTGCTGCCCTTCATTCTGAGGATCGTTCATTCTTGTCCGGTTAACTCCGCCCACAGTTTTCGAGATATCGACTCCATTCAAAGTTTCATTCGTACAGCTTCCCTGTGGGATGCGGGCTTGTATACAGCTTTTGGAAAAGTTGCATAGTTTTCGCACAGTAAGCATTTGAAGTTTCGTGTTTTCTCCCATAGGAATGAATGGAAAAATGTCCATAAACTTTTGTCAAACTTTCAAACTGCTGTCACACGCTCAGTTTTCGAGCTAGAGACACCAGAATTCAAACGGGCAGACCCGAGCGTCCACGGTCCCGCCACGGGAAATTATGGGCCGATAGCCCACCCGCTTCATGACCTTTGACCCCGTTTTCCATTCACGGCCTACAGAGCTCCATAGAGTCCAATGTAAACTGCTGTGGGACAGTGCTCTCTTAACATCCCACTACCGACAGCTTAGCAGTAAACTCCTTCACCATAAGCGTCGCCTAGTGACCCACGCGGGTTTACCGTATCGAGGGCCTCGCTTTAAGCGGGAAAGACGCGGATCGGGGGGCAGGGGTTTAGGCGGCGCAACATCTCACGTTTCCTCCTGGAAATGCAGACCTCTAGTGTTACGTTTGCTGCCCTTCATTCTGAGGATCGTTCATTCTTGTCCGGTTAACTCCGCCCACAGTTTTCGAGATATCGACTCCGTTTAAAGTTTGTTTTGTAGAGCTTCCCTGTGGGATGCGGGCTTGTATACAGCTTTTGGAAAAGTTGCATAGTTTTCGCACAGTAAGCATTTGAAGTTTCATCTTTTCTCCCATAGGAATGAATGGAAAAATGTCCATAAACTTTTGTCAAACATTCAAACTGCTGTCACACGCTCAGTTTTCGAGCTAGAGACACCAGAATTCAAACGGGCAGACCCGAGAGTCCACGGTCCCACCACGTGAAATTATGGGCCGATAGCCCACCCGCTTCATGACCTTTGACCCCGTTTTCCATTCACGGCCTACAGAGCTCCATAGAGTCCAATGTAAACTGCTGTGGGAGAGTGCTCTCTTAACATCCCACTACCAACAGCTTAGCAGTAAACTCCTTCACCATAAGCGTCGCCTAGTGACCCACGCGGGTTTACCGTATCGAGGACCTTGCTTTAAGCGGGAAAGACGCGGATCGGGGGGCAGGGATTTAGGCGGCGCAACATCTCGCGTTTCCTCCTGGAAATGCAGACCTCTAGTGTTACGTTTGCTGCCCTTCATTCTGAGGATCGTTCATTCTTTTCCGGTTAACTCCGCCCACAGTTTTCGAGATATCGACTCCGTTCAAAGTTTGTTTCGTAGAGCTTCCCTGTGGGATGCGGGCTTGTATACAGGTTTTGGAAAAGTTACATAGTTTTTGCACAGTAAGCATTTGAAGTTTCGTGATTTCTCCCATAGGAATGAATGGAAAAGTGTCCATAAACTTTTGTCAAACTTTCAAACTGCTGTCACACGGTCAGTTTTCGAGCTAGAGACACCAGAACTCAAACGGGCAGACCCGAGAGTCCACGGTCCCAGCACGTGAAATTATAGGCCGATAGCCCACCCGCTTCATGACCTTTGACCCCGTTTTCCTTTCACGGCCTACAGAGCTCCATAGAGTCCAATGTAAACTGCTGTGGGAGAGTGCTCTCTTAACATCCCACTACCGACAGCTTAGCAGTAAACTCCTTCACCATAAGCGTCGCCTAGTGACCCACGCGGGTTTACCGTATCGAGGACCTCGCTTTAAGCGGGAAAGACGCGGATCGGGGGACGGGGGTTTAGGCGGCGCAACATCTCGCGTTTCCTCCTGGAAATGCAGACCTCTAGTGTTACGTTTGCTGCCCTTCATTCTGAGGATCGTTCATTCTTGTCCGGTTAACTCCGCCCACAGTTTTCGAGATATCGACTCCGTTCAAAGTTTGTTTCGTAGAGCTTCCCTGTGGGATGCGGGCTTGTATACAGCTTTTAGAAAAGTTACATAGTTTTCGCACAGGAAGCATTTGAAATTTCATCTTTTCTCACATAGGAATGAATGGAAAAATGTCCATAAACTTTTGTCAAACATTCAAACTGCTGTCACACGGTCAGTTTTCGAGCTAGAGACACTAGAACTCAAACGGGCAGACCCGAGGGTCCACGGTCCCACCACGTAAATTTATGGGCCGATAACCCACCCGCTTCATGACCTTTGACCCCGTTTTCCTTTCACGGCCTACAGAGCTCCATAGAGTCCAATGTAAACTGCTGTGGGAGAGTGCTCTCTTAACATCCCACTACCGACAGCTTAGCAGTAAACTCCTTCACCATAAGCGTCGCCTAGTGACCCACGCGGGTTTACCGTATCGAGGACCTCGCTTTAAGCGGGAAAGACGCGGATCGGGGGACGGGGGTTTAGGCGGCGCAACATCTCGTGTGTTACGTTTGCTGCCCTTCATTCTGAGGATCGTTCGTTCTTGTCCAGTTAACTCCGCCCACAGTTTTCGAGATATCGACTCTGTTCAAAGTTTGTTTCGTACAGCTTCCCTGTGGGATGCGGGCTTGTATACAGCTTTTGGAAAAGTTACATAGTTTTCGCACAGTAAGCATTTGAAGTTTCGTGTTTTCTCCCATAGGAATGAATGGAAAAATGTCCATAAACTTTTGTCAAACTTTCAAACTGCTGTCACACGCTCAGTTTTCGAGCTAGAGACACCAGAACTGAAACCGTCAGACCCGAGAGTCCACGGTCCCACCACGTGAAATTATAGGCCGATACCCCGCCCGCTTCATGACCTTTGACCCCATTTTCCATTCACGGCCTACACAGCTCCATAGAGTCCAATGTAAACTGCTGTGGGAGAGTGCTCTCTTAACATCCCACTACCAACAGCTTAGCAGTAAACTCCTTCACCATAGGCGTCGCCTAGTGACCCACGCGGGTTTACCGTATCGAGGACCTCGCTTTAAGCGGTAAAGACGCGGATCGGGGGGCGGGGGTTTAGGCGGCGCAACATCTCGCGTTTCCTCCTGGAAATGCAGACCTCTAGTGTTACGTTTGCTGCCCTTCATTCTGAGGATCGTTCATTCTTGTCCGGTTAACTCCGCCCACAGTTTTCGAGATATCGACTCCGTTCAAAGTTTCATTCGTAGAGCTTCCCTGTGGGATGTGGGCTTGTATACAGCTTTTGGAAAAGTTACATAGTTTTTGCACAGTAAGCATTTGAAGTTTCATCTTTACTCTCATAGGAATGAATGGAAAAATGTCCATAAACTTTTGTCAAACTTTCAAACTGCTGTCACACGCTCAGTTTTAGAGCTACAGACACCAGAATTCAAACGGGCAGACCCGAGAGTCCACGGTCCCGCCACGTGAAATTATAGGCCGATACCCCGCCCGCTTCATGACCTTTGACCCCGTTTTCCATTCACGGCCTACACAGCTCCATAGAGTCCAATGTAAACTGCTGTGGGACAGTGCTCTCTTAACATCCCACTACCAACAGCTTAGCAGTAAACTCCTTCACCATAAGCGTCGCCTAGTGACCCACGCGGGTTTACCGTATCGAGGACCTCGCTTTAAGCGGTAAAGACGCGGATCGGGGGGCGGGGGTTTAGGCGGCGCAACATCTCGCGTTTCCTCCTGGAAATGCAGACCTCTAGTTATGTTGCGCCTGCTGCTTTAAGCAGCGGCGCAATATATTGTTATCCGTAAGTCATATTATTATTATTTTTATTATTATTTTTATTATTCCGCGTTTCCTTGTCCGCTTAACTAGTCCCGCAGCTTTCGAGCTATCGACTCCGTTCCACCTGGAAATCGTGCGTCCTATAGCGACGATGTGGGCTTGTATACAGCTTTCCGATACCCGCACTCGTTCGTCCGCTACACTCGTTTTTCGCTCTGTTTTTCCCCAGTCATTTCTATGGAATTAATTTTCAAAGTGCTCTAACTCGGTCATTTTTCAAGCTACGGACACGGGATTTCAGACGGTCGGACCCGGGCGTACCGGCTCCCATCACTTCCGTTTTCGGAATTTTTGCACTCATCCTTCCCTTTCTTTTCCTCCTTCAAAATCCCTCCATTCATTTCAATGGGAGGCTCTTAGAGTGGGGGTGATGTCATCCACTGTAGTTTCAGTGGCAAAAAGCCGTTTTTTCACTTTTCAGCCGAACAAATCGCCATAACTTCCTCATAGTTTCACCTAGAAACTTCATTTAAATTTTAAATGGTAGAGAAACTTGTCCTTTCTGAGACCTCTAAATTTGAACATTATTGAAAATACGGTTTTTGAGTTATGAATTTTTGTTCGGCACTAGGGACGGTTTCGGCTCCCATAGGGTTCAATGTATTTTTGGAGCAGCTCAGAGTGCGGTTTCTAAAATTTTCTCCTGTTTTTAACTCGTCATAACATGCTCAATTCTCACTTAATCTGCAATTTTTTATACCATATCGATCCCCAGACTCTCCTTGTCGCAACGGTATATACGGTTAAGTGATGTGAGGAAAACTTTCCGAGCTATAAGCATTTGTTCGGAGGGTGGGTACGCTCCCATAGGAACCCATTGAAATTATTTTTTTTCTTTTTCAATTTTCTGCCGAACATTTCACCATAACTTCCTTATACTTTCACCTACAGACTTCATTTAAATTTTAAATGGTAGAGAAATTTCCCCTTTCTCAAACTTGTAAGTTTCAGACCGTTTGAGAATACCGTTCTTGAGTTATGAATTTTTGTTTGACACTTGGGAGGGTTTTCCTCCCATAGAGCTCAATGTATTTTAAGAGCGGGTCGGCACGCAGATTTTCAAAACTTTGCCTGTTTTTAACTCGTAATTACACCATCAAATCTCGCTCAAAGTGCAAAAATTTTTACACCATCTCGAGCACAAGACTCTCCTTGTCGCTACGGTATGCTTTGTTCATTTTTGGTTGGGAAAAGTTTTCGAGCTACGGGTGATTTTTTGGAGGGTGCTCCCCGGTCGAAATTCATTGAATCATGAGTCTGTCAGTTGTATTCTGTGAGCATGCGTGTGAGAGAGACAGAGGGGGGAGGGGGAGGGGCAGAGGCAGAGACTGAGGGGAAGAGCTGTGAGGGCCACAGAAATACACAGGCAGTCTGTAACACTTTAAAGGTCATTTTTAAGGGGGACGTCTTAATTATCCAGGGTTTCTTAAGGTGGAATTTTTAAAGAATACCTCATTCACAATATACTGCCTGTCTTTTCGACATTTTAAGCTTTATTTAAAGTGGTCATTTTTAAAGGTGGACGTGTCAATACAACTGTGGGTTTCTTAAGGTGGAATTTTTATTAAGGTGGTATTTAAAATGTATTGGCCATCTTTTTTTGCTTTTAAGACTCTTTTGGCCTGTGATGTGGACATTTCAATACAATTCTGGGTTTCTTAAGGTGGAATTGTTTTTAAAGGTGGAATTCAAAATGTATCGTTTTCCATTCACGGCCTACAGAGCTCCATAGAGTCCAATGTAAACTGCTGTGGGAGAGTGCTCTCTTAACATCCACCTACCAACAGCTTAGCAGTAAACTCCTTCACCATAAGCGTCGCCTAGTGACCCACGCGGGTTTACCGTATCGCTTAAACCTCGCTTTAAGCGGGAAAGACGCGGATCGGGGGACGGGGGTTTAGGCGGCGCAACATCTCGCGTTTCCTCCTGGAAATGCAGACCTCTAGTGTTACGTTTGCTGCCCTTCATTCTGAGGATCGTTCATTATTGTCCGGTTAACTCCGCCCACAGTTTTAGAGATATCGACTCCGTTCAAAGTTTGTTTCGTAGAGCTTCCCTGTGGGATGCGGGCTTGTATACAGCTTTTGGAAAAGTTACATAGTTTTCGCACAGTAAGCATTTGAAGTTTCATGTTTACTCCCATAGGAATGAATGGAAAAATGTCCATAAACTTTTGTCAAACTTTCAAACTGCTGTCACACGCTCAGTTTTCGAGCTAGAGACACCAGAATTCAAACGGGCAGACCCGAGTGTCCAAGGTCCCACCACGTGAAATTATAGGCCGATAGCCCACCCGCTTCATGACCTTTGACCCCGTTTTCCATTCACGGCCTACACAGCTCCATAGAGTCCAATGTAAACTGCTGTGGGAGAGTGCTCTCTTAACATCCCACTACCGACAGCTTAGCAGTAAACTCCTTCACCATAAGCGTCGCCTAGTGACCCACGCGGGTTTACCGTACCGAGGGCCTCGCTTTAAGCGGGAAAGACGCGGATCGGGGGGCGGGGGTTTAGGCGGCGCAACATCTCGCGTTTCCTCCTGGAAATGCAGACCTCTAGTGTTACGTTTGCTGCCCTTCATTCTGAGGATCGTTCGTTCTTGTCCGGTTAACTCCGCCCACAGTTTTTGAGATATCGACTCCGTTCAAAGTTTCATTCGTAGAGCTGCCCTGTGGGATGCGGGCTTGTATACAGCTTTTGGAAAAGTTACATAGTTTTCGCACAGTAAGCATTTGAAGTTTCATCTTTACTCCCATAGGAATGAATGGAAAAATGTCCATAAACTTTTGTCAAACTTTCAAACTGCTGTCACACGGTCAGTTTTCGAGCTAGAGACACCAGAACTCAAACGGGCAGACCCGAGAGTCCACGGTCCCACCACGTGAAACTATAGGCCGATAGCCCGCCCGCTTCATGACCTTTGACCCCGTTTTCCATTCACGGCCTACACAGCTCCATAGAGTCCAATGTAAACTGCTGTGGGACAGTGCTCTCTTAACATCCCACTACCGACAGCTTAGCAGTAAACTCCTTCACCATAAGCGTCGCCTAGTGACCCACGCGGGTTTACCGTATCGAGGACCTCGCTTTAAGCGGGAAAGACGCGGATCGGGGGGCAGGGTTTTAGGCGGCGCAACATCTCGCGTTTCCTCCTGGAAATGCAGACCTCTAGTGTTACGTTTGCTGCCCTTAATTCTGAGGATCGTTCGTTCTTGTCCGGTTAACTCCGCCCACAGTTTTCGAGATATCGACTCCGTTCAAAGTTTGTTTCGTAGAGCTTCCCTGTGGGATGCGGGCTTGTATACAGCTTTTGGAAAAGTTGCATAGTTTTCGCACAGTAAGCATTTGAAGTTTCATCCTTACTCCCGTAGGAATGAATGGAAAAATGTCCATAAACTTTTGTCAAACTTTCAAACTGCCGTCACACGGTCAGTTTTCGAGCTAGAGACACCAGAACTCAAACGGGCAGACCCGAGAGTCCACGGTCCCACCACGTGAAATTATAGGCCGATACCCCGCCCGCTTCATGACCTTTGACCCCGTTTTCCATTCACGGCCTACAGAGCTCCATAGAGTCCAATGTAAACTGGTGTGGGAGAGTGCTCTCTTAACATCCCACTACCGACAGCTTAGCAGTAAACTCCTTCACCATAAGCGTCGCCTAGTGACCCACGCGGGTTTACCGTATCGAGGACCTCGCTTTAAGCGGGAAAGACGCGGATCGGGGGACGGGGGTTTCGGCGGCGCAACATCTCGCGTTTCCTCCTGGTGTTACGTTTGCTGCCCTTCATTCTGAGGATCGTTCGTTCTTGTCCGGTTAACTCCGCCCACAGTTTTCGAGATATCGACTCCGTTCAAAGTTTGTTTCGTAGAGCTGCCCTGTGGGATGCGGGCTTGTATACAGCTTTTGGAAAAGTTGCATAGTTTTCGCACAGTAAGCATTTGAAGTTTCATCCTTACTCCCATAGGAATGAATGGAAAAATGTCCATAAACTTTTGTCAAACTTTTAAACTGCTGTCACACGGTCAGTTTTCGAGCTAGAGACACCAGAACTCAAACGGGCAGACCCGAGGGTCCACGGTCCCACCACGTGAAACTATAGGCCGATAGCCCACCCGCTTCATGACCTTTGACCCCGTTTTCCATTCACGGCCTACAGAGCTCCATAGAGTCCAATGTAAACTGCTGTGGGAGAGTGCTCTCTTAACATCCCACTACCGACAGCTTAGCAGTAAACTCCTTCACCATAAGCGTCGCCTAGTGACCCACGCGGGTTTACCGTATCGAGGACCTCGCTTTAAGCGGGAAAGACGCGGATCGGGGGGCAGGGGTTTAGGCGGCGCAACATCTCGCGTTTCCTCCTGGAAATGCAGACCTCTAGTGTTACGTTTGCTGCCCTTCATTCTGAGGATCGTTCATTCTTGTCCGGTTAACTCCGCCCACAGTTTTCGAGATATCGACTCCGTTCAAAGTTTGTTTCGTAGAGCTTCCCTGTGGGATGCGGGCTTGTATACAGCTTTTGGAAAAGTTACATAGTTTTCGCACAGTAAGCATTTGAAGTTTCATCTTAACTCCCATAGGAATGAATGGAAAAATGTCCATAAACTTTTGTCAAACTTTCAAACTGCTGTCACACGGTCAGTTTTCGAGCTAGAGACACCAGAACTCAAACGGGCAGACCCGAGAGTCCACGGTCCCACCACGTGAAATTATAGGCCGATACCCCGCCCGCTTCATGACCTTTGACCCCGTTTTTCATTCACGGCCTACAGAGCTCCATAGAGTCCAATGTAAACTGCTGTGGGAGAGTGCTCTCTTAACATCCCACTACCGACAGCTTAGCAGTAAACTCCTTCACCATAAGCGTCGCCTAGTGACCCACGCGGGTTTACCGTATCGAGGACCTCGCTTTAAGCGGGAAAGACGCGGATCGGGGGACGGGGGTTTCGGCGGCGCAACATCTCGCGTTTCCTCCTGGTGTTACGTTTGCTGCCCTTCATTCTGAGGATCGTTCGTTCTTGTCCGGTTAACTCCGCCCACAGTTTTCGAGATATCGACTCCGTTCAAAGTTTGTTTCGTAGAGCTGCCCTGTGGGATGCGGGCTTGTATACAGCTTTTGGAAAAGTTGCATAGTTTTCGCACAGTAAGCATTTGAAGTTTCATCTTTACTCCCATAGGAATGAATGGAAAAATGTCCATAAACTTTTGTCAAACATTCAAACTGCTGTCACACGGTCAGTTTTCGAGCTAGAGACACCAGAATTCAAACGGGCAGACCCGAGAGTCCACGGTCCCGCCACGTGAAATTATAGGCCGATAGCCCACCCGCTTCATGACCTTTCACCCCGTTTTCCTTTCACGGCCTACAGAGCTCCATAGAGTCCAATGTAAACTGCTGTGGGAGAGTGCTCTCTTAACATCCCACTACCAACAGCTTAGCAGTAAACTCCTTCACCATAAGCGTCGCCTAGTGACCCACGCGGGTTTACCGTATCGAGGACCTCGCTTTAAGCGGGAAAGACGCGGATCGGGGGACGGGGGTTTCGGCGGCGCAACATCTCGCGTTTCCTCCTGGAAATGCAGACCTCTAGTGTTACGTTTGCAACCCTTCATTCTGAGGATCGTTCATTCTTGTCCGGTTAACTCCGCCCACAGTTTTCGAGATATCGACTCCGTTCAAAGTTTGTTTCGTAGAGCTGCCCTGTGGGATGCGGGCTTGTATACAGCTTTTGGAAAAGTTGCATAGTTTTTGCACAGGAAGCCTTTGAACTTTCATCTTTACTCCCCTAGGAATGAATGGAAAAATGTCCATAAACTTTTGTCAAACTTTCAAACTGCTGTCACACGCTCAGTTTTCGAGCTAGAGACACCAGAACTCAAACGGGCAGACCCGAGGGTCCAAGGTCCCACCACGTAAAATTATAGGCCGATAGCCCACCCGCTTCATGACCTTTGACCCCGTTTTCCATTCACGGCCTACACAGCTCCATAGAGTCCAATGTAAACTGCTGTGGGACAGTGCTCTCTTAACATCCCACTACCAACAGCTTAGCAGTAAACTCCTTCACCATAAGCGTCGCCTAGTGACCCACGCGGGTTTACCGTATCGAGGACCTCGCTTTAAGCGGTAAAGACGCGGATCGGGGGGCGGGGGTTTAGGCGGCGCAACATCTCGCGTTTCCTCCTGGAAATGCAGACCTCTAGTGTTACGTTTGCTGCCCTTCATTCTGAGGATCGTTCACTCTTGTCCGGTTAACTCCGCCCACAGTTTTCGAGATATGGACTCCGTTCAAAGTTTGTTTCGTAGAGCTTCCCTGTGGGATGCGGGCTTGTATACAGCTTTTTGAAAAGTTACATAGTTTTCGCACAGTAAGCATTTGAAGTTTCATCTTTACTCCCATAGGAATGAATGGGAAAATGTCCATAAACTTTTGTCAAACTTTCAAACTGCTGTCACACGGTCAGTTTTCGAGCTAGAGACACCAGAATTCAAACGGGCAGACCCGAGGGTCCACGGTCCCAGCACGTGAAACTATAGGCCGATAGCCCACCCGCTTCATGACCTTTGACCCCGTTTTCCTTTCACGGCCTACTGAGCTCCATAGAGTCCAATGTAAACTGCTGTGGGAGAGAGCTCTCTTAACATCCCACTACCGACAGCTTAGCAGTAAACTTCTTCACCATAAGCGTCGCCTAGTGACCCACGCGGGTTTACCGTATCGAGGACCTCGCTTTAAGCGGGAAAGACGCGGATCGGGGGACGGGGGTTTAGGCGGCGCAACATCTCGCGTTTCCTCCTGGAAATGCAGACCTCTAGTGTTACGTTTGCTGCCCTTAATTCTGAGGATCGTTCATTCTTGTCCGTTTAACTCCGCCCACAGTTTTCGAGATATCGACTCCGTTCAAAGTTTGTTTCGTAGAGCTGCCCTGTGGGATGCGGGCTTGTATACAGCTTTTGGAAAAGTTGCATAGTTTTCGCACAGGAAGCATTTGAAGTTTCATCTTTACTCTCATAGGAATGAATGGAAAAATGTCCATAAACTTTTGTCAAACTTTCAAACTGCTGTCACACGCTCAGTTTTCGAGCTACAGACACCAGAATTCAAACGGGCAGACCCGAGAGTCCACGGTCCCGCCACGTGAAATTATAGGCCGATACCCCGCCCGCTTCATGACCTTTGACCCCGTTTTCCATTCACAGCCTACAGAGCTCCATAGAGTCCAATGTAAACTGCTGTGGGAGAGTGCTCTCTTAACATCCCACTACCAACAGCTTAGCAGTAAACTCCTTCACCATAAGCGTCGCCTAGTGACCCACGCGGGTTTACCGTATCGAGGACCTCGCTTTAAGCGGGAAAGACGCGGATCGGGGGACGGGGGTTTCGGCGGCGCAACATCTCGCGTTTCCTCCTGGAAATGCAGACCTCTAGTTATGTTGCGCCTGCTGCTTTAAGCAGCGGCGCAATATATTGTTCTTCTTAAGTCATATTATTATTATTTTTATTCTTATTATTCCGCGTTTCCTTGTCCGCCTAACTAGTCCCGCAGCTTTCGAGCTATCGACTCCGTTCCACCTGGAAATCGTGCGTCCTATAGCGACGATGTGGGCTTGTATACAGCTTTCTGATACCCGCACTCGTTCGTCCGCTACACTCGTTTATCGCTCTGTTTTTCCCCAGTCATTTCTATGGAATTAATTTTCAAAGTGCTCTAACTCGGTCATTTTTCAAGCTACGGACACGGGATTTCAGACGGTCGGACCCGGGCGTACCGGCTCCCATCACTTCCGTTTTCAGATTTTTTGCACTCATCCTTCCCTTTCTATTCCTCCTTCAAAATCCCTCCATTCATTTCAATGGGAGGCTCTTACAGTGGGTGACGTCATACACTGTAGATTCCTTCTCAGAAAACGGGTTTTTCACTTTTCAGCCAAACAAATCGCCATAACTTCCTCATACTTTCACCTAGAAACTTCATTTAAATTTTAAATGGTAGAGAAACTTGTCCTTTCTAAGACCTCTAAATTTGAACATTATTGAAAATACGGTTTTTGAGTTATGAATTTTTGTTCGGCACTAGGGAGGGTTTCGGCTCCCATAGGGTTCAATGTATTTTTGGAGCAGCTCAGAGTGCGGTTTCTAAAATTTTCTCCTGTTTTTAACTCGTCATAACATGCTCAATTCTCACTTAATCTGCAAATTTTTTATACCATATCGATCCCCAGACTCTCCTTGTCGCAACGGTATATACGGTTAAGTGATGTGGGGAAAACTTTCCGAGCTATAAGCATTTGTTCGGAGGGTGGGTACGCTCCCATAGGAACCCATTGAAATTATTTTTTTTCTTTTTCAATTTTCTGCCGAACATTTCACCATAACTTCCTTATACTTTCACCTACAGACTTCATTTAAACTTTAAATGGTAGAGAAATTTCCCCTTTCTCACACTTGTAAGTTTCAGACCGTTTGAGAATACCGTTCTTGAGTTATGAATTTTTGTTTGACACTTGGGAGGGTTTTCCTCCCATAGAGCTCAATGTATTTTAAGAGCGGCTCGGCACGCAGATTTTCAAAACTTTGCCTGTTTTTAACTCGTAATTACACCATCAAATCTCGCTCAAAGTGCAAAAATTTTTACACCATCTCGAGCACCAGACTCTCCTTGTCGCTACGGTATGCTTCGTTCATTTTTGGACCTGGAAAAGTTTTTGAGATATTTGAGGTTTTTTGGAAGGTGCGCAACCGGTCGAAATTCATTGAATCCTGAGTCTGTCAGTTGTATTCTGTGAGCGTGCGTGTGAGAGAGAGAGAGGGGGGAGGGGGAGGGGCAGAGGCAGACACTGACGGGGAAGAGGTGTGAGGGCCACAGAAATACACAGGCAGTCTGTAACACTTTAAAGGTCATTTTTAAGGGGGACATCTTAATTATCCAGGGTTTCTTAAGGTGGAATTTTTTAAGAATACCTCATTCACAATATACTGCCTGTCTTTTCGACATTTAAAGCTTTATTTAAAGTGGTCATTTTTAAAGGTGGACGTGTCAATACAACTGTGGGTTTCTTAAGGTGGAATTTTTATTAAGGTGGTATTTAAAATGTATTGGCCATCTTTTTTGCTTTTAAGATTCTTTTGGCCTGTGATGTGGACATTTCAATACAATTCTGGGTTTCTTAAGGTGGAATTGTTTTTAAAGGTGGAATTCAAAATGTATCGTTTTCTATTCACGCCCTACTGAGCTCCATAGAGTCCAATGTAAACTGCTGTGGGAGAGTGCTCTCTTAACATCCCACTACCAACAGCTTAGCAGTAAACTCCTTCACCATAAGCGTCGCCTAGTGACCCACGCGGGTTTACCGTATCGAGGACCTCGCTTTAAGCGGGAAAGACGCGGATCGGGGGACGGGGGTTTAGGCGGCGCAACATCTCGCGTTTCCTCCTGGTGTTACGTTTGCTGCCCTTAATTCTGAGGATCGTTCATTCTTGTCCGGTTAACTCCGCCCACAGTTTTCGAGATATCGACTCCGTTCAAAGTTTGTTTCGTAGAGCTTTCCTGTGGGATGCGGGCTTGTATACAGCTTTTGGAAAAGTTGCATAGTTTTTGCACAGTAAGCCTTTGAAATTTCATCTTTTCTCCCATAGGAATGAATGGAAAAATGTCCATAAACTTTTGTCAAACTTTCAAACTGCCGTCACACGGTCAGTTTTCGAGCTAGAGACACCAGAACTCAAACGGGCAGACCCGAGAGTCCACGGTCCCACCACGTGAAATTATAGGCCGATACCCCGCCCGCTTCATGACCTTTGACCCCGTTTTCCATTCACGGCCTACTGAGCTCCATAGAGTCCAATGTAAACTGCTGTGGGAGAGTGCTCTCTTAACATCCCACTACCGACAGCTTAGCAGTAAACTCCTTCACCATAAGCGTCGCCTAGTGACCCACGCGGGTTTACCGTATCGAGGACCTCGCTTTAAGCGGGAAAGACGCGGATCGGGGGGCGGGGTTTAGGCGGCGCAACATCTCGCGTTTCCTCCTGGAAATGCAGACCTCTAGTGTTACGTTTGCTGCCCTTCATTCTGAGGATCGTTCATTCTTGTCCGGTTAACTCCGCCCACAGTTTTCGAGATATCGACTCCGTTCAAAGTTTGTTTCGTAGAGCTTCCCTGTGGGATGCGGGCTTGTATACAGCTTTTGGAAAAGTTGCATAGTTTTCGCACAGTAACCATTTGAAGTTTCATCTTTACTCCCATAGGAATGAATGGAAAAATGTCCATAAACTTTTGTCAAACTTTCAAACTGCTGTCACACGGTCAGTTTTCGAGCTAGAGACACCAGAATTCAATCGGGCAGACCCGAGAGTCCACGGTCCCACCACGTGAATTTATGGGCCGATAGCCCACCCGCTTCATGACCTTTGACCCCGTTTTCCTTTCACGGCCTACAGAGCTCCATAGAGTCCAATGTAAACTGCTGTGGGAGAGTGCTCCCTTAACATCCCACTACCGACAGCTTAGCAGTAAACTCCGTCACCATAAGCGTCGCCTAGTGACCCACGTGGGTTTACCGTATCGAGCACCTCGCTTTAAGCGGGAAAGACGCGGATCGGGGGGCGGGGGTTTAGGCGGCGCAACATCTCGCGTTTCCTCCTGGAAATGCAGACCTCTAGTGTTACGTTTGCTGCCCTTCATTCTGAGGATCGTTCGTTCTTGTCCGGTTAACTCCGCCCACAGTTTTCGAGATATCGACTCCGTTCAAAGTTTCATTCGTAGAGCTTCCCTGTGGGATGCGGGCTTGTATACAGCTTTTGGAAAAGTTGCATAGTTTTTGCACAGTAAGCCTTTGAAGTTTCATCTTTTCTCCCATAGGAATGAATGGAAAAATGTCCATAAACTTTTGTCAAACTTTAAAACTGCTGTCACACGGTCAGTTTTCGAGCTACAGACACCAGAACTCAAACGGGCAGACCCGAGGGTCCACGGTCCCGCCACGTAAAATTATGGGCCGATAGCCCACCCGCTTCATGACCTTTGACCCCGTTTTCCTTTCACGGCCTACAGAGCTCCATAGAGTCCAATGTAAACTGCTGTGGGAGACTGCTCTCTTAACATCCACCTACCAACAGCTTAGCAGTAAACTCCTTCACCATAAGCGTCGCCTAGTGACCCACGAGTAACTCATGACCTTTGACCCCGTTTTCCTTTCACGGCCTACAGAGCTCCACAGAGTCCAATGTAAACTGCTGTGGGACAGTGCTCTCTTAACATCCCACTACCGACAGCTTAGCAGTAAACTCCTTCACCATAAGCGTCGCCTAGTGACCCACGTGGGTTTACCGTATTGAGGACCTCGCTTTAAGCGGGAAAGACGCGGATCGGGGGGCAGGGGTTTAGGCGGCGCAACATCTCGCGTTTCCTCCTGGAAATGCAGACCTCTAGTGTTACGTTTGCTGCCCTTCATTCTGAGGATCGTTCATTCTTGTCCGGTTAACTCCGCCCACAGTTTTCGAGATATCGACTCCGTTCAAAGTTTCATTCATAGAGCTTCCCTGTGGGATGCGGGCTTGTATACAGCTTTTGGAAAAGTTACATAGTTTTTGAACAGTAAGCATTTGAAGTTTCATCTTTACTCCCATAGGAATGAATGGAAAAATGTCCATAAACTTTTGTCAAACTTTCAAACTGCTGTCACACGGTCAGTTTTCGAGCTAGAGACACCAGAACTCAAACGGGCAGACCCGAGAGTCCACGGTCCCACCACGTGAAACTATAGGCCGATAGCCCACCCGCTTCATGACCTTTGACCCCGTTTTCCATTCACGGCCTACAGAGCTCCATAGAGTCCAATGTAAACTGCTGTGGGAGAGTGCTCTCTTAATATCCCACTACCAACAGCTTAGTAGTAAACTCCTTCACCGTAGGCGTCGCCTAGTGACCCACGAGGGTTTCCGTACCGAGGACCTCGCTTTAAGCGGGAAAGACGCGAATCGGGGGACGGGGGTTTAGGCGGCGCAACATCTCGCGTTTCCTCCTGGAAATGCAGACCTCTAGTGTTACGTTTGCTGCCCTTCATTCTGAGGATCGTTCATTCTTGTCCGGTTAACTCCGCCCACAGTTTTCGAGATATCGACTCCGTTCAAAGTTTGTTTCGTAGAGCTTCCCTGTGGGATGCGGGCTTGTATACAGCTTTTAGAAAAGTTACATAGTTTTCGCACAGGAAGCATTTGAAGTTTCATCTTTTCTCACATAGGAATGAATGGAAAAATGTCCATAAACTTTTGTCAAACTTTCAAACTGCTGTCACACGGTCAGTTTTCGAGCTAGAGACACCAGAACTCAAACGGGCAGACCCGAGGGTCCACGGTCCCACCACGTAAAATTATGGGCCGATAACCCACCCGCTTCATGACCTTTGACCCCGTTTTCCTTTCACGGCCTACAGAGCTCCATAGAGTCCAATGTAAACTGCTGTGGGAGAGTGCTCTCTTAACATCCCACTACCGACAGCTTAGCAGTAAACTCCTTCACCATAAGCGTCGCCTAGTGACCCACGCGGGTTTACCGTATCGAGGACCTCGCTTTAAGCGGGAAAGACGCGGATCGGGGGACGGGGGTTTAGGCGGCGCAACATCTCGCGTTTCCTCCTGGAAATGCAGACCTCTAGTTATGTTGCGCCTGCTGCTGTAAGCAGCGGCGCGATATATTGTTATCCGTAAGTCATATTATTATTATTTTTATTATTATTTTTATTATTCCGCGTTTCCTTGTCCGCCTAACTAGTCCCGCAGCTTTCGAGCTATCGACTCCGTTCCACCTGGAAATCGTGCGTCCTATAGCGACGATGTGGGCTTGTATACAGCTTTCCGATACCCGCACTCGTTCGTCCGCTACACTCGTTTTTCGCTCTGTTTTTCCCCAGTCATTTCTATGGAATTAATTTTCAAAGTGCTCTAACTCGGTCATTTTTCAAGCTACGGACACGGGATTTCAGACGGTCGGACCCGGGCGTACCGGCTCCCATCACTTCCGTTTTCGGAATTTTTGCACTCATCCTTCCCTTTCTTTTCCTCCTTCAAAATCCCCCCATTCATTTGAATGGAGGATGGGTACAGTGCGTGACATCATCGCCACTCTGGAATTCATGGCCAAAACCGTTTTTTCACTTTTCAGCCGAACAATTCACCATAACTTCCTCATACTTTCACCTAGAAACTTCATTTAAATTTTAAATGGTAGAGAAACTTGTCCTTTCTAAGACCTCTAAATTTGAACATTATTGAAAATACGGTTTTTGAGTTATGAATTTTTGTTCGGCACTAGGGACGGTTTCGGCTCCCATAGGGTTCAATGTATTTTTGGAGCAGCTCAGAGTGCGGTTTCTAAAATTTTCTCCTGTTTTTAACTCGTCATAACACGGTCAATTCTCACTTAATCTGAAAATTTTTTATAGCATATCGATCCCCAGACTCTCCTTGTCGCAACGGTATATACGGTTAAGTGATGTGGGGAAAACTTTCCGAGCTATAAGCATTTGTTCGGAGGGTGGGTACGCTCCCATAGGAACCCATTGAAATGATTTTTTTTCTTTTTCAATTTTCTGCCGAACATTTCACCATAACTTCCTTATACTTTCACCTACAGACTTCATTTAAATTTTAAATGGTAGAGAAATGTCCCCTTTCTCAAACTTGTAAGTTTCAGACCGTTTGATAATACCGTTCTTGAGTTATGAATTTTTGTTTGACACTTGGGAGGGTTTTCCTCCCATAGAGCTCAATGTATTTTAAGAGCGGCTCGGCACGCAGATTTTCAAAACTTTGCCTGTTTTTAACTCGTAATTACACCATCAAATCTCGCTCAAAGTGCAAAAATTTTTACACCATCTCGAGCACCAGACTCTCCTTGTCGCTACGGTATGCTTCGTTCATTTTTGGACCTGGAAAAGTTTTGGAGATATTTGAGGTTTTTTGGAGGGTGCCCCACCGGTCGAAATTCATTGAATCGTGAGTCTGTCAGTTGTATTCTGTGAGCGTGCGTGTGAGAGAGAGAGGGGGGAGGGGGAGGGGCAGAGGCAGACACTGACGGGAGAGGTGTGAGGGCCACAGAAATACACAGGCAGTCTGTAACACTTTAAAGGTCATTTTTAAGGGGGACGTCTTAATTATCCAGGGTTTCTTAAGGTGGAATTTTTAAAAAAGACCTCATTCACAATATACTGCCTGTCTTTTCAACATTTTAAGAAGCGGATCGGGGGACGGGGGTTTCGGCGGCGCAACATCTCGCGTTTCCTCCTGGAAATGCAGACCTCTAGTGTTACGTTTGCTGCCCTTCATTCTGAGGATCGTTCATTCTTGTCCGGTTAACTCCGCCCACAGTTTTCGAGATATCGACTCCGTTCAAAGTTTGTTTCGTAGAGCTTCCCTGTGGGATGCGGGCTTGTATACAGCTTTTGGAAAAGTTGCATAGTTTTCGCACAGGAAGCATTTGAAGTTTCATCTTTACTCCCATAGGAATGAATGGAAAAATGTCCATAAACTTTTGTCAAACTTTCAAACTGCTGTCACACGGTCAGTTTTCGAGCTACAGACACCAGAATTCAAACGGGCACACCCGACAGTCCACGGTCCCACCACGTAAAATTATGGGCCGATAGGCCACCCGCTTCATGACCTTTGACCCCGTTTTCCATTCACGGCCTACAGAGCTCCATAGAGTCCAATGTAAACTGCTGTGGGAGAGTGCTCTCTTAACATCCCACTACCGACAGCTTAGCAGTAAACTCCTTCACCATAAGCGTCGCCTAGTGACCCACGCGGGTTTACCGTATCGAGGACCTCGCTTTAAGCGGGAAAGACGCGGATCGGGGGAAGGGGGTTTAGGCGGCGCAACATCTCGCGTTTCCTCCTGGAAATGCAGACCTCTAGTGTTACGTTTGCTGCCCTTCATTCTGAGGATCGTTCATTCTTGTCCGGTTAACTCCGCCCACAGTTTTCGAGATATCGACTCCGTTCAAAGTTTGTTTCGTAGAGCTTCCCTGTGGGATGCGGGCTTGTATACAGCTTTTGGAAAAGTTGCATAGTTTTCGCACAGGAAGCCTTTGAACTTTCATCTTTACTCCCATAGGAATGAATGGAAAAATGTCCATAAACTTTTGTCAAACTTTCAAACTGCTGTCACACGCTCAGTTTTCGAGCTAGAGACACCAGAACTCAAACGGGCAGACCCGAGGGTCCAAGGTCCCACCACGTGAAATTATAGGCCGATAGCCCACCCGCTTCATGACCTTTGACCCCGTTTTCCATTCACGGCCTACACAGCTCCATAGAGTCCAATGTAAACTGCTGTGGGACAGTGCTCTCTTAACATCCCACTACCAACAGCTTAGCAGTAAACTCCTTCACCATAAGCGTCGCCTAGTGACCCACACGGGTTTACCGTATCGAGGACCTCGCTTTAAGCGGTAAAGACGCGGATCGGGGGGCGGGGGTTTAGGCGGCGCAACATCTCGCGTTTCCTCCTGGAAATGCAGACCTCTAGTGTTACGTTTGCTGCCCTTCATTCTGAGGATCGTTCGTTCTTGTCCGGTTAACTCCGCCCACAGTTTTCGAGATATCGACTCCGTTCAAAGTTTGTCTCGTAGAGCTTCCCTGTGGGATGCGGGCTTGTATACAGCTTTTGGAAAAGTTGCATAGTTTTCGCACAGTAAGCATTTGAAGTTTCGTGTTTTCTCCCATAGGAATGAATGGAAAAATGTCCATAAACTTTTGTCAAACTTTCAAACTGCTGTCACACGCTCAGTTTTCGAGCTAGAGACACCAGAATTCAAACGGGCAGACCCGAGAGTCCACGGTCCCGCCACATGAAATTATGGGCCAATAGCCCACCCGCTTCATGACCTTTGACCCCGTTTTCCATTCACGGCCTACAGAGCTCCACAGAGTCCAATGTAAACTGCTGTGGGAGAGTGCTCTCTTAACATCCCACTACCAACAGCTTAGCAGTAAACTCCTTCACCATAAGCGTCGCCTAGTGACCCACGTGGGTTTACCGTATCGAGGACCTCGCTTTAAGCGGGAAAGACGCGGATCGGGGGGCAGGGGTTTAGGCGGCGCAACATCTCGCGTTTCCTCCTGGAAATGCAGACCTCTAGTGTTACGTTTGCTGCCCTTCATTCTGAGGATCGTTCATTCTTGTCCGGTTAACTCCGCCCACAGTTTTCGAGATATCGACTCCGTTCAAAGTTTGTCTCGTAGAGCTGCCCTGTGGGATGCGGGCTTGTATACAGCTTTTGGAAAAGTTACATAGTTTTCGCACAGTAAGCATTTGAAGTTTCATCTTTTCTCCCATAGGAATGAATGGAAAAATGTCCATAAACTTTTGTCAAACTTTAAAACTGCTGTCACACGGTCAGTTTTCGAGCTAGAGACACCAGAATTCAAACGGGCACACCCGAGACTCCACGGTCCCACCACGTGAATTTATGGGCCGATAGCCCACCCGCTTCATGACCTTTGACCCCGTTTTCCTTTCACGGCCTACAGAGCTCCATAGAGTCCAATGTAAACTGCTGTGGGAGAGTGCTCTCTTAACATCCCACTACCGACGGCTTAGCAGTAAACTCCTTCACCATAAGCGTCGCCTAGTGACCCACGCGGGTTTACCGTATCGAGGACCTCGCTTTAAGCGGGAAAGACGCGGATCGGGGGACGGGGGTTTAGGCGGCGCAACATCTCGCGTTTCCTCCTGGAAATGCAGACCTCTAGTGTTACGTTTGCTGCCCTTCATTCTGAGGATCGTTCATTCTTGTCCGGTTAACTCCGCCCACAGTTTTCGAGATATCGACTCCGTTCAAAGTTTGTCTCGTAGAGCTTCCCTGTGGGATGCGGGCTTGTATACAGCTTTTGGAAAAGTTGCATAGTTTTCGCACAGTAAGCATTTGAAGTTTCGTGTTTTCTCCCATAGGAATGAATGGAAAAATGTCCATAAACTTTTGTCAAACTTTCAAACTGCTGTCACACGCTCAGTTTTCGAGCTAGAGACACCAGAATTCAAACGGGCAGACCCGAGAGTCCACGGTCCCGCCACGTGAAATTATGGGCCGATAGCTCACCCGCTTCATGACCTTTGACCCCGTTTTCCATTCACGGCCTACAGAGCTCCACAGAGTCCAATGTAAACTGCTGTGGGACAGTGCTCTCTTAACATCCCACTACCAACAGCTTAGCAGTAAACTCCTTCACCATAAGCGTCGCCTAGTGACCCACGCGGGTTTACCGTATCGAGGACCTCGCTTTAAGCGGTAAAGACGCGGATCGGGGGGCGGGGGTTTAGGCGGCGCAACATCTCGCGTTTCCTCCTGGAAATGCAGACCTCTAGTGTTACGTTTGCTGCCCTTCATTCTGAGGATCGTTCACTCTTGTCCGGTTAACTCCGCCCACAGTTTTCGAGATATGGACTCCGTTCAAAGTTTGTTTCGTAGAGCTTCCCTGTGGGATGCGGGCTTGTATACAGCTTTTTGAAAAGTTACATAGTTTTCGCACAGTAAGCATTTGAAGTTTCATCTTTACTCCCATAGGAATGAATGGGAAAATGTCCATAAACTTTTGTCAAACTTTCAAACTGCTGTCACACGGTCAGTTTTCGAGCTAGAGACACCAGAATTCAAACGGGCAGACCCGAGGGTCCACGGTCCCAGCACGTGAAACTATAGGCCGATAGCCCACCCGCTTCATGACCTTTGACCCCGTTTTCCTTTCACGGCCTACTGAGCTCCATAGAGTCCAATGTAAACTGCTGTGGGAGAGAGCTCTCTTAACATCCCACTACCGACAGCTTAGCAGTAAACTTCTTCACCATAAGCGTCGCCTAGTGACCCACGCGGGTTTACCGTATCGAGGACCTCGCTTTAAGCGGGAAAGACGCGGATCGGGGGACGGGGGTTTAGGCGGCGCAACATCTCGCGTTTCCTCCTGGAAATGCAGACCTCTAGTGTTACGTTTGCTGCCCTTAATTCTGAGGATCGTTCATTCTTGTCCGTTTAACTCCGCCCACAGTTTTCGAGATATCGACTCCGTTCAAAGTTTGTTTCGTAGAGCTGCCCTGTGGGATGCGGGCTTGTATACAGCTTTTGGAAAAGTTGCATAGTTTTCGCACAGGAAGCATTTGAAGTTTCATCTTTACTCTCATAGGAATGAATGGAAAAATGTCCATAAACTTTTGTCAAACTTTCAAACTGCTGTCACACGCTCAGTTTTCGAGCTACAGACACCAGAATTCAAACGGGCAGACCCGAGAGTCCACGGTCCCGCCACGTGAAATTATAGGCCGATACCCCGCCCGCTTCATGACCTTTGACCCCGTTTTCCATTCACAGCCTACAGAGCTCCATAGAGTCCAATGTAAACTGCTGTGGGAGAGTGCTCTCTTAACATCCCACTACCAACAGCTTAGCAGTAAACTCCTTCACCATAAGCGTCGCCTAGTGACCCACGCGGGTTTACCGTATCGAGGACCTCGCTTTAAGCGGGAAAGACGCGGATCGGGGGACGGGGGTTTCGGCGGCGCAACATCTCGCGTTTCCTCCTGGAAATGCAGACCTCTAGTGTTACGTTTGCTGCCCTTCATTCTGAGGATCGTTCATTCTTGTCCGGTTAACTCCGCCCACAGTTTTCGAGATATCGACTCCGTTCAAAGTTTGTCTCGTAGAGCTTCCCTGTGGGATGCGGGCTTGTATACAGCTTTTGGAAAAGTTGCATAGTTTTCGCACAGTAAGCATTTGAAGTTTCGTGTTTTCTCCCATAGGAATGAATGGAAAAATGTCCATAAACTTTTGTCAAACTTTCAAACTGCTGTCACACGCTCAGTTTTCGAGCTAGAGACACCAGAATTCAAACGGGCAGACCCGAGAGTCCACGGTCCCGCCACGTGAAATTATGGGCCGATAGCTCACCCGCTTCATGACCTTTGACCCCGTTTTCCATTCACGGCCTACAGAGCTCCACAGAGTCCAATGTAAACTGCTGTGGGACAGTGCTCTCTTAACATCCCACTACCAACAGCTTAGCAGTAAACTCCTTCACCATAAGCGTCGCCTAGTGACCCACGCGGGTTTACCGTATCGAGGACCAAACTTTAAGCGGTAAAGACGCGGATCGGGGGGCGGGGGTTTAGGCGGCGCAACATCTCGCGTTTCCTCCTGGAAATGCAGACCTCTAGTGTTACGTTTGCTGCCCTTCATTCTGAGGATCGTTCACTCTTGTCCGGTTAACTCCGCCCACAGTTTTCGAGATATGGACTCCGTTCAAAGTTTGTTTCGTAGAGCTTCCCTGTGGGATGCGGGCTTGTATACAGCTTTTTGAAAAGTTACATAGTTTTCGCACAGTAAGCATTTGAAGTTTCATCTTTACTCCCTTAGGAATGAATGGGAAAATGTCCATAAACTTTTGTCAAACTTTCAAACTGCTGTCACACGGTCAGTTTTCGAGCTAGAGACACCAGAATTCAAACGGGCAGACCCGAGGGTCCACGGTCCCAGCACGTGAAACTATAGGCCGATAGCCCACCCGCTTCATGACCTTTGACCCCGTTTTCCTTTCACGGCCTACTGAGCTCCATAGAGTCCAATGTAAACTGCTGTGGGAGAGAGCTCTCTTAACATCCCACTACCGACAGCTTAGCAGTAAACTTCTTCACCATAAGCGTCGCCTAGTGACCCACGCGGGTTTACCGTATCGAGGACCTCGCTTTAAGCGGGAAAGACGCGGATCGGGGGACGGGGGTTTAGGCGGCGCAACATCTCGCGTTTCCTCCTGGAAATGCAGACCTCTAGTGTTACGTTTGCTGCCCTTAATTCTGAGGATCGTTCATTCTTGTCCGTTTAACTCCGCCCACAGTTTTCGAGATATCGACTCCGTTCAAAGTTTGTTTCGTAGAGCTGCCCTGTGGGATGCGGGCTTGTATACAGCTTTTGGAAAAGTTGCATAGTTTTCGCACAGGAAGCATTTGAAGTTTCATCTTTACTCTCATAGGAATGAATGGAAAAATGTCCATAAACTTTTGTCAAACTTTCAAACTGCTGTCACACGCTCAGTTTTCGAGCTACAGACACCAGAATTCAAACGGGCAGACCCGAGAGTCCACGGTCCCGCCACGTGAAATTATAGGCCGATACCCCGCCCGCTTCATGACCTTTGACCCCGTTTTCCATTCACAGCCTACAGAGCTCCATAGAGTCCAATGTAAACTGCTGTGGGAGAGTGCTCTCTTAACATCCCACTACCAACAGCTTAGCAGTAAACTCCTTCACCATAAGCGTCGCCTAGTGACCCACGCGGGTTTACCGTATCGAGGACCTCGCTTTAAGCGGGAAAGACGCGGATCGGGGGACGGGGGTTTCGGCGGCGCAACATCTCGCGTTTCCTCCTGGAAATGCAGACCTCTAGTGTTACGTTTGCTGCCCTTCATTCTGAGGATCGTTCATTCTTGTCCGGTTAACTCCGCCCACAGTTTTCGAGATATCGACTCCGTTCAAAGTTTGTCTCGTAGAACTTCCCTGTGGGATGCGGGCTTGTATACAGCTTTTGGAAAAGTTGCATAGTTTTCGCACAGTAAGCATTTGAAGTTTCGTGTTTTCTCCCATAGGAATGAATGGAAAAATGTCCATAAACTTTTGTCAAACTTTCAAACTGCTGTCACACGCTCAGTTTTCGAGCTAGAGACACCAGAATTCAAACGGGCAGACCCGAGGGTCCACGGTCCCGCCACGTGAAATTATGGGCCGATAGCTCACCCGCTTCATGACCTTTGACCCCGTTTTCCATTCACGGCCTACAGAGCTCCACAGAGTCCAATGTAAACTGCTGTGGGAGAGTGCTCTCTTAACATCCCACTACCAACAGCTTAGCAGTAAACTCCTTCACCAAAAGCGTCGCCTAGTGACCCACGTGGGTTTACCGTATCGAGGACCTCGCTTTAAGCGGGAAAGACGCGGATCGGGGGGCAGGGGTTTAGGCGGCGCAACATCTCGCGTTTCCTCCTGGAAATGCAGACCTCTAGTGTTACGTTTGCTGCCCTTCATTCTGAGGATCGTTCGTTCTTGTCCGGTTAACTCCGCCCACAGTTTTCGAGATATCGACTCCGTTCAAAGTTTCATTCGTAGAGCTTCCCTGTGGGATGCGGGCTTGTATACAGCTTTTGGAAAAGTTGCATAGTTTTAGCACAGTAAGCATTTGAATTTTCATCTTTTGTCCCATAGGAATGAATGGAAATATGTCCATAAACTTTTGTCAAACTTTCAAACTGCTGTCACACGCTCAGTTTTCGAGCTAGAGACACCAGAATTCAAACGGGCAGACCCGAGAGTCCAAGGTCCCACCACGTGAAACTATAGGCCGATAGCCCACCCGCTTCATGACCTTTGACCCCGTTTTCCATTCACGGCCTACACAGCTCCATAGAGTCCAATGTAAACTGCTGTGGGAGAGTGCTCTCTTAACATCCCACTACCGACAGCTTAGCAGTAAACTCCTTCACCATAAGCGTCGCCTAGTGACCCACGCGGGTTTACCGTATCGAGGACCTCGCTTTAAGCGGGAAAGACGCGGATCGGGGGGCGGGGGTTTAGGCGGCGCAACATCTCGCGTTTCCTCCTGGAAATGCAGACCTCTAGTGTTACGTTTGCTGCCCTTCATTCTGAGGATCGTTCATTCTTGTCCGGTTAACTCCGCCCACAGTTTTCGAGATATCGACTCCGTTCAAAGTTTGTTTCGTAGAGCTGCCCTGTGGGATGCGGGCTTGTATACAGCTTTTGGAAAAGTTGCATAGTTTTTGCACAGTAAGCCTTTGAAGTTTCATCTTTTCTCCTATAGGAATGAATGGAAAAATGTCCATAAACTTTTGTCAAACTTTCAAACTGCTTTCACACGCTCAGTTTTCGAGCTACAGACACCAGAATTCAAACGGGCAGACCCGAGAGTCCACGGTCCCGCCACGTGAAATTATGGGCCGATAGCCCACCCGCTTCATGACCTTTGACCCCGTTTTCCATTCACGGCCTACAGAGCGCCATAGAGTCCAATGTAAACTGCTGTGGGAGAGTGCTCTCTTAACATCCCACTACCGACAACTTAGCAGTAAACTCCTTCACCATAGGCGTCGCCTAGTGACCCACGCGGGTTTACCGTATCGAGGACCTCGCTTTAAGCGAGAAAGACGCGGATCGGGGGGCGGGGGTTTAGGCGGCGCAACATCTCGCGTTTCCTCCTGGAAATGCAGACCTCTAGTGTTACGTTTGCTGCCCTTCATTCTGAGGATCGTTCATTCTTGTCCGGTTAACTCCGCCCACAGTTTTCGAGATATCGACTCCGTTCAAAGTTTGTTTCGTAGAGCTTCCCTGTGGGATGCGGGCTTGTATACAGCTTTTGGAAAAGTTACATAGTTTTCGCACAGTAAGCATTTGAAATTTCATCTTAACTCCCATAGGAATGAATGGAAAAATGTCCATAAACTTTTGTCAAACTTTCAAACTGCTGTCACACGCTCAGTTTTCGAGCTAGAGACACCAGAACTCAAACGGGCAGACCCGAGAGTCCACGGTCCCACCACGTGAAATTATAGGCCGATACCCCGCCCGCTTCATGACCTTTGACCCCGTTTTCCATTCACGGCCTACAGAGCTCCATAGAGTCCAATGTAAACTGCTGTGGGAGAGTGCTCTCTTAACATCCCACTACCGACAGCTTAGCAGTAAACTCCTTCACCATAAGCGTCGCCTAGTGACCCACGCGGGTTTACCGTATCGAGGACCTCGCTTTAAGCGGGAAAGACGCGGATCGGGGGGCAGGGGTTTAGGCGGCGCAACATCTCGCGTTTCCTCCTGGAAATGCAGACCTCTAGTTATTTTTATTATTATTTTTATTATTCCGCGTTTCCTTGTCCGCTTAACTAGTCCCGCAGCTTTCGAGCTATCGACTCCGTTCCACCTGGAAATCGTGCGTCCTATAGCGACGATGTGGGCTTGTATACAGCTTTCCGATACCCGCACTCGTTCGTCCGCTACACTCGTTTATCGCTCCGTTTTTCCCCAGTCATTTCTATGGAATTAATTTTCAAAGTGCTCTAACTCGGTCATTTTTCAAGCTACGGACACGGGATTTCAGACGGTCGGACCCGGGCGTACCGGCTCCCATCACTTCCGTTTTCAGATTTTTTGCACTCATCCTTCCCTTTCTATTCCTCCTTCAAAATCCCTCCATTCATTTCAATGGGAGGCTCTTACAGTGGGTGACGTCATACACTGTAGATTCCTTCTCAGAAAACGGGTTTTTCACTTTTCAGCCAAACAAATCACCATAACTTCCTCATACTTTCACCTAGAAACTTCATTTAAATTTTAAATGGTAGAGAAACTTGTCCTTTCTAAGACCTCTAAATTTGAACATTATTGAAAATACGGTTTTTGAGTTATGAATTTTTGTTCGGCACTAGGGAGGGTTTCGGCTCCCATAGGGTTCAATGTATTTTTGGAGCAGCTCAGAGTGCGGTTTCTAAAATTTTCTCCTGTTTTTAACTCGTCATAACATGCTCAATTCTCACTTAATCTGAAAATTTTTTATACCATATCGATCCCCAGACTCTCCTTGTCGCAACGGTAAATACGGTTAAGTGATGTGGGGAAAACTTTCCGAGCTATAAGCATTTGTTCGGAGGGTGGGTACGCTCCCATAGGAACCCATTGAATTTTTTTTTTTCTTTTTCAATTTTCTGCCGAACATTTCACCATAACTTCCTTATACTTTCACCTACAGACTTCATTTAAACTTTAAATGCTAGAGAAATTTCCCCTTTCTCACACTTGTAAGTTTCAGACCGTTTGAGAATACCGTTCTTGAGTTATGAATTTTTGTTTGACACATGGGAGGGTTTTCCTCCCATAGAGCTCAATGTACTTTAAGAGCGGGTCTGCACGCAAATTTTCAAAACTTTGCCTGTTTTTAACTCGTAATTACACCATCAAATCTCGCTCAAAGTGCAAAAATTTTTACACCATCTCGAGCACCAGACTCTCCTTGTCGCTACGGTATGCTTCGTTCAATTTTGGTTGGGAAAAGTTTTCGAGCTACGGGTGATTTTTTGGAGGGTGCTCCCCGGTCGAAATTCATTGAATCGTGAGTTTGTCAGTTGTATTCTGTGAGCGTGCGTGTGAGAGAGACACAGAGGGGGGAGGGGGAGGGGCAGAGGCAGACACTGACCGGGAGAGCTGTGAGGGCCACAGAAATACACAGGCAGTCTGTAACACTTTAAAGGTCATTTTTAAGGGGGACGTCTTAATTATCCAGGGTTTCTTAAGGTGGAATTTTTAAAAAAGACCTCATTCACAATATACTGGCTGTCTTTTCAACATTTTAAGACGCGGATCGGGGGACGGGGGTTTCGGCGGCGCAACATCTCGCGTTTCCTCCTGGAAATGCAGACCTCTAGTGTTACGTTTGCTGCCCTTAATTCTGAGGATCGTTCATTCTTGTCCGGTTAACTCCGCCCACAGTTTTCGAGATATCGACTCCGTTCAAAGTTTCATTCGTAGGGCTTCCCTGTGGGATGCGGGCTTGTATACAGGTTTTGGAAAAGTTACATAGTTTTTGCACAGTAAGCATTTGAAGTTTCGTGTTTTCTCCCATAAGAATGAATGGAAAAATGTCCATAAACTTTTGTCAAACATTCAAACTGCTGTCAAACGCTCAGTTTTCGAGCTAGAGACACCAGAACTCAAACGGGCAGACCCGAGGGTCCACGGTCCCAGCACGTGAAACTATGGGCCGATAGCCCACCCGCTTCATGACCTTTGACCCCGTTTTCCATTCACGGCCTACACAGCTCCATAGAGTCCAATGTAAACTGCTGTGGGAGAGTGCTCTCTTAACATCCCACTACCGACAGCTTAGCAGTAAACTCCTTCACCATAAGCGTCGCCTAGTGACCCACGCGGGTTTACCGTACCGAGGACCTCGCTTTAAGCGGGAAAGACGCGGATCGGGGGGCAGGGGTTTAGGCGGCGCAACATCTCGCGTTTCCTCCTGGAAATGCAGACCTCTAGTTATGTTGCGCCTGCTGCTTTAAGCAGCGGCGCAATATATTGTTATCCGTAAGTCATATTATTATTATTTTTATTATTATTTTTATTATTCCGCGTTTCCTTGTCCGCTTAACTAGTCCCGCAGCTTTCGAGCTATCGACTCCGTTCCACCTGGAAATCGTGCGTCCTATAGCGACGATGTGGGCTTGTATACAGCTTTCCGATACCCGCACTCGTTCGTCCGCTACACTCGTTTTTCGCTCTGTTTTTCCCCAGTCATTTCTATGGAATTAATTTTCAAAGTGCTCTAACTCGGTCATTTTTCAAGCTACGGACACGGGATTTCAGACGGTCGGACCCGGGCGTACCGGCTCCCATCACTTCCGTTTTCGGAATTTTTGCACTCATCCTTCCCTTTCTTTTCCTCCTTCAAAATCCCTCCATTCATTTCAATGGGAGGCTCTTAGAGTGGGGGTGATGTCATCCACTGTAGTTTCAGTGGCAAAAAGCCGTTTTTTCACTTTTCAGCCGAACAAATCGCCATAACTTCCTCATAGTTTCACCTAGAAACTTCATTTAAATTTTAAATGGTAGAGAAACTTGTCCTTTCTGAGACCTCTAAATTTGAACATTATTGAAAATACGGTTTTTGAGTTATGAATTTTTGTTCGGCACTAGGGACGGTTTCGGCTCCCATAGGGTTCAATGTATTTTTGGAGCAGCTCAGAGTGCGGTTTCTAAAATTTTCTCCTGTTTTTAACTCGTCATAACATGCTCAATTCTCACTTAATCTGCAAATTTTTTATACCATATCGATCCCCAGACTCTCCTTGTCGCAACGGTATATACGGTTAAGTGATGTGAGGAAAACTTTCCGAGCTATAAGCATTTGTTCGGAGGGTGGGTACGCTCCCATAGGAACCCATTGAAATTATTTTTTTTCTTTTTCAATTTTCTGCCGAACATTTCACCATAACTTCCTAATACTTTCACCTACAGACTTCATTTAAATTGTAAATGGTAGAGAAATTTCCCCTTTCTCAAACTTGTAAGTTTCAGACCGTTTGAGAATACCGTTCTTGAGTTATGAATTTTTGTTTGACACTTGGGAGGGTTTTCCTCCCATAGAGCTCAATGTATTTTAAGAGCGGGTCGGCACGCAGATTTTCAAAACTTTGCCTGTTTTTAACTCGTGATTACACCATCAAATCTCGCTCAAAGTGCAAAAATTTTTACACCATCTCGAGCACAAGACTCTCCTTGTCGCTACGGTATGCTTCGTTCAATTTTGGTTGGGAAAAGTTTTCGAGCTACGGGTGATTTTTTGGAGGGTGCTCCCCGGTCGAAATTCATTGAATCATGAGTCTGTCAGTTGTATTCTGTGAGCATGCGTGTGAGAGAGACAGAGGGGGGAGGGGGAGGGGCAGAGGCAGAGACTGAGGGGAAGAGCTGTGAGGGCCACAGAAATACACAGGCAGTCTGTAACACTTTAAAGGTCATTTTTAAGGGGGACGTCTTAATTATCCAGGGTTTCTTAAGGTGGAATTTTTAAAGAATACCTCATTCACAATATACTGGCTGTCTTTTCGACATTTTAAGCTTTATTTAAAGTGGTCATTTTTAAAGGTGGACGTGTCAATACAACTGTGGGTTTCTTAAGGTGGAATTTTTATTAAGGTGGTATTTAAAATGTATTGGCCATCTTTTTTTGCTTTTGGCCTGTGATGTGGACATTTCAATACAATTCTGGGTTTCTTAAGGTGGAATTGTTTTTAAAGGTGGAATTCAAAATTTATCGTTTTCTATTCACGCCCTACTGAGCTCCATAGAGTCCAATGTGAACTGCTGTGGGACAGTGCTCTCTTAACATCCCACTACCAACAGCTTAGCAGTAAACTCCTTCACCATAAGCGTCGCCTAGTGACCCACGCGGGTTTACCGTATCGAGGACCTCGCTTTAAGCGGTAAAGACGCGGATCGGGGGGCGGGGGTTTAGGCGGCGCAACATCTCGCGTTTCCTCCTGGAAATGCAGACCTCTAGTGTTACGTTTGCTGCCCTTCATTCTGAGGATCGTTCATTCTTGTCCGGTTAACTCCGCCCACAGTTTTCGAGATATCGACTCCGTTCAAAGTTTCATTCGTAGAGCTTCCCTGTGGGATGCGGGCTTGTATACAGCTTTTGGAAAATTTGCATAGTTTTCGCACAGTAAGCATTTGAAGTTTCATCTTTTCTCCCATAGGAATGAATGGAAAAATGTCCATAAACTTTTGTCAAACTTTCAAACTGCTGTCACACGCTCAGTTTTCGAGCTAGAGACACCAGAACTCAAACGGGCAGACCCGAGAGTCCAAGGTCCCACCACGTGAAATTATGGGCCGATAGCCCACCCGCTTCATGACCTTTGACCCCGTTTTCCATTCACGGCCTACACAGCTCCACATAGTCCAATGTAAACTGCTGTGGGACAGTGCTCTCTTAACATCCCACTACCAACAGCTTAGCAGTAAACTCCTTCACCATAAGCGTCGCCTAGTGACCCACGCGGGTTTACCGTATCGAGGACCTCGCTTTAAGCGGGAAAGACGCGGATCGGGGGGCGGGGGTTTAGGCGGCGCAACATCTCGCGTTTCCTCCTGGAAATGCAGACCTCTAGTTATGTTGCGCCTGCTGCTTTAAGCAGCGGCGCAATATATTGTTATCCGTAAGTCATATTATTATTATTTTTATTATTATTTTTATTATTCCGCGTTTCCTTGTCCGCTTAACTAGTCCCGCAGCTTTCGAGCTATCGACTCCGTTCCACCTGGAAATCGTGCGTCCTATAGCGACGATGTGGGCTTGTATACAGCTTTCCGATACCCGCACTCGTTCGTCCGCTACACTCGTTTTTCGCTCTGTTTTTCCCCAGTCATTTCTATGGAATTAATTTTCAAAGTGCTCTAACTCGGTCATTTTTCAAGCTACGGACACGGGATTTCAGACGGTCAGACCCGGGCGTACCGGCTCCCATCACTTCCGTTTTCGGAATTTTTGCACTCATCCTTCCCTTTCTTTTCCTCCTTCAAAATCCCTCCATTCATTTCAATGGGAGGCTCTTAGAGTGGGGGTGATGTCATCCACTGTAGTTTCAGTGGCAAAAAGCCGTTTTTTCACTTTTCAGCCGAACAAATCGCCATAACTTCCTCATAGTTTCACCTAGAAACTTCATTTAAATTTTAAATGGTAGAGAAACTTGTCCTTTCTAAGACCTCTAAATTTGAACATTATTGAAAATACGGTTTTTGAGTTATGAATTTTTGTTCTGCACTAGGGAGGGTTTCGGCTCCCATAGGGTTCAATGTATTTTTGGAGCAGCTCAGAGTGCGGTTTCTAAAATTTTCTCCTGTTTTTAACTCGTCATAACATGCTCAATTCTCACTTAATCTGCAATTTTTTTATACCACATCGATCCCCAGACTCTCCTTGTCGCAACGGTATATACGGTTAAGTGATGTGGGGAAAACTTTCCGAGCTATAAGCATTTGTTCGGAGGGTGGGTACGCTCCCATAGGAACCCATTGAAATTTTTTTTTTCTTTTTCAATTTTCTGCCGAACATTTCACCATAACTTCCTTATACTTTCACCTACAGACTTCATTTAAACTTTAAATGGTAGAGAAATTTCCCCTTTCTCACACTTGTAAGTTTCAGACCGTTTGAGAATACCGTTCTTGAGTTATGAATTTTTGTTTGACACTTGGGAGGGTTTTCCTCCCATAGAGCTCAATGTATTTTAAGAGCGGGTCTGCACGCAGATTTTCAAAACTTTGCCTGTTTTTAACTCGTAATTACACCATCAAATCTCGCTCAAAGTGCAAAAATTTTTACACCATCTCGAGCACAAGACTCTCCTTGTCGCTACGGTATGCTTCGTTCAATTTTGGTTGGGAAAAGTTTTCGAGCTACGGGTGATTTTTTGGAGGGTGCTCCCCGGTCGAAATTCATTGAATCGTGAGTCTGTCAGTTGTATTCTGTGAGCGTGCGTGTGAGAGAGACAGAGGGGGGAGGGGGAGGGGCAGAGGCAGAGACTGAGGGGAAGAGCTGTGAGGGCCACAGAAATACACAGGCAGTCTGTAACACTTTAAAGGTCATTTTTAAGGGGGACGTCTTAATTATCCAGGGTTTCTTAAGGTGGAATTTTTTAAGAATACCTCATTCACAATATACTGGCTGTCTTTTCAACATTTTAAGACGCGGATCGGGGGGCGGGGGTTTAGGCGGCGCAACATCTCGCGTTTCCTCCTGGAAATGCAGACCTCTAGTGTTACGTTTGCTGCCCTTCATTCTGAGGATCGTTCATTCTTGTCCGGTTAACTCCGCCCACAGTTTTCGAGATATCGACTCCGTTCAAAGTTTCATTCGTAGAGCTTCCCTGCGGGATGCGGGCTTGTATACAGCTTTTGGAAAAGTTGCATAGTTTTCGCACAGTAACCATTTGAAGTTTCATCTTTACTCCCATAGGAATGAATGGAAAAATGTCCATAAACTTTTGTCAAACTTTCAAACTGCTGTCACACGCTCAGTTTTCGAGCTACAGACACCAGAATTCAAACGGGCAGACCCACCATAAGCGTCGCCTAGTGACCCACGCGGGTTTACCGTACCGAGGACCTCGCTTTAAGCGGGAAAGACGCGGATCGGGGGGCAGGGGTTTCGGCGGCGCAACATCTCGCGTTTCCTCCTGGAAATGCAGACCTCTAGTGTTACGTTTGCTGCCCTTCATTTTGAGGATCTTCATTCCTTGTCCGGTTAACTCCGCCCACAGTTTTCGAGATATCGACTCCGTTCAAAGTTTCATTCGTAGAGCTTCCCTGTGGGATGTGGGCTTGTATACAGCTTTTGGAAAAGTTACATAGTTTTCGCACAGTAAGCATTTGAAGTTTCGTGTTTTCTCCCATAGGAATGAATGGAAAATTGTCCATAAACTTTTGTCAAGCATTCAAACTGCTGTCACACGGTCAGTTTTCGAGCTAGAGACACCAGAACTCAAACGGGCAGACCGGAGGGTCCACGGTCCCACCACGTGAAATTATGGGCCGATAACCCACCCGCTTCATGACCTTTGACCCCGTTTTCCATTCACGGCCTACAGAGCTCCATAGAGTCCAATGTAAACTGCTGTGGGAGAGAGCTCTCTTAACATCCCACTACCGACAGCTTAGCAGTAAATTCCTTCACCATAAGCGTCGCCTAGTGACCCACGCGGGTTTACCGTATCGAGGACCTCGCTTTAAGCGGAAAAGACGCGGATCGGGGGACGGGGGTTTCGGCGGCGCAACATCTCGCGTTTCCTCCTGGTGTTACGTTTGCTGCCCTTCATTCTGAGGATCGTTCATTCTTGTCCGGTTAACTCCGCCCACAGTTTTCGAGATATCGACTCCGTTCAAAGTTTGTTTCGTAGAGCTTTCCTGTGGGATGCGGGCTTGTATACAGCTTTTGGAAAAGTTACATAGTTTTCGCACAGTAACCATTTGAAGTTTCATCTTTAATCCCATAGGAATGAATGGAAAAATGTCCATAAACTTTTGTCAAACTTTAAAACTGCTGTCACACGGTCAGTTTTCGAGCTAGAGACACCAGAATTCAAACGGGCACACCCGAGGGTCCACGGTCCCACCACGTAAAATTATGGGCCGATAGGCCACCCGCTTCATGACCTTTGACCCCGTTTTCCATTCACGGCCTACAGAGCTCCATAGAGTCCAATGTAAACTGCTGTGGGACAGTGCTCTATTAACATCCACCTACCAACAGCTTAGCAGTAAACTCCTTCACCATAAGCGTCGCCTAGTGACCCACGCGGGTTTACCGTATCGAGGACCTCGCTTTAAGCGGGAAAGACGCGGATCGGGGGACGGGGGTTTAGGCGGCGCAACATCTCGCGTTTCCTCCTGGAAATGCAGACCTCTAGTGTTACGTTTGCTGCCCTTCATTCTGAGGATCGTTCATTCTTGTCCGGTTAACTCCGCCCACAGTTTTCGAGATATCGACTCCGTTCAAAGTTTGTTTCGTAGAGCTGCCCTGTGGGATGCGGGCTTGTATACAGCTTTTGGAAAAGTTGCATAGTTTTTGCACAGTAAGCCTTTGAAGTTTCATCTTTTCTCCTATAGGAATGAATGGAAAAATGTCCATAAACTTTTGTCAAACTTTCAAACTGCTTTCACACGCTCAGTTTTCGAGCTACAGACACCAGAATTCAAACGGGCAGACCCGAGAGTCCACGGTCCCGCCACGTGAAATTATGGGCCGATAGCCCACCCGCTTCATGACCTTTGACCCCGTTTTCCATTCACGGCCTACAGAGCGCCATAGAGTCCAATGTAAACTGCTGTGGGAGAGTGCTCTCTTAACATCCCACTACCGACAACTTAGCAGTAAACTCCTTCACCATAGGCGTCGCCTAGTGACCCACGCGGGTTTACCGTATCGAGGACCTCGCTTTAAGCGAGAAAGACGCGGATCGGGGGGCGGGGGTTTAGGCGGCGCAACATCTCGCGTTTCCTCCTGGAAATGCAGACCTCTAGTGTTACGTTTGCTGCCCTTCATTCTGAGGATCGTTCATTCTTGTCCGGTTAACTCCGCCCACAGTTTTCGAGATATCGACTCCGTTCAAAGTTTGTTTCGTAGAGCTTCCCTGTGGGATGCGGGCTTGTATACAGCTTTTGGAAAAGTTACATAGTTTTCGCACAGTAAGCATTTGAAGTTTCATCTTAACTCCCGTAGGAATGAATGGAAAAATGTCCATAAACTTTTGTCAAACTTTCAAACTGCTGTCACACGGTCAGTTTTCGAGCTAGAGACACCAGAACTCAAACGGGCAGACCCGAGAGTCCACGGTCCCACCACGTGAAATTATAGGCCGATACCCCGCCCGCTTCATGACCTTTGACCCCGTTTTTCATTCACGGCCTACAGAGCTCCATAGAGTCCAATGTAAACTGCTGTGGGAGAGTGCTCTCTTAACATCCCACTACCGACAGCTTAGCAGTAAACTCCTTCACCATAAGCGTCGCCTAGTGACCCACGCGGGTTTACCGTATCGAGGACCTCGCTTTAAGCGGGAAAGACGCGGATCGGGGGACGGGGGTTTCGGCGGCGCAACATCTCGCGTTTCCTCCTGGTGTTACGTTTGCTGCCCTTCATTCTGAGGATCGTTCGTTCTTGTCCGGTTAACTCCGCCCACAGTTTTCGAGATATCGACTCCGTTCAAAGTTTGTTTCGTAGAGCTGCCCTGTGGGATGCGGGCTTGTATACAGCTTTTGGAAAAGTTGCATAGTTTTCGCACAGTAAGCATTTGAAGTTTCATCTTTACTCCCATAGGAATGAATGGAAAAATGTCCATAAACTTTTGTCAAACATTCAAACTGCTGTCACACGGTCAGTTTTCGAGCTAGAGACACCAGAATTCAAACGGGCAGACCCGAGAGTCCACGGTCCCGCCACGTGAAATTATAGGCCGATAGCCCACCCGCTTCATGACCTTTCACCCCGTTTTCCTTTCACGGCCTACAGAGCTCCATAGAGTCCAATGTAAACTGCTGTGGGAGAGTGCTCTCTTAACATCCCACTACCAACAGCTTAGCAGTAAACTCCTTCACCATAAGCGTCGCCTAGTGACCCACGCGGGTTTACCGTATCGAGGACCTCGCTTTAAGCGGGAAAGACGCGGATCGGGGGACGGGGGTTTCGGCGGCGCAACATCTCGCGTTTCCTCCTGGAAATGCAGACCTCTAGTGTTACGTTTGCAACCCTTCATTCTGAGGATCGTTCATTCTTGTCCGGTTAACTCCGCCCACAGTTTTCGAGATATCGACTCCGTTACTCCCATAGGAATGAATGGAAAAATGTCCATAAACTTTTGTCAAACTTTCAAACTGCTGTCACACGGTCAGTTTTCGAGCTAGAGACACCAGAACTCAAACGGGCAGACCCGAGAGTCCACGGTCCCACCACGTGAAATTATAGGCCGATACCCCGCCCGCTTCATGACCTTTGACCCCGTTTTTCATTCACGGCCTACAGAGCTCCATAGAGTCCAATGTAAACTGCTGTGGGAGAGTGCTCTCTTAACATCCCACTACCGACAGCTTAGCAGTAAACTCCTTCACCATAAGCGTCGCCTAGTGACCCACGCGGGTTTACCGTATCGAGGACCTCGCTTTAAGCGGGAAAGACGCGGATCGGGGGACGGGGGTTTCGGCGGCGCAACATCTCGCGTTTCCTCCTGGTGTTACGTTTGCTGCCCTTCATTCTGAGGATCGTTCGTTCTTGTCCGGTTAACTCCGCCCACAGTTTTCGAGATATCGACTCCGTTCAAAGTTTGTTTCGTAGAGCTGCCCTGTGGGATGCGGGCTTGTATACAGCTTTTGGAAAAGTTGCATAGTTTTCGCACAGTAAGCATTTGAAGTTTCATCTTTACTCCCATAGGAATGAATGGAAAAATGTCCATAAACTTTTGTCAAACATTCAAACTGCTGTCACACGGTCAGTTTTCGAGCTAGAGACACCAGAATTCAAACGGGCAGACCCGAGAGTCCACGGTCCCGCCACGTGAAATTATAGGCCGATAGCCCACCCGCTTCATGACCTTTCACCCCGTTTTCCTTTCACGGCCTACAGAGCTCCATAGAGTCCAATGTAAACTGCTGTGGGAGAGTGCTCTCTTAACATCCCACTACCAACAGCTTAGCAGTAAACTCCTTCACCATAAGCGTCGCCTAGTGACCCACGCGGGTTTACCGTATCGAGGACCTCGCTTTAAGCGGGAAAGACGCGGATCGGGGGACGGGGGTTTCGGCGGCGCAACATCTCGCGTTTCCTCCTGGAAATGCAGACCTCTAGTGTTATTTATACCATATCGATCCCCAGACTCTCCTTGTCGCAACGGTAAATACGGTTAAGTGATGTGGGGAAAACTTTCCGAGCTATAAGCATTTGTTCGGAGGGTGGGTACGCTCCCATAGGAACCCATTGAATTTTTTTTTTTTCTTTTTCAATTTTCTGCCGAACATTTCACCATAACTTCCTTATACTTTCACCTACAGACTTCATTTAAACTTTAAATGCTAGAGAAATTTCCCCTTTCTCACACTTGTAAGTTTCAGACCGTTTGAGAATACCGTTCTTGAGTTATGAATTTTTGTTTGACACATGGGAGGGTTTTCCTCCCATAGAGCTCAATGTACTTTAAGAGCGGGTCTGCACGCAAATTTTCAAAACTTTGCCTGTTTTTAACTCGTAATTACACCATCAAATCTCGCTCAAAGTGCAAAAATTTTTACACCATCTCGAGCACCAGACTCTCCTTGTCGCTACGGTATGCTTCGTTCATTTTTGGACCTGGAAAAGTTTTTGAGATATTTGAGGTTTTTTGGAAGGTGCGCAACCGGTCGAAATTCATTGAATCCTGAGTCTGTCAGTTGTATTCTGTGAGCGTGCGTGTGAGAGAGAGAGAGGGGGGAGGGGGAGGGGCAGAGGCAGACACTGACGGGGAAGAGGTGTGAGGGCCACAGAAATACACAGGCAGTCTGTAACACTTTAAAGGTCATTTTTAAGGGGGACATCTTAATTATCCAGGGTTTCTTAAGGTGGAATTTTTTAAGAATACCTCATTCACAATATACTGCCTGTCTTTTCGACATTTTAAGCTTTATTTAAAGTGGTCATTTTTAAAGGTGGACGTGTCAATACAACTGTGGGTTTCTTAAGGTGGAATTTTTATTAAGGTGGTATTTAAAATGTATTGGCCATCTTTTTTGCTTTTAAGATTCTTTTGGCCTGTGATGTGGACATTTCAATACAATTCTGGGTTTCTTAAGGTGGAATTGTTTTTAAAGGTGGAATTCAAAATGTATCGTTTTCTATTCACGCCCTACTGAGCTCCATAGAGTCCAATGTAAACTGCTGTGGGAGAGTGCTCTCTTAACATCCCACTACCAACAGCTTAGCAGTAAACTCCTTCACCATAAGCGTCGCCTAGTGACCCACGCGGGTTTACCGTATCGAGGACCTCGCTTTAAGCGGGAAAGACGCGGATCGGGGGACGGGGGTTTAGGCGGCGCAACATCTCGCGTTTCCTCCTGGTGTTACGTTTGCTGCCCTTAATTCTGAGGATCGTTCATTCTTGTCCGGTTAACTCCGCCCACAGTTTTCGAGATATCGACTCCGTTCAAAGTTTCATTCGTAGAGCTTCCCTGTGGGATGCGGGCTTGTATACAGCTTTTAGAAAAGTTACATAGTTTTCGCACAGTAAGCATTTGAAGTTTCGTGTTTTCTCCCATAGGAATGAATGGAAAAATGTCCATAAACTTTTGTCAAACTTTCAAACTGATGTCACACGGTCAGTTTTCGAGCTAGAGACACCAGAATTCAAACGGGCAGACCCGAGAGTCCACGGTCCCACCACGTGAATTTATGGGCCGATAGCCCACCCGCTTCATGACCTTTGACCCCGTTTTCCTTTCACGGCCTACAGAGCTCCATAGAGTCCAATGTAAACTGCTGTGGGAGAGTGCTCTCTTAACATCCCACTACCGACAGCTTAGCAGTAAACTCCTTCACCCTAAGCGTCGCCTAGTGACCCACGCGGGTTTACCGTATCGAGGGCCTCTCTTTAAGCGGTAAAGACGCGGATCGGGGGACGGGGGTTTAGGCGGCGCAACATCTCGCGTTTCCTCCTGGAAATGCAGACCTCTAGTGTTACGTTTGCTGCCCTTCATTCTGAGGATCGTTCATTCTTGTCCGGTTAACTCCGCCCACAGTTTTCGAGATATCGACTCCGTTCAACGTTTGTTTCGTAGAGCTTTCCTGTGGGATGCGGGCTTGTATACAGCTTTTGGAAAAGTTGCATAGTTTTTGCACAGTAAGCCTTTGAAATTTCATCTTTTCTCCCATAGGAATGAATGGAAAAATGTCCATAAACTTTTGTCAAACTTTAAAACTGCTGTCACACGGTCAGTTTTCGAGCTAGAGACACCAGAACTCAAACGGGCAGACCCGAGGGTCCACGGTCCCGCCACGTAAAATTATGGGCCGATAGCCCACCCGCTTCATGACCTTTGACCCCGTTTTCCATTCACGGCCTACACAGCTCCATAGAGTCCAATGTAAACTGCTGTGGGAGACTGCTCTCTTAACATCCCACTACCGACAGCTTAGCAGTAAACTCCTTCACCATAAGCGTCGCCTAGTGACCCACGCAGGTTTACCGTATCGAGGACCTCGCTTTAAGCGGTAAAGACGCGGATCGGGGGGCAGGGGTTTAGGCGGCGCAACATCTCGCGTTTCCTCCTGGAAATGCAGACCTCTAGTGTTACGTTTGCTGCCCTTAATTCTGAGGATCGTTCGTTCTTGTCCGGTTAACTCCGCCCACAGTTTTCGAGATATCGACTCCGTTCAAAGTTTGTTTCGTAGAGCTTCCCTGTGGGATGCGGGCTTGTATACAGCTTTTGGAAAAGTTGCATAGTTTTCGCACAGTAAGCATTTGAAGTTTCATCCTTACTCCCATAGGAATGAATGGAAAAATGTCCATAAACTTTTGTCAAACTTTCAAACTGCCGTCACACGGTCAGTTTTCGAGCTAGAGACACCAGAACTCAAACGGGCAGACCCGAGAGTCCACGGTCCCACCACGTGAAATTATAGGCCGATACCCCGCCCGCTTCATGACCTTTGACCCCGTTTTCCATTCACGGCCTACTGAGCTCCATAGAGTCCAATGTAAACTGCTGTGGGAGAGTGCTCTCTTAACATCCCACTACCGACAGCTTAGCAGTAAACTCCTTCACCATAAGCGTCGCCTAGTGACCCACGCGGGTTTACCGTATCGAGGACCTCGCTTTAAGCGGGAAAGACGCGGATCGGGGGGTGGGGTTTAGGCGGCGCAACATCTCGCGTTTCCTCCTGGAAATGCAGACCTCTAGTGTTACGTTTGCTGCCCTTCATTCTGAGGATCGTTCATTCTTGTCCGGTTAACTCCGCCCACAGTTTTCGAGATATCGACTCCGTTCAAAGTTTGTTTCGTAGAGCTTCCCTGTGGGATGCGGGCTTGTATACAGCTTTTGGAAAAGTTGCATAGTTTTCGCACAGTAACCATTTGAAGTTTCATCTTTACTCCCATAGGAATGAATGGAAAAATGTCCATAAACTTTTGTCAAACTTTCAAACTGCTGTCACACGGTCAGTTTTCGAGCTAGAGACACCAGAATTCAATCGGGCAGACCCGAGAGTCCACGGTCCCACCACGTGAATTTATGGGCCGATAGCCCACCCGCTTCATGACCTTTGACCCCGTTTTCCTTTCACGGCCTACAGAGCTCCATAGAGTCCAATGTAAACTGCTGTGGGAGACTGCTCTCTTAACATCCCACTACCGACAGCTTAGCAGTAAACTCCTTCACCATAAGCGTCGCCTAGTGACCCACGCGGGTTTACCGTATCGAGGACCTCGCTTTAAGCGGGAAAGACGCGGATCGGGGGGCAGGGGTTTAGGCGGCGCAACATCTCGCGTTTCCTCCTGGAAATGCAGACCTCTAGTGTTACGTTTGCTGCCCTTCATTCTGAGGATCGTTCGTTCTTGTCCGGTTAACTCCGCCCACAGTTTTCGAGATATCGACTCCGTTCAAAGTTTCATTCGTACAGCTTCCCTGTGGGATGCGGGCTTGTATACAGCTTTTGGAAAAGTTACATAGTTTTAGCACAGTAAGCATTTGAAGTTTCAACTTTTCTCCTATAGGAATGAATGGAAAAATGTCCATAAACTTTTGTCAAACATTCAAAGTGCTGTCACAAGGTCAGTTTTCGAGCTAGAGACACCAGAACTCAAACGGGCAGACCCGAGGGTCCACGGTCCCACCACGTAAAATTATGGGCCGATAGGCCACCCGCTTCATGACCTTTGACCCCGTTTTCCATTCACGGCCTACAGAGCTCCATAGAGTCCAATGTAAACTGCTGTGGGACAGTGCTCTATTAACATCCCACTACCGACAGCTTAGCAGTAAACTCCTTCACCATAAGCGTCGCCTAGTGACCCACGCGGGTTTACCGTATCGAGGGCCTCTCTTTAAGCGGGAAAGACGCGGATCGGGGGACGGGGGTTTAGGCGGCGCAACATCTCGCGTTTCCTCCTGGAAATGCAGACCTCTAGTGTTACGTTTGCTGCCCTTCATTCTGAGGATCGTTCATTCTTGTCCGGTTAACTCCGCCCACAGTTTTCGAGATATCGACTCCGTTCAAAGTTTGTTTCGTAGAGCTTTCCTGTGGGATGCGGGCTTGTATACAGCTTTTGGAAAAGTTGCATAGTTTTTGCACAGTAAGCCTTTGAAATTTCATCTTTTCTCCCATAGGAATGAATGGAAAAATGTCCATAAACTTTTGTCAAACTTTAAAACTGCTGTCACACGGTCAGTTTTCGAGCTAGAGACACCAGAACTCAAACGGGCAGACCCGAGGGTCCACGGTCCCGCCACGTAAAATTATGGGCCGATAGCCCACCCGCTTCATGACCTTTGACCCCGTTTTCCATTCACGGCCTACACAGCTCCATAGAGTCCAATGTAAACTGCTGTGGGAGACTGCTCTCTTAACATCCCACTACCGACAGCTTAGCAGTAAACTCCTTCACCATAAGCGTCGCCTAGTGACCCACGCAGGTTTACCGTATCGAGGACCTCGCTTTAAGCGGTAAAGACGCGGATCGGGGGGCAGGGGTTTAGGCGGCGCAACATCTCGCGTTTCTTCCTGGAAATGCAGACCTCTAGTGTTACGTTTGCTGCCCTTCATTCTGAGGATCGTTCGTTCTTGTCCGGTTAACTCCGCCCACAGTTTTCGAGATATCGACTCCGTTCAAAGTTTCATTCGTAGAGCTTCCCTGTGGGATGCGGGCTTGTATACAGCTTTTGGAAAAGTTGCATAGTTTTAGCACAGTAAGCATTTGAAGTTTCATCTTTTGTCCCATAGGAATGAATGGAAATATGTCCATAAACTTTTGTCAAACTTTCAAACTGCTGTCACACGCTCAGTTTTCGAGCTAGAGACACCAGAACTCAAACGGGCAGACCCGAGAGTCCAAGGTCCTACCACGTGAAATTATAGGCCGATACCCCGCCCGCTTCATGACCTTTGACCCCGTTTTCCATTCACGGCCTACAGAGCTCCATAGAGTCCAATGTAAACTGCTGTGGGACAGTGCTCTCTTAACATCCCACTACCGACAGCTTAGCAGTAAACTCCTTCACCATAAGCGTCGCCTAGTGACCCACGCGGGTTTACCGTATCGAGGACCTCGCTTTAAGCGGGAAAGACGCGGATCGGGGGGCAGGGGTTTAGGCGGCGCAACATCTCGCGTTTCCTCCTGGAAATGCAGACCTCTAGTGTTACGTTTGCTGCCCTTAATTCTGAGGATCGTTCGTTCTTGTCCGGTTAACTCCGCCCACAGTTTTCGAGATATCGACTCCGTTCAAAGTTTGTTTCGTAGAGCTTCCCTGTGGGATGCGGGCTTGTATACAGCTTTTGGAAAAGTTGCATAGTTTTCGCACAGTAAGCATTTGAAGTTTCATCCTTACTCCCATAGGAATGAATGGAAAAATGTCCATAAACTTTTGTCAAACTTTCAAACTGCCGTCACACGGTCAGTTTTCGAGCTAGAGACACCAGAACTCAAACGGGCAGACCCGAGAGTCCACGGTCCCACCACGTGAAATTATAGGCCGATACCCCGCCCGCTTCATGACCTTTGACCCCGTTTTCCATTCACGGCCTACTGAGCTCCATAGAGTCCAATGTAAACTGCTGTGGGAGAGTGCTCTCTTAACATCCCACTACCGACAGCTTAGCAGTAAACTCCTTCACCATAAGCGTCGCCTAGTGACCCACGCGGGTTTACCGTATCGAGGACCTCGCTTTAAGCGGGAAAGACGCGGATCGGGGGGTGGGGTTTAGGCGGCGCAACATCTCGCGTTTCCTCCTGGAAATGCAGACCTCTAGTGTTACGTTTGCTGCCCTTCATTCTGAGGATCGTTCATTCTTGTCCGGTTAACTCCGCCCACAGTTTTCGAGATATCGACTCCGTTCAAAGTTTGTTTCGTAGAGCTTCCCTGTGGGATGCGGGCTTGTATACAGCTTTTGGAAAAGTTGCATAGTTTTCGCACAGTAACCATTTGAAGTTTCATCTTTACTCCCATAGGAATGAATGGAAAAATGTCCATAAACTTTTGTCAAACTTTCAAACTGCTGTCACACGGTCAGTTTTCGAGCTAGAGACACCAGAATTCAATCGGGCAGACCCGAGAGTCCACGGTCCCACCACGTGAATTTATGGGCCGATAGCCCACCCGCTTCATGACCTTTGACCCCGTTTTCCTTTCACGGCCTACAGAGCTCCATAGAGTCCAATGTAAACTGCTGTGGGAGACTGCTCTCTTAACATCCCACTACCGACAGCTTAGCAGTAAACTCCTTCACCATAAGCGTCGCCTAGTGACCCACGCGGGTTTACCGTATCGAGGACCTCGCTTTAAGCGGGAAAGACGCGGATCGGGGGGCAGGGGTTTAGGCGGCGCAACATCTCGCGTTTCCTCCTGGAAATGCAGACCTCTAGTGTTACGTTTGCTGCCCTTCATTCTGAGGATCGTTCGTTCTTGTCCGGTTAACTCCGCCCACAGTTTTCGAGATATCGACTCCGTTCAAAGTTTCATTCGTACAGCTTCCCTGTGGGATGCGGGCTTGTATACAGCTTTTGGAAAAGTTACATAGTTTTAGCACAGTAAGCATTTGAAGTTTCAACTTTTCTCCTATAGGAATGAATGGAAAAATGTCCATAAACTTTTGTCAAACATTCAAAGTGCTGTCACAAGGTCAGTTTTCGAGCTAGAGACACCAGAACTCAAACGGGCAGACCCGAGGGTCCACGGTCCCACCACGTAAAATTATGGGCCGATAGGCCACCCGCTTCATGACCTTTGACCCCGTTTTCCATTCACGGCCTACAGAGCTCCATAGAGTCCAATGTAAACTGCTGTGGGACAGTGCTCTATTAACATCCCACTACCGACAGCTTAGCAGTAAACTCCTTCACCATAAGCGTCGCCTAGTGACCCACGCGGGTTTACCGTATCGAGGGCCTCTCTTTAAGCGGGAAAGACGCGGATCGGGGGACGGGGGTTTAGGCGGCGCAACATCTCGCGTTTCCTCCTGGAAATGCAGACCTCTAGTGTTACGTTTGCTGCCCTTCATTCTGAGGATCGTTCATTCTTGTCCGGTTAACTCCGCCCACAGTTTTCGAGATATCGACTCCGTTCAAAGTTTGTTTCGTAGAGCTTTCCTGTGGGATGCGGGCTTGTATACAGCTTTTGGAAAAGTTGCATAGTTTTTGCACAGTAAGCCTTTGAAATTTCATCTTTTCTCCCATAGGAATGAATGGAAAAATGTCCATAAACTTTTGTCAAACTTTAAAACTGCTGTCACACGGTCAGTTTTCGAGCTAGAGACACCAGAACTCAAACGGGCAGACCCGAGGGTCCACGGTCCCGCCACGTAAAATTATGGGCCGATAGCCCACCCGCTTCATGACCTTTGACCCCGTTTTCCATTCACGGCCTACACAGCTCCATAGAGTCCAATGTAAACTGCTGTGGGAGACTGCTCTCTTAACATCCCACTACCGACAGCTTAGCAGTAAACTCCTTCACCATAAGCGTCGCCTAGTGACCCACGCAGGTTTACCGTATCGAGGACCTCGCTTTAAGCGGTAAAGACGCGGATCGGGGGGCAGGGGTTTAGGCGGCGCAACATCTCGCGTTTCTTCCTGGAAATGCAGACCTCTAGTGTTACGTTTGCTGCCCTTCATTCTGAGGATCGTTCGTTCTTGTCCGGTTAACTCCGCCCACAGTTTTCGAGATATCGACTCCGTTCAAAGTTTCATTCGTAGAGCTTCCCTGTGGGATGCGGGCTTGTATACAGCTTTTGGAAAAGTTGCATAGTTTTAGCACAGTAAGCATTTGAAGTTTCATCTTTTGTCCCATAGGAATGAATGGAAATATGTCCATAAACTTTTGTCAAACTTTCAAACTGCTGTCACACGCTCAGTTTTCGAGCTAGAGACACCAGAACTCAAACGGGCAGACCCGAGAGTCCAAGGTCCTACCACGTGAAATTATAGGCCGATACCCCGCCCGCTTCATGACCTTTGACCCCGTTTTCCATTCACGGCCTACAGAGCTCCATAGAGTCCAATGTAAACTGCTGTGGGACAGTGCTCTCTTAACATCCCACTACCGACAGCTTAGCAGTAAACTCCTTCACCATAAGCGTCGCCTAGTGACCCACGCGGGTTTACCGTATCGAGGACCTCGCTTTAAGCGGGAAAGACGCGGATCGGGGGGCAGGGGTTTAGGCGGCGCAACATCTCGCGTTTCCTCCTGGAAATGCAGACCTCTAGTGTTACGTTTGCTGCCCTTCATTCTGAGGATCGTTCGTTCTTGTCCGGTTAACTCCGCCCACAGTTTTCGAGATATCGACTCCGTTCAAAGTTTCATTCGTAGAGCTGCCCTGTGGGATGCGGGCTTGTATACAGCTTTTGGAAAAGTTACATAGTTTTCGCACAGTAAGCATTTGAAGTTTCATCTTTACTCCCATAGGAATGAATGGAAAAATGTCCATAAACTTTTGTCAAACTTTCAAACTGCTGTCACACGGTCAGTTTTCGAGCTAGAGACACCAGAACTCAAACGGGCAGACCCGAGAGTCCACGGTCCCACCACGTGAAACTATAGGCCGATAGCCCGCCCGCTTCATGACCTTTGACCCCGTTTTCCATTCACGGCCTACACAGCTCCATAGAGTCCAATGTAAACTGCTGTGGGACAGTGCTCTCTTAACATCCCACTACCGACAGCTTAGCAGTAAACTCCTTCACCATAAGCGTCGCCTAGTGACCCACGCGGGTTTACCGTATCGAGGACCTCGCTTTAAGCGGGAAAGACGCGGATCGGGGGGCAGGGGTTTAGGCGGCGCAACATCTCGCGTTTCCTCCTGGAAATGCAGACCTCTAGTGTTACGTTTGCTGCCCTTCATTCTGAGGATCGTTCATTCTTGTCCGGTTAACTCCGCCCACAGTTTTCGAGATATCGACTCCGTTCAAACTTTGTTTTGTAGAGCTGCCCTGTGGGATGCGGGCTTGTATACAGCTTTTGGAAAAGTTACATAGTTTTCGCACAGTAAGCATTTGAACTTTCATCTTTACTCCCATAGGAATGAATGGAAAAATGTCCATAAACTTTTGTCAAACTTTCAAACTGCTGTCACACGGTCAGTTTTCGAGCTAGAGACACCAGAACTCAAACGGTCAGACCCGAGAGTCCACGGTCCACCCACGTGAAATTATAGGCCGATACCCCGCCCGCTTCATGACCTTTGACCCCGTTTTCCATTCACGGCCTACAGAGCTCCATAGAGTCCAATGTAAACTGCTGTGGGAGAGTGCTCTCTTAACATCCCACTACCGACAGCTTAGCAGTAAACTCCTTCACCATAAGCGTCGCCTAGTGACCCACGCGGGTTTACCATACCGAGGACCTCGCTTTAAGCGGGAAAGACGCGGATCGGGGGACGGGGGTTTAGGCGGCGCAACATCTCGCGTTTCCTCCTGGAAATGCAGACCTCTAGTTATGTTGCGCCTGCTGCTTTAAGCAGCGGCGCAATATATTGTTATCCGTAAGTCATATTATTATTATTATTCTTATTATTCCGCGTTTCCTTGTCCGTCTAACTAGTCCCGCAGCTTTCGAGCTATCGACTCCGTTCCACCTGGAGATCGTGCGTCCTATAGCGACGATGTGGGCTTGTATACAGCTTTCCGATACCCGCACTCGTTCGTCCGCTACACTCGTTTATCGCTCCGTTTTTCCCCAGTCATTTCTATGGAATTAATTTTCAAAGTGCTCTAACTCGGTCATTTTTCAAGCTACGGACACGGGATTTCAGACGGTCGGACCCGGGCGTACCGGCTCCCATCACTTCCGTTTTCAGATTTTTTGCACTCATCCTTCCCTTTCTATTCCTCCTTCAAAATCCCTCCATTCATTTCAATGGGAGGCTCTTACAGTGGGTGACGTCATACACTGTAGATTCCTTCTCAGAAAACGGGTTTTTCACTTTTCAGCCAAACAAATCACCATAACTTCCTCATACTTTCACCTAGAAACTTCATTTAAATTTTAAATGGTAGAGAAACTTGTCCTTTCTAAGACCTCTAAATTTGAACATTATTGAAAATACGGTTTTTGAGTTATGAATTTTTGTTCGGCACTAGGGAGGGTTTCGGCTCCCATAGGGTTCAATGTATTTTTGGAGCAGCTCAGAGTGCGGTTTCTAAAATTTTCTCCTGTTTTTAACTCGTCATAACATGCTCAATTCTCACTTAATCTGAAAATTTTTTATACCATATCGATCCCCAGACTCTCCTTGTCGCAACGGTATATACGGTTAAGTGATGTGGGGAAAACTTTCCGAGCTATAAGCATTTGTTCGGAGGGTGGGTACGCTCCCATAGGAACCCATTGAAATTATTTTTTTTCTTTTTCAATTTTCTGCCGAACATTTCACCATAACTTCCTTATACTTTCACCTACAGATTTCATTTAAACTTTAAATGGTAGAGAAATTTCCCCTTTCTCACACTTGTAAGTTTCAGACCGTTTGAGAATACCGTTCTTGAGTTATGAATTTTTGTTTGACACTTGGGAGGGTTTTCCTCCCATAGAGCTCAATGTATTTTAAGAGCGGCTCGGCACGCAGATTTTCAAAACTTTGCCTGTTTTTAACTCGTAATTACACCATCAAATCTCGCTCAAAGTGCAAAAATTTTTACACCATCTCGAGCACCAGACTCTCCTTGTCGCTACGGTATGCTTCGTTCATTTTTGGACCTGGAAAAGTTTTTGAGATATTTGAGGTTTTTTGGAAGGTGCGCAACCGGTCGAAATTCATTGAATCCTGAGTCTGTCAGTTGTATTCTGTGAGCGTGCGTGTGAGAGACAGAGAGGGGGGAGGGGGAGGGGCAGAGGCAGACACTGACGGGGAAGAGGTGTGAGGGCCACAGAAATACACAGGCAGTCTGTAACACTTTAAAGGTCATTTTTAAGGGGGACATCTTAATTATCCAGGGTTTCTTAAGGTGGAATTTTTTAAGAATACCTCATTCACAATATACTGCCTGTCTTTTCGACATTTTAAGCTTTATTTAAAGTGGTCATTTTTAAAGGTGGACGTGTCAATACAACTGTGGGTTTCTTAAGGTGGAATTTTTATTAAGGTGGTATTTAAAATGTATTGGCCATCTTTTTTGCTTTTAAGATTCTTTTGGCCTGTGATGTGGACATTTCAATACAATTCTGGGTTTCTTAAGGTGGAATTGTTTTTAAAGGTGGAATTCAAAATGTATCGTTTTCTATTCACGCCCTACTGAGCTCCATAGAGTCCAATGTAAACTGCTGTGGGAGAGTGCTCTCTTAACATCCCACTACCAACAGCTTAGCAGTAAACTCCTTCACCATAAGCGTCGCCTAGTGACCCACGCGGGTTTACCGTATCGAGGACCTCGCTTTAAGCGGGAAAGACGCGGATCGGGGGACGGGGGTTTAGGCGGCGCAACATCTCGCGTTTCCTCCTGGTGTTACGTTTGCTGCCCTTAATTCTGAGGATCGTTCATTCTTGTCCGGTTAACTCCGCCCACAGTTTTCGAGATATCGACTCCGTTCAAAGTTTCATTCGTAGAGCTTCCCTGTGGGATGCGGGCTTGTATACAGCTTTTGGAAAAGTTACATAGTTTTCGCACAGTAAGCATTTGAAGTTTCGTGTTTTCTCCCATAGGAATGAATGGAAAAATGTCCATAAACTTTTGTCAAACTTTCAAACTGATGTCACACGGTCAGTTTTCGAGCTAGAGACACCAGAATTCAAACGGGCAGACCCGAGAGTCCACGGTCCCACCACGTGAATTTATGGGCCGATAGCCCACCCGCTTCATGACCTTTGACCCCGTTTTCCTTTCACGGCCTACAGAGCTCCATAGAGTCCAATGTAAACTGCTGTGGGAGAGTGCTCTCTTAACATCCCACTACCGACAGCTTAGCAGTAAACTCCTTCACCATAAGCGTCGCCTAGTGACCCACGCGGGTTTACCGTATCGAGGGCCTCTCTTTAAGCGGGAAAGACGCGGATCGGGGGACGGGGGTTTAGGCGGCGCAACATCTCGCGTTTCCTCCTGGAAATGCAGACCTCTAGTTATGTTGCGCCTGCTGCTGTAAGCAGCGGCGCGATATATTGTTATCCGTAAGTCATATTATTATTATTTTTATTATTATTTTTATTATTCCGCGTTTCCTTGTCCGCTTAACTAGTCCCGCAGCTTTTGAGCTATCGACTCCGTTCCACCTGGAAATCGTGCGTCCTATAGCGACGATGTGGGCTTGTATACAGCTTTCCGATACCCGCACTCGTTCGTCCGCTACACTCGTTTTTCGCTCTGTTTTTCCCCAGTCATTTCTATGGAATTAATTTTCAAAGTGCTCTAACTCGGTCATTTTTCAAGCTACGGACACGGGATTTCAGACGGTCGGACCCGGGCGTACCGGCTCCCATCACTTCCGTTTTCGGAATTTTTGCACTCATCCTTCCCTTTCTTTTCCTCCTTCAAAATCCCTCCATTCATTTCAATGGGAGGCTCTTAGAGTGGGGGTGATGTCATCCACTGTAGTTTCAGTGGCAAAAAGCCGTTTTTTCACTTTTCAGCCGAACAAATCGCCATAACTTCCTCATAGTTTCACCTAGAAACTTCATTTAAATTTTAAATGGTAGAGAAACTTGTCCTTTCTGAGACCTCTAAATTTGAACATTATTGAAAATACGGTTTTTGAGTTATGAATTTTTGTTCGGCACTAGGGACGGTTTCGGCTCCCATAGGGTTCAATGTATTTTTGGTGCAGCTCAGAGTGCGGTTTCTAAAATTTTCTCCTGTTTTTAACTCGTCATAACATGCTCAATTCTCACTTAATCTGCAAATTTTTTATACCATATCGATCCCCAGACTCTCCTTGTCGCAACGGTATATACGGTTAAGTGATGTGAGGAAAACTTTCCGAGCTATAAGCATTTGTTCGGAGGGTGGGTACGCTCCCATAGGAACCCATTGAAATTATTTTTTTTCTTTTTCAATTTTCTGCCGAACATTTCACCATAACTTCCTTATACTTTCACCTACAGACTTCATTTAAATTTTAAATGGTAGAGAAATTTCCCCTTTCTCAAACTTGTAAGTTTCAGACCGTTTGAGAATACCGTTCTTGAGTTATGAATTTTTGTTTGACACTTGGGAGGGTTTTCCTCCCATAGAGCTCAATGTATTTTAAGAGCGGGTCGGCACGCAGATTTTCAAAACTTTGCCTGTTTTTAACTCGTAATTACACCATCAAATCTCGCTCAAAGTGCAAAAATTTTTACACCATCTCGAGCACAAGACTCTCCTTGTCGCTACGGTATGCTTTGTTCATTTTTGGTTGGGAAAAGTTTTCGAGCTACGGGTGATTTTTTGGAGGGTGCTCTCCGGTCGAAATTCATTGAATCATGAGTCTGTCAGTTGTATTCTGTGAGCATGCGTGTGAGAGAGACAGAGGGGGGAGGGGGAGGGGCAGAGGCAGAGACTGAGGGGAAGAGCTGTGAGGGCCACAGAAATACACAGGCAGTCTGTAACACTTTAAAGGTCATTTTTAAGGGGGACGTCTTAATTATCCAGGGTTTCTTAAGGTGGAATTTTTAAAGAATACCTCATTCACAATATACTGGCTGTCTTTTCGACATTTTAAGCTTTATTTAAAGTGGTCATTTTTAAAGGTGGACGTGTCAATACAACTGTGGGTTTCTTAAGGTGGAATTTTTATTAAGGTGGTATTTAAAATGTATTGGCCATCTTTTTTTGCTTTTAAGACTCTTTTGGCCTGTGATGTGGACATTTCAATACAATTCTGGGTTTCTTAAGGTGGAATTGTTTTTAAAGGTGGAATTCAAAATGTATCGTTTTCCATTCACGGCCTACAGAGCTCCATAGAGTCCAATGTAAACTGCTGTGGGAGAGTGCTCTCTTAACATCCCACTACCGACAGCTTAGCAGTAAACTCCTTCACCATAAGCGTCGCCTAGTGACCCACGCGGGTTTACCGTATCGAGGACCTCGCTTTAAGCGGGAAAGACGCGGATCGGGGGGCAGGGGTTTAGGCGGCGCAACATCTCGCGTTTCCTCCTGGAAATGCAGACCTCTAGTGTTACGTTTGCTGCCCTTCATTCTGAGGATCGTTCATTCTTGTCCGGTTAACTCCGCCCACAGTTTTCGAGATATCGACTCCGTTCAAAGTTTGTTTCGTAGAGCTTCCCTGTGGGATGCGGGCTTGTATACAGCTTTTGGAAAAGTTACATAGTTTTCGCACAGTAAGCATTTGAAGTTTCATCTTAACTCCCATAGGAATGAATGGAAAAATGTCCATAAACTTTTGTCAAACTTTCAAACTGCTGTCACACGGTCAGTTTTCGAGCTAGAGACACCAGAACTCAAACGGGCAGACCCGAGAGTCCACGGTCCCACCACGTGAAATTATAGGCCGATACCCCGCCCGCTTCATGACCTTTGACCCCGTTTTCCATTCACGGCCTACAGAGCTCCATAGAGTCCAATGTAAACTGCTGTGGGAGAGTGCTCTCTTAACATCCCACTACCGACAGCTTAGCAGTAAACTCCTTCACCATAAGCGTCGCCTAGTGACCCACGCGGGTTTACCGTATCGAGGACCTCGCTTTAAGCGGGAAAGACGCGGATCGGGGGACGGGGGTTTCGGCGGCGCAACATCTCGCGTTTCCTCCTGGTGTTACGTTTGCTGCCCTTCATTCTGAGGATCGTTCGTTCTTGTCCGGTTAACTCCGCCCACAGTTTTCGAGATATCGACTCCGTTCAAAGTTTGTTTCGTAGAGCTGCCCTGTGGGATGCGGGCTTGTATACAGCTTTTGGAAAAGTTGCATAGTTTTCGCACAGTAAGCATTTGAAGTTTCATCTTTACTCCCATAGGAATGAATGGAAAAATGTCCATAAACTTTTGTCAAACATTCAAACTGCTGTCACACGGTCAGTTTTCGAGCTAGAGACACCAGAATTCAAACGGGCAGACCCGAGAGTCCACGGTCCCGCCACGTGAAATTATAGGCCGATAGCCCACCCGCTTCATGACCTTTCACCCCGTTTTCCTTTCACGGCCTACAGAGCTCCATAGAGTCCAATGTAAACTGCTGTGGGAGAGTGCTCTCTTAACATCCCACTACCAACAGCTTAGCAGTAAACTCCTTCACCATAAGCGTCGCCTAGTGACCCACGCGGGTTTACCGTATCGAGGACCTCGCTTTAAGCGGGAAAGACGCGGATCGGGGGACGGGGGTTTCGGCGGCGCAACATCTCGCGTTTCCTCCTGGAAATGCAGACCTCTAGTGTTACGTTTGCTGCCCTTCATTCTGAGGATCGTTCATTCTTGTCCGGTTAACTCCGCCCACAGTTTTCGAGATATCGACTCCGTTCAAAGTTTGTTTCGTAGAGCTGCCCTGTGGGATGCGGGCTTGTATACAGCTTTTGGAAAAGTTGCATAGTTTTTGCACAGGAAGCCTTTGAACTTTCATCTTTACTCCCATAGGAATGAATGGAAAAATGTCCATAAACTTTTGTCAAACTTTCAAACTGCTGTCACACGCTCAGTTTTCGAGCTAGAGACACCAGAACTCAAACGGGTAGACCCGAGGGTCCAAGGTCCCACCACGTAAAATTATAGGCCGATAGCCCACCCGCTTCATGACCTTTGACCCCGTTTTCCATTCACGGCCTACACAGCTCCATAGAGTCCAATGTAAACTGCTGTGGGACAGTGCTCTCTTAACATCCCACTACCAACAGCTTAGCAGTAAACTCCTTCACCATAAGCGTCGCCTAGTGTTACGTTTGCTGCCCTTCATTCTGAGGATCGTTCATTCTTGTCCGGTTAACTCCGCCCACAGTTTTCGAGATATCGACTCCGTTCAAAGTTTGTTTCGTAGAGCTTTCCTGTGGGATGCGGGCTTGTATACAGCTTTTGGAAAAGTTGCATAGTTTTTGCACAGTAAGCCTTTGAAATTTCATCTTTTCTCCCATAGGAATGAATGGAAAATTGTCCATAAACTTTTGTCAAACTTTAAAACTGCTGTCACACGGTCAGTTTTCGAGCTAGAGACACCAGAACTCAAACGGGCAGACCCGAGGGTCCACGGTCCCGCCACGTAAAATTATGGGCCGATAGCCCACCCGCTTCATGACCTTTGACCCCGTTTTCCATTCACGGCCTACACAGCTCCATAGAGTCCAATGTAAACTGCTGTGGGAGACTGCTCTCTTAACATCCCACTACCGACAGCTTAGCAGTAAACTCCTTCACCATAAGCGTCGCCTAGTGACCCACGCAGGTTTACCGTATCGAGGACCTCGCTTTAAGCGGTAAAGACGCGGATCGGGGGGCAGGGGTTTAGGCGGCGCAACATCTCGCGTTTCCTCCTGGAAATGCAGACCTCTAGTTATGTTGCGCCTGCTGCTTTAAGCAGCGGCGCAATATATTGTTATCCGTAAGTCATATTATTATTATTTTTATTATTATTTTTATTATTCCGCGTTTCCTTGTCCGCTTAACTAGTCCCGCAGCTTTCGAGCTATCGACTCCGTTCCACCTGGAAATCGTGCGTCCTATAGCGACGATGTGGGCTTGTATACAGCTTTCCGATACCCGCACTCGTTCGTCCGCTACACTCGTTTTTCGCTCTGTTTTTCCCCAGTCATTTCTATGGAATTAATTTTCAAAGTGCTCTAACTCTGTCATTTTTCAAGCTACGGACACGGGATTTCAGACGGTCGGACCCGGGCGTACCGGCTCCCATCACTTCCGTTTTCGGAATTTTTGCACTCATCCTTCCCTTTCTTTTCCTCCTTCAAAATCCCTCCATTCATTTCAATGGGAGGCTCTTAGAGTGGGGGTGATGTCATCCACTGTAGTTTCAGTGGCAAAAAGCCGTTTTTTCACTTTTCAGCCGAACAAATCGCCATAACTTCCTCATAGTTTCACCTAGAAACTTCATTTAAATTTTAAATGGTAGAGAAACTTGTCCTTTCTGAGACCTCTAAATTTGAACATTATTGAAAATACGGTTTTTGAGTTATGAATTTTTGTTCGGCACTAGGGAGGGTTTCGGCTCCCATAGGGTACAATGTATTTTTGGAGCAGCTCAGAGTGCGGTTTCTAAAATTTTCTCCTGTTTTTAACTCGTCATAACATGCTCAATTCTCACTTAATCTGCAATTTTTTTATACCATATCGATCCCCAGACTCTCCTTGTCGCAACGGTATATACGGTTAAGTGATGTGGGGAAAACTTTCCGAGCTATAAGCATTTGTTCGGAGGGTGGGTACGCTCCCATAGGAACCCATTGAAATTTTTTTTTTTCTTTTTCAATTTTCTGCCGAACATTTCACCATAACTTCCTTATACTTTCACCTACAGACTTCATTTAAACTTTAAATGCTAGAGAAATTTCCCCTTTCTCACACTTGTAAGTTTCAGACCGTTTGAGAATACCGTTCTTGAGTTATGAATTTTTGTTTGACACATGGGAGGGTTTTCCTCCCATAGAGCTCAATGTATTTTAAGAGCGGGTCTGCACGCAAATTTTCAAAACTTTGCCTGTTTTTAACTCGTAATTATACCATCAAATCTCGCTCAAAGTGCAAAAATTTTTACACCATCTCGAGCACCAGACTCTCCTTGTCGCTACGGTATGCTTCGTTCAATTTTGGTTGGGAAAAGTTTTCGAGCTACGGGTGATTTTTTGGAGGGTGCTCCCCGGTCGAAATTCATTGAATCGTGAGTCTGTCAGTTGTATTCTGTGAGCGTGCGTGTGAGAGAGACACAGAGGGGGGAGGGGGAGGGGCAGAGGCAGACACTGACGGGGAGAGCTGTGAGGGCCACAGAAATACACAGGCAGTCTGTAACACTTTAAAGGTCATTTTTAAGGGGGACGTCTTAATTATCCAGGGTTTCTTAAGGTGGAATTTTTTAAGAATACATCATTCACAATATACTGCCTGTCTTTTCGACATTTTAAGCTTTATTTCAAGTGGTCATTTTTAAAGGAGGACGTGTCAATACAACTGTGGGTTTCTTAAGGTGGAATTTTTATTAAGGTGGTATTTAAAATGTATTGGCCATCTTTTTTTGCTTTTAAGACTCTTTTGGCCTGTGATGTGGACATTTCAATACAATTCTGGGTTTCTTAAGGTGGAATTGTTTTTAAAGGTGGAATTCAAAATGTATCGTTTTCCATTCACGGCCTACACAGCTCCATAGAGTCCAATGTAAACTGCTGTGGGAGAGTGCTCTCTTAACATCCCAATACCGACAGCTTAGCAGTAAACTCATTCACCATAAGCGTCGCCTAGTGACCCACGCGGGTTTACCGTATCGAGGACCTCGCTTTAAGCGGGAAAGACGCGGATCGGGGGACGGGGGTTTCGGCGGCGCAACATCTCGCGTTTCCTCCTGGAAATGCAGACCTCTAGTGTTACGTTTGCTGCCCTTCATTCTGAGGATCGTTCATTCTTGTCCGGTTAACTCCGCCCACAGTTTTCGAGATATCGTCTCCGTTCAAAGTTTGTCTCGTAGAGCTTCCCTGTGGGATGCGGGCTTGTATACAGCTTTTGGAAAAGTTGCATAGTTTTTGCACAGTAAGCCTTTGAAGTTTCATCTTTTCTCCCATAGGAATGAATGGAAAAATGTCCATAAACTTTAGTCAAACTTTCAAACTGCTGTCACACGGTCAGTTTTCGAGCTAGAGACACCAGAACTCAAACGGGCAGACCCGAGAGTCCACGGTCCCACCACGTGAAACTATAGGCCGATAGCCCACCCGCTTCATGACCTTTGACCCCGTTTTCCATTCACGGCCTACACAGCTCCATAGAGTCCAATGTAAACTGCTGTGGGACAGTGCTCTCTTAACATCCCACTACCAACAGCTTAGCAGTAAACTCCTTCACCATAAGCGTCGCCTAGTGACCCACGCGGGTTTACCATATCGAGGACCTCGCTTTAAGCGGGAAAGACGCGGATCGGGGGACGGGGGTTTAGGCGGCGCAACATCTCGCGTTTCCTCCTGGAAATGCAGACCTCTAGTGTTACGTTTGCTGCCCTTCATTCTGAGGATCGTTCGTTCTTGTCCGGTTAACTCCGCCCACAGTTTTCGAGATATCGACTCCGTTCAAAGTTTCATTCGTAGAGCTTCCCTGTGGGATGCGGGCTTGTATACAGCTTTTGGAAAAGTTGCATAGTTTTAGCACAGTAAGCATTTGAAGTTTCATCTTTACTCCCATAGGAATGAATGGAAAAATGTCCATAAACTTTTGTCAAACTTTCAAACTGCTGTCACACGGTCAGTTTTCGAGCTAGAGACACCAGAACTCAAACGGGCAGACCCGAGAGTCCACGGTCCCACCACGTGAAACTATAGGCCGATAGCCCGCCCGCTTCATGACCTTTGACCCCGTTTTCCATTCACGGCCTACACAGCTCCATAGAGTCCAATGTAAACTGCTGTGGGACAGTGCTCTCTTAACATCCCACTACCGACAGCTTAGCAGTAAACTCCTTCACCATAAGCGTCGCCTAGTGACCCACGCGGGTTTACCGTATCGAGGACCTCGCTTTAAGCGGGAAAGACGCGGATCGGGGGGCAGGGTTTTAGGCGGCGCAACATCTCGCGTTTCCTCCTGGAAATGCAGACCTCTAGTGTTACGTTTGCTGCCCTTCATTCTGAGGATCGTTCGTTCTTGTCCGGTTAACTCCGCCCACAGTTTTCGAGATATCGACTCCGTTCAAAGTTTGTTTCGTAGAGCTGCCCTGTGGGATGCGGGCTTGTATACAGCTTTTGGAAAAGTTACATAGTTTTTGCACAGTAAGCATTTGAAGTTTCATCTTTACTCTCATAGGAATGAATGGAAAAATGTCCATAAACTTTTGTCAAACTTTCAAACTGCTGTCACACGCTCAGTTTTCGAGCTACAGACACCAGAATTCAAACGGGCAGACCCGAGAGTCCACGGTCCCGCCACGTGAAATTATAGGCCGATACCCCGCCCGCTTCATGACCTTTGACCCCGTTTTCCATTCACGGCCTACACAGCTCCATAGAGTCCAATGTAAACTGCTGTGGGACAGTGCTCTCTTAACATCCCACTACCAACAGCTTAGCAGTAAACTCCTTCACCATAAGCGTCGCCTAGTGACCCACGCGGGTTTACCGTATCGAGGACCTCGCTTTAAGCGGGAAAGACGCGGATCGGGGGGCGGGGGTTTAGGCGGCGCAACATCTCGCGTTTCCTCCTGGAAATGCAGACCTCTAGTGTTACGTTTGCTGCCCTTCATTCTGAGGATCGTTCATTCTTGTCCGGTTAACTCCGCCCACAGTTTTCGAGATATCGACTCCGTTCAAACTTTGTTTTGTAGAGCTGCCCTGTGGGATGCGGGCTTGTATACAGCTTTTGGAAAAGTTACATAGTTTTCGCACAGTAAGCATTTGAACTTTCATCTTTACTCCCATAGGAATGAATGGAAAAATGTCCATAAACTTTTGTCAAACTTTCAAACTGATGTCACACGGTCAGTTTTCGAGCTAGAGACACCAGAATTCAAACGGTCAGACCCGAGAGTCCACGGTCCACCCACGTGAAATTATAGGCCGATACCCCGCCCGCTTCATGACCTTTGACCCCGTTTTCCTTTCACGGCCTACAGAGCTCCATAGAGTCCAATGTAAACTGCTGTGGGAGAGTGCTCTCTTAACATCCCACTACCGACAGCTTAGCAGTAAACTCCTTCACCATAAGCGTCGCCTAGTGACCCACGCGGGTTTACCGTATCGAGGGCCTCTCTTTAAGCGGGAAAGACGCGGATCGGGGGACGGGGGTTTAGGCGGCGCAACATCTCGCGTTTCCTCCTGGAAATGCAGACCTCTAGTGTTACGTTTGCTGCCCTTCATTCTGAGGATCGTTCATTCTTGTCCGGTTAACTCCGCCCACAGTTTTCGAGATATCGACTCCGTTCAAACTTTGTTTTGTAGAGCTGCCCTGTGGGATGCGGGCTTGTATACAGCTTTTGGAAAAGTTACATAGTTTTCGCACAGTAAGCATTTGAACTTTCATCTTTACTCCCATAGGAATGAATGGAAAAATGTCCATAAACTTTTGTCAAACTTTCAAACTGATGTCACACGGTCAGTTTTCGAGCTAGAGACACCAGAATTCAAACGGTCAGACCCGAGAGTCCACGGTCCACCCACGTGAAATTATAGGCCGATACCCCGCCCGCTTCATGACCTTTGACCCCGTTTTCCTTTCACGGCCTACAGAGCTCCATAGAGTCCAATGTAAACTGCTGTGGGAGAGTGCTCTCTTAACATCCCACTACCGACAGCTTAGCAGTAAACTCCTTCACCATAAGCGTCGCCTAGTGACCCACGCGGGTTTACCGTATCGAGGGCCTCTCTTTAAGCGGGAAAGACGCGGATCGGGGGACGGGGGTTTAGGCGGCGCAACATCTCGCGTTTCCTCCTGGAAATGCAGACCTCTAGTGTTACGTTTGCTGCCCTTCATTCTGAGGATCGTTCGTTCTTGTCCGGTTAACTCCGCCCACAGTTTTCGAGATATCGACTCCGTTCAAAGTTTGTTTCGTAGAGCTTTCCTGTGGGATGCGGGCTTGTATACAGCTTTTGGAAAAGTTGCATAGTTTTTGCACAGTAAGCCTTTGAAATTTCATCTTTTCTCCCATAGGAATGAATGGAAAAATGTCCATAAACTTTTGTCAAACTTTAAAACTGCTGTCACACGGTCAGTTTTCGAGCTAGAGACACCAGAACTCAAACGGGCAGACCCGAGGGTCCACGGTCCCGCCACGTAAAATTATGGGCCGATAGCCCACCCGCTTCATGACCTTTGACCCCGTTTTCCATTCACGGCCTACACAGCTCCATAGAGTCCAATGTAAACTGCTGTGGGAGACTGCTCTCTTAACATCCCACTACCGACAGCTTAGCAGTAAACTCCTTCACCATAAGCGTCGCCTAGTGACCCACGCAGGTTTACCGTATCGAGGACCTCGCTTTAAGCGGTAAAGACGCGGATCGGGGGGCAGGGGTTTAGGCGGCGCAACATCTCGCGTTTCCTCCTGGAAATGCAGACCTCTAGTGTTACGTTTGCTGCCCTTCATTCTGAGGATCGTTCGTTCTTGTCCGGTTAACTCCGCCCACAGTTTTCGAGATATCGACTCCGTTCAAAGTTTCATTCGTAGAGCTTCCCTGTGGGATGCGGGCTTGTATACAGCTTTTGGAAAAGTTGCATAGTTTTAGCACAGTAAGCATTTGAAGTTTCATCTTTTGTCCCATAGGAATGAATGGAAATATGTCCATAAACTTTTGTCAAACTTTCAAACTGCTGTCACACGCTCAGTTTTCGAGCTAGAGACACCAGAACTCAAACGGGCAGACCCGAGAGTCCAAGGTCCTACCACGTGAAATTATAGGCCGATACCCCGCCCGCTTCATGACCTTTGACCCCGTTTTCCATTCACGGCCTACAGAGCTCCATAGAGTCCAATGTAAACTGCTGTGGGACAGTGCTCTCTTAACATCCCACTACCGACAGCTTAGCAGTAAACTCCTTCACCATAAGCGTCGCCTAGTGACCCACGCGGGTTTACCGTATCGAGGACCTCGCTTTAAGCGGGAAAGACGCGGATCGGGGGGCAGGGGTTTAGGCGGCGCAACATCTCGCGTTTCCTCCTGGAAATGCAGACCTCTAGTGTTACGTTTGCTGCCCTTCATTCTGAGGATCGTTCGTTCTTGTCCGGTTAACTCCGCCCACAGTTTTCGAGATATCGACTCCGTTCAAAGTTTCATTCGTAGAGCTGCCCTGTGGGATGCGGGCTTGTATACAGCTTTTGGAAAAGTTACATAGTTTTCGCACAGTAAGCATTTGAAGTTTCATCTTTACTCCCATAGGAATGAATGGAAAAATGTCCATAAACTTTTGTCAAACTTTCAAACTGCTGTCACACGGTCAGTTTTCGAGCTAGAGACACCAGAACTCAAACGGGCAGACCCGAGAGTCCACGGTCCCACCACGTGAAACTATAGGCCGATAGCCCGCCCGCTTCATGACCTTTGACCCCGTTTTCCATTCACGGCCTACACAGCTCCATAGAGTCCAATGTAAACTGCTGTGGGACAGTGCTCTCTTAACATCCCACTACCGACAGCTTAGCAGTAAACTCCTTCACCATAAGCGTCGCCTAGTGACCCACGCGGGTTTACCGTATCGAGGACCTCGCTTTAAGCGGGAAAGACGCGGATCGGGGGGCAGGGTTTTAGGCGGCGCAACATCTCGCGTTTCCTCCTGGAAATGCAGACCTCTAGTGTTACGTTTGCTGCCCTTCATTCTGAGGATCGTTCGTTCTTGTCCGGTTAACTCCGCCCACAGTTTTCGAGATATCGACTCCGTTCAAAGTTTGTTTCGTAGAGCTGCCCTGTGGGATGCGGGCTTGTATACAGCTTTTGGAAAAGTTACATAGTTTTTGCACAGTAAGCATTTGAAGTTTCATCTTTACTCTCATAGGAATGAATGGAAAAATGTCCATAAACTTTTGTCAAACTTTCAAACTGCTGTCACACGCTCAGTTTTCGAGCTACAGACACCAGAATTCAAACGGGCAGACCCGAGAGTCCACGGTCCCGCCACGTGAAATTATAGGCCGATACCCCGCCCGCTTCATGACCTTTGACCCCGTTTTCCATTCACGGCCTACACAGCTCCATAGAGTCCAATGTAAACTGCTGTGGGACAGTGCTCTCTTAACATCCCACTACCAACAGCTTAGCAGTAAACTCCTTCACCATAAGCGTCGCCTAGTGACCCACGCGGGTTTACCGTATCGAGGACCTCGCTTTAAGCGGGAAAGACGCGGATCGGGGGGCGGGGGTTTAGGCGGCGCAACATCTCGCGTTTCCTCCTGGAAATGCAGACCTCTAGTGTTACGTTTGCTGCCCTTCATTCTGAGGATCGTTCATTCTTGTCCGGTTAACTCCGCCCACAGTTTTCGAGATATCGACTCCGTTCAAACTTTGTTTTGTAGAGCTGCCCTGTGGGATGCGGGCTTGTATACAGCTTTTGGAAAAGTTACATAGTTTTCGCACAGTAAGCATTTGAACTTTCATCTTTACTCCCATAGGAATGAATGGAAAAATGTCCATAAACTTTTGTCAAACTTTCAAACTGATGTCACACGGTCAGTTTTCGAGCTAGAGACACCAGAATTCAAACGGTCAGACCCGAGAGTCCACGGTCCACCCACGTGAAATTATAGGCCGATACCCCGCCCGCTTCATGACCTTTGACCCCGTTTTCCTTTCACGGCCTACAGAGCTCCATAGAGTCCAATGTAAACTGCTGTGGGAGAGTGCTCTCTTAACATCCCACTACCGACAGCTTAGCAGTAAACTCCTTCACCATAAGCGTCGCCTAGTGACCCACGCGGGTTTACCGTATCGAGGGCCTCTCTTTAAGCGGGAAAGACGCGGATCGGGGGACGGGGGTTTAGGCGGCGCAACATCTCGCGTTTCCTCCTGGAAATGCAGACCTCTAGTGTTACGTTTGCTGCCCTTCATTCTGAGGATCGTTCATTCTTGTCCGGTTAACTCCGCCCACAGTTTTCGAGATATCGACTCCGTTCAAACTTTGTTTTGTAGAGCTGCCCTGTGGGATGCGGGCTTGTATACAGCTTTTGGAAAAGTTACATAGTTTTCGCACAGTAAGCATTTGAACTTTCATCTTTACTCCCATAGGAATGAATGGAAAAATGTCCATAAACTTTTGTCAAACTTTCAAACTGATGTCACACGGTCAGTTTTCGAGCTAGAGACACCAGAATTCAAACGGTCAGACCCGAGAGTCCACGGTCCACCCACGTGAAATTATAGGCCGATACCCCGCCCGCTTCATGAC